>NC_056055.1:93404869-94029869 GCF_016772045.2 Ovis aries | reverse complement strand
AGAAATTATAAGTCTGATTTATGTATTCTGGGGGGCTAATGGAGTATCTCAGCTTTTCACAAGTCTCATAGTATAACTGAACATTATATATGAGCTTTTTGCCTTTTAATTGATCAAACTCTTAAAGGGAATTCAGCTTTATTACTCTCGATATCTGATCAAACGTCTGTATTTGTCCTAGGATGATGGAGAAAGGGAAAGACTTAATTCATAAGTAAAGACTGCAGAAAATTAGGCAGTGTTTAGTTTTTGTAAACCTCCCCCTCTGTTCACTTGATACCAGTTACTGATGGTTACATGTCTTAGGGAAAATTGAAAATTAGAAATGCTGATATTTCACGTTACTGATTTCTAAATCCTAGGAAGAAGAGCCTGGAGAGTTTCTGAATGTAGAAAAGTTCTATTTAGGAAAGAGGTCCCGTTATAGATGTTTCAAATTGTTACAGATTCTAAACCAAGACTTAATCCTCAAACGTGTTTATTTTACTTGTCCTAAAATAATCTGTCCACAAATATAAAATTATAAGTGATAAGTTGTTGTTTTCCCACTGGGAATTTCTACTGTGAAAATGTATTCCATGAAGGTAATTTTTTTAAAAAATAAAATGCTGCATAATAAAAATTAAAAAAAAAAACAAAGTAATTTTGTTCAGATGGTGATATGTCTCATTTTTTTTTCTTTACAATTAATATGTTAAAGTTCCTTTAGACTGATATCTTGTGTTCTTAAATGTTTTTTGCATTTTTATTTAAACAAAGTGGTTTGTTGATAACTTTTTCACCCTGATTCTTCATTAATCAAAAAATATATCTAAAATATAAAATGAAATTGCTTAAACTAAGTCTAGGGAAATAATTCAATAAAAATGAAAAATAAAACCTTGCTCATCTTAAAGAAATTTTTAACAAGAGGAATATAAATGCAGCATACTTTCTAGAAATGTAGCATTTTACAAACAGACAATATTTTTTGCTATTATCTGACCAAATTCCTAATTTTACGTATGAGGAAACAATTTAGTGATGTGTTTTTACTTAAAAGTAGATAGTCATTAGAGCTCCAAGGAATACAGATTTTTAATTACTTGGAACAATGTTTAAATAAATACTTTCATCTTTTATTTCATACCAAATTTCACAGTACATGAAGATGACTTTCATAAAATCTCTGAATTCAAATAAACATATTCTCATATTGTCTCATTCCTAAAACTACACATTTACTACCAGGGCTTCCTGCGACCCTGGTGGCTCAGAGGATAAAGTGTCTACCTGCAATGCCGGAGACTTGAGTTTGATCCCTGGGTTGGGAAGATCCCCTGGAGAAGAAAATGGCAACCAACTCCAGTACTCTTGCCTAGAAAATTCCACGGATGGAGGAGCCTGGTGGGCTACAGTTCATGGGGTCCCCAAGAGTCAGACATGACTGAGAGACTTCTTCACCTCACTTCCTTCGACTTTACCAAAAAAAAGGTAAAAAGTTAGCAAGAAAGGAAAGTCAATTTTCTTTTCTATCATGCTTCCAGTCACAGACAGCCAAAAACTTTTTTACATTTTCTAGGACTGTTGGATTAGGCCCTAAAGTAAGAGGCTTCTCAATTTTACCCGAAAAGCAAAATTGATCCCTAATTAGTATGTATATACTATCCTATGGACTGTAGTCTGCAAACCTCCTCTGTCCATAGAATTTTCCAGACAAGAATACTGGAGTGAATTGTTATTTCCTACTCTATGGGTCTTCCCAATCCAGATATTGAACCCGCATCTCTTGTGTCTCCTGCACTGACAGCCAGATTCTTTATGACTACACCACATGGGAAGTCCAAGAATACACACGTAGCAAATAAAAATGCTATAAATAAAATACACATATCTCACTTTTTGAGGTATTAATATTTGCCTGTATAGTATGACATTGTAGCTGGGCTTTATTTAACAACTTTACTGAGTTAAAGCCAACATAATAAATTGCACATATTGGAAGTGTAATTCCACAGAAGTACATTCTGCTTCCAGAAGGACGGAATGTTCCACTGACTGTTTTCAATTCTGTTCCACTGACTTATATGCATATATTTATACAAATAACACAATGCATTTATTACTGTGGCTTTATAGTGAATTTTGAAATCATGTAGTATAAGTCCTCTAACTTTACTGGGTTTTTTTTTCAAAATTGTTTTGGCTATTCTCAGGATGTTGAATTTCCAACACATTTAAGAATCAGCTTGTTGAACTCCATAATAATTTTATGAGGTTTCTGATAACAATTGCATTGAATTTGTAAGTCAGTTTTGAATAAATTGCTTTCCTGACAATATTGTTTCTTCTATCTTTTGAAGATGAAATGCCTTTCCATTCATTTACATCCTTAATTTCTCTCAGTGTATTTTTTCATGCACAAATCTTGCACTACTTTTGGTTAAATTTGCTGATAAGTACTTTATATATTGATGTTATTATAAATAAAATTGTTTTCTCCATTTCCTCTTTATGTGCTTTGTTTTTAGCGTAAATTAATTGATTTTTGAATCTTGATTTTGTGTTCTATGGGCTTCCTTAAGTGTTGTATTAGTTACAGCAGTTTTGTTCTGTGTACATTTCTTAGAATGTTCTGTATAGAATTTGTTTAGAATTTGTTATGTGTATATTTCTCAGAATTTGCTGTCACCTACAATTAAAGGGATCTTTTCCCTCCCTTTTCACCATGGATATCTTTAGTACCTTTGAACTTTTTCTTCATTGCTGAAGTAGCTAGAATTTTCAATACAGTGTTCAGTAGAAGTAATGCAAGTAGACATCCTTGCCTGTTCCTGATCTTAGAAAAAAGTCAGTCTTTTATGCTTAATTATGGTGTTAGATGTGGGTTTTCCCTAGATTCTTTTATAAGATAAATGAAATTTCCTTTTTACTTCTGTGGAGTTTTTATTTTGAATGAGCATTGAGTGTTGTCAAATGCATTTGCAATCTGACATTAACTGAATGTCATTAATTGTATAAACTGAAATTAGTAGTTTTTGTCTTTTAGTCTATTAATAGTGTGTGTTATGTTAATTTTCTAATGTTAATCCCACCTCACATTCTGGCATGAATTTTTACTTGGTTGTGGCATCTAACCCATTTCAAATATTGCTAGCTTTCAGCTCTAATATTTTCGTGTTTTTGTATTTATGTTCAGATGTCTATTGGTCTATAGTTTTCTTTTGCTGCAGTGTCTTTGCTTTCAAATCAGTATAATTCTGGTCTCTATCATCTGATAGAGTTTGCTAAAGACTTGGTATTGTTTTTAATATATTTGATAGAATTCACTAGTAAGTCATCTGTGCTGTACCACTTGTGTGGGAATATTTTTAATTAGTCATTCAATGTCTTTACTTACTTCAGGTCTATTTTAATGTTTTTTCTTCTAGAATAAGTTTTGATACTGGTGTGATTCTAGGGATTTGCCTATTTCATTAAGCTGTCCAATATAATGCCAAAAATTATTTATAATAATCCCTTAAATTATCTGGTCTGTTGTAATGTGTTACCTTTCATTCTTGATTTTGATAATTTGTGTCTTATCTGCTTCATTCTTAGTCTAGATAAATATTTGTCAACTTTATTGATACTTAAAGGAATCAACTTTCGGTTTTATTGATTTTCTCTAATTTTCTGTTTTATATTTCCTTGATGTCTCCTATATTTCTTTTCTTCTCTCTGCTTGCTTTGAGTTTAATTTATTCTTATTTTTGAAAATTTATTAACATACAAGAGCTTATTTATCTGAAAAATTTCTTCATTTATGGTAAAGGCATTTTAAGTTACATATTTTCTTCTAATCACTGCTTTACCTACTTCCTATAAATTTTGATATGTTATTTTTAAATCAGGATATTGTCTAAATTATCTTGCATTATCTAATTTGAATCACAGATTACTTAGAAGTATGCTGTTCAAATTTCCAAATACTTGGAGAATTTTAAATATTTCTTTCTTTTGCTAATTTCTAGTCTAATATAATTTTACTGTAGGTTGAGAATTTACTTTGTACAACTTCAATCTTCTTGTTTTATGGCCTAGTATATGTTTCATATATATTTGAAAAATTAATGTTTATTGTATTCTTCAGTGAAATGTTATATAAATCAATTATGTGAAGTTACTTATTGATACAAATATTTTTCAAATATTCTATATATCTACTAAATCTCTGTCTAGATTTTCTAGACAGAAAAATAAATTATTGAAGGCAGGACACTGACATTTCCAATTTTAGTTGTTAAATTGTATCTTCCTCTTTTTATCAGTTTTTCTTCCTGTACTTTGGGGCTCTGATTTAGGTGGACATGCATTTGTAAGTGCCCTGTGTATTTGAGGTAGTTACCCCTTTATCATTATAAAATGCACCTTTTTGTTTCTACTAAAATTCTATCTTAGTGTGTTTTTTTATATCAATTTGTTAATTTTATTTTTACTGTGCTTTTATTTTTTTAGATATAATATTATAAGGTATATCTTATCACAAACAGCTACAGATTAATCATTATTTACTTTGGGTAAAATATAGCCAATTTGCTCAAGTTCAGCTCAAATTTCTGAGACATCCTTTATGCTACTATTGTCATTAGAATTCACATAACACAGTGTCACAATATTGCTTTGTGCAACCTTGTATCAAAGAAGTCAACAGACTAAATGAAAAATAGATATGTTTATTGAGGCTTTCATATTAAGGTGACATATATAGTGCTTACAATCACTTTTATTTTTTTCCTGAAGATCTAAATAACTATTCTGACATCTGGTGTCAGTCTCAAGGAGTTTCTTTATTAATCCTTGTAAAATGGGTCAGCCAGCAATGAACTGCCTCTTTCTATTTTTACTTTGGGAGTATCTTTTTATTTCTCTTCTTTTGAAGGATAGTTTGGCTAGATACAGAATTCTTGGTTGATTTTTTTTGTTTCTCATACACTAGTTTCAATTTGTAATTTCATTCATTTCTGGCCTCCTTGTTTCTGATGAAAAGTCAGATGCTAATCTTATTGTGGGTCGTTTGAACATGACAGTTTGGCTTTTCTCTTAAGGATTTCAATTTATTTTCTACGCCTTTTTTCTTTCAACTCTTTACTTATGATATAGCCATGAGAAGAGCTCTGTGTTTATCATACGTTTCCTTTCCTCACTCTATTTCTTTTATTCCCTCTCCCTCCCTCCCTCCTTTCCTCTGATAATTTTTTGCTCATTATTTCTTTAATATTTGTTCCTAATAGTTTTGCTTCTCTCCTTGATTCCAACTACATATACGGTGGTGTACTTGTTGGTTTTGTATAAACTTCTGAGTCTCTGATAATTTTAAATATTTTTCTATTTTGATATGCATATTAGCTTACATAATTTCTACTGATCCATTGACAATGCCACTGATCATGAGTATTATCCAATGCTTTAAATTCACTGAGTTCCTTAAAACTGTGTGTAGAAGATGCTAGTCTTCATGACCTGTCCCATGTGGTAATTCTCTATTCTGTCATAATGGAGAAAATTTGGGTGCAGATTAAAACGAGAAAGTCACATATTTTCACTGATCTTAATTTAGTTTGGCAGGCTTACAAACACAAATACTTCTCATACTGTTGTATACTTTGCTTAACTTACAGAATGTCTAATGATTTGAAAATCTTGACTCTACTTAACTTCTCAACATATGGGAATTGGTTTACTGTTCTTATCTGTTAATTTTAATATCTGTGCCAGTTTCAATTGATTGGACTTTCTCCTGTTTTCCTGTTTCTTTGAGTTTCTGCTAATTTTTGTTTGCAATGATAAAACATTATGAACTTTACCTATTTGAGTTATGGATTAAAAAAATTATATTAATGTTATTGAGCTTTCATCTAGAAAGTAGTTTTTTGGAAACAGTTTGACACTTTAGGTCTCACTTTTAGTAACTGTTACAACATACTCCTGCATAACCTACCCAAAACAATGTGAATAACATAGTATTCCAGCCTTATTTGTGGGAATGGACAGAAATTATTCTTAGCCCATTGTAAGTTTAGGCATTGTTACCTTAAATCTTTTCTGATCAGTCTTTCTCAATTTTCCAGTGTTTCTTCTCTCAGGTTTGCTGATCAGTACTCTGCTAAATACAGAGTCAATATTTTTGCAGATATCCAGAGTTACCACTCTGAATTGATCTCTCCTCTCTAATAATTTCCTCTATGATTTCTACTTTCCTTGTTTTCTCAGACTTCCAGGTCTCGATCCTTAACTCAGGAAGTCTGCTGAGCTTCATCTAGGCTTTTGTTCTACATGCCTTGGCCTGGAAACTGTTGTCCAATGTCTGGAAAATTGTTGTTGACACACCTGATGTGATGTGTTAGTTTGTTTCAAACAGAAGGGTTTAATTCATTTCATATTGCTGCATCATGAATAGAAAAGTGGAAGTCTCTGTTTTTTTTTTGTTTGTTTGTTTGTTGGCTTTTGTTTTTAAGGAAGAAAAAGATTCCTTATTTACTTGAATAATTATATATTGTGGGAGACAAGAACTCCCACCATTGTGGCCAGGGTGTAAAATTAAAATGTAAAGTGTGATCCCCCATTAAATTTGATACCAATGCACAAAAAAGAAATCAGCAGAGCAGCAGATGGTACTGTTTGCAGCTCTGGGAGAGACTCGAGGCTCATAGTCACCATCTGCCTGCACAGCATTTTCTCAAACTTAGTATTTAGCAAAGTTTATTATTACTAAGCTTATGAGCATTATGAGACATATTATCAAATTCCTATATTCTACCATGCTTTAATTAAAAGAAATATATGTCATGTGCTGGATAATTATGGAAGCTACGTGAAACACAAATATCATGGCCTGTTACTCTTTTTAATAACCTCTGCTTTTTCAGTTCAATGCCAAAAAGAAAGTTACTAAGTTATACAGTATACCTTTAAGAGGTCTGTGGGATCAATTCATTGTTCAGCTTGCAAATTCTTACATAAATTCTACCCCTGAACATCTTTATTAAAACTGACTCTTAAAGAGGGGATATATGTATACTTATGGCTGATTCATGTTGAAGTTTGACCAAAAAAAAAAAAATTCTGTAAAGCAATTATCCTTCAATTAAAAAAATTAATTAATAAAAAAACTGACTCTTAATATGAAGTTCTTATGAATACAATTTGTGATTCCTGTTATATATTATAAGTTGCTGAAGGTTATATATTCTTTATTTGAAGCAACAAACATTCAGTAAATTTCAGACCACTCATTGGCTAAAAAAATTGTAGCTATACATATTGAAGTTCGTAGAGAAATTTGTTTAGATATAATAATGCATAATTAATCTCAGTTTTGGATAGAATTACAAGTTCTGCATCTAAATCTATGGGTATCTTCTAGGGCTTACATAATCATCCACAATATTAGGCTGAAACATAGGCAAAGCCATTTTTGCAGGTCAAAAGTAGTCAAATTTGATAAACATATACAGTTGAAATTAACTTAAGACAATTTTAACTACCCTCTTTTGCCAATATGGAGATCATGCTTCTGTTAATGATTTCCAAAACTGTTAGAGGTATCTTTTTACTGCTATTGCTTTTGATATAAAAGATGCACAGTGAATATCCTGGTTACTAATATTTTATTCCTGTAATATTTCTGATTATAAAACCTTAATGTGAACTGAATAAAAAATGAATTTATAGTTTCTAAAGAGTGGTGTTTAAAGGATTAAAATATATATTTCAAGTGATTTTCAAATTTCTATGTAGGAATAAAAATGTTACAATAACCAAGATAATTTGGGAGAGAAAAATGAGCAGGCAGTAGTTGCTCTAATTCAAAGTTATAATAAATAATCCATTTTTCTAGGCTGCACAATAAAGAAAGACTGCCTGAGTTTTCTTCCATCTTTGTTATTTCACAGATATGTTGCACTAGATGTGATACTTTTACTATTAATACCTACCTCTAAAGCTCATTTTAAGGATTAAATAAATCAATCCATTTAATGTATATCAAAGTCTCTAAGGCATAGACAGAACTCAATAAAGGTTAGTTATTGTTATTTTAGGTGCATATTTAGTATTTAGAAGTGAGACAGCGTGGATTTCCATTGTGACACTTGATACTCTGCCTCAATTGTCTCATTACAAATATGTAGTTTTCAAAAGAAGTACTTATTTCATCAGTTGTTATGGGTTTAAATGAGTTGATGAACATAAATTACTGAAGATCTTGGCCTTTGAGTCTTAAAACTGACAAACTGTTCTTTTATATGTATATAGCTTATATAAATTTTAAGAAAATTACTGCAATTCACACCATGAAGACTATATAATATATAACTCCATTCCATCTCCAGCTTCTAAGCAGGTTTAAACACAAACATCTCCAAAAATGGATACATTCTCCACTGCATAAATCTCTGGGAAAAATATGAAACAAAATGAACATTCACTTATGGAATACAGAAGTTACTTTTTAGGGTATGGGGTTATGTGTAAGATACACACAATAACAAAATAAAGGTTATTGGAGGAATAAAGATATATTGCTTCATTTCCATTGTTGTACCTGTCTTTCAGAGAGACCAGCTAGGTCTACTGATTACTGTGAATCTGGGCCCCTTTTGGCCCCAAAGCAAATTCTTGACCATCCTGGATCTTTATGTCCTCTGTAAAATTTTATTGGTTCCACTGGACACACTCTATAGTCTGGCCTCTTGTTCTATCATGGTTGAGCTCAGTTCAGTTCACTCGCTCAGTCGTGTCTGACTCTTTGTGACCCCATGAATCGCAGCACGCCAGGCCTCCCTGTCCATCACCAACTCCCGCAGTTCACTCAGACTCACGTCCATTGAGTCAGTGATGCCATCCAGCCATCTCTTCCTCTGTCGTCCCCTTCTCCTCCTGACCCCAATCCCTCCCAGCATCAGAGCCTTCTCCAATGAGTCAACTCTTCACATGAGGTGGCCAAAGTACTGGAGTAGCTTTAGCATCATTCCTTCCAAAGAAATCTCAGGGCTGATCTCCTTCAGAATGGACTGGCTGGATCTCCTTGCATGGTAATGCACCTCAAGAACAGACTATGGCAACAAGTGAGACGCAGGAGAAAGAAGATACATGGGAACGTGGCCCAAAAGGGGCAGTGTCACAATTTTTCAGATGACAAAAATAGCTGACGACAGTTTTTAGTATAGGTAATAATTTTTATGCGGGTAAATAATGCTAATTTGTAAAATTTCAGGGTCAATTTTTCTATATTGAAGATGGTTAGATCAATAACTAGGATTTCTCAATGGCTTAGCAGATATAGAATCTGCCTGCTATACAGGAGACAGAGGAGATGTGGATTCTATCCCTGGGCTGGGAGAATCCCCTTGAGAAGGAAATGGTTTGGATTTTGCTCTTTGATTTTTCAATGATTAGTCAGTAAAAATAAAAATTTCCCTTTTGTTTACATAATTTTGAAGGAATGTCAATCTAGATTTTTATAAAATATCTATAAATATGTAAGCTAAGGCAGTCTGATTAAGGAAAAGATAGCTAGTTTCATATGATAGGCAATTTCATTATCTAATTTATAGAATACTCAACAGCCTCTATTTTGTATGTAAAGCACTAAGGATCTTGGCTACTTCACTAACTAGGCAATATGATAGCTTATTTTAAATGAAATTAAGAAATTTCATTTGCTTCTTGTGCAAAATCAGCACTATTTTTGCTTTAAAAATGTACTGAAAGTATTTTAGAATGCTATAAATCTTTGGGAAAATACCTTAAAGGAAACATAAGACTATTTCAGTCAAATCAAGCTAAAAATATTCATTCTTTGCAGAGTAATAATTTTGATTTATTTCATTCTTTTTTCCATGTAATAACCTTTAGGAAGTCATGATAATCAATTTCTCTGATGATATCAATTCCTATAGTAGATCAGCTCCCATTATATTAGACATAATGCAAGTATTTGCATATTGCTATTACTACTCTCATATACAGAAGGATATAAATGTGGAATAATAGTATATACTCTATACTTTTATGCCACTAAAGAGGTTCTATGTGTTGGGATATATTTTCAGGGCCCAGTATAGACAAAGCAAACATTTTCTAGCATATTTTTGTGTGAACTCTAGATGTCTGGATTTATGAATTATAAATGAGAATAATAAGTCTGCACAGTCTTTCTGATGTTATAATAACATAACCTTTTCTATATTGATAATATTCAAAGGTTTTATTCAAACAGAGAAAAGTTGAGTTGTAGTTATCCTATAAACCACATGGAAGTTAGCAAACGAATAAATAAATACACTTTGAACCAGTATTGCTACTTCAGGAATTTGTCAAAAGAACTTAGAGATGTGGATGAAGAAAAGCCTTTGGTAGATATCCCAGCTTTATTTACACCTGCAAATGATTAAAAAAAAACACTATAGAATTTGTGCACTAGTAATGGGAAGATTCAAAAATAAAATATAACATACTTCTATGCCAGAATACTAAAAATAGTGGTGTCTAAGTGTATTGATAGATAATATAGTGTCTAGCTGGAAAAAAAACGCAGAGATAGAGTGGTTTGTACAATATAGTGTAGCTGAAAAAAAAATTAAGCAGAGTTAGAATGGTTTGTACAATTGATGACAAGAGAAAAAAGATATACAAACAGAGAATATTAACCTTGTTCAGAGAAAAATATTAATATTTGTTATTCCTCTGTCAGATGGATTACATAGGATTTTTCTTTTTCTTTTGTTCTCTTTTGTATTGCATTTCGGGATGTATATACTCTTTAAGATTTTTCCATAGACAGGATTAGACAATCTACCCTGAGTTAGCCACATAGGACAACTACAATAAATTTGATGTATTGCCATCATAAAACATTTTCTGAGAACCTTAAATATGAAAGATATTAAAACTTGACAGTCATAATTGCTCAGTTTTTCAGTTCCAGTCCTGGTATAGCTAATGAAAGAGGAATCAAGGCATGAAAAGTAGTGATGTATTACTTTATCTATTTATCTATCTATATTGCCAAGTAGGGAACTAAATAATATTCCCTTAAATAAGACTGTCTTATGATAAACTACGAGTTTGACTGTAAGCCTATAACATCAGTGTTAGAACTCTTACCCATAAGTTACTATTATTGTCCAGTTTATTGATTTTTGACTGTCATACGATTATAATAACATGTGGAGAAGATACAGCTTTTCAACCAAATTTGATCATATTGAATAACTTTAACTGCCCAAAAGATGAAATCCTTTTAACTGAATCAATCATGTGTACTCTGAGTGATCCACAAGGAACCACCACATTTTATTGCTACTGAAATCTACAGTCAGTCTCAAAATTTGCTTCAAGAAACTGAATTATCAGCAAGGTAGCAGGATACAAGATTAACATACAGAAATTTGTTGCATTTCTTTATACTAACTGGTGGCTCAATGGTAAAGAATCTGCCTGCAATGCAGGAGACCCAGATTTGGCCCCTGGGTCAGGAAGATTCCCCTAGAGAAGGTAATGGCTACCCACTCCAGTATTCTTGCCTGGAGAATTCCATGGACAGAGGAGTCTGGTGGGCTACAGTCAATGGGGTTGCCAAGAGTCAGACATGACTGAGTGACTAACACTTTCATTTTGTTTATACCAACAATGAAATATCAGAAGGGAATATTAAAAAAATATATACCTTTTAAAATGACAACACCCAAAATAAGATACTGAGGAATAAAACTGACCAAGGAGGTGAAAGACTTATACACTGAGAACTATAAAACATTAATAAAGGATATTGAAGATGATTCAAATAAATGGAAATATATCCTATGCTTTTGAATTAGAAAAATTAATATTATTAAAATGTCTATTCTACCCAAAGCAATATACAGATTTAATGTGATACCTATCAAATTATCACATTTTTCACAGAACTGGAATAAATAATCCTAAAATTCATATGGAACCATAAAAGACACAGAATTTCCAAAACAACACTGAAGAAAAAGAACAAAGCAGGAGGCATAACCCTCCCAGACTTCAGACAGTACTACAAAGCTACAGTAATCAAAACAGCATGGTACTGGTGCAAAAAACATATATGTGAATCGGTGGAGCAGAATAAAGACTCCAGAAACAAAGCATCACACCTATGGTCAATTAATCTTCCACAAAGGAGGCAAGGTTATATAATGGCAAGACAATGTTCTCTTCAGCAGGTAGTGTTGGGAAAGCTAGACAGCCACATGTAAATCAATGAAGTTAGAATACACCCTCTCACCATATACGAAAATAAACTCAACATGCCTCGAAGACTTAAACATAAGACATGACAGCATAAAACTCCTAGTAGAGAACATAGGCAAAACATTCGCTGATGTAAATTTTTACAAGTGTTTTCTAAGGTCAGTCTCCCAAGGCAATGGAAATAAAAGCAAAGAAAATAAAAGTGCCCCAATCAAACTTACAAGCTAAAGAAACCATGAACAAAATAAAAAGACAACCTATAGAATGGTTGCAAATGATGTCATAGACAATGGCTTAATTTTCAAAATATACAAACAGCTCATACAAGTCAACAACAACACAAAAAGCCCTATCCAAAAAATGGGCAGAAGAAATAGACATTTCTCCAAAGAAGAAATACAGAAAGATGCATGAAAATATGCTCCACATTAATAATTATTAGAAAAATGCAAATCAAAACCACAATGAGGTATCATCTTACACCAGTCAGAAAGGCCATCATTAAAAAGTCCACAAATAACAAAGACTAGAAAGGGTATTGACATTGTTGGTAGGAATATAAGTTGATGCAGCCACTGTGGAAAACAGCATGGACGTTCCTTAGAAAAATAAAAATAGAATTACTATACAATCTAGGGATCTCACTCCTGGGCACATATTGAGACAAAACTCTAATTCAAAAAGATGCATGCACTGTTTCTAATAGCCAGGACATGGAACCAACCTAGACGTCTATCAGCAGATGAATGAATAAGAAAGCTGTGGTACATATACACAATGGAGTATTACTCAGCCATTAAAAATAATACATTTGAATCAGTTCTAATGAGATGGATGAAACTGGAGCCGATTATACAGAGTGAAGTAAGCCAGAAAGAAAAACACCAATACAGTATACTAACACATATATATGGAATTTAGAAAGATGGTAATGATGACCCTGTTATGCAAGACAGCAAAAGAGACACAGATGTGTAGAGCGGACTTTTGGACTCTGAGGGAGAGGGAGAGGATGGGATGATTTAGGAGAATGGCATTGAAACATGTATACTATCATGTAAGAAATGAATCGCCAGTCTATGTTTGATGCAGGATACAGGATGCTTGGGGCTGGTGCATGGGGATGATCCAGAGAGATGATATGGAGTGGGAGGTGGGAGGGGGGGTTCATGTTTGGGAACGCATGTACACCCGCGGTGGATTCACGTCAATGTATGGCAAAACCAATACAGTATTGTAAAGTAAAATCAAGTAAAAATAAAAATTAAAAAAAGAAAAAAGAATCTGAAAAAAAAAAGAATTAAAATAACACTAAAATGGTGTTTTCCAAATGAGAAATATATATGTACCAGGAAAACAGAAGAAGCAAAACTATGGAGGATATTCCTATACAAATGGCAAATAATGTACAAAGATACATGTACATGTATAGCTTATTCATATTACTGCAGAGCAGAAACTAACACAGTGTTGTAAAGCAACTACACTCCAATAAAAATGTTTTTTAAAAACAAAAACAAAAAGATGCATGCACCCTTATGCTTATAGCGGCACTATTCACAATGACCAAGACACAGAAACAACCTAAATCTCCATCAGCAGATGTTTGGACAAAGAAGACATGGTATAATTTTACAGTGGAGTACTACTCAGCCGTAAAAAATAATGCCATTGGCAACAACATGGATGAAACTAGAGATTATAATAATAAGTGAAGTAAATCAGGAAGAAAAGGACAAATACCATATGATATCATTTATGTGTAGAATCTCAAAGATAACACAAATGAGTCTATCACTGAAACAGAAACAGAATCACAGACATAGAAAACAGACTGTTGGTTTCCAGAAAAGAGATTGGGGGAAGGATGGAGGGAGAGGTCGGGGTTAACAGATATTAGCTTTTACATACAGAATGGGTAAGCGATAAGGTCCCAAGTATAGCACAGAGAACTGTATTCAATTTTCTGTGATTAAACTATAATGGAAAAGAATATTTACAAGTGTATATATGTGTATAACTGAATCGCTTTGTTGTACATCAACAATTAATACAACACTGCAAATCAACTGTACTTCATTGAGAAAACAGAAGAGAAACTGAATTATTCTTGGGTTTCCTGCATATATGTTCCAAATCATAACTCTATTCAAAATTTTCCCCTTCAATCAAATAAAGCCATTCTTAACTGTACTATAGCTTTGGTTTCCTCAATTGTGTAAATGAGGGCTCAGCAAACATTTTCTTTAAAGGGTTAAATATAAGATATTTACCCAGATGATTTCTTTTCAACAATTCAACTCTGCCACTGAAGTATAAAAGCAGCTATAGACAATAAGCCTGCTGTGTTACAATAAAACTTTATTTACAAAATAGGGAGCAGGCTCGATTTGACTTGTGGGCTATAGACTGCTGACCCAATCTACATACATGATTCAATTGTCAACTTTGTAATATTTGCTTAAAGTTAGTTTTGAACTAAAATAGTGCAGGTTACTAAATAAAGCCGATGGGACATTATGAACATTACAGAGCAAAATTACACAATTCTGTGCAGACATGGATGTTCATTCATAATTGTCCTGAATTTTGTAGAGAGCAGGGTGATGAATCAGACAAATTTGCTGAAGGCTAATTTTCTTCCCCTAACCAATTCCAACATATATACATTATAACCTGAAGGAAGATTATTTGACTTCTCTCATGTGTCAGATATATTTTCTCATTTCAATCTTCACACCAGTGCTGAGATATATTTTTTATTGTTCTCATTTTTTTTTTATGCTTTTGAGCTATGGTGTTGGAAAGGACTCAGGAGTCCCTTAGACTGCAAGGAGATCAAACCAGTCAACCCTAAAGGAAATCAATCCTGATTATTCACTGGAAGGACTGATGCTGAGGCTGAAGCCCCAATACATTGGCCAATTGATGCAAAGAACTGACTCATTGGAAAAGACCCCAATGCTGGGAAAGATTGAAGGCAGGAGGAGAAGGGGACAGCAGAGGATGAGATGGTTGGATGGCATCACCGACTTGATGGACATGAGTTTGAGCAAGCTCCTGGTGTTGGTGAGGGACAGGGAAGACTGGTGTGCTGCAGTCCATGATGTCGCATAGAGTCAGACATGACTGAGCAACTGAACTGAACTGAACTGTTCTCAAATTATTGATGAATAACAGGTTCAATGAAGTTAAGCAATTCATAGAATGGGATAGCAAATGTCAGATATACAGTCAACAAAAGGCATTTATTGCAGCATTATAGGAGAGAACTGATCCTCAGGTTGAATCTCTGTTTGAACCCTCTGACCTTTGTTCATGAAATGGACAATTTTATACAGTTGAAGACATAATTGTTTTAATACATCATAAATTACATGAGTTAATAAAATGTTAAAACATTTTTCTTTAGATTATTTCTGTGATTAAATAATAAAAACTGAAACTTGTCCACCTACCTTATTCAATAGCTAAATATCTGCAGTGACATGGTACATATCTTAAATTTCAAGTCTGAGATATAAATGTATCTTATATGTACAAAATACAATATATCTTTATTCTTAACTTCAAAATATTCATATACTTCCCATCAGTATAAGAATGCTCTTTGAACTAAGAAAAAGAGGATTTTTTGCTTGTTCTTAGAATTTTTCAGTCACTGAATTTTATAAATTGAAAATTTTAACTGTGTTGCTCCTTAAGATTTTGTGGGAAGTGGGGAAGGTACTGACTGCCATTCTAATTCTTTTACCCAGCTTTTTTTTTCAAGGCCGACTAGAAATTTCAAATAACGTAAAATCTAAATATTAGAAAGATTGTGTGTTCATTTTGTATAGCAAAACTCTATAGTTTGGTGGCCTTTTGTATTAATTAAGTTTCAGGAGACATCCCGAGAAAGCTATATGTTATTGACAAGATTTCAGCTATGAGAAAAGGTAGTACACTCAGCTCTTATATTAGCTCTTATATTAGCCTTTGACTCCTGTTTATTTATTCATTCAATGCACAATCATTGAGCCCCTATTCTTGGCTAGGCACTAAACCTTAATTTATTTTCACTTAATAACATGTGAAGTTCAAGATTAGGAATTTTCAAAGGATGTAACAGAAGGCACAAAGAAGACTTTAATTTAGACCAGTATATCAGGGACAGCTTACTAGATGAAATGCTGCTGGAGTTCCCTGAATCAACGAGCAGGTTATTGAGAAGTGGGAAACTGGGAAAAGGAATTGCAAAGGGAGCAGAAATGCCCAGGAGTATGTCAAGGATTTCCCCTCATTCCCCAAGAGCAGAGATGTGGGCCCAGAGGAACGGTTGCAAAGAAAAGGTGTTTTTAGTTCTTAAGGTGTGTGGGTGAAGTAGCAATGGGTGATGCTGATTCTGTGTCAGTAACAAAGGTAGGCTGAGATTCTAACGGCAAAATAGACAAGTTGTGGAAAGGAACTTATGCTTTTCGCAGAAATAGATGAAGTTCTAGCAAATCATGGATTCCATGGTCTAGGCAACTTGCATGTATGTACAGTCCATCACAGATCCCAGATTTCAAGTCTGCTTCTATTGAAGAGTCAAGTAACTTTAGTTCTGAGAACAGTAAAAGTTGCACAATGCGGCCTTCTCAATTTTACTTTATTGTTAACATTTATAATTTACCTATAATATTTTAAGATGTACACTTAATCCTGACACTATCTTCACATGGAATTTCTGTGAAGAAAACACAAATTTAGGATGCATTGCAAACTTTCTGACACTAAATCTTCCTGTAATGACTAAGTTAATGGTGGAGGTGAAGGAGTCAGAGATATTTATGACCCTGGCTTAACACCTTCCTCAAATTTAGTGTATCACAGTATTTGGGCATAATAATTGTATGTGTTACACTCAACTAGTTCATTATATGGTACCTAGTTTAATCCTTCTAAAAATCCTATGTGGCAGAAGAAAGCATATGTACTTTACTGATGAAGAAACAGACTCAAAAATTTAGTAAACTCTCTAGCCTGAACTGACTCACTGGAAAAGACCCTGATGCTGGGAAAGTTTGAAGGAAGGAGGAAAAGGGGACAACAGAGGATGAGATGTTTGGATGGCATCACTGACTCGATGGACATGAGTTTGAGCAGGCTCGGGAGTTGGTGATGCACAGGAAAGCCTGGCGTGCTGCAGTCCATGGAGTCTCAAAGAGTCAGACATGACTGAGCGACTGAACTGTTAAGTGATATTCAAGATGTTAAAGAATCTGCCTGCAATGCAGAAGACCCAGGCTCCATCCCTGCATCAGGAAGATCTGGAGAAGGGGAATGGCAACCCACTCCAGTATTTTGCCTGGAGCATCCCATGGACAGAGGAGCCTGGTGTGCTATAGTCCATGGGGTCGGAAAGAGTCAGACACGACTGAATGACTAACACTAACAATAGCCTTTTACAGTTAATAAATGGTTAAGCAATATTCAAACTCTCTTACCTTTTTGCTGTCCCTTACTATAATATCTTAGCACAGATAAACTCCACGGTGGAAATAGGAGCCGCAAAGTTTCCTACAGACATTAGGTCTAAATCCAATTTTCTTCATATTTAGGAAACATTTAGTTTGCCTAAAATTAGTGTATTTTGGATGTTTACAGTGAAACAAAAGTAAATAAATAACAAAATAAAATACAATTTATTTACATTAATATTTCAAGTTAAGAGTACTTCAAACCACTATTTTAAGAGTTCTTTAGTTGTTCTATGTATACATATTAGAATAATCTGTATGTGGCAGCTTGGATCTAATCATAGCAAATAAGCAAACGTGGTGTATCTGTAAACTAGTCTGCAATTGAGTGTACTTGCTACTCATTGGTAGATTCACCCTCTATACCCATATATTAGAATAAGAATAAAATGGATGGTTCCAAATTCTACCATTGGTAAGGGTAAGGCTTACTACATTCTGCTTCCTAGATGAGAACTGGTTTAAGTCTTGATGAGAATGAGCTTGCAGTTCAGAGGTCTCAGTTTCTCTAGCTATGCGGAGTCAGAAGAAACAGGAAGTAATGATTCCTATAATAATGAGCCCAAATCATCTTCCTACTATATTTTTATTAGAAACTTATTTTTTAAAGTTCAAATTCAAAACTATGTGACCTTAAATAATGCTCAGTTTTAAATGGACTGTCAGTCATTACAAAATCTGAGAAGACAGTTGCAAAGATTGTGACAGACCTAGTATAGTTTTAATTATTTTGGACAGAAGGAGAAAATGAGAACTGAATCAGTTTTCATTTCTCCTGTTGTAAGAGCACATGTGCAGGGTAATTTTTTTATACAGAGTTTTGCTCTTCAGTAGAAATATTAAGACCTGCTACCTTTATATTTTATTTTCATGCTTCTAGGGTTTGCTATAGAACTTTAATGTTCATGCTTTCGTTTCACAGGATTAAATATTAAACAATATCACTAACTAGATATGGTACATTTACTTTCCAAGTAATTGGATTGTAGATGAGCCTGCTGCTACTGTTCATTAGTCTGTAACTTCATAAGACTTTAACTTTATTCTCCTTTTATAGCACTGCAATGTGGAAACTTTCCACAGAGCAGAGAAAATCTGAAAATGGTTGGCTAAGGCTTGACATTGCCTTTGGGATACATTATCATGCTTGCCAACAAGGGTGTCAGGCCATCAGTGTTGAACTATAACACACAGCATGCTAAATCCTTCAGAATTCCTCACCTCAACATAGATGTCACTATTAGTAATTTAACTGTAGCTTTCCTTTCTTTAAAAAATTAGCTTTAAAGTAATGCATGCTCATTGTAGAAGATATAGTAAATTGATCAAATTTTTTAAATCACTTATGATTTCTCTACTCATAGATAAGACTACAAACATTTTCCTGCTTATGTACATGTTAAAAGTTTATACATATAAAATCTGTTGTTCTTTTAACATTATATAATGAGCATTTTCCCTATTTTAAAACTCTTCCAAGTATATTTTAAAAGAGCTGCTTATTCTTTATTCTTATGGCTGCACTGAAATGGGTAATCATTCACAGCAGGACATTTGGATTGCTTCCAATTGTTTGCTGCCATAAATAATGAAATGGTAAAAATCTTTGTGCATAAATCTTTGTCTTCATTTCTGATAATTTCTTTAGGACAGAGTCCCAGAAATGGAATTGCTGAGTCAATGAGAATGAATATGTTTAAAGTTTGGGTATCATTCCAAACTTGCTTTCCTAAAAGGCTTTATGATCACATTTGTACACCTATCATGAGTTTATGATTATACCTCTCACTACACCCTATCTGATATGTAACGTGAAAAGCACTTTAATTAACTGCCTAATACTAGTCTAATATTTGAATAAGTTACGATACCATCACTAGATGGAATAATATGCATTTCATTAAAATTAAAATTATGTATATTATGTTGTTGCATTAGGCTTATTGATGATATGCTATTAAGCAAAACACATGATATAAAATTAAATAACTCTATCATTGCAAATATGTATGCATGTGGAAATTACTAAACAAAGATGATAACCAATAAAAATAAAACCTAATAATAAGAGAGTGCCTTAAAAGGAGAAAACTTACTATATACTTAATAAAAAACAATGTAACACTAAGTGCTTAGAATTCATTATTTCATTCCATTTTTAATAACCATGGAAAGAGGTCCTGAAGCTTGAAGATTTTATGCAATGGTCTAATAATCATACAGGAATACAGTATAGTTCTGGAATTTAAACCCAGGTTGCTGACTTCAAATCCACATTTAGGAAAGTAAGCTTACATTTGAATCCTTTAAACATGTTTCTAGTCCCTAAACTTTATAAGATGCTGTTGCATATTCTTTATGGTAGAATAATATAAAATGTTGTATTTAATAGAAACCACAATGAATAAGCTTATGATTTTATAGAAAATAACTGCATTACTAAAAACCAAATTAAAAAGACTTAAAAGACACAATTTTGAATAGGAAAAAAATGTTTCAAGAAACATGAAAAATAATATTCTACCTATAAATTAATCAAGATGCAAGCAAAACGATAAAATAATATCCATTCAACCTAATCTGAGGATGAAGAATAACTGTATGTTGCTCAGAATTCACCATTTATATTTTTTATTATGACTCTGATATAAATATATGTTATTATTTTAATATAACAAATGCTCAATTTCTTTTTATTGCCATGAATAAACATATGTATTGTAGTAAAGATTTAGGTTGACTCTTCATATAATTCATGACTTTATTTTTCTTAAACATTCAGTAAATTTAGTATTTTTCATTGCAATGATAAGACACAATCTTAAGTTCTTTCAAGGAATGTTTATTGATTGCCTATTAAGGGCTAGGCATTATTGTAAGAGATATGGATATATACTGTACCCAACAAACAAAAATATTTGCCCTTTTTAAACTTATATTCTCATATGGAATTCAGATAGCAATCAAGATAAATCATTAAAGTACATATTCTATTTTATATTGATAAATTATAAGTAAATGCCTAAAATAAGGCAGAAAGAGAGATATGAAATTTTAGAGATGGGATATTGAAATTTTACGTAAGACAGCCAGAGAAGGCATCACTGAGAAAGTGACTTTGCTGTACAGACTTCAAGGAAATAAAAGAGTTCACTTGAGGAAATCTGTTTCAAGAGCCTTCCAGGCAGGGCTAAGCAATGTTGGCAAAGACTTTGTGGTGGAGGACTTATTAGCTTGCTCATAGGAGCACAAAGGCCAAAGTAACTGCAACAGTGTAGTTAGGGAGACACAATAGGAGAAGACCAGAGAATTAATGGGGGCTACATGATATTTTGTAATTAAGGTGACCATAAACCCAATTTTATGCCTGATATTTGGAGAAGGCAATGGCATCCCACTCCTGTACTCTTGCCTGGAAAATCCCATGGATGGAGGAGCCTGGCAGGCTGCCGTCTATGGGGTTGCACAGAGTCGGACACAACTGAAGCAACTTAGCAGCAGCAGCAGCATCCCTATTATTTAGAGGTGAATATTAAAAATGTGTATTCACTCTCAAAAGTGTCCCAGTTTGGAATAATTAAGTCACCATGACTATAGTAAGAAGTTTGAATTTTACCTTAATAAATTGTCACTGATAATTTGAATAGATGGATGATATATTTTCTGTTTCACTTGAGTAACTCATGTCTACATCAAGACTACAGGTAAGGAGGTCAAGAGCTGAGGAAAGTATATTTATTATTTAAATCTATCAAAATTTAATAATGTATTTCAAAGCAAAAAAAAAAAAAGTGTCTGGCCAAGATTATGTATGACGTTTAGATGTCATGAATTTTTAATCCTTTTTAATTTGGAGAAAATTGTCCCTCTTCCTTTGCCTTTCATGACCTTGCAATGTTTTTAAGACCTCACAGTGATTATTTTGTGAAATGTATCTCAATTTAGATTTATCTAATATTCCTTCTTGTTCATGAGTCATACTGATTAATCTTAGTACTTCATGTCTGGATGTCACAGTATAAATTTATCCCATTACTGATGGTTTTAACTTTGGTCACTTGAGTTGGTATTTGCCTTGGTTTTACGACTATAAAATTGTCCTTTCTGTAATAAATATCTTATCAAATAATTTTAACATGCATTGATTAGTTTTGTCTGAATAAATGATACCTTTATTGTTTTCAAGTGGTGATTTTCTAAATCTGTCAATCTTTCTATGTTAAAGGACATTCCATTGTAAGAAAAGTTTTACTTTTATTCCTCCCTTATAGGTTTCCATTTTAATCAGAAAGTTATAAAGGTTTACAATCAGTTTTTATGTTTAAATGGTTTCAGAGTTGTCTAACAGAAACGCCTTCAAAGTGTGTTCTGTTGGTAGGTCTCCCATCATTCTCTGACATGATTTCCCAATTTGACAACATAAGATGTTACATATTCCATCATGTGATTTCTCAGGCCAAGACACTGGACACACACACACACCATATCAACAAATATTGGAAACAATTGGTCTGTATGATCAAAAAAGATAGAGGAGTGATAATCCTGGGGATTGAAACATGATGCACATGAATAGGCTGCTTCACATACATAAAGGCTGGGATGGCATCACTCAGTTCATGGAAAAAGAGAAAAAGTCAGCCATTCATTTGGATGTTTGGGGTCTCACTCTGCCAAAAATCTGTATTTTTGGAGGCACATTTTGAGACTTGTGCCAAACAGAAAGTGCTGCTTGCTTCATTCTTCTCTGGTTTTATGCCAGGGAAGACACATTTGAGTTTCAGAATCAAAATCAGAAGTTGCATTTTATGTGTTTTTCCTTATTCTGGCAGAAGATTCATCTCCCTCTGCTCTTCTTTAAGTCATTTCTCTGTTCTGCTAAGCTCTTGCCTTTATGTGATTCTCAAAACTCTTTTAAGACCCAACTCTCATGTGCAGCTTCCTGTTTTACATAAGTTTTGAACAGATGCTATTTCTGAGTGCGGAAGGAAATATACTGGCATATTGTTTTTTGAGGGAAAAATTAAAGGTAATATAGCTAATTCTTCTATATGGCTAAAAGTATAACTTTTCCTTTAAGTTTGCTTAATAATAATATTTATCCTATGACCAGTAACTTTTAACACTCTTACTTTCTATTGAAAATAGAAAGAGGAGAAAACATAGATTGACTTGTAAGGATAAGAAGAAATTATAAAGTAATAGAGGCCATATGTTCCACATTGTGCCAAAGCATCAGGATAAAAATTTTAAGAAATAATGAAGGAAGAAGGATTAAAAAAAAAAAAAGAAGGAAGAAAAAATACAAGAAAGAAGAAATAATTCACTTCTTACCTAAATTATTTTAATAGTAACACTTTTTTTCAGTATGTTATCTCCACAAACACTTTTCTTCCTTTGAAGATTATTATCTTCTTTTACTTTCTGAAAAATCCATAAATACAAAGCTATGTTGATATATACTAGTCCCTAATATAACATTATTATGTGACAGAAATGGGGATAATGATAATAAAATGATAGTTCTGATGACTCACACTAAAGTTGATTTCTCATTATCTCTAGTTAGATAAATCACAAAAAAAGCACTTCATGTTTGGCTACTATCTCAAAACATTACAAAATATGCTAAGGTTTAAGTAACCTGAACTGCAGTTACTTCCCAATTAATCCTAACTTTAAAAACGTTGTCTGTGTTTAACCCACAAACTTCTGATTTACCTACTAATAACTTAAGATAAATTTATTTTTCTCTCCCTGATAAATTTAAAAAGCATGATTTTAGTCACTTTAAGATTTCATAAGAAGCTTACAGCCCAAGTCATAGCTTAAAATGTGTAATTTTCAGGCTTTCAATCATGTTCAAATATAAAAGAATTGATGTATTTCTTATCCTACACTGAACAAATGTTCACAAAATTTAAATAAGGTGTAATTACCAGTGGAGACAAACAGGTGAAGATCACAAGGTTCTTTGATAAGAAACTAAGAGCAAAATAAATTCTGTAGAAAATAATTTACATTGTTGCAAACAAAAATTCTCTTTTGGCAATAGTAAAGATTACTTTCCCTCATGTTAGTCCTCTCAAAAATTTAAAATGATTATAATTTTCCTGGCTATTAAATTTAAGCTGTAATGACTAATCATTTTGTTTTCAAGTTTCTAGAAGCTTACACATTCTATTCCTTGTGATTTATTAAAGTATATTCTTTCAGAAGACAAATTTTTATTTCAGAAAAGAAGACTTCATACTTGAACTGAAAATGGAGGATTGATCAAGGTACATTTAAGAAGAGAGGTTAAAAAATAAGAGCCAAATGAAGCTCATTTGACTTTGATAAAAGGTAAATTAATTTAAACATGGGTCATATCCAAGACTTTCATAAATCAAATTAAAGAGCAATAGTCACTTATTATGAATGGCAATACAAATTCCTAATGATGAGAGAGTTTTGTATTGTGAAAAACTAGTTTGATAAGAATTGTTATGCATATGCATTTGTATTTATATATTTATACAGTCATAATTAATGTTTGGTCAAAACTATGGTTTTTCCAATCATCATGGATGGATGTGAGAAATGGACTATAAAGAAAGCTGAGCGCCAAAGAACTGATTCTTTGAACTGTGTTGTTGGAGAAGACTCTTGAGAGTCCCTTGGACTGCAAGGAGATCCAACCAGTCCATCCTAAAGGAGATCAGTCCTGAATATTCATTGGAAGGACTGATGCTGAAGCTAAAACTTCAATACTTTGGCCACCTGATGTGAAGAACTTACTGATTGGAAAAGACCCTGATGCTGGGAAAGACTGAAGGCGGGAGAAGGGGATGACAGAGGGTGAGAAGGTTGGATGGCATCACTGACTCGGTGGACATGAGTTTGAGTAAGCTCTGGGAGTTGGTGATGGACAGGGAACCCTGACATACTGCACTTCATGGTGTTGCAAAGAGTCAGACACAACTGAGACACTGAACTGAACTGAATGAATATATTTTTTAATATTTATGCATTTATTTATATATGTGCCCATGAAAGTGGAAAAAATTCAAAGTGTTAGTCACTAATGTCTGATTCTTCATGACCCCATGTAGCCTGCCATGGACAGCTCTTCTGTCTGTGGAACTCTCCAGGCAATAATACTGCAGTGAGTTTACTTGCCCTCTTCCAAGGGATCTCCTGAGCCAGGGATCAAACCTGAGTCTCCTTCATTGCAGGCAGGTTCTTTACCATTGGAGCCATCAGGAATGCCATATGTATCCATACATATACATATATGTTTGTATATAATGTACATGTATTTAGACATGAATATACATATTTATTTTCATATCATTACCTAGGTATGAATTTATATGAAATATTATAAATGCATATGAAATCTGTCTAACAAAGCATATTGTTTCTTAAACATGGAACCAGGTACTTAGACCATAAGCACTTCAGCATTTTCTACTGTAGACTGTCATACAGTCTTTATAGTCTTTAATGTACAGTGCTCACAATGAATAACTTGATTGATTCTTAAATCTTAAAGAAAAAAAAAAAAAGCATGTTTTGGCACGACCAGAAACTTAGGAAAGAATATGCAAAACTGATTAAATGGTAAAAGTGCTCCATTTCTCCACTCTTTCCTAAGTCCATTAATCTGTCTGTCATGATACTACCTATGATATTTATGTCTGCCTAGAAACAATGAAAGCTCACTTTTCCCTTTTCTAAAAATGTTGCTATGCTCTGTTGACATTTTAACCCTGGAGGAAAGCCGCGCTGCACTGAACAGATGCTGCACACTAGTTCATTCATGCTAATTCTGCATAAATATGTTTACCTGCCATGCTCAAAAATAGAAGCATAGCAATATATTTTGAGGTATAAATATATATAAACCCCCCAAAAAAGTTCAAATGCAAACAGAATTGAAAAAAGTTTTCATTTGATTTTTTGATATAATTGAAAATACATTTCATTAGTTCTTTTCTGATATTTTGAAATTATGTCTTTTTTATCAGGAGAAACTGAGGTCTTAGGGACAAATAACATGCGTTTTTACCCTTACATTGTATGAATCTGTGAGTCTGATCCAAGTTGAATGCTCATGTCCATAGAGCTGGTGTTGCCATCCTACCATCTCATCCTCTGTTGTCCCCTTCTCCTCCTGCCCTCAATCTTTGCCAGCATCAGGGTCTTTTCCAGTCAGTAAGTTCTTCACATCAGGTGGCCAAAGTATTGGAGATTCAGTTTCAGCATCAGTCTTTCCAATGAATATTCAGGACTCATTTCCTATAGGACAGACTGGTTGGATCTCCTTGCAGTCCAAGGGACTCTCAAGAATCTTATCCAACACCACAGTTCAAAAGCATCAATTCTTCAGTGCTCAGCTTTCTTTATAGTCCAACTCTCACATCCATACAAGACTACTGGAAAAACCATAGCTTTGACTAGATGGACCTTTGTTGACAAAGTAATGTCTCTCCTTTTTAATATGTTGTCTAGGTTGATCATAGTTTTTCTTCCAAGCAGCAAGCATTTATTAATATAATGGCTGCAGTCACCATCTGATTTTGGAGCCCAAGAAAATAAAATCTCTCACTGTTTTCCCTGTGTTCCCATCTATTTGCCATGAAGTGATGGGACTGGACACCATGATCTTAGTTTTCTGAATGTTGAGTTTTAAGCCAACTTTTTCACTCTCCTCTTGAACTTTCACCAAGAGGCTTTATAGTTCTTCTCTTTCTTCCTTAAGAGTGGAATCATCTGCATATCTGAGGTTATTGATATTTCTCCCATCAATCTTGATTCCATCTTGTGCTTCATCCAGTCCAGCATTTCTCATGATTACTCTGCATATAATTTAAACAGGGTGACAATATACAGCCTTGATGTACCCCTTTCCTGATTTGGAACCTGTCTGTTGTTCTATGTCCAGTTCTAACTGTTGCTTCTTGACATGCATACAAATTTCTCAGGAGGCAGATCAGGTGGTCTGGTATTCCAATCTCTTTAAGACTCTTCCACAGTTTGTTGTGATCCACACGGTTTGTGATTCAAACTGTGATGATGGAGAAGACTCCTGAGAGTCCCTTGGACAGCAAGGAGATCAAACCAGTCAATCTTAAAGGAAATGAACCCTGTATACTCATTGGAAGGACTGATGCTGAAACTGAAGCTCCAGTATTTTGGTCATTTGATGCAAAGAGCTGACGCATTGTAAAGTCACTGATGCTGGGAAAAATTGAGGATAGAAGGACAAGAGGGTGTCAGAAGATGAGATGGTGGATGGCATCACCAATGCAATGGGCATGGACTTGGGAATACTTAGAGAGTAGGTGAGGGACAGGAAGGCTTGGCATGCTACAGTCCATGGGATCACAAAGAGTCAGACATGACTAGGCAACTGAACAACCAAGAACAAAGACATTAAAAAGGGGCAGTGAATAAGATGACAACCTCATATCCAATATACTTAATGATACTGCCTCAGACGGTCAAGAATCTGCCTGGAATGCAAGAGACGCAAGTTCAATCCTTGGGTTGAGAGTATTCCCTGGAAAAGGGAATGGCAACCCACTCCAGTATTCTTGCCTGGATAATTCCATGGACAGAGGAGCCTGGCAGGCTACAGTCCATGGGGTCACAAAGAGTCAGACACAACTGAGCAACTAAAACTCATATCCAATATAAAAAATTAATTTTGTCAGCAACTGAGGCTCATCTTAAAAAAATAAATTTTAACATTTTAAGATAATCTTGAATTTTGGGATAAATCTCACCTAGTCACAATAAACTATACTTTTTAAAATATATTTAGATTCCATTTGGTCCATTTTGATGAAGCTTTATTCATGAATCTGTGGTTTTCTCTTCTGCTAGTGTTCCTTGACTGATTGTACCACACGGTAATGCATGATGACAAGAATGAATTGAGAAGTATTTCTTTATTTTCTGTTTTCTGAAAAAATTTACTTAGATTTGGTATTATTTCCTTTTTAGATTTTTTATTCAATTTGCCAGCATAGCCATCTGGTCCTGTCATAGTACTCTTGCTTTGTTTGTATGTGTGTGTGTGTTTTTGGTTTTCTGAGGGAAACATATATAACTATGACTTTGATTTCTTAAGATGATGCACAGTATTTCTCCAGCACATTGCCTCACAAGTTCTACCTTTCTTGTCTGCTTCAAATTAGGAACTCTTGGGACTTCCCTGGTGGTTTACTGGTTAAGAATTCTTGAAATGGAAGGAATGAGAGTTCCACTCCTGGTCAGAGAACTAAGACCCCACATGCCTCAGAGCAACTAAGCCTGTGCACTGCAACTAGTGAAGGTCTTGTGTTTCGGAGCCCACGCACCCCAACTAAAGAGTCCCTGGCACCCCAACAAAAGATCCCTCATGATGGAATGAAGATCCCACAAGCAGCAACTGAGACCTGACACAGCCAAATAAATAAAGAAACAATGGATGAACTCTACTGCTCAACTCAAGAACATTGCTAATCTCTGTCCAGGTGCTCTCCCACACTGCACCCTGGAAAGTCTAGCTAGGCTAAAAGCTTGGCCAACAGAAGCCTCATTTTATTCATTTTCTTCCTTCGAGAATCACTGTCTTCTGTTGCTCATGGTCCAATGCCTGGCAAATGTGTGTTTTGTATATTTTTTTCTTTTCAGAAGCCATTTAACAGGTGGTAATATATCTAGTTTCTCTTAAACATAATCAGAAGCAGAAGCACTATAGCATTTTTTATCTATTACATATTTTCAATCAATTTTATAAAATACCAGTTATTATCCTTTTAAGTACTTTATCTGCTCCATTTCTTTCTCTTAAAACTGGATAACAAATTATACATTAGCTAAACTTGTTACTATGCTCTACAGAACACACTCGTTTCTCTATATTTCCCTTTTGACGTTTTACGCTTCCATTTGAATATTTTCTACTAATCTATCTTCCAGTTACCTGATTTTCCTTTTAACTGCATATAACTTTGCCATTAAACCCATTCATTTGCTTTTAAATTTTAGCTCTCATATTTTATTTTATACAGTATCCATATGTAGGCTGCGATGGCGCACGAGCGTGGACAAGAGGAGCTACCCTGCGCCTGAGGGCAGGGGTGACAGGCCAAGAGGAGCTACCCCACAACCAAGGTAATCAGCGGCCGTGAAGAGATACCCCACGTCCAAGGTAAGAGAAACACAAGTAAGATGGTAGGTGCTGAGAGAGGGCATCAGAGGGCAGATAGACTGAAACCACAGTCACAGACAACTAGCCAATCTGATCACATGGACAACAGCCTTTGCTAACTCAGTGAAACTGAGCCATGCCATGTGGGGCCATCCAAGATGGACGGGTCATGGTGGAGAGTTCTGACAGAATGTGGTCCACTGGAGAAGGGAATGGAAAACCACTTCAGTATTCTTCCCTTGAGAACCCCATGAACAGTATGAAAAGGCAAAAAGATAAAACACTGAAAGATGAACTTTCCAGGTTGATAGGTGCCCAATATGCTGCTGCTGCTGCTAAGTCGCTTCAGTCGTGTCTGACTCTGTGCGACCCCATAAACGGCAGCCCACCAGACTCGCCTGTCCCTGGGAATCTCCAGGCAAGAACACTGGAATGGGTTGCCATTTCCTTCGCCAATGCATGAAAGTGAAAAGTGAAAGTGAAGTCGCTCAGTCATGTCTGACTCTAGCGACCCCATGGACTGCAGCCTACCAGGCTCCTCCATCGACGGGATTTTCCAGGCAAAAGTACTGGAGTGGGGTGCCATTGCCTTCTCCTGCCCAATATGCTACTGGAGATCAATGGAGAAATAACTCCAGAAAGAATGAAGGGATAGAGTTAAAGCAAAAATAGCACCCAGTTGTGGATGTGACTGGTGTTAGAAGCAAGGTCTGATGCTGTAAAGAGCAATATTGCATAGATCTGGAATGTTAGGTCCATGAATCAAGGCAAATTGGAAGTGGTCAAACAGGAGATGGCAAGAGTGAACATTGACATTCTAGGAATCAGCAAACTAAGGTAGACTGAATGGGTGAATTTAACTCAGATGATCATTATATTTACTACTGTGGGCAGGAATCCCTTAGAAGAAATGGAGTAGCCATCATGGTCAACAAGAGAGTCTGAAATGCTGTACTTGGATGCATCTCAAAACCGACAGAATGATCTCTGTTCGTTTCCAAGGCAAACCATTCAATATCACGATAATCCAAGTCTAGAGTCCCACCAGTAACACAGAAGAAGCAAAGTTGAATGGTTCTATAAAGACCTACAAGATTTTTTAGAACTAACACCCCCAAAAAGACATCCTTTTCATTATAGGTGACTGGAATGCAAAAGTAGAAAGTAAAGAAACACCTGGAGTAACAGGGAAATTTGGTCTTGGAGTACAGAATGAAGCAGGGCAAAGGCTAACAGAGTTCTCTCAAGAGAACGCATGGGTCATAGCAAACACCCTCTTCCAAAAACACAAGAGAAGACTCTACACATGGGCATCACCAGATGGTCAACACTGAAATCAGATTGATTATATTCTTTGCAGCCAAAGATGGAGAAGGTCTATACAGTAAGCAAAAATAAGACTGGGAGCGGACTGTGGCTCAGATCATGAACTTGTTATTACCAAATTCAGACTTAAGACAGTGGGGAAAACCACCAGACCATTCAGGTATGACCTAAGTCAAATCCTTTATGACTATACAGTAGAAGTGAGAAATAGATTTAAGGGACTAGATCTGATAGACAGAGTGCCTGAAGAACTATGGACAAAGGTTTGTAACATTGTATAGGAGACAGGGATCAACAACATCCCCAAGAAAAAGAAATGCAAAAAAGCAAAATGGCTGTCTGAGGAGGGCTTACAAATAGCTGTAAAAAGAAGAGAAGGAAAAAGCAAAGGAGAAAAGGAAAGATATACCCATTTGAATGCAGAGTTCCAAAGAATAACAAGGAGAGATAAGAAAGCCTTCCTCAGTGATAAATGCAAAGAAATGAGGAAAACAATAGAATGGGAAAGACTAGAGATCTCTTCAAGAAAATTAGAGGTAACAAGGAATATATCATGCAAAGATGGGCTCAATAAAGGACAGAAATGATATGGACCTAACAGAAGCAGAAGATATTAAGAAGAGGTGGCAAGAATACACAGAAAAACTATACAAAAAAGATCTTCATGACCCAGATAATCACGATGGTGTGATCACTCATCTAGAGCCAGACACCCTGGAATGTGAAGTCAAGTGGGCCTTAAAAAGCATCAATATGAACAAAGCTACTGGAGGTGATGGAATTCCAGTTGAGCTATTTCAAACCGTAAAAGATGATGCTGTCAAAGTGCTGCACTCAATATGTCAGCAAATTTGGAAAACTCAGCAGTGGCCACAGAACTGGAAAAGGTCAGTTTTCATTCCAATCCCAAAGAAAGGTAATGCCAAAGAATACTTAAACTACCACACAATTGCACTCATCTCACATGCTAGTAAAGTAATGCTCAAAATTCTCCAAGCCAGGCTTCAGCAATACATGAACCATGACATTCCAGATGTTCAAGCTGGTTTTAGAAAACGCAGAGGAACCAGAGATCAAATTGCCAACATCCACTGGATCATTGAAAAAGCAAAAGAGTTCCAAAGAAACATCTATTTCTGCTTGATTGACTATGCCAAAGCCTTTGACTGTGTGGATCACAATAAAGTGTGGAAAATTCTGAAAGAGATGGGAATATCAGACCACTTGACCTGCCTCTTGAGAAACCTGCTTACAGGTCAGGAAGCATCGGTAAGAATTGGACATGGAAACACAGACTGGTTCTAAATAGGAAAAGGAGTATGTAAAGATTGTATATTGACACCCTGCTTATTTAACTTATATGCAGAGTACATCGTGAGAAACGCTGGGTGGAGGAAGCACAAGCTGGAGTCAGGATTGCCCGGAGAAATATCAATAACCTCAGATATGCAGATGACATCACCCTTATGGCACAAAGTGAAGAAGAACCAAAGAGCCTCTTGATGAAAGTGAAAGAGTAGAGTGAAAACGTTGGCTGAAAACTCAATATTCAGAAAACTAAGATCATGGCATCCAGTCCTATCACTTCATGGCAAATAGATGGAGAAACAGTGGACACAGTGGCTGACTTTATTTTTCTGCAGATGGTGATTGCAGCCATGAAATTAAAAGACACTTGCTCCTTGGAAGGAAAGTTATGACCAATCTAGACAGTATATTATAAAGCAGAGACATTATGTTGCCAACAAAGGTCTGTCTAGTCAAGGCTATGGTTTTTCCAGTGGTCATGTATGGATGTGAGAGTTGGACTATAAAGAAAGTGAACAGTGAAGAATTGATGCTTTTGAACTGTGGTGTTGGAGAAGACTCTTGAGAGTCCCTTGGATTGCAAGGAGATCCAACCATTCCATCCTAAAGGAGATCAGTCCTGGGTGTTCATTGGAAGGACTGATGTGCAGCTGAAACTCCAATACTTTGGCCACCGGATGCAAAAAGCTGACTCATTGGAAAAGACCCTGATGCTGGGAAAATTGGGGGAAGAGGATGAGATGGCTGGATGGCATCACCAACACAATGGACATGGGTTTGGGTGGACTCTGGGAGTTGGTGATGGACAGGGAGGCCTGGCGTGCTGTGATTCATGGGGTTGCAAAGAGTCAGACATGACTGAGCGACTGAACTGAACTCTGCTATTAAACCCATTGACTTGCTTTTAAATTTTAGCTCTTATATTTTATTTTATACAGTATCCATATGACATATCTGTTAGCAGTTTCCAGTTTTCAGCAAAGCTAATTCTTAATGTTTAACATATCAATCACAATTATTAAAATTTTGCCTCTAGTAACAGCATAGTCTGAATTGCCTATGGGTTTCTTGTTTTTCTCTTGGTATGCATGGACATTTATTATTGAACATTACTTATTTTATGCAGAAATTACCATAAAACCTAGTATCTGAATTGTGCATTACTAATCAAGAAAGCATGTACTTCTGATTCTGACAAGAAGTTAGACGAAAAGTAAATCATCTGTACAAATATATGACACTGAACTGTTTGAAAGATTCATTTTAGACTTCATGAACCCTTTCTTTTCATCCAAGATTTCAGAGGTGACAGAGATACTAATATGTGTATGTCTATCTCTTTATCTAGATAGAGAGAAAGAGAGAGAATTTAATTTCTAATTTGTTCTTAGAATAATGATTGATCCAACAAAACTAGTTCCTTATAGCTGAAAGGGAAAATAGAATACCAATTTTAAAGTTTTTTATGCTTTCATCTTTAGTTTATACAAATGATATATCTAATTCAAAATGTGATATCCTTGGTATATTCAATGTTATACAGGATAAATTTATATGCCCCTGAAGAAATTATAGAAAATAACCAAGGGTATTTGATTTAAAAAGGAGGAGAAATATAATTTCAAATATTTTAAACCATTCATGTGAAAGTAATTAGATTTCTGTAGCTCAAGATAAAACCATGTAAGAAAAGTTACATGAAGATATATTTGTAATCAAAATAGGGTTTAACTTTCTAAAATGGTAAGTAACTAAAATTTTCCAGTCTTGTCATAAGTAGATGACTGGTCGATTAGTTTAACCAGATATTAAACAACAATTTATAAAGCTCATGGGAAGGGTTGCTGCTTTGATTAGAAACTGAATATGAAACATAGGTCATTTGGAGACGAAGGAGCCTTCTGATTGTGAGTTTCTTAGATCTAGTTCACTGTAAACATTAAATAAAAGAATTTTAAAGATCTCTCTCACCCGCATGGTGTGGTTACTCCATAACTCACTAAAAAGACATGCCAATGTCCTCTGCTACAGAGAATTTTAAATTCCCTCTCTCATTTAAATTTTCTATGTGTTCCTTTGTTCTTTTCTCTTCTATACTCCTTAATTCCATTTTCCATTCTCTACCATAAAATATAAATATAAAATATAAAGAAAGCTGAGTGGTGAAGAATTGATGCTTTCGAACTGTGGTTCTTGAGAAGACTCTTGAAAGTCCTTTGGACTGCAAGAGGTCCAACCAGTCCATCCTAAAGGAAATCAGTCCTGAATATTCATTGGAAGGACAGATGCAGAAGCTGAAACTCCAATAGTTTGGCCACCTGATATGAAGAACTGACTCACTAGAAAAGACTCTGATGCTGGGAAAGATTGAAGGCAGGAGGAGAAGGGGAAGACAGAGGATGAGATGGTTGTATGCCATCACCGACTCTATGGATATGAGTTTGAGTAAGCTCTGGGAATTGATGATGGACAGGGAGGCCTGGTGTGCTGCAGTCCATGGGGTCGCAAAGAGTTAGACAAAACTGAGTGAACTGAACTGAACCATAAAATATGTGATGTAAATAATTGTCAGCTCAGCTAGGTGTATAGGTTCAGTATATGGAAATGACATTTTGTAGTCTGTATGAGTCATCAAGGAGTTCTTTAAAAAAATGGATATGTGAAAAAAAAAACAAAAAAGGAAAAACTTCTGACTGTTTCTATCATATTACAAAATAATCTATCAGAATCCTCAAAGCATATGCTAAATTCCCTCTCTGATACAGGCTTTTCAAGTGCATATATCTCATATTATCTTAATAATTGGGGTCTAGAAACTCTGCAATCTCCTTGCCATCCTTCACATTCAAATAATGGATGTGTTGTGATTTGTGCTTGAATTTTAATTTTTCCTTTAATCTCCTTCCTTATTTTTAATGAAAATTGGCTGGCAGTTTGTATACTTTGTCTTGCCTGCTTGAAGTAATTCTCAGTCTTTTATTTTTCAAACAGGAGTGTTTTTTGTTTCTATTCCTTTTTTTGTGTGTTGAAACAAACTAAATTATCTCTTCTCTTAGCATGGCTTTTAATCTTCACAATAAAACCCTCCTTGATACATAATCTTTATCATTGTTCTTTTGATAATCCTCAATTTCAATTTTAATAAAATTTCTCTTGGCAGTAATGAATTATTTATTGATAGAGTCACTGTCAGTTTTATTTTTAATACTTAACTGTGGACTGATAATTCAGTTGTTAAAACAGTAAAATCTCTTTCTGTTCTCTTCTCAGAGTAAAGTATTTCTAATCCTCGTAATTTCTGATGGGACTAACAGAGAGTGTGTTTCGGTCTTTTAAAAAATTCTCTTATGCAATAACTCTTTTCATGCCTGGCATTTAGTTGATATATGGTAATCACTTAAAATCACCAGGTAAATGTTAGCAGATAGATGTTACCTGGACAGTTGGATGAGTAAATACTTCTCCAACATCAATATTCACTTCTGATCAAGAGCACTGCAACTTTTTCTTTACACAATGGCATGGTTAAACATCACAAACATCTTTTGTTTAATTTTCATGTTTCATGATTTCATTAAGGAGACTGAAAATATCAATGCATTACCTTAGCAAATTTACTACTAACAACCTTAATTTCTGTTGAAAAAATTTCTACTGAAAAAAAAAAAAGGACTTTAGGAATTCTTTTAGTGATATGAAATTTTCCAACCCTACTTTTACAGTTATATGCTAGGCCAGGTATTTTAAAAGTTTTCAGAGAAGACTTATTATTTGACTTACTAAGGCTGAGAAGTTATGTTCAAGCCAGGCTAATTCTGTGTGAGGTAAATTTTGAGGTAAAACCTCCCTTTGCTCTTTCCACTGGGTGACTGAACAGTAACACCTCTCAACTCCTATGTGATGCAAGACACACTGCCTCTTATGATGCCTGTTTACTCAACATTCCCCAGATAGTCAAGTGGCCCTCTACAGCACAAAAATATCTTAGTGCATTTGCAGGCTGTGTTGTCAGGAGATAAAATATCTTATGTAATGACCCAAGAGCTTTCTGATTCTTTGCCTTTCGTCTCTGAAGCTTTTCTTTCATGGTGTCATACCATTCTTCACACTCTAGCCTACATTTGGAGTCAGTGAAAGTATTAGTCGCTTAGTCATGCTCTAACTATTTGTGACTTCATGCACTGTGGCCTGCCAGGCTCCTCTGTTCATTGGATTCTCTAGGCAAGAATACTGGAGTGGGTAGCTATTGCCTCCTCCAGGGGGTCTTTCCAACCCAGGGATCAAACCTGGGTCTCCTGCATTGCAGCCAGATTCTTTACTATCTGAGCCATGAGTGAAGTCCAGCTATGTGTAACTCCGGTGGCAATATCATCATAAGGACACCAGGATTCTCCCTGTGATTCACAGTCTATTACAGATCTCAGGACTGAAAAATCCACTTTCACAGACCTTCTTGGGAGGGTTAATATTAAGAGGGATTGCAATCCTTCTAGGGATTACAAATACTTTTCTCCATTTATCTTTGCATCATTTTGATTCCTCACATTGTGCTTCATCACTTGTATTGTGGAAGACTAGATTCTAAATTATGGACAATAACAAACAAACAGAACAGAACTACAAATTGCTAACAAGTGCCTGAAGTTCAATGTCCATTCAGTACTGGATTGTAACTTAAATCACAGTTTCCGAACCAGTACACATTTTTCCTACTATTTTGATATTTAGAGTATAGACATGGTGTCATCACAAAGACTGATTATGTGGCCTTTCACCATGCAGTCTCTTTAAATCTCCATGAGGAAAACAATATAAAAAAGACAGCCTGTGTGAAAGTGGAGAAAAAGCCTCTCACAATGTGACAGATAGGTAGCTTGTGAAAACAGACTGATGGAGTCAGGTGCACTTACCAAGTGTAAACTGCCAGCAAACGTCAGATGCCAAAATGAATTAGACTTTCATACTCAGGAGGTCTCAATTCTTAAATGTTTAAACATTCATAAACCTCACTAAGACATCTCGTCATGCTATGTTTCCATGGGTGTCCCTGCCACACCTACAGTTCTGTTCAGAAAAAGAAGAATAATAATAAAGACATACTCTTTATCTTACATGAATATTTTATCAATATTCTTCTTACTCAGAAGAGAGGGAGAGAAATAGAGATTCCTTGGAAGACTGTCAACGTGTCATATAGACATATCTACTTTCACTTTGATTACATATCTCTGTTAACCTTTTCCAACATGTCTGTTTTTAAATGTGTGGGCATCTTTTGTAATATGTCCTATTTTTGATTCCAGTACTATTAACATAACACAAGTTCAGGCTGGCTTATTTCAGAGCTTGTTAACTAATGACATGTAATTGTCTTCCTTCTTTCCCTGCCTCTGTGCCACCATCACATATTTGTTACTTCAAATTAATAATAATGTCAGATAGAGAAAGTCAAATACCATATGTTTTAACTTATATGTAGATTCTAAAAGAGACAAACTCATAGAAACAGAGAACAGTTTGGTGTTTGTCTGAGGTGGGGGTGTGGGAGTGAAACGGGCAAAGGTGGGCAAAAGAGACAAACTTTCAGGTGTAAGATAAATAATTTCTGGGGGTGTAATGTACAGCATGGTGTGCATGCTCAGTTGCTCAGTTATGTCCAACTCTTTGAGACCTCATGGACTATAGCCCACCAGGCTCCTCTGTCCATGGAGTTTTCCAGGCAAGAATACTGGAGTGGGTTGTCATTTCCTCCTCCAGGGGATCTTCCCAACCCAGGAACTGAACCTGTGTCTCCTGCGTCTTCCACATTGGCTGCTGGATTCTCTACCACTGTGCCACCTGGGAAGCCCTGTGAGTATAGTTAATGATATTATATATTTGAGAGAGAATAAAGGAGCAAATCTTAAATGTTTCTATTGTGATAATAATTGTACAATATTGGCATATATCATGAAGCCATTATGTTGTACACCTTAAACTTACACAATGTTATATGTTAATTATATGTCAACCAAACTGGAAAAAGAAAATAATGCTTGAAGTATTCCAAATGGCATGTTATTTCCTGTCTTCCTGTTCCTCTTATTTCTCTCTCTTTTTTTTTCATTTATTCTTATGGCATTTATAGAAGGCAGCTATGCATCAACACTCACTTATGGAATGAGCAAGTTCAGGACACACTCATTTGGGTGCTGAATAATCAGTCTGCATTTTCTTCTGCCACAGAAAATCAGCTGAATATACTAATTGGGAAAGTAGCCTCATCATTTTCTTTTTCACCAAGTAGCAAGAAATATCACTTGTGAACTCTTGCCAAATATGTTGAAGAAAAGTTATACATAAGCTTAACATTGTTCTTCTGTCATTTTTGCAATGATGAATAGGAGTAATATATACTCTTGCACTTGTCACTTAAAACATGCGGCATTCATTGATTCCCTTTTCAACTGGTGTTACAAGGACCTTCTGTAACCTAAAGAACTGGAAGGGTTGAGGAGCTTCTTTAGTCTGCCACACATGTGGGTTACTTATGGAGCTCTTTAATTTCTCCTGAGTACTTTCTTTTAAAGTCATAAAGAATATATTTCACTATTGTTTAGTACTTGAAAGTGATACGATATTTTGAATTCCATCAACATTAAAGAAACTATACTATAAAGGAACTGTGAAATGAAATGCTGTTTCTAAGAACAAAACTACTTTGACCAGGAGCAAACATTTTAACATATTGTTGTACAGTTTCTTTTTACTCTTTTTGGTAATGGGCAACTGTCCTTTTTATTCAATCAACATAGCACAACTATGATAATACAGTTTCATCTTGAATAAAGTCTTTCTTCCACTGTCACCACAAAAATTTCCTTCTTTCAGAGTATTCATCATAATTTATAATATGCATTTATTTGTATGTTTATATTGCATTGTCTCTCCCTAGACAATAAGATTTTGAAGACTGCAAGGAGATCCAACCAGTTCATTCTGAAGGAGATCAACCCCGGGGATTTTTTTTGGAAGGAATGATGCTAAAGCTGAATCTCCAGTACTTTGGCCACCTCATGAGAAGAATTGACTCACTGGAAAAGACTCTGATGCTGGGAGGAATTGGGGGCAGGAGGAGAAGGGGACGACAGAGGATGAGATGGCTGGATGGCATCACTGACTTGATGGACGTGAGTCTGACTGAACTCCAGGAGATGGTGATGGACAGGGAGGCCTGGTGTGCTGCAATTCATGGGGTCGCAAAGAGTCGAACAGGACTGAGTGACTGAACTAAACTGAACTGAACTGAACAATGCTTATTTATTTTCAATATACATATACCTCATATGTGTCAGTTAAGAGCTGCTCAATAAACAACTGATTATTGGATGTGTGGATGGTTGGAGGTACATTCTTTAAGCTTATTTTTGGCTTAGTTACACTGTTCAGTTCTGTTCAGTCGCTCAGTCGTGTCCAACTCTTTGCGACCCCATGAATCATAGCACGCCAGGCCTCCCTGTCCATCACCAACTCCCGGAGTTCACTCAGACTCACGGCCATCGAGTCAGTGATGCCATCCAGCCATCTCATCCTCTGTCATCCCCTTCTCCTCCTGCCCTCAATCCCTCCCAGCATCAGAGTCTTTTCCAATGAGCCAACTCTTTGCATGAGGTGGCCAAAGTACTGGAGTTTCAACTTTAGCATCAGTCCTTCCAAAGAAATCCCAGGGCTGATCTTCAGAATGGACTGGTTGGATCTCCTTGCAGTCCAAGGGACTTTCAAGAGTCTTCTCCAACACCACAGTTTAAAAGCATCAATTCTTTGGCACTCAGCCTTCTTCACAGTCCAACTCTCACATCCATACATGACCACAGGAAAAACCACAGCCTTGACTAGACCGACCTTAGTCGGTAAAGTAATGTCTCTGCTTTTGAATATGCTGCCTGGGTTGGTCATAACTTTTCTTCCAAGGAGTAAGCGTCTTTTAATTTCATGGCTGCAATCACCATCTGCAGTGATTTTGGAGCCCCCAAAAATAAAATCTGACACTGTTTCCAGTGTTTACCCATCTATTTCCCATAAAGTGATGGGACCGGATGCCATGATCCTCGTTTTCTGAATGTTGAGCTTTAAGCCAATTTTTTCACTCTCCACTTTCACTTTCCTCAAGAGGTTTTTTAGTTCCTCTTCACTTTCTGCCATAAGGATGGTGTCATCTGCCTATCTGAGGTTATTGATATTTCTCCCAGCAATCTTGATTCCAGCTTGTGTTTCTTCCAAGTCCAGCGTGTCTCATGATGTATTCTGCATATAAGTTAAATAAGCAGGGAGACAATATACAGCCTTGATGTACTCCTTTGTGCATCCAAAGAAATCTGGACCATTAGAAAAGGCTTGGCTCAGTCAACCCTACATCAGTCAAACACCCTACCAATATATTATGAAATTGCTTTCATAAAAAATTATAAAATGAGTCTTTGGTACAATTTCTGGCATCAAATAAGCTCAATAAATATTTTAATTTTAAATATAAAATTTAATTGGAGATTAATTACTTTACAATATTGTATTGATTTTGGCATACATCAACATGAATCCACCATGGGTGTACATGTTTTCTCCATCCTGAATGCCCCCTCCCACCTTCCTCCCCATACCATCCCTCAGGGTCATCCCCGTGTACCAGCCAAGAGCATCCTGTATTATGCATTGAACCTGGACTGGTGATTTGTTTCATATATGATATTATACATATTTCAATGCCATTCTCCCAAATCATTCCACCCCCGCCCTCTCCCACAGAGTCCAAAAGACTGTTCTATACATCTGTGTCTCTTTTGCTTTCTTACATACAGAGTTATTGTTACCATCTTTCTAAATTCCATATATATGCGTTAGTATACTGTATAGGTTTCTTCCATGTCCTAGCTATTATAAACAGTGCTGCAATGAACATTGGGGTACACATGTCTCTTTCAATTCTGGTTTCCTCAGTGTGTATGCCCAGCAGTGGGATTGCTGGGTTGTATGGCAATTCTATTTCCAGTTTTTTAAGGAATCTCCACACTGTTCTCCATAGTGGTTGTACTAGTTTGCATTTTCACCAACAGTGTAAGATGGTTCCCTTTTCTCCACACCCTCTCCAGCATTTATTGCTTGTAGACTTTTGGATCGCAGCCATTCTGACTGGCGTGAAATGGTACCTCACTGTGGTTTTGATTTGCATTTCTCTGATAATGAGTGATGTTGAGCATCTTTTCATGTGTTTGTTAGCCATCTGTATGTCTTCTTTGGAGAAATGTCTGTTTAGTTCTTTGGCCCATTTTTTGATTGGGTCGTTTACTTTTCTGGACTTGAGCTGTAGGCGTTGCTTATATATTTTTGAGATTAATTGTTTGTCAGTTGCTTCATTTGCTATTATTTTCTCCCATTCTGAAGGCTGTCTTTTCACCTTGCTTATAGTTTCCTTTGTTGTGCAGAAGCTTTTAATTTTAATTAGGTCCCATTTCTTTACTTTTGCTTTGATTTCCAATGTTCTGGGAGGTGGGTCATAGAGGATCCTGCTGTGATGTATGTCGAAGAGTGTTTTGCCTATGTTCTCCTCTAGGAGTTGTATAGTTTCTGGTCTTACATTTAGATCTTTAATTCATTTTTAGTTTATTTTGTGTATGTTCTAGTTTCATTCCTTTACAAGTGGTTGACCAGTTTTCCCAGCACCGCTTGTTAAAGAGATTGTCTTTTCTCCATTGTATACTCTTGACTCCTTTGTCAAAGATAAAGTGTTCATAGGTGCGTGGATTTACCTCTGGGCTTTCTATTTTGTTCTATTGATCTATATTTCTGTCTTTGTGCCAGTACCATACTGTCTTCATGACTGTGGCTTTGTAGGAGACTACTATCAGCAATTATATGCCAATAAAATGGACAACCTGGAAGAAATGGACAAATTCTTAGAATAGTGCAACTTTCCAAAATTCAACCTGGAAGAAATAGAAAATCTTAATAGACCCATCACAAGCACAGAAATTGAAACTGTAATCAGAAATCTTCCTACAAACAAAAGCCCAGGTCCAGACAGCTTCACAGCTGAATTCTACCAAAAATTTAGAGAAGAACTAACATCTATCCTACTCAAACTCTTCCAGAAAATTGTAGAGGAAGGTAAACTTCCATACTCATTCTATGAAGCCACCATCACCCTAATACCAAAACCTGACAAAGATGCCACAAAAAAGAAAACTACAGGCCAATATCACTGATGAACATAGACGCAAAATCCTTAACAAAAATCTAGCAATCAGAATCTAACAACACATTAAAAAGATCCTACATCATGACCAAGTGGGCTTTATCCCAGGGATGCAAGGATTCTCCAATATCCACAAATCAATCAATGTAATACACCACATTAACAAATTGAAAAATGAAAGCCAAATGATTATCTCAATAGGTGGAGAGAAAGCTTTTGAAAAATTTCAACATCCATTTATGATAAAAACTCTCTAGAAAGCAGGAATAGAAGGACTATACTTCAACATAATATAAGCTATGTATGACAAACCCACAGCAAACGTTATCTTCAATGGTGAAAAATTGAAAGCATTTCCCCTAAAGTCAGGAATAAGACAAGGGTGCCCACTTTCACCACTACTATTCAACATAATTTTGGAAGTTTTGGCCACAGCTATCAGAGCAGAAAAAGAAATAAAAGGAATCCAAATTGGAAAAGACGTAAAACTCTCACTGGTTGCAGATGACATGATCCTTTACATAGAAAACCCTAAAGACTCCACCAGAAAATTACTAGAGATAATCAATGAATATAGTAAAGTTACAGGATATAAAATCAGCACACAGAAATCTCTTGCATTCCTATACACTAATAATGAGAAAACAGAAAGAGAAATCAAAGAAACAATTCCATTCATCATTGCAATGAAGAGAATAAAATACTTAGGAATATATCTATCTAAAGAAACAAAAGACCTATATATAGAAAACTACAAAACGCTGGTGAAAGAAATCAAAGAGGACACTCATAGATGGAGAAATATACCGTGTTCATGGATCAGAAGAATCAATATAGTGAAAATGAGTATACTACCCAAAGCAATCTATAGATTCAATGCAATCCCTATCAAGCTACCAATGGCATTTTTCACAGAGCTAGAAAAAATAATATCACGATTTGTATGGAAATATAAAAAACCTCAAACAGCCAAAGCGATTTTGAGAAAGAAGAATGGAACGGGAGGAATCAACCTGCCTGACTGCAGGCTCTACTACAAAGCCACAGTCATCAAGACAATAATATTTTAATTTTAAATACAAATCTGAGATATTTGCCAGTGAATGCTCCAGAAACAAATTTCTGGAGTTTTCTTTCTTTTTTTTTTTTTTTTTTTACATTCCAGTTACCAACTCCTTTTCTTTTGTTTATGTTTTCCTTGGGTTGTGTAGATCCCTCAAGCTCCAACTGTGGCCATATTAAGTTCTTCATCTATTATATTTCCAATATAACATTGTTATTGTTAGGAATGTAACAGAAAGAAGAAGGGCTTTTAGAGAAAAGTGTATAAAATAAGTCCCAAAAGTAAGGTGTTAAGTATAAAGAAACAAACACAAAAAGGAAAAGTTGTGTCTAGTAATATGAGAAAATAACAAAACTCCATTTTATTTTAAGAACACGTTAGTCAAGAGAACACACTGGTCATAGCAAACATGCTCTCCCAACACAAAGAGACCACTCTATATATGGACATCACCAGAAGGTCAGCATTTCAGCATACTGAAATCAGATTACTACGCTCTTTGGAACCAAAGATTCCAAAGAAGCTCAAAACAGTCAGCAACAAGACCTAGAGCTGACTGTTGCTCAGATCATGAGCTTCTTATTGCAAAATTCAAGCTTAAATTGCAGAAAGCAGGGAAAACCACTAGGCAATTCAGGTATGACCTAAACCAAATTCCTTATTATTAAACAATGCAGATGATGAACACTATCAGGGAATTAGATATGGTAGACAGAGTGCCTGAAAATCTATGGACAGACGTTCATAACACTAAACAGGAGATGGTAACCAAAACCATTCCAAAGAAAAAGAAATGCAAGAAGGAAAAGTGGTTGTCTAAGGAAGCTTTACAAATAGCTAAGGAAAGAAGAGAAGTGAAATACAAAGGAGGAAAAGATACACCCAACTGAATGCAGAGTTCCAGAGAATAACAAAGAGAGATAAGAAGGCCTTCTTAAGTGAATAATGCAAAAAAAAAAAAAAAAAAAAACAAAAACAGAGAAGAAAACAAGAGAATGGGAAAGATTAGAGTTCTCATCAAGAAAACTGGAGATACCAAGGGAATATTTCATGCAGAGATGGGCTCAATAAAGGACAGAAATGGTATGGACCTAACAGAAGCAGAAGGTATTAAGAGGTGCCAAGAATACACAGAAGAGCTATACATAAAAGATCTTAATGACCAGGAAAACCATGATGGTGTGATCACTCACCTAGAGCCAGACATGCTAGAGTGTGAAGTCAAGTGAGCTTTAGTAATAATCACTACAAACAAAGCTTAATGGAGGTGATGGAATTCCAGCTGAGCTATTTCAAATAATAGAAGATGATGCTGTTAAAATGCTGCACTAAGTATGTCAGCAAATTTGGAAAACTCAGCATTGGGCACAGGACTGGAAAAGGTCAGTTTTGATTCCAATCCCAAAGAAGGGCAATGTCAAAGAATATTCAGACTACTCTACAACTGTACTCATCCATATGCTAGTAATGTTATATTTAAAATTCTTCAAGCTAGGCTTCAGCAGTGTGTGCACTAAAAGCTTCCAGATATAAAAGTTGGGTTTAGGAAAGGCAGAGGAACCAGAGATCAAATTGCCAACATTTGCTGGGCTATAGAAAAAGCAAGGGAATTGAAAAAAAAAATCTACTTCTGCTTCATTCACTGCTCTGAAGCTTTTAACTATGTGGATCACGACAATCTGTGGAAAATTCTTTAAGTGATGAGATTATTAGACCACCTTACCTGAGTCTTGAGAAACCTGTATGCCAGTCAGGAAGCAACTGTTAGAACTGGACATGGAACAACAGACCAGTTCAAAATTGGGAAATGAGTATGACAGTGCTGTATATTGCCACAGTGTCTATTTAGCTTTTATGCAAAATACATTATGACAAATGGGCTGGATGAATCACAACCTGGAATCAAAATTGCCAGGAGAAATATTAATAACCTCTGATATGCAGATGATACTATTCTAAGGGCAAAAAGGGAAGAGGACTAAAGAGTCTCTTAATAAGGGTGAAAGAGGAGAGTGAAAAAGCTGTCTTAAAACTCAACATTCAAAAAATTAAGATCATGGCATCCAGTCTTATCACCTCATGGCAGACAGAAGGGGGAAAAGGTGAAACAGGGACAGATATTCTTTCCTTGGGGTTCAAAATCACAATGGATGGTAACTGCAGTCATGAAAATAAAAGACACTTGCTCCTTGGAAGGAAAGCTATGACAAACCTAGTTGCTGTTGTTCAGTCACCTAGTTGTGTCTGACTCTTCACTACCCCATAGACTGCCTCATGCCAGTCCTCCCTGTCCCTCATCATCTCACAGAATTGGCCCAAGTTCATGTCCATTGCATCGATGATGCCATCTAGCCATCTCATCCTCTGACACCCTCTCCTCCTTCTACCCTCAATCTTTCCAAGCATCAGGGTCTTTTTCCAATGAGTCGGCTGTTTGCATCAGGTGACCAAAATATTGGAGTTACAACTTCAGTATCAGCCCTTCCAATGAGTATTCAGGGTTCATTTCCTTCAAGATTGAGCGGTTTGATCTCCTTGCTGTCCAAGGGACTGAAGAGTCTTTTCCATCACCACAGTTCAAAGGCATCGATTCATCAAATTAAATCTAGACAGCATATTATTAACAGGCAGACACATCATTTCACTACCAAGGTCCGTACAGTCAAAGCTATAGTTTTTCCAGTTGTCATGTACAGATATGAAAGTTGGACCATAAAGAAGGCTAAGCATCAAAGAATCAATGCTTTTGAACTGTGGTGTTGGAGAAGACTCTTGAGAGTTCCTTGGACTGCAAGGAGAGCAAACCAGTCAATCTTAAAGGAAATCAACCCTGAATATACATTGGAAGGACTGATGCTGAAACTAAGGCTTCAATACTTTGGCCACCCAATGCGAAGAACCAACTCACTGGAAAAGACCCTGATGCTGGGAAAGACTGAAGGCAGGAGAAGGGGGTGGCAGAGGATGAGATGGTTAGACAGCATCACTGACTCAATGGACATGAATTTGAGCAAACTCTAGGAGATAGTGAAAAACAGGGAAGCCTGGTGTGCTGCAGTTCATGAGGTTGCAAAAGAGTTGGATGCAACTTAGTGACTGAACACCGACAACCATTTTAAAACATAGAATTACATTAGATGATTTTTTTTTTACTTTTTGATAGAAAAGCATATATTATCATGCACTGAAAAGAACCAGAGATCCCTGATATTTCTATTGATTTCAGGAAGGAGGGAAATAGAGATGAATTAATACAAAGGACCAGATTTTTAAATTTAGATTTTCACCTTTATCACCACACAGTATTAGGTTTATTAAATAATTTCCATCCAGTATACACAGAACTCTGACTAGTATATAATGTTAGGTCACCTTCCTTCCTCCCTTTCCCCCAAGGGGGCACACCTGCCTTCTTGTTTCTCTTCCCTGTCTCCTCCACAACCAACCACTACCTGCACAACTGGCTATACAGTAAGAATTTAGAAGCTTGTTAAAGCAGACAGGTATGAGAAGTATATATTTAACTTAAGTTTTCAGAGATAAACAGCAGACTTAAATACACACAAACAACCAAATAAAGACGCATGTGATACGTGTTTAACTCATGCCTCTGTATTTATTTCCAGTCCCCCCCCCAAAAAAATATCAAACACTGAGGGAGACAAAGCATGTGTCATGTTTTGCAGAAAAGTGTTAATCTTTAGATAACATATCTAAATTGAAACCTGTACTCCAGCTTATTTTTTCTCTTTCCTTGCCCTTCAAGCAAGAGATATAGTGAACAGTCAAATACCAATCTTTTAACTAAGTTCTAAAGGAAATGTTGCAAAATGAGAGAAAAGAAAGTAAATATAAATTTTTCGAGCAAATACAAAGAATGGACTTCCATTCAAGGAGGGGTAACAAACAGAAAGAAAACAGAATTATCTTGACTAGTAACTACCAATAAGAAGAAAAATATGAGGAGGAAAATACTAATTACAAAGTACAAGGTCCGTCTAGTCAAGGCTATGGTTTTACCAGTGGTCATGTATGGATGTGAGAGTTGGACTGTGAAGAAAGCTGAGCGCCAAAGAATTGATGCTTTTGAACTGTGGTGTTGGAGAAGACTCTTGAGAGTCCCTTGGGCTGCAAGGAGATCCAACCAGTCCATTCTGAAGGAGATCAACCCTGGGATTTCTTTGGAAGGAATGATGCTAAAGCTGAAACTCCAGTACTTTGGCCACCTCATGCGAAGAGTTGGCTCATTGGAAAAGACTTTGATGCTGGGAGGGATTGGGGGCAGGAGGAGAAGGGGACGACAGAGGAAGAGATGCTGGATGGCATCACGGACTTGATGGACGTGAGTCTGAGTGAACTCTGGGAGATGGTGATGGACCGGCAGGCCTGGCGTGCTGCGATTCATGGGGTTGCAAAGAATCAGACATGACTGAGCAACTGAACTGAACTGAACTGAATGATTAATGTACTCTGGAATTTTTCAAAACTCCCAAAGAATACTTTAAAGATGAACCTTTCTACATATGCAAAATAAAAATTACTAGCTATAGAAAGAAGAAGTTATAAAAGAGCAGTTGTAACATCTACACTGAATGAAAAGCAGGTTTTCTTTAAAAAATTATAAAATTATGTCACAATTTTGGGATATCTGTTAATTGAATGCATCAAATTATTATTCAACATGAGTAACATATGATTATAGGTGTAGTGCTGGTATGATACTAGATAAAAATCAAACATCTATGTCTTAGTAATATCTTAAAAGCAAAGTGTATTTTACCTAAGAAAGAGAATATAGAAAGTAGAATAGAAAATTATCATACGTAGCAGATTTGACTGTTTATTTGTAAATTTAAGACAAGTAGCTAGGAAGCTATAAAGACGCAAAAATTTTATTTTAATTATTATAATAGCTGGTTGTAAAGTTATATTAAATAGTTTAGATGATACATGGCAGTAAGTTAATTGTTGTTACTCAAAATGATCATATGAATTTTTTACACAAGCAAAAAATAGTGAAATCCTTGAGAGGAAGTATAAAAGAAATGTTTACAACATATATAAAGAGGGTATTAAACACTGCTGAAGCACGCAAGTGAAAATAAAAAGAGAACACCAATATTTTTCTCAGTTCAGAGAACTCAACAGTATAAATACATTCAGTTCAGTTCAGTCTCTCAGTCGTGTCCGACTCTTTGTGACCCCATGAATTGCAGCACGCCAGGCCTCCCTGTCCATCACCAGCTCCTGGAGTTCACTCAAACTCATGTCCATTGAGTTGGTGATGACATCCAGCCATCTCATCCTCTGTTGTCCCCTTCTCCTCCTGCCCCCAATCCCTCCCAGCATCAGAGTCTTTTCCAATGAGTTAACTCTTTGCATGGGGTGGCCAAATTACTAGAGTTTCAGCTTTAGCATCAGTCCTTCCAAAGAAAACTCAGGACTGATCTCCTTTAGAATGGACTGGTTGGATCTCCTTGCAGTCCAAGAGACTCTCAGGAGTCTTCTCCAACACCACAGTTCAAAAGCATCAATTCTTTTGCACTCAGCTTTCTTCACAGTCCAACTCTCACATCCACACATGGCTACTGGAAAAACCATAGCCTTGACTAGATGGACCTTTGTTGGCAAAGTAATGTCTCTGCTTTTGAATATGCTATCTAGGTTGGTCATAACTTTCCTTCCAAGGAGTAAGTGTCTTTTAATTTCATGGCTGCAGTCACCATCTGCAGTGATTTTGGAGCCCAGAAAAATAAAGTCTGACACTGTTTCCACTGTTTCCCCATTTATTTGCCATAAAATATTGGGACCAGATGCCACGATCTATCTTAGTTTTCTGAATGTTGAGCTTTAAGCCAACTTTTTCACTCTCTGCTTTCACTTTCATCAAGAGACTTTTTAGTTCCTCTTCACTTTCTGCCATAAGGGTGGTGTCATCTGCATATCTGAGGTTATTCTGTATGGAAGATAGCAAAAGAGACACAGATGTATAGAACAGTCTCTTGGCAATCTTGATTCCAGCTTGTGCTTCTTCCAGCCCAATGTTTCTCATGATAACTCTGCATATAACTTAAATAAGCAGGGTGACAACATTCAGCCTTGACGTACTACTTTTCCAATTTGGAACAAGTCTGTTGTTCCATGTCCAGTTCTAACTGTTGCTTCCTGACCTGCATACAGGTTTCTCAAGAGGCAGGTCAGGTGGTGTGGTATTCCCATCACTTTCAGAATTTTCCACAGTTTATTGTGATTCACACAGTCAAAGGCTTTGGCATAGTCAATAAAGCAGAAATAGATGTTTTTCTGGAACTCTCTTGCTTTTTCCATGATCCAGCGGAGGCTGGCAATTTGATCTCTGGTTCCTCTGCCTTTTCTAAAACCAGCTTGAACATCTGGAAGTTCACGGTTCACATGTTGCTGGCTTGGAGAATTTTGAGCATTACTTTACTGGCATGTGAGATGAGTGCAATTGTGTGGTATTATGAGCATTCTTTGGCATTGCCTTTCTTTGGGATTGGAATGAAAACTGACCTTTTCCAGTCCTCTGGCCACTGCTGAGTTTTCCAAATTTGCTGGCATATTGAGTGCAGCACTTTCACAGCATCATCTTTCAGGATTTGAAATAGCTCCACTGGAATTCCATCACCTCCACAAGCTTTGTTCACAGTGATGCTTTCTAAGGCCCGCTTGATTTCACATTCCAAGATGTCTGGCTCTAGGTGAGTGATCACACCATCATGATTATCTGGGTCATGAAGATCTTTTTTGTATAGTTCTTCTGTGTATTCTTGCCATCTCTTCTTAATATCTTCTGCTTCTGTTAGGTCCATATCATTTCTGTCCTTTATCGAGCCCATCCTTGCATGAAATGTTCCCTTGGTATCTCTAATTTTCTTGAAGAGATCTCTAGTCTTTCCCATTTTGTTCTTTTCCTCTATTTCTTTGCATTGATCACTGAGGAAGGCTTTCTTATCTCTCCTTGCTCTTCTTTGGAACTCTGCATTCAGATGCTTATATCTTTCCTTTTCTCCTTTGCTTTTTGCTTCTCTTCTTTTCACAGCTATTTGTAAGGCCTCCCCAGACAGCTATTTTGCTTTTTGCATTTCTTTTCCATGGGGATGGTCTTGTTCCCTGTCTCCTGTACAATGTCACAAACCTCCATCCATAGTTCATCAGGCACTAAGATCTGTCAGATCCAAGTCCCTTAAATCTATTTCTCACTTCCACTGTATAATCCAAAATACATTATTTCTCCTAAATCTATGAAATGAATGCAACTCCAAAGACAACATTTAAACATACTTTGGAGCTTGAGGAAATGATTTAAAAGTCTATCTGGAAACAGACACACACACACTCACAAGAATAGTCAATAACATTTTAAAGTAAAGAGTATGAGGAAGTAGCTGTATCAGATTGAATACTAATTAAAGGGGGAAAACATATGAGTGAAAAAAGTTTTTTGACATTGGACAAGAGGCATTAGAACAGTATCATTCCTGAGAGGAAAGAAACTTTAAGTGAGCTTTATTTGAAACTCCAGAATTTTGGCCACCTCATGCAAAGAGTTGACTCACTGGAAAAGACTTTGAAGCTGGGAAGGATGGGGGGCAGGAGAAGAAGGGGACGCCAGAGGATGAGATGGCTGGATGGTATCACTGACTCAATGGATGTGAATCTGAGTGAACTCCGGGAGTTGGTGATGGACAGGGAGGCCTGGCGTGCTGTGATTCATGGGGTCACAAAGAGTCGGACACGACTGAGAGACTGAACTGAACTGAACTGATAATAGTTTTAAATCTCTATTGGGGGTGATTTTCCAACTATGAAGAAGAAAGTTTGGAAGAGAGAGTTGGAATCTCAGCAGAGCCCAGCATTTCTACTGAGCTAGGAAAGAGTCCACAATTTGAAAGTGGCTTGAAGGTGCAAAACAAAGCTGTTAAGGGATGCACATGGGAAGGTGTCAGTGTCTGTCATTGAGCTCTGCAGTTCCCTAAACTATGGATGGCTATACACATGCAGGATGAGATTACACACAGCTTTTCAAAAAGCAGGTGACACAATTGAAAATGGAACAAGGGTATGAAATGGTAAGCAATAGAGGGTGACATTGAAGATTCAGCCCAGTTAAAGTGGAGATATTTACATACCCCTGCAGTACTGCTGCAGGAATTTATCTGAGCTATCAGTAAAGCCAAGCCTTTGGAATGAAGACTATATTGTAGAACAAGGTTCATTCTGGATCTGCGCAAATGAAGCCTAAAATCAGATCTGAAGTACCAAAGAGGAACCAAGATATGGCTGGTTAGTATCTCTAAGTTCGACAGCCCTGAAAATTCTTTTGACTCCCCAGAAATAGCTTTAATAACATAGAAGATCCAGTCTAGACAAGTGAAAAGTGGTTATCTGCTAAAAGAATGACTGGCTCAAACAAAAGTCTTTACAGGAAGATAAGGGAAACGAGTCTCCACAATGAATTATCAGCAGGATTCGAGTACAATCAAGATCTATAAGAAGTACAAAAAGAAAAATATGATCTATACTCATGAAAAAAAGTAAAAAGTCAACAGTAGTCAACTTTAGGTGACAAAATATCAGATTTAAAGACAAATATTTTAAAGAAATTATAATAAATATGTCAAAAGTAGCTAAAAAATATGCTCAAAGAATGACAGGAAATATAGGTATAAGTTTTCATGAATTTAAGTTAGGTAATGGTTTCTTAAATGCAACTTAAAAATATAAGCAGCAAAAGAAAAGTTAATAAATTAGACTTGCCCAAAATTTAAAATTTTAGTGCTACAAACAATATCATCCAGTAAGTGAAAATAACAAAGTGCATATTGGGAGAAATATTTGCAAATCATATATCTTATAAGGGCCTTATATTCTAACATAACAAATCATTCTTACAACTCAAAAATAAGAAGACAACTCAAGAAAATATAAACAGAGGGTATGAATAGACATTTCTTTATAAAAGAAATAAAGGTCAATAAGCACATTATTAGAGTATCAACATCATTACTCACCAGGAAAATGCAAGTCAAAATTACAATATATGATGTCATACATTCTGGGATAACTGATACCAAAAAACAGACAATAAACAGGTGTTGGTGAGAATACAGAAAAATTAAAACCTTTAGGTATTGCATGTGTGGATATAAAGTACAGCAGCCACTTTAGAAAATAAGCAATTCCTAAAATGTTAAACACAGGATCACCATATGACCCACTGTGGTATGGAACATAATGCCCCCTCCCCAAAGGTATACATGTCCTAAACTCCAGAATCTGTGAGCATGTTATTTTACATGGCAAAGGGACTTTGCAGATGTAAAGAAGGTGAGGGATTTGAGAATATTCTCAATTGTCTAGTTGGGTCCAGTGAAATCATAAGGACCTTTATAGGTGAAACCAGGAAATAGAAGACTCAGAGATTTAAACATCATACCTTGCTGGCTTTGAAGATGAGAAAAGGGCACAGAAACTAAGGAATGTAGATGGCCTCCAAAATCTGGTAGAGGCAAGAATGATAGATTTTCACCTAGAGCCTCTAGAAAGAAAAGAGCTAACACCTTGAATTTTTCCCAGTGAACTCCATGATGCCTAGAACTGAAAGATCATACATTTGCATTAATTTAAACCAATATGTTTGTGGTAATTTATTACAGTAGCAATTCCACTCTTAGGTGTACATGCCAGAAAAATTAAAAATATACATATAGATAGATGCAAAAATGTGCTCATAAATGTTCTTGGCAGCATTATTCATAAAAACAAAAATATAGAAAGAAAATACCTATTAACTGACAGATAAATGAAATGCAAAATATGCAGAAGATGGAATATTACTTGGCACCAAAAGGGAATGAAGCATTGATTCTTACTACAAAGTGGATGAAACTTAAAAGTATTATACTAAGTGAAGAAAAGCAGTCTCATAGGATCATATGTTCTATGATTCCATTTATATTTATCCAGAAAAGGCAAATCCATAGAAAGAGAAGGTAGATTAGTAGTTGTCTATGGGGTGGTATTGGGAAATGAGGAATGACTGACAAAGGATATGGGATTTCTTTTACAGAGTTTGCTATGTTCTAAACTTGAACTGTGGGCTTCCCACGTGGTACTAGTGGTGAAGACCCTGCCTGCCAATGCTGGAGACGTAAGAGACATGAGTTCGATCCCTGGGTTAGGAAGATCTCCTGGATAAGGGCATGGTAATCCACTGCAGTATTTTGCCTAGAGAATTCCATGGACGGAGGAGGTGGCAGGCTACAATCCATAGGGCTACACAGAGTTGGACATGACTGTGGCAATTTAGCATGCAAACTTGAATTGTGAAGTTGCACAGCTCTGAATCTACTTAAAAAATGAAACTGTGTACTTTAAATGAATGAATTGTATAGCATATGAATTTTGTCTTCAAAATGTGTTAAAATGTAAACTTCAAGATATATTTAAAAAATTAAAGTACAGTCTTAATGTTCAATCAGATAGGGAAGCTTAACAGAAGAAAGGCAATTATAAGAAGATGGAAATTCTAACATCTAAGCCAGAAAATGAATGAAAAATTCTCTGAATGGGTTTAATAATAATTTCAAAGTGGGATATTAAAGTAGGTACTTAGAAGTATGAAGTTCTATATTCATTCTAATTCTCTTTCCATATCTTTGAGGCACTTTTTAAAATTTATTTTTATTTTTCTACAGCCAGATTATTATTAGGTTAGTACAAAAGTAACTGCAGTTTCAGATTGTGAATTTTAAAACATTATAACTAGGTTCAACCATATCTTTATTAGTCAAAATAGGAACCATTACAAATCAACACATTTTTGCCAACAAGAAATGTTTGTTTATTTCTGTAGCATAAAAATCCATGCTTCAGGATTTGACAAACCCTTGGAAAGCATTTTCTGCCTCCTGCTGATTGTGGAAGTGTTTTCCCTGCGGAAAGTTGTTGAGATGCTTGAAGTAGTAGTTGTCAAGAGGTCAGGTGAATATGGTGGATGAGACATAACTTCACAGCCCCATTTGTTCAACTTTTGAAGCATTGATTGTGTAACATGTGGCCAGGCATTATTGTGGAGAAGAACTGGGCCCTTTCTGTTGATCAATGCCAGCTGTAGGCACTGCAGTTTTTGGTGTGTCTCAATTTGCTGAGCATACTACTGAGATGTAATGGTTTTCCCAGAAAGCTGTAGTGGGTCAGACCGGCAACAGACCACCAAACACTGACCATGACCTTTTTTTGGTGCAAGTTTCGTTTTGAGGAGTGCTTTGGCACGTCTCAGTACAATCACTGAGCTAGTCACTGGTTGTCATATACAATCCACTTTTCATAGCATGTCACAATCTGATCAGTATTTTGACTGAGAAATGGTTCATTGTTGTTGCATAGATTAAGAGATGATACTTCAAAACAATGATTTTTTTTTGATTTGAGGTCAGCTCATGAGGCACCCATTTACTGAGCTTTCTCACCTTTCCAATTTGCTTCAAATGCTGAACGACCAGAGAATGGTTAATGCTGAGTTCTTTGGCAGCTTCTGGTGTAGTTGTCAGAATATCAGGTTCAGTGATCCTCTCAGTTGGTTGTTTCCACCTTCCGATGGCCAGCCACTATGCTCCTCATCTTCAAGGCCCTCATCTCCTTTGCAAAATTCCTGGAACCACCACGGTACTATATGTTCACTAGCAGTTCCTGGGCCAAATGAATCGATGTTCCGAGTTATCTCCATTGCTTTACGACTGATTTTGAACTCAAATAATAAAAACACTCAAACTGCCTTTGCCTAATATCATTTCCCTAGCCAAAAATAGATCTAAAATAAACATCAATAGGTCATTAGCAAAATAAAAAAAGCTAGAATTTGCATTAAAATGATGTTGACATAATCATATTTAAGAATGTATTCCAATATGAAACAGCAAAGTTCAACAAAGTAAAACTGCAATTAATTTTGCACCAACCTAATAAATTTCTAGATGTGGTGTATATATAAGGTTACATGTTGAAAAGTCAAATTGCCAACACTAAACACTCCCTCCATCACTATGTGCTCTTGGACAAGTTATGAAATGTTTTTTCTCTATTTTCTCTTTTGTAAAGTGAGGACAAAAATAGCACTTATCTCTCAAGGCTATGTCGATGATCAAAAGAGAAATCTCCATTCAATGCTTTTCTCACTGTAATAAAGACTATTATTATTTTCTCACACTTATTATCTAACATTAGCACAGACATTCATGTATCTGTGTGAGATTATATAAGTTTTATCTTTCTAATTAAGAGGAAAATATAAACAAATACTTATGGGTTACTTACTTACTATATGCTGGAGATTTTAAACATCTTATATAGTTTATTTATCATCATAAACTATGAATCAGATATGTTATCACCAAAATATTGGAATATTATGAGGTTTCCTGAACCATGTAGTAAATTGAAAAAGATGAAAACCTAAATCTATTTGATTATAAAATCATTACTCCCAAGAACAAACCATTGCATCCTCTATTCAAAAACAGAACTTTAAAATTATACAATTACCATATATTGAACTATAGAAATGTGAGTTGACTTAAAACTCACCACATCTACCTAAAGAACTTTATGTCTTCTGAACAATTTGTTTTTGTTGTTTAGCTGCTAAGTCATATCTGACTCTTTTGTGACCCCATGGACTATAGCCCACCAGGGTCCTCTGCCCATGGAATTTCCCACTCAAGAATACTGGAGTGGATTGCAATTTCCTTCTCCAGGGGATCTTCCCAACCCAGGGACTGAACTCACTGCATTGTAGGTGGACTCTATTGCTAAGCTACCAGGAGCAATACCTTTGTTTAAAGTATTTTCTAATCATCCCAGCTTCTAAAATTTCAGTAAAGTTTAGATATAGAACATTACTTTGTATTGGCCTCATGAACTATGAACATTAGAAAATGTAACTTAAAGTTCTAAACATTAACTTCTAACATAAATTGTCTCTTGCAGTGAAACATAGCGAAGAAGAAAAACAAACCACAACAGCAGTGATAACGATCCTCTTTAATCCAGTTCTATACCCATGTTTTGGGTCACAACATCTACATAATGAACTTATGTCTCATCTTTGGAATAAAGTAGTAATTTGGGCCCCAAATCCTAGAAAGAACACTTTCAAATATTCATAAGATAAAAAGCAAAAATAACCGTGATGAGAATTTCACAGTGTCATATCCATATCATTTTTGCCATATGTTCCACTCTGGTGGAACAAACCTTGTAGTCCATTGGGAAAAGGCAGCATAAACCTTTGTTCTAGTCACATCAGCCCTGATCCCCATCCTCAAGGGGCAATGCCTTCAGATGACAAAGTCCTTACTTTGTCTAAAGACTTTCAAGAAGCAATTTTATCCCAACTGATTATAATAAAATTACATGTGATTTGTCCATAACCTGGTCATGGCAAAAACCTATATTCCCCCCAAGTACTGGACACCATGTTGATTTCAATTAGTCAATAATCTTTTGAGAAAAAGTGAAAGGTGTCTGCAGTGGACTTTAAGGATGTATTTAGACATAAAGAATGTCAGTAATGAAATCCTGAAACCTTTCATTTCAATCATTTAAAGCTTCTTCTCTCTTGTCAGATAAATGAAGGATGAAGTTGACCTTTCCTACAATATGGTACTCCCCTCACCCTACCTTTACCTGGTGATCTAACAACAACTTCATCTTCTCTCAAAGAAGATTTGAAAAATACAATTGGAAAAACATCCCGAAAATATAACGTCAAAATATATAATGTGTTTTAAAAAGGAAATCATAGTGCACCAGCCCCAAGCATCCAGTATCATGCATCGAACCTGGACTGGCGATTCGTTTCATACATGATATTATACATGTTTCAATGCCATTCTCCCAAATCACCAGTCCAGGTTCGATGCATGATACTGGATGCTTGGGGCTAGTGCACTGGGACGACCCAGAGGGATGCTACCAGGAGGGAGAAGGGAGGGGGGTTCAGGATGGGGAACACATGTATACCTGTGGTGGAGTCATGTTGATGTATGGCAAAACCAATACAATAGTAATTAACTTCCAATTAAAATAAATAAATTTATATTAAAAAATAAAATAAAAAGGAAATCATAAAAAATTTTCATTAAGTTGACCCCTATCTGAACAAAGTCATTACACCTACCTCAGGAATGATTGTGATATATGAGGGTGTTTTGGAACCTGCAGTTCAGAACTATGCCTCATTCCATTTCATTATCTTATTTCCCTATCTCTTAAATTCATCCAAATTTTTCCCTTGCAATAAACAATAACTACAACAAAATGAAAGTCACTCAGTCATGTCTGGCTCTTTGCGACTCCATGGACTTTATAGTCCATGGAATTCTCCAGGCTAGAATACTGGAGTGGGTAGCCTTTCCCTTCTCCAGGGGATCTTCCCAACCCAGGGATCGAACCCAGGTCTCCTGCATTGCGGGTAGATTCTTTATCAGCTGAGCCACGGGGGAAGCCCAGCAACAACAGAGTCTGAATAAAACAGCTATATAAGAATGTATGCCTTAGTTAACATTTTTGGTATAGGCCCTCTATATCTTTAGGAAACCATGGGTTTAAGTGAAAGACTAACTAGACAGAAGTGGAATATAGTAAATCATGGTTGTGTATCAGTTTTAAATCAATTAAGCCTTTTGGAAATTAAAATTGAAACTGTGTGTTTTACACTGTTTTTGTCATCCAGGGCCCACGGTGGATCTGGCACAATCTTATGCCTGCTTACACACTACTGCTCATTTCAAAGCTTTGATAATCACATTCTCATGTTTTATGGACACATCTTCCTGTCTGTGGATCAGACATAAACATGCAGCTGCTATGCACAGCTCAGGCTGCTGCATTGCCTCAGCAAATCATGAGCCTTCAAATTAGGCATTCTGGAGCATAAGCAGAAATAAGAGAAGAAATTTGTTTTTCAAACGTAAACTTCCAAACAACCCCCTTTAATGGCTACATTTTGTTCCTTGATTCTATGAATATTAAAAAAAAATAGAAAGAAAAAAAAAAGATGTTGGTCACTATTTGGACAACAAATAAACTTTAAAAATTGATGTTATTTTTGGAGCTATGGAGCCAGTCTTGGGGGAGAAGAAAATCATCAAGGCTAGGCCCACCTCAATTTTGTTAAAGATTTCCCTCACACTTAACCAAATACCATTTCTGTCCTTTATTGAGCTCATCTTTGCATGAAATGTTCCCTTGGTATCTCTTATTTCTTGAAGAGATCTCTAGTCTTTCCCATTCTATTGTTTTCCTCTATTTCTTTTCATTGATCACTGAGGAAGGCTTTCTTATCTCTCCTTGCTATTCTTTGGAACTCTGCATTCAAATGGGTATATCTTTACTTTTCTCCTTTGCTTCTCACTTCTCTTTTTTTCACAGCTATTTGTAAGGCCTCCTCAAATACCCATTTTGCTTTTTTAGCATTTCTTTTTCTTGGGGATGGTCTTGATTCCTGATTCCTGTACAATGTCATGAACCTCCAACCATAGTTCATCAGGCACTTTATCAGAACTAGTCCCTTAAATCTATTTCTCATTTCCACTGTATAGTCATAAAGGATTTAAGTCATACCTGAATGGTCTAGTGGTTTTCCCCACGTTCTTCAATTTAAGTCTGAATTTGACAATAAGGAATTCATGATCTGAGCCACAGTCAGCTCCCAGTCTTGTTTTTGCTGACTGTTTAGAGCTTCTCCATCTTTGGCTGCAAAGAATATTCTCAGTCTGATTTCGGTGTTGACCATCTGGTGATGTCCATGTGTAGAGTCTTCTCTTGTGTTGTTGGAAGAGGGTATTTGCTATGACCATTGTGTCCTCTTGCCAAAACTCTATTATCCTTTGCCCTGCTTCATTCTGTACTCCAAGGCCAAATTTGCCTGTTACTCCAGCTGTTTCTGGACTTCCTACTTTTGCATTCTAGTCACCTATAATGAAAAGGACATATTTTGGGGTGTTAATTCTAAAAGGTCTTATAGGTCTTCATAGAACCGTTCAATTTCAGCTTCTTCAGCATTACTTGTTGCAGCATAGACTTGGATTACTGTGATATTGAATGGTTTGCCTTGGAAATGAACAGAACTCATCCTGTCGGTTTTGAGATTGCATCCAAGTACTGCATCTAAGACTCTTTTGTTAACTATGATGGCTATTCCATTTCTTCTAAGGGATTCCTGCCCACAATAGTAGATATAATGGTCATCTGAGTTAAATTCACCCATTCAGTCCACCTTAGTTTGCTGATTCCTAGAATGTCAATATTCACTCTTGCCATCTCTTGTTTGACCACTTCCAATTTGCCTTGATTCATGGACCTAACATTCCAGGTCCATATGCAATATTGCTCTTTACAGCATCAGACCTTGCTTCTAACACCAGTCACATCCACAGCTGGGTGTTATTTTTGCTTTAACTCTCTCCTTTCATTCTTTCTGGAGTTATTTCTCCACTGATCTCCAGGAGCATATTGGGCACCTACCAACCTGGGGAGTTCCTCTTTCAGTGTTCTATCTTTTTGCCTTTTCATATTGTTCATGGGGTTCTCAAGGCAAGAATACTGAAGTGGTTTGCCATTCCCTTCTCCAGTGGACCACATACTGTCAGACCTCTCCACCATGACCCGTCGATCTTGGGTGGCCCCAACAACATGGCTTAGTTTCACTGAGTTAGAGAAGGCTGTGGTCTGTGTGATCAGATTGGCTAGTTGTCTGTGATTGTGCTTTCAGTCCTTCTGCCCTCTGATCCCCTCTCTCAGAGCCTGCCGTCTTAGTTGGGTGTCTCTGACCTTGGGTGTGGAGTATCTCTTCACGGGTTGTGGCAAATTCAGCCGCTGCAGAAATAGTATGGACCCAAAAGAAGCAGAAGATATTAAGGAGAGGTGGCAAGAACACACAGAAAAACTGTACAGGAAAGATCTTCACAACCCAGATAATAACGATGATGTGATCACTCACACTCACCTAGAGCCAGACATCCTGGAATGTAAGTTAAGTGGGCCTTAGGAACTATCACTAGGAACAAAGCTAGTGGAGGTGATGGAATTCCAGTTGAGCTGCTTCAAATCCTAAAAGATGATGCTGTGAAAGTGCTGCACTCAATATGTCAACAAATTTGGAAAACTCAGCAGTGGCCACAGGACTGGAAAAGGTCAGTTTTCATTCCGATCCCAAAGAAAGGCAATGCCAAAGAATGCTCAAACTACCACACAATTTTGCTGTTCTCACACACTAGTAAAGTAATGCTCAAAATTCTCCAAGCCAGGCTTCAGCAATACATGAACTGTGAACTTCCATATGTTCAAGCTAGTTTTAAAAAGGCAGAGGAACCAGTGATCAAATTGCCAACATCTGTTTGATCATTGGGAAAGCAAGAGAGTCCCAGAAAAACATCTATTTCTGGTTTTTTGACTATGCCAAAGCCTTTGACTGTGTGAATCACAATAAACTGTGGAAAATTCTTCAAAAGATGAGAATACCAGACCACCTGACCTGCCTCTCAAGAAACCTGTATGCAGGTTAGGAAGCAATAATCTGAACTGGACCTGAAACAACAGACTGGTTCCAAATAGGAAAAGGAGTATGTCAAGGCTGTATATTGTCACCCTGCTTATTTAACTTATATGCAGAGTACATCATGAGAAACGGTGGGCTGGAAGAAGCACAAGCTGGAATCAAGATTGCCTGGAGAAATATCAATAACCTCAGATATGCAGATGACACCACCCTTATGGCAGAAAGTGAAGAGGAACTAAAAAGCCTCTTGATGAAAGTGAAAGTGGAGAGGGAAAAAGTTGCCTTAAAGCTCAACATTCAGAAAACAAAGACCATGGCATTTGGTCCCATCACTTCATGGGAAATAGATGGGGCAACAGTGTAAACAATGGCTGACTTTATTGTTTTGGGCTCTAAAATCACTGCAGATGGTGACTGCAACCACGGCATTTAAAGACTGGCTTCCCTGGTGGCTCAGATGGTAAATGTCTGCCTGCAATGCAGGAGACCAGAGTTTGATTCCTGGGTTGGGAAACCCCTTGGAGAAAGAAATGGCAATCCACTCTAGCACCCTTGCCTGGAAAATCCCATGAACGGAGGAGCCTGATTGGCTACAGTTCATGGGGTCGCAAAGAGTCAGACACGGCTGAGCAACTTCACTTTCACTTTTACTCTTGGAAGGAAAGTTATGACCAACCTAGATAGCATATTAAAAAGCAGAGACATTACTTTGCCAACATCTAGTCAAGGCTATAGTTTTCCCAGTAGTCATGTATGGATGTGATAGTTGGACTATAAAGAAAGCTGAGCACTGAAGAATTGATGCTTTTGAACTGTTGTTCTGGAGAAGACTCTTGAGAGTCCCTTGGACTGCGAGGAGATCCAACCAGTCCATTCTAAAGGAGATCAGCCCTGGGTGTTCATTGGAAGGAATGATGCTAAAGCTGAAACTCCAATACTTTGGCCACCTGATGCGAAGAGCTGACTCATCTGAAAAGACCCTGATGCTGGGAAAGATTGAGTGGAGGAGGAGAAGGGGATGACAGAGGGTGAGATGGTTGGATGGCATCACCAGCTCAATGGATATGAGTTTGGGTAGACTCTAGGAGTTGGTGATGGACAGGGAGGCGTGGTGTGGTGTGGTTCATGGTGTTACAAAGAGTCAGACACGACTGAGCGACTGAACTGAAATGGAAACTCATTAAATACCCATGGTTTCACCCTAAACTCTCCCCCTTAACAGCCACTGCCACCACCATGCCTTGCAGAGGATTCTTCTGGTTTCCACAGTTAGGCAGACTTTTTGCATGTCAGGACAATTCATTTTTCTAGTCTATATTTACTGGACGATCTCTTTACGTCAAGCCCCACTAAATATTGAACATGTGACTTAGAATATGATTTCCTTCCTTTCAACAAACTCGCCTTCTAGTAAACCAGATTTTGTTCTATGGTTAACCTAAAGAAAGTGAAAGAAAGTGAAAGAAAATGAAGTCGCTCAGTCGTGTCTGACTCTTTGTGACCCCATGGATTGTAGCCTACCAGGCTCTTCCATCCATGGGATTTCCCAGGCAAGAATTCTGGAGTGGGTTGCCATTTGTTTCTCCAGGAGATCTTCCTGACCCAGGGATTGAACCCAGGTCTCCCTCATTGCAGGCAGATGCTTTACAATCTGAGCCACCAGGGAAGTCCATGGTTAACCTAAGAGAGATGGTAAATTATGATGTTACTTTATTTAAATTCAGATGAACAAAATCAACAAGGTATAAATTTAAAAAGTAATAATAAAGTTATACATATAGAACAAATTTCCACGCTCTGGTAAAGTAACTGAAACAGTGTATATAGTGTGTGTGTATATATATTAAAGTAAGGGTTTAGGGTCACAATGGCACTCATCTCACATGCTAGTAAAGTAATGCTCAAAATTCTCCAAGCCAGGCTTCATCAATCTGTGAACCGCGAACTCCCTGATGTTCAAGCTGGTTTTAGAAAAGGCAGAGGAACCAGAGATCAAATTGCCAACATCCGCTGGATCATGGAAAAAGCAAGAGAGTTCTAGAAAAAAATATCTATTTCTGTTTGATTGACTATGCCAAAGCCTTTGACTGTGTGGATCACAATAAACTGTGGAAAATTCTTCAAAAGATGAGAATACCAGACCACCTGACCTGCCTCTTGAGAAATCTGTATACAGGTCAGGAAGCAACAGTTAGAACTGGACATGGAACAACAGACTGGTTCCAAATAGGAAAAGGAGTACATCAAGGCTGTATATTGTCACCCTGCTTATTTAACTTATATGCAGAGTACATCATGAGAAACAGTGGGTTGGAAGAAACACAAGCTGGAATCAAGATTGCCGGGAGAAATATCAATAACCTCAGATATGCAGATGACACCACCCTTATGGCAGAAAGTGAAGAGGAACTAAAAGCCTCTTGATGAAAGTGAAAGAGGAGAGTGAAAAAGTTGGCTTAAAGCTCAACATTCAGAAAACTAATATCATGGCATGTGGTCCCATCACTTCATGCAAAATAGATGGGGAAACAGTAGAAACAGTGTCAGACTTTATTTTTGGGGGCTCCAAAATCACTGCAGATGGTGATTGCAGCCATGAAATTAAAAGACGCTTACTCCTTGGAAGAAAAGTTATGACCAATCTAGATAGTATATTCAAAAGCAGAGACATTACTTTGCTGACTAAAGTCCATCTAGTCAAGGCTATGTTTTTTCCTGTGGTCATGTATGGATGTGAGAGTTGGACTGTGAAGAAGGCTGAGTGCCAAAGAATTGATGCTTTTGAACTGTGATGTTGGAGAAGACTCTTGAGAGTCCCTTGGACTGCAAGGAGATCCAACCAGTCCATTCTAAAGGAGATTAACCCTGGGATTTCTTTGGAAGGAATGATGCTAAAGCTGAAGCTCCAGTATTCGGCCACCTCATGTGAAGAGTTGACTCATTGGAAAAGACTCTGATGCTGGGAGGGATTGGGGGCAGGAGGAGAAGGGGACGACAGAGGATGAGATGGCTGGATGGCATCACGGACTCGATGGAAGTGAGTCTGAGTGAACTCCGGGAGTTGGTGATGGACAGGGAGGCCTGGCGTGCTGCGATTCATGGGGTTGCAAAGAGTCGGACACGACTGAGCGACTGAACTGAACTGCTTGGTTTTGCAAATAACAGAAGCATGGAAAAGCTGCATCAAGTTAAAATGATGCACTTATTGCTTACAGAAGGGAAGTGTAATTGTCTTCACATATAGCTAGAAGGTGATAAATAAAGTTATGAACAAAGAAAGCTAATTTCCTCCAGCTTTCAGGATAGCCTGGTCTCATCTGTATTTCAGGGTAACATGGTCTCATCTCATCTCTCTGTTTCATTCTTGATTCTGCATGTTTACTGGCCTTTCTTCTCTACTCTGCATTTGTCAGAAAAAGGTTGTTTAGATGAGGAATCTTTTTTCTCATTTTCAGTAAGAAAAACAAACAAAAAAAAAAGTCAACTGATCTCTAGCCCTACATCTCCTGAACAAATTTCAACAGAGAGAGTGTGACTGGCTTTCAGGTCATCACCTTCCCCAAGCCTGATGGCAGCAGGAGCGGGCTAGGGTTTGAGAGCAGAAATGTGCAGTACGACTTATTGGCATGGGTGGCTTCCGAGATGATAGCTCAGCCCCAAGAACCTGAGGCTTGGTAGAGAGATTCTAGCACAGGCCACAAGAATGACAGGGCTTGCTGCAGTGTTGCCTCTTTCTAAAGACACAGCACAGAAATCTAACAATTTCATGTGTTTGTATTACTTTTTTCCTTTCCCAAGAAAAATTTCCAGGCTAACCCCAAATGACAAAGATGTAAACCAATAAACACAATGCTGTGGCATAAGTGCTGTAAGAAAGGTGGACACAAAGGACAGTCATCAGAATAACTCTGAGAAATTGCATTATACAGCAAAGATGCATACACTCTTAAGGCTCTATTCATTATATTTTATTTTGCTTTATTAATAAACTTGTGATTTATTCTGTATGGCAGTTGTAGTGTTAGTCACTCAGCTGTGTCCGACTCTTTGTGACTCCTGGACCCACCAGGCTCCTCTGTTCATGGAACTCTCCAGGCAAGAATACTGGAGTGCATAGCCATTCCCTTCTCCAGGGGATCTTCCTGACCCAGCCATCAAACCTGGGTTTCCTGTATTTCAGGCAGATTCTTTACCATCTGAGCCACCAGGGAAGCCCATTCTATATAGGAGTTCCCTTTATTTTTGAGATTTTTAAGACCCCATGTTAAATTCCAGAAAAATACACTGATAAGATCTGTACAGCTAGATGAAGCTTTATAATGAACACATCTATGAGTCAGACATCACCACAACACAGGAAGCCTCCCTCATGCTTCCTCCCTGTAAGTATTCCCAATCATCATCTAAAGGTAACCACAGTTCTCTTCCCTCTCCATAGATTAGCAATGCCTGTTTTTTTAACTTCATATAAATAGAATCCTACAGTATGTCCTTTTTTAAGTCTGACATTTTAACTGTACTTTTTGGGGGATGTAGGGGGAACCATGCAGAATGTGGGATCTTAGTTCCCTGACCAAAGATTGAACCCATGGTCCCTGCTCTGGAAGCACAGAATCTTAACCACTAGACTGCCAGGAAAGTCCCAAGTCTGAATTTTTATTAATAACTCCACATTTGTGAGAGTCATTGATATTGTTTTGTGTAGCTGGAGTTTGTGAAATGTTACTGCCATATCAATTTCATTGAATGAATATATCAGAATGCATTTATCCATGATACTGGGGATGGACATTTGGATGGTCTCTATTTTGAAGCTAGTATGATAAATGCTATTAATATTCTTGTATATATTTATCTTATAAATGCATGTATGCTTTTCTGTTCACTTTAGTTATTATGGTAGATGTGTAGTGTTGTCTTAATTTATATTTCCCAACAACTGATGATATTAAGCACATGTTGATAGGTTAATGAGCTATTTGGTTATCACTTTTGATGAGACAACAATTTTGCCTTTAAAAAAAAAAAAGAGTTGATTTTCTTTTCCCTTTCTTCAGACTTATTTGAAATTAAGAACTTCTGTATACCAAAGGACACAATTGTGAGATTTTAAACAAAAACATATCATTTAAACTATAGAATCTCTTTTACCAAAATTTGATTCTCATTCAAATCTTTGGAATTATATCTGTTAAATGAAATAAAAATACAGGTTTTCAATGTGGTAGTAACATTCTATAGAGGAAGATTTGACTCAAAGATAGGTATTTTTTTAATCTTTGTAAAGACACCAGTATTAGAAAAAGCAACCCACCATTAATAGTTGTCTATTTTGTGTGTACTGTCAATGGTCAAAATCTATTAAAAACTTATTCTCTACCCTCTACTCATGGTTTATCTTTTATATAATTCATCAAAAAAGCTTCCTTCAAGTTTCAAAATCAGGAAATTCTGTGTTGGGCAATTGGATTAGTTTTTTTGCCAATGGTTACTATGGCTTTTGTGGCAGACTGGGTCCCTTTTTTTGCTTTGTTCCCCAAAAATGTTTACCCCACGTTTATAAACTACAAAAGAACCTATATATACAGTTCTCCAAACTAAGCTTATCCTTGTCTTTATTTGACCATTGCCCTAATATATATCTATTAACCTTTTATATAAAAAACAATCAATATAAAAGTAAAAAGGAACTATAATAAGACTATATATGTGTATATGTATAAATATACTATGTTTATATATATATATATATATATGTATAATACACATATATACACAGGACAACAAGCTTATTTCTGTGATCAGCTTTAAATTTCATAAGAGGAACATAAATTGTAATTAATGAAATTAATAAATATTCCCATTCTTATGTCTCATGATATATTATTATCTGTGCTCCAGTCTTGGCTATATGCTTGCTTAACATTTGTTTCATGCTACAAAGTGAAGATGAGTACTGGGATTGAAGTTGTCTAAAGTATTCTGTGCAGCATCTTATTTGTTTGCAAAGTTTTTGAACTATGAATAAGGATAAAATTTGAAAGCCAAAGCATGGAAAAAAAAAAAGACTGGAGAAAAGCATTTTTATGCTAATGGCTGTAGCAATGATTATAAAGCACAGTGCACACAGAATGCACCATGGAGATGCTAAATAATATTTATGGAGCATATGGGCCTTGCATAGCAGTAGCAAAAATGTTCTTTTCTCAAATTCTGTTTGCCAAATTACTTCGGGCATTAAGGAAAATGCTGAAGTTTCATTTAAAGTGTGGACTGAAAATCCTGACCAAAAACAGGGTTGGGATTTGTGAGCTGTCATTCTATTCACCTCAACGCTAAATAGAACTGTGACATGCTAGAATGATTCTGGATAAATTGTCTTTTACTTGCTTGATATAAGGGTTTCCTGAAGGGAGAAAAAAAGCGGAACAGGGAATCACAGTTTTGGAAAAGCTTAAATAGAGAAGTTTCTGAAATTCTTAATGGACACAGTTTATGAGTCCAACTAAACAAACACTTCTCTTTATGCAAATATATGGTCTAAATTTTATCGTAACAATCTAATTCATCAATGGATATTTTGGAGATCTGGAAAACATTTTTTATTCAAAAAATTCATAAACATTTCATTAGCCATTTCTTATGCCTCAAAATTGTACATCTTCATAGATTCCTGGTAATTAAGTGTTAGTCTTTATTTCATTTACTCAGATCATGATAACATAGCACTTGCAAAGTGATACAAAGCTGACCTGCTTACCTCTAACAGTGCAAGACTGATTTTATTCCACTGGTTTTATAAATAAGAATGCTGAGATTCAGAAAGTCTAAGAAGCTTATCCAAAGTCACAAAGAGTAGCAAATCTTGAATTCATTTCCACTTAACCAAAGATGCCCTGTCCTCTTCAAAATGCCGTGGAACCAATCCACCCCCCCCCCCCAAAAAAAAAAAAAGACAAGACAAAAAGCACAGATCAATCTCAAGCGCTGTAACAGATGTAAAGACACTACCTCTGAAACAGCTGCAGGAAGCTGGACTGTCACCATCAATGTGTATTCTAAGAGAAGTTTACCAGGATGATTCTGGATGACTGACATGAGTTCCTAAATATCCCCGAGTATTTGTGAAGAAATCCTTCATCCCTTTTAAACTGTGGATATTGTGGAACATGCCTTGGCTAAGGTTTAAAAGCCCTGATGATTTTGAATGACTTTTGGTGAGAAAGCCAGCTCCTCCGGTTTAAACAAACATCTGTGTGTAAACGAGCCCTCAATATGGGAGTTTGGATAGCTGAAAAATATAAAATCTGACATTCAGCAGAACTTTCACATTTCCACAATGTACTTTCCAAACATGAAGAACAAGACTCTATTCTCCCTATATTTAAAACCAAGGCAGCTTGATCCCATCTGCCAGAAAATATGTAGCTATTTTCTCCTCTGGGGTAAATGAAAAATACCATTGGTTTCATAAGCTGCACATTTGAACTGATTGAATAAAAAAAAAGTTTGAAAAATCATATACAGAAGGATATATTCACCAAACTACTCTTCGTATTTATGATGATGCTTTCTGTAGTTTCGTTAGCTTGGTTACATGAGAATTGACTTCTACTCCCCAGAAAATTTAAGTCCATTATTTCTGCTAGTATAAAGGATTGGGGTAAAACCTATTTGTAGTCATTCTCTCTTGATGATGTATATACAAAATAACTAAGTACTATGCCTTTCATTTGAAGTCAAATTTCCTTTTATTAACAATTTTGAAAATGTACTCCTAAGTAAACATAATTCATCACAGCTTGTTCTTTGCCCTATGTATTGAAAAGTTCATAATAATAAACATGCTTTATCAGACATGGTTATTCTGTCTCTTCACAGAATGTTCACAAACATGATTAGTTTGGGGGAGAATCCTACATTTCTTTTATTCTGAAGAGTCTTCTTTTAGAGTTATTGGCCTAACATTACACCAAACTTATATCCTTTCTGTGTATGCATTTTCTAGCAAAGAAAACACAAACACAAGCTGTTCATCACTGTACTAAAAGTTTCAATCTGAAACAAAATAATGTATGCCTGGAAATGAAGCAGATATTTATGAGTAAAAACATTTGAAGGGGCATGGCCTGAATAAGCTTGAATAAGGAGAGAAATGATCAGTTTCCCTGATACTGGTAGAAATATTTGACAATGGCTGTAGACGATGGCTCCAGAATCACTGTGGTGATGCAGCCACGGAATTAAAGACGTTTGCTCTTTGGAAGAAAAGCTCAGCATATTAAAAAGTAGAAATATCACTTTACTGACAAAAGCCTGTATAGTCAAAGCTGTGATTTTTCCAGTAGCCATGTATGGATGTGAGAGTTGAATCATAAAGAATGCTGAGCACCAAAGAATTGATGCTTCTGAACTGCAGTATTGGAGAAGCCTCTTGAGAGTCCTTGGACAGCAAGTGGATCAAACCAGTCAATCCTAAAGGAAATCAATCCTGAATATTCTTGGAAGGACTGATGCTGAAGATCCAATACTTTGGCCACCTGCTGTGAAGAGCTGACTCATTGGAAAAGACCCTGATGCTGGAGAAGACTGAGGGAAAGAGGAGAAGCAGGCAACAGAGGATGAGATGATTGGTTGGCATCACTGACTCAGTGGGCGTGAGTCTGAGCAAACTCTAGGAGATAGTGAAGGACAGGAAAGCCTGGTTTACTGGCCATTCACGAGATTGCAAAGAGTTGGACACAACATAGCAACTCAACAACAACAACAACAACAAGAGATGAAGGTGGCAGCAAACTCAATTCCAAGTAAGACTGAGTAGGTGAGAAGAGAGAGAGACTTCCCTGGGCTGGAAGAGTGGCCTCTTTTGCTTCTCCCATAGTTTCTTTATGCTGAAACTATGCCGGATGACGAGAGCAAAACTAAACAGGATACAGACAGAAATTACTACAGCAACATTATTCAGTACTTTACAGCTTTTTGTCTCCCTGTGAAAGCTTAGGTACATATCTAACTTTATGACCATTTTTTTTCCTCCTTAGAAATATTTCTACAGTGTTTCAGAGGTGACACACATTTTGGAGAATCAAAATACTAAAGCAACTCAACAGTGACAGATAGGCAACTAAATAATTAAGAGGACAATGACTATTCGTGATAGCTCTAAACAGTAAATTACAGTATACATAGCTTGAATATACATAAATTCATTTTTTATCTTCATAACTGCACTATGGCTTAACTCGGGGAGTTTTACTGGTCCCGTTTTCAAGGTGATGGAACAAAGAATATAAAAGGGAAAAAGAAAAGCAATTAAAACTTGCTTAACATATGCTGAGAACCAGGAACTCTGCCAAGTATTTTAGATAATTATTTCATTTAATTCTCATTGAGTCTGTCAAAATTGGCATAATTTTTTCCACTTCTGAGAGCAATGAGTAAACTGGAGTTCTAAGAATAAACTACAAAAGTTCAAAGCAAAATCAGGAAGATATCTTTTTTCCCTATTACATGAAGCAGAGGTATTTAGCTTATCTACCCTTAGAGGATATTGTTTCTGGAATGATCACTAGATCATACAAGTCCCAGACTACCAGTCTTACAAGGATAAACAGGGACATATTTATACCTTAAATGGGTTCACATATGTGAACCTTATATGTCAGATGATGACACATATAAGACAAGCCGCACTAGCTTCTGAGTACCAACACTAATTCAATTGCAGGCGTAGTATAGATCATGGATGCAATACCTCAGTGTTAAAGATCAGAACTTAATATTTATTTTCCTAGTGGTTTTATTCTTGTATCTTAAAGTAGGTAGCTTGAACCTATGTGTGAGAATCATTTATGTCCATAAAAGTAACAGTATTTAATTGTTTGACAAGTACAGAAATCTGTATGGATGATTGGAGCCAAGTGACCTAGCATTCAGGCTTCAAGCTTGGACTGCTTGAGTCTGAATCTTTGTTTCAATAATGTATGGCAAATTACCATGTGCGAGTTTACTAATCTCTGTCTGTGCTACCTCTTCATTAAAATGGGGCTACAAATTACACCAGTGTCACCAAGTTGTTGTGGGACCTATAGAGGTGATATAAGGATATAAATTGTTTAAGGTAGGGCTTCACTCATACACAACATTCAATAAATATTCACTATCATTATTTTTAATATTACCAAATAATATCAAAATAAAACTAATAAATATTCTGATAGACATAGAATCACCAAGTCCCATGCAGTCACAGTCTAACTAACCTAATTCAGCATTTGGACTTTGCCAATTCACCATCTGGTTTTACCTAATACCTCCTCCCTCAGTGTGTTCCTCATCACCTCCAAAAATAGTGCAATATATTTTTAGTGTTAAGTTCTAAAAGGCTTTTTCCTCATACTGAGCCCTAAACTGTCTTCCTATAATTTGCATGCATACAGCTGGGTTCTGACTTCTGAGAATATATAGAGTAAATCTAATCCCATTTATACAAGAAAACTTTTCAAATAGTTAAAAACAGATAGCCAGTTCTTTTTGAGATTTCATTACTTTAGACTGAATACTTTTCACTCCTTGTATTTTGCTATCAACTGACAAGTGTATTTTGACTTCCTCAATTGCTGCTCTTTATCATTCTAGAAGATTTTATGCCATTATATTAAAGAGAGAGCCAAGTATAGAGCAAGGCTCTCAAGGCTCACTTCACATTAGAATATCTGGAGGACCTTAACAATACCAAAACAAGTGTTCCGTTTCCAGAGATTCTGATTTAATTGTTTTGGGATGTAGCCATATTGGAAAAAAATTATTGGTACATAAGAAAAAGCACAGAGTTTATATTTAGAAACATCTCAAGTTTGTGTGACACTTTAAACAATTACTTTCTGAGTCTTATATCCCTTTGTTAATCAGCAAATACTATTAAATGATTACTATGGGTCAGGCATTGTGCTAAACAGAGGAAATAACAAAGAAATAAGACATACTTGCTGCTTTATAGTGGCTGGATAGTAATAACCAGTGTCACAAATGAAAGTGTATTATACATTTAGATGAGTGGTATAAAAAGGATCACGGTTCTCTGAGATTCAATGAAAACAAGTTTGACTTAGTCTGCCCTATAGAGGGGAAAGAATTTGTCTTAAGTTCAGAAATAAAATGGCATTTTAGCCAGGGAAACAAAACAAAAACTTCTGTGATTGAGTCATGGAGGTTTATAAGAAGTTAAAAAAATTTAAAAAATAACTCTCTTTCTTATCAAGAAATAAACAAATGAAGTAATCAAAAAACCCAAATTTCTCTAACCTCTTTATTGAAAGTAACCACTTTTTATGTCTTTCAAAACTTGAAATTTTCAGTGGTGGAGGGTTTGCCTGGAAGCTAGGATTTGATAGAGACATATTTGAGGTGAAAGATGATAAAACTGTCAGTTTTGTTTCTCTCCCGAAGGAAATTTCCAAATGCAAACCTCAGAGTAGAAATCAGTGGTGGGGATGGGGGCAGGTGCGTTAGAACAGCAGCTTTTGGCTGGAACATCACCTTGCTTGCTGGCCTCTGACCTTCAGGGGAAAATGAGATGATAACAAATGCCTCTTCTATAAAAAGGTGTCCTCCATACTAAAGAAATTAGTCACAACATTGAGAAAAACTGGACATTAGCTGGTCCAGTTTTGGCCTGAATTTGGGAGAATAAAATTGTTAAAGTCATAAAGGTTTAAAACAGATGCCTCACAAACTTTAAAATGCCTGTGCTTTGGCTATCTGATGCGAAGAGCTGACTCATTGGAAAAGACCCTGATTCTGGAAAAGATCGAAGTCAGGAGGAGAAGAGGGTGACAGAGATGAGATGACTGGGTGGTGTCACCAACTCAATGGACATGAGTTTGAGCAAACTCCAGGAGACTCTGAAGGACAGGAAAGCCTGGTGTGCTACAGTCCATGGGGTCACAAAGAGTCAGACTGAGCAAGTGAACAACATCTTGTTAAAAGAAGATTCTGATTTAATAGTTCTGGGCTGGGGCGGTGCTTGAGAGTCTGCATTTCTAAAAGATTTCAGATAAAATCAGTGGATCATACTTTGAGTACAAAGGATGTAGCCACTGACTATGCTACTTTCTTTGCCTATCACAGTAATTATGATGATGTAATTGTATAAATGTATACATTTATACATTATGTATACAATGCAATTGTATAAATGTATACAATTATACATTATCTATACAATGTATAATTGTATAAATTGTAATTGTATGATGTACTTGTCATAAATGTCAATTACAAGAGCAAACTAGTTTCTGCCTGGGTTTAACCTGAATGTCTTTCCTGAAAATCTTGAAAGTATTAACACATGAGTCTATCTTCTTCAAAGTTGAAATACTTCCCCAAAGTAGAAACCCCATATGCCCTTTTCACTTTAGTAATATCATTCATTGGTTCAATAGTAACACAACCATCCTAGGGATATCAAACCACTGTGAGGTTTCTAGACACATTTTATGCCTGCCATCTTGCTGCCAGTCTTGATCACTGACTGAAGATGCTTACCATACCACTGACTGCCTCTTACTCAATGCACTCTGAAAACGTCATTGATTAATGTGTCTAAAGGATCAAATTACTTAGCCAAAAAATCAATATTGCATTTTAATATTCCACAGAAAGACTGTTTGCTCCTTGACTCTGAAGAGGAGACTACAGAAATTATATTTCTGTATCTGAAGCATGTGTGATAAATGCATGTTAGAATATTATTTTTATCTGAAAGCTCTTATAATAATTAGTCTCCCTTAATAGAATAGAATTCCCAATTATTTTGCAGGAAATATTCTTCTAGGGGATAGGAGCTCTTAAATTTAATCTGGAAATTAAGAGGGCAAATAGGCTTGGTAGAATGGGTAGAAACGTAATCACAGACTATTTGGACCAAAATTTCTTTAGAAAGTATCTAGCCGGCGTCTGTACTTTGTAGTTCATATGTGAAGGTAACAGAAGGTAAAGTCATTTCTATGACTTAGCCAACTTATTAGGTGACAGAGCTGGTACTACCATCAGTTATAGACTAACAGTTCTGGTGACAAGAAATGCATAAACCAGAGTTCTGGTCATAGGTCTGTACAAAGTCACTGAACTTTTGCAGTCTTGTTTTTCTCATCTGTAATTTGAACATTAATTTCTTTAGGATCCAATTTAATGTGAATATGCTCTGGATTAATGAAAACCAATATTTAAAAAATACATAGAACTTTTTGTGCTTACTCATTTTTACTTTTGGATGTACACCATACAATCTGAATATATAATTTTGAAGGCTAACATGAGTTAGTAGGGTAAGCGAACTATTAACACCTGAACATGACTAGATTAATTTTCAATTTCATAATTTAATGGGTCAGTTGAAAATAACAATTTTAATGCTATCATAAATGCTGGCAAATCTCATCAGATATAATAAATAGTAAATTTATAACACATAAAAAATAAAATTTACCTGAAATATTTCAATTCAAATTGATAAAATCAGAAGCCTCTGTCCCATACATTTTACACATTTAAAACAAAAAGCTGTGTAAAAAATTGTGAGATATACAACAGCTATAATAAATGATGATATATCTTTAGATTTCCTTTGCCTTTTTAATACACTATGGTTATATTTACATTCAAATAAACTTTGTGTGTCCCTGTGTGTGTGTATAGGAGGCATCTGTTTTTATTAAATTAAAAAAATAAATATTTAATACAAATAAAAATATTAAATAATTTCCTAAGCCATCAAAAATACATTCTACCCCATGTAAATCATTTAGGCAACAAAAGGGGGCACAAAGAATCTACTTTCTCCTGGATACTCTGTATAGGTAAGAAATGTTCAGAAGGTTCTTCAGTGAGGTGTAAAGGCTTAAGAAAATTAGTATTACCCAGTGTAAATCCCTAGGCATGCAAACTGCCTACATGAGAAAAATAGACATTTATTTTTTTCCCTTGGATAGCCTCTTCAGTCTACACTGGGGAAGAATAGGTCTTCTTGGAGCCATAAAAACAATATGTATCTAGTTACCATCCCAGAAGTGAGTCAGGGACTATTAACCAAGAAGTATGTCTGGAACTTTTTTTTAAAACATCTCCAAGTTTATGATTTCCTATATAACTCTCTATTTTCCTGTCTAAAAAAAAAAAAAATGGTCTGAGTTTTTGGGTCCCATAGACATCAAGGAAAAAACTGGAGAGATGCTTTCTCTATGTAGACACATACAGAGAAAAACCCACAAAGGATATGTTGGTGGTGAGACTATAAAGTGGATGAACTACTTGTCTATTCTGGAGAAGGAAACAGCAATCCACTCGAGTATTCCTTCCTGGAAAATCCCATGGACAGAGACACAACTTGGTGACTGAACAACAACTTAACCTATCCAGACTCACTAGAGAATCTCCGTACTCCACTCCACCTTAGACCAACAGAGGATCCTTAAAAATAAACTATATCCTTTCTAATCCCGCTGGAGTAAACAGTTCAAACTTGATCAGTTGGAGTATAATGATAAAAGCATTTTGCCAGGAGAGCGGTACAGGAACCCCTACCACTATCTGATTTTGATGGTAACATTCATTAGATAAAAGTCCAATTTGAAAAAAACCCCAATAGTCAGCCTTTGCACATTTACATAGTGAAGACAATTTACAAAACCATACAAAGTGCAGAGAGGAAAGCTATGTCAGTGCCTGCAAGGCTTTGTTGTTTTCACTGCTTTATTGTTGCTTCTGTGTTGTTGTGACACTAAGAATTGTGATAATCAAAGGAGGTGACCTAATCAGGAGGAAAGACCTCAGCTTGCTATATAGAGGCAGCAACCAGCTGTAAAAGCAAGGGTCATGGAGAGATACGTAATTTATGTGGAGGGTGCTTGCTGTTTGATAATCATCTGCTTCTTTCCAGGTTAGTCACCATTCTGTTCTCACTCATCAGTTAGTTCCTGTTTTCAAAACACTGCATCAGAGGATTATTTATCAAAACACTTGAAGAATCTGGATGAAGTCTGTAGGGTGTACGGATTTAAAAGAGAGTGCTATTTTAATCAGTGGAGGATCTTCAGTGACTGTGGTTCCTAATGGGATTCCAAGTGAAGAGGAAGTCATTCTCCGTGTATTTTCTCTGTGCCTGCCATCTTGACAATCAGATTGCTATCCGTGGTCCACGTGAGTGTGTTTATGTGTTTGTGTCTGCAGACCACTCACTGTCTCTTAAACTTTTAGTATTACTTACATAATACTTGGCAGTATAGTTATAATAGAATTTTGTGGGGAGTAGAGCATAATGACTTCCCTGGTGCCCCAATGATCAAGAATCCAGCTTCACTAGAAAGAAGCGCATCTATGCCTTAACTAGAGAAGGCCAGTGAACCACAACAAAGACCCAGTTCAGCCACAAAAAAAAAAAAAAAAAAAAAAAAAGAGCAGAGTACATAGGATGAAAACACCATTACACAGTAGAAAACACTTGTTTTGGTATGTTTGGGCCGCCATAATTCTCGGTGGCTACTAAACAACAAATGTGTATATCTTACAGTTCTGGAGGCTAGGAATTCTAAGATCAAGGACCTGCAGATTTGATGTGAGTCCACTTGCTGGTTCTCTCTCCGTCCCCAAATAGTAGAAAGGGCAAGGGAGCTCTCTGGGGTCTCTTTTATAAGGACACTAATCCTCTGATAAGTGTGCCACCATCACGGCCTAATCACCTCCCAAAGGCCTTGCATCTGAAAACAGTCCCCTTGAGGGCTGGGATTTCAACATATGAATTTTGGGGAAACACACTCAGTGTAAAGCACTATTACTAACATTTATATCAGATTTCTACTTTAAGCTCCTTCAATGATTATTTTTAAGATAAACAAAATAATTTATATATACAATGTTGTATTTTGTCTTTATTTTACTTTAACACAAGCTAAATATTTATTAGATGAAATACCAAAAAGATAAATTATTAAAAAAAATACTTAACTTTGCGTTTATATTAAAATGTAAAACTGTGTGCAGATGCCACTGAAAATATAATGAAAACATAAGCTATTATCTAAGACATTTGAAACACACAGAAACAATAATGATTGTTATAAAGAATATTCTACAAAATCAAAAACAAGACAAACTTGGGACTTCCCAAGTGAGGATGCAGGTTCAATCCTGGGTCAGGGAACTAAGATTCCACATGTCACAGGGCAACTAAGCCCATGTACTACAACTCCGGGGCCCATACATCAGAAATAGAGAAGCATGCACACCACAAGGAAGATCCCGCGTTCTGCAAATAAGACTTGGCACAGCCAAAAATAAATAAAGGAATAAAAAATTTTAAAAAAAAGACAAATGGATCAAGTTTTTCTTTCTTTCTTAAGTAAGAAGTACACTATGCTTTACTAAATGCTAGGCAGACATCTGAGTGTCTTACATATACCAATACTTTTGTTCCCCAACGATTTTGTTTTTGTTTATGGTTTTGTTTCAAAGGTTAAGTGCTATTTTGCCAATAAGAGCTTTGAGGCACAGAGACATTAAGTGACTTTCCTGGGGTCACTCAACTAGGAAGAGGTAGAGTCAGTGCTCACACCCAGAAAACCCAATTCTGGGCCTTGTGTTTTCCTCACTGCTCATTCCACCACAGTCTGTGATGCACGGAATGACAAATGACATACAAACATGTTCATTAAATCCCTATTCACCTTTCACATGTCTGAGGTTTCTTACAATGTGAGACACCAATAATATACAAGCTTCAGTTCAGTTCAGATCCGTTGCTCAGTCGTGTCCGACTCGTTGCGACTCCATGAATCACAGGCCACTAGGCCTCCCTGTCCATCACCAACTCCCAGAGTTTACCCAAACTCATGTCCATTGAGTCGGTGATGCCATCCAGCCATCTCATCCTCTGTCGTCCCCTACTCCTCCTGCCCTCAGTCCCTCCCAGCATCAGGGTCTTTTCCAATGAGCCAACTCTTCACATGAGGTGGCAAAGTATTGGAGTTTCAGCTTCAGCATCAGTCCTTCCAATAAACACCCAGCACTGATCTCCTTTAGGATGGACTGGTTGGATCTCCTTGCAGTCCAAGGGACTCTCAAGAGGCATCTCCAATGCCACAGTTCAAAAGCATCAATTCTTCATTGCTCAGCTTTCTTCACAGTCCAATGCTCACATCCATACATGACCACTGGAAAAACCATAGCCTTGACTAGATGGACCTTTGTTGGCAAAGTAATGTCTCTGCTTTTGTTTTTTTTTGTTTTTTTTTGTTTTTTACTTCCTGTTTATTTTATTATTATTTTTTTTTAATTTTAAAAACTTTAATTCTTACATGCATTCCCAAACATGAACCCCCTCCCACCTCCCTCCCCATAACATCCTTCTGGGTCATCCCCATGCACCAGCCCCAAGCATGCTGCATCCTGCGTCAGACATAGACTGGCAATTCAATTCACATGATAGTATACATGTTAGAATGTCATTCTCCCAAATCATCCCACCCTCTCCCTCTCCCTCTGAGTCCAAAAAGTCCGTTATACACATCTGTGTCTCTTTCCCTGTCTTGCATACAGGGTCGTCATTGCCATCTTCCTAAATTCCATATATATGTGTTAGTATACTGTATTGGTGTTTTTCTTTCTGGCTTACTTCACTCTGTATAATCGGCTCCAGATTCATCCATCTCATCAGAACTGATTCAAATGAATTCTTTTTAACGGCTGAGTAATACTCCATTGTGTATATGTACCACAGCTTTCTTATCCATTCATCTGCTGATGGACATCTAGGTTGTTTCCATGTCCTGGCTATTATAAACAGTGCTGCGATGAACATTGGGGTACATGTGTCTCTTTCAATTCTGGTTTCCTCGGTGTGTATGCCCAGAAGTGGGATTGCTGGGTCATAAGGTAGTTCTATTTGCAATTTTTTAAGGAATCTCCACACTGTTCTCCATAGTGGCTGTACTAGTTTGCATTCCCACCAACAGTGTAGGAGGGTTCCCTTTTCTCAACACCCTCTCCAGCATTTATTGCTTGCAGATTTAACAACCTAACTCTACAACTAAAGCAACTAGAAAAGGAAGAGTTGGAGAACCCCAGAGTTAGTAGAAGGAAAGAAATCTTAAAAATTAGGGCAGAAATAAATGCAAAAGAAACAAAAGAGACCATAGCAAAAATCAACAAAGCCAAAAGCTGGTTCTTTGAAAGGATAAATAAAATTGACAAACCATTAGCCAGACTCATCAAGAAGCAAAGAGAGAAAAATCAAATCAATAAAATTAGAAATGAAAATGGAGAGATCACAACAGACAACACAGAAATACAAAGGATCATAAGAGACTACTATCAGCAGTTGTATGCCAATAAAATGGACAACGTGGAAGAAATGGACAAATTCTTAGAAAAGTACAATTTTCCAAAACTGAACCAGGAAGAAATAGAAAATCTTAACAGACCCATCACAAGCACGGAAATTGATACTGTAATCAGAAATCTTCCAGCAAACAAAAGCCCAGGTCCAGATGGCTTCACAGCTGAATTCTACCAAAAATTTCGAGAAGAGCTAACACCTATCCTACTCAAACTCTTCCAGAAATTGCAGAGGAAGGTAAACTTCCAAACTCATTCTATGAGGCCACCATCACCCTAATACCAAAACCTGACAAAGATGTCACACAAAAAGAAAACTACAGGCCAATATCTCTGATGAACATAGATGCAAAAATCCTCAACAAAATTCTAGCAATCAGAATCCAACAACACATTAAAAAGATCATACACCATGACCAAGTGGGCTTTATCCCAGGGATGCAAGGATTCTTCAATATCCGCAAATCAATCAATGTAATTCACCACATTAACAAATTGAAAAATAAAAACCATATGATTATCTCAATAGATGCAGAGAAGGCCTTTGACAAAATTCAACATCCATTTATGATAAAAACTCTCCAGAAAGCAGGAATAGAAGGAACATACCACAACATCATAAAAGCTATCTATGACAAACCCACAGCAAACATTATCCTCAATGGTGAAAAATTGAAAGCATTTCCCTAAAGTCAGGAACAAGACAAGGGTGTCCACTTTCACCGCTACTATTCAACATAGTTCTGGAAGTTTTGGCCACAGCAATCAGAGCAGAAAAAGAAATAAAAGGAATCCAAATTGGAAAAGAAGAAGTAAAACTCTCACTGTTTGCAGATGACATGATCCTCTACATGGAAAACCCTAAAGACTCCACCAGAAAATTACTAGAGCTAATCAATGAATATAGTAAAGTTGCAGGATATAAAATCAACACACAGAAATCCCTTGCATTCCTATACATGAATAATGAGAAAGTAGAAAAAGAAATTAAGGAAACAATTCCATTCACCATTGCAACGAAAAGAATAAAATACTTAGGAATATATCTACCTAAAGAAACTAAAGACCTATATATAGAAAACTATAAAACACTGATGAAAGAAATCAAAGAGGACACTAATAGATGGAGAAATATACCATGTTCATGGATTGGAAGAATCAATATAGTGAAAATGAGTATACTACCCAAAGCAATTTACAAATTCAATGCAATCCCTATCAAGCTACCAGCCACATTTTTCACAGAACTAGAACAAATAATTTCAAGATTTGTATGGAAATACAAAAACCTCGAATAGCCAAAGCAATCTTGAGAAAGAAGAATGGAACTGGAGGAATCAACTTGCCTGACTTCAGGCTCTACTACAAAGCCACAGTCATCAAGACAGTATGGTACTGGCACAAAGACAGACATACAGATCAATGGAACAAAATAGAAAGCCCAGAGATAAATCCACACACATATGGACACCTTATCTTTGACAAAGGAGGCAAGAATATACAATTGAGTAAAGACAATCTCTTTAACAAGTGGTGCTGGGAAAACTGGTCAACCACTTGTAAAAGAATGAAACTAGATCACTTTCTAACACTGCACACAAAAATAAACTCAAAATGGATTAAAGATCTAAATGTAAGATCAGAAACTATAAAACTCCTAGAGGAGAACATAGGCAAAACACTCTCAGACATAAATCACAGCAGGATCCTCTATGATCCACCTCCCAGAATGCTGGAAATAAAAGCAAAAATAAACAAATGGGATCTAATTAAAATTAAAAGCTTCTGCACAACAAAGGAAAATATAAGCAAGGTGAAAAGACAGCCTTCTGAATGGGAGAAAATAATAGCAAATGAAGCAACTGACAAACAACTAATCTCAAAAATATACAAGCAACTTCTGCAGCTCAACTCCAGAAAAATAAACGACCCTATCAAAAAATGGGCCAAAGAACTAAATCGACATTTCTCCAAAGAAGACATACGGATGGCTAACAAACACATGAAAAGATGCTCAACATCACTCATTATTAGAGAAATGCAAATCAAAACCACAATGAGGTACCACTTCACACCAGTCAGAATGGCTGCGATCCAAAAATGTCTCTGCTTTTGAATATGCTATCTAGGTTGGTCAAAATTTTCCTTCCAAGGAGTAAGCATCTTTTAATTTCATGGCTGCAATCACCATCTGCAGTGATTTTGGAGCCCCCCCAAAATAAAGTCTGACACTGTTTCCAGTGTTTCCCCATCTATTTCCCATGAAGTGATGGGACCAGATGTCATGATCTTCATTTTCTGAATGTTGAGCTTTAAGCCAACATTTTCACTGTCCTCTTTCACTTTCATCAAGAGGCTTTTTAGCTCCTCTTCACTTTCTGCCATAAGGGTGGTGTCATCTGCATATCTGAGGTTATTGATATTTCTCCCAGCAATCTTGATTCCAGCTTGTGCTTCTTCCAGCCCAGCGTTTCTCATGATGTACTCTGCATAGAAGTTAAATAAGCAGGGAGACAATATGCAGCCTTGACGTATTCCTTTTCCTATTTGGAATCAGTCTGTTGTTCTACATCCAGTTCTAACTGTTGCTTCCTGACCTGCATACAGGTTTCTCAAGAGGCAGGTCAGGTGGTCTGGTATTCCCATCTCTTTCAGAGTTTTCCACAGTTTATTGTGATCCACAGAGTCAAAGGCTTAGGCATAGCCAATAAAGCAGATAGATGTTTTTCTGGAACTCTCTTGCTTTTTCCAAGACCCAGCGGATGTTGGCAATTTGATCTCTGGTTCCTCTGCCTTTTCTAAAACCAGCTTGTACAGCCAGCACAAAAAAAAAAAAAAAAACAAACAAACCAGGAGCTGACTGTGGCTCAGATCATGAACTCCTTCTTACCAAATTCAGACTTAAATTGAAGAAAGTAGCGGAAACCACTAGATCGTTCAGGTATAACCTAAATCAAATCCCTTATGATTATACAGTGGAAGTGAGAAATAGATTTAAGGGACTAGATTTGATAGACAGAATACCTGATGAACTATAGACGGAGGTTTGTGACATTGTACAGGAGGCAGGGATCAAGACCATCCCCATGGAAAAGAAATGCAAAAAAGCAAAATGGCTGTCTGAGGAGGCCTTACAAATAACTGTGAAAAGAAGAGAAGCAAAAAGCAAAGGAGAAAAGGAAAGATATAGACATCTGAATGCAGAGTTCCAAAGAATAGCAAGGAGAGTTAAGAAAGCCTTCCTCAGTGATCAATGCAAAGAAATAGAGGAAAACAACAGAATAAGAAATACTAGAGATCTCTTCAAGAAAATTAGAGACACCAACGGAACATTCATGCAAAGATGGGCTCAATAAAGGACAGAAATGGTATGGACTTGACAGAAGCAGAAGATATTAAGAAGAGGTGGCAAGAATATACAGAACTGTACAAAAAAGGTCTTTATGACCAGATAATCAGGATGGTGTGATTACTCACCTTGAGCCAGACATCCTGGAATGTGAAGTCAAGTGGGCCTTAGAAAGCATCACTACGAACAAAGCTAGAGGAGGTGATGGAATTCCAGTTGAGCTGTTTCAATTCCTGAAAGATGATGCTGTGAAAGTGCTGCACTCAATATGCCAGCAAATTTGGAAAACTCAGCAGTGGCCACAGGACTGGAAAAGGTTAGTTTTCTTTCCAATCCCAAAGAAAGGCATTGCCAAAGAATGTTCAAACTATCCCACATTTGCACTCATCTCACACTCTAGTAAAGTGTGAGCTCTCTAGTTGTAGCACAAACTAGAAATTCTCCAAGCCAGGCTCAAAATTCTCCAAGCCAGGCTTCAGCAATATGTGAACCATGAACTTCCAAATGTTCAAGTTGGTTTTAGAAAAGGCAGAGGAACCAGAGATCAAATATACAAGCCTAAGTGATTCAAATTAAGGCCTTCAAATAAGTTTGTCCAGATTCATGAAAAAGGTGTTATAGAAAGGCAAGGTCCAGGGTAGGGGTGAGTCCAGGAATTTTGAGCTCAATTTGACAACAGAAGATTAGGATAAATTAGAAAAGCTAATGGTACAGTACAAAGTTTGTGATAATTAGAATAGCTTCCTGGCTTGGATCCTAGGGAATCCAGTACAATTTTACAGTGAAATGGGGAGTTAAATCTTGCCTTTTATGAATCAAAAGAGTTAAAAAAAAAAAAAAAACTTGGTGCAAAGAGTGAAATGATAAATTTTCTCCTATTTGGTTCAGAGAGAGAAGTAATGCCTAGTGAAGTAGTTTCAGTAAGTAGCCAGAGAAAACTCTATAGGGATGCTCACTGTGATGAACGGACCCCTCCATGCCTGCCCTTCCCATTCATTGCTAACTTTGGTCCACATGTATCTGGGGAATATTCTACAAGGAGCAGCTGCAAGTAGCACATAAGAGACGCTGAAATTATTTTCTTCCATTGGTGGGCATAGAAAAGGAAAAGATGGGGACTTCCCTGGTCCAATGGTTAAGAATCTGTCTTGCAATGCAGGGGATGCAGGTTTCATCCCTGGTTGGGAAACCAAGATCCCACATGCCAGGGGGCAACTGAGCCCATGAACAACAACTACTGGGCCCTTGCGCTCCAAAGGCCTTATGCCACAACTAGAGAGCCCATGTGCTACAAGGCAAGACCCCACATGCTGCCAACTAAGGCCAGATATAGACAAATAAATGCATATTAAATAAGAAAGAAAGGAAAGGAAAAGATGGAAGGAACAGCTCCTCACCTACTGTAAATATTTGGGAACAATGAGAAAGATAAACTTGGTGTCACAGGATTTAGGTAGTGTTTCTTCTCTTGTTTCCTGTCATTGAGACTCATCGCATTATTCCACCATCATCGCAGCACACATTTGACTCCAGTGTTTACTTTGTTGCTTATTATGATTCCCTCAGCTTTCAGGTCTATACTGTTCAACAGGAACCTTTGCTTTCACACAGACATGATTCTGTATAAATCTTTCATGGCTATGTATAATGTCAATTAAGTGTTCAGGAAAATTAAAGCATTTTTGAGATTTGCATAAGAAGGGAATACAAGTGCTTGCATACAAATGCTTTTTTTTTTTTTTCTTTTTAGGAAACATTTTCTAAATAGCAAAAATGTGCCTCACTGTTTTATTCTAGAGATTAGAATTAATTCTTTTCAACCTCTGGCACGATCTTCTGTTGAAAACATTAGTAACGATTTTTAATGCTAAAATGATTTCATTTTTTTCTAATTAAAAAGTGGAGTCGAATCTAGTAGCTACATATTATATTTAAAGTTTATGACTATTCAAGCAAATGAATTATTAGCAATAGTTTAAATGTATACATAACTTACACCCAAGAAAAGATTAATATATTTCCTGACATCATTTGAAGGCTTCCAGACTTTTTAGATCAGCCCTGGGATTTCTTTGGAAGGAATGATGCTAAAGCTGAAACTCCAGTACTTTGGCCACCTCATGTGAAGAATTGACTCTTTGGAAAAGACTCTGATGCTGGGAGGGATTTGGGGCAGGAGGAGAAGGGGACGACAGAGGATGAGATGGCTGGATGGCATCACTGACTTGATGGACGTGAGTCTGAGTGAACTCTGGGAGTTGGTGATGGACAGGGAGGCCTGGCGTGCTGCAATTCATGGGGTTGCAAAGAGTTGGGCAAAACTGAGTGACTGAACTGAACACTTTTTAAAATTTATTTATTTTCAACTGAAGGATAATTGCTTTGCAATATTGTGTTGGCTTCTGCCATACGGCAACATGAATCAGCCATAGGCATACATATGACCCCTCCCTCTTAAACCCGCCTCCTGCCTTCTATTATGGGGGCCGGTTTGAGTTCCCTGAGTCATATGGCAATGAATGCTTCCAAACTTTTTAACTTTTCTGCTAAAATGACCACTGAAATTTGAACCTATCATAAAATATATATCCTGTTATTTAGATAGAGAACACACACTAGAGCTAGGGACAAACCTGAAAATATTACCATCAGAATCTGAAATTACTAAGAATCCCATGGATGGAGGAGCCTGGGAGGCTGCAGTTCATGGGGTCACACAGAGTCAGACGTGACTGCAGCCGACATAGCAGCAGCAGTGTCATTAGATTACTAAGAATCATTTACAAGGAGATTCTTCCCTATGAGGCAGTTTAGACATGTTTTCCTAAAAAGACCAGAGTGCTTTATGAAATTCATGACATGGTTAGATCAGGACCAAAACTTTTCTACTCATGCACCCATCCTGATGGGCTGGTATTGGCAGCCTGAATCACCTGAAACACTCCTAGGACCACATGCCGTTAGTCATGATCATTGGAAAAGAGTGTGGAGACATCCGTGATACATATTTGTTATGTCTCAAAAATTATTCATAGACTCATTAAGGGGTTATTTTTAAGGTGACAATCTTCAAGAAGTCACAAATCTAACTACTTGAGTCTAGTCAATGGAAGATAAAAGGTCTCAAAATGTCAGTACCCACCAGAGTCAGTAGGTGACACAAACATTTACTATGCTTGGCAGACAAAACTGGAGACAGTACAAGCGAATAGTATGCACTATTGTAACTGTGACACTTCCCTTAACATTCCCCCTTGCTCTCTTTTAGGAATTCATTAAGAGACGCCAATCTTAAGTAGCCTGGTCTGCAGAAGCAGGCATATATCCTAGCACAGCTTTAGGAATTTGTGATTTTGGTTAGTGATGGTCCACCTTCTGAAGACTGAGCCCCTTACAAGTATCAACATAATGGTGTTTCTCAACCAGAAAAATCTGAACATGACTATTTATATGATTATCTTATTAGACAAATATATCAAATCTTATTCCACTGCCTCCTCTCTTTACCTTCTTTGACTCAAGAAGATTAATTTATTTTTCAAGCCCAAAGATTGCTTCAGTGGGGTAATCAATATAAATTGCACACAGAATAATCAGGGTTCAATGTTTCTTATTGACCAAATTCACTTAATTGGCCATCAGTGATTATACAAATTCTAGTTGGTAAGAGAACTCTCAATATGCTATGATACCATACGGACAAGATTCATATACCATGCTACATTAAAACCAATCTTTTTATAAAAGTACCTGCCCCCTTTGCATGCAGTGCAGAACTCCTACATGCATTGTCTGTCTTGAACACAATATATGTTTTTCATGAACCTTTGATTATGCATGTGTTTATCTGACTTTGTTCTTTTGTTTGATACTGAATCTTGACATTCACAAGCATCAATTTACACCCTGGGAGATTTGTAATAATTCTGTTAAGGACCCTCCTTTGTCAAGTCTAATCCTCTGGAGGCATTTGAGGAGCAAAATTCCGTGACTAGGAGCCGCTATGCTTTAATTTGTACCAACACATGGTATCAAAGATCATGAAAGCAATGTTTTCATCCAATTAAACTTTCTAGAAGCTAATGAAACTGCCCAGAGAATTTCTCTTTGTAAATTAAAGATGCACAACAAGGACTGTCACTCGACTTGTTTTCAGTTGGCTTTGTATGGCACTAATGATCTTGGTGAGCAGTAGCCCTGTGGAGTTTGCATCTGTGAAGGGCAAAACCACAAAGGACACAGAGATTAGCCAGAATTCGGCTAAGCTGCTACCAAAATTTCAGTGTTTATTCCAATCATCTTCAAACTCATTAGGTCTACGAAATTGAGTTGCAAATCTCTGGAGCACATGCTTTATTAAGAGATGGCTGGAATTTCCCTTTTCCAGTTGGGCAGGAGCCCTTTGAGGACTGCATTTTTTTTTCCCCCTGGGAGAATGCTGGCACATCTGTCAATAGCCCAAGCCAGAACCAAGAAGTGCACTGGAGTGTGAAAGGATGTATTATTAAAAATATTATTTTTTGGACTCATGCTCTTGGAAGTTTCTGAAAATTTTAATCTGTTAACTTTAGCCATCTCTCATTTAGAATGGTTTAAAAATACTGAATCACTGGGTGAATCCCTTTTTTTGGACGTCAGTGACAGAAGTTTCCCAGTCTTCGGCATTTTCCAATTAACTCATTATTTCCCTTCTATAAGCATCTCTTTCAACACTGATACATTCACTGGGATACAACAAAACTAAAAAGAGTTTTGCGGTATTTTGCTTAACATATCTTATCTTTCATAGGGTTAAGACCAACAAAGAGGCCCAGAAAATAGCTTCTAGTTTCTCCTATCTGGACTTCAGAGAGTTAAGATAGACAGAAAGGTCCAGAAAATACAAGATTGGGAGGACAAGGTCCCTGAAGGAATTAGACTTGGAGCCATAGAGGCCAAGCTCGAGGCAAGTCAGATGCCAGAATTTCAAAGGTCATGTAAAGATCAGCCAAAAACAAATTCCAAAAGAAGCCAGTTGAGGAGTCAGTAGATTTCTCATAAGGAGAACTGGGAATGCTTTGTTCCACTACTTTTCTGTCTCAGAGTTATTCACATTAAAAGGGAGAAAAGGCCCCAAACCAGATGCACGATACAATTGATATACAAGAAGAAATTCAGTTCAGTCTCTCAAGTCGTATCTGACTCTCTGTGACCCCATGGACTGCAGCATGCCAGGCTTCCCTGTCCATCACCAACTCCCAGAGCTGCTCAAACTCATGTCCATCAGTGATGCCATCCAACCATCTCATCCTCTATCATCCCCTTCTCCTCCTGCCCTCAATCTTTCCCAGCATCAGGGTCCGTTCAAATGAGTCAGTTCGTCACATCAGGTAGCCAAAGCATTGGCGTTTCAGCTTCAGCATCAGTCCTTCCAATGAATATGAGAAGAAATATAAAGGCATTTTTAAAAAGCCTCATTTCAGAACAGTGCGGGGGGGAGGAAAGAAAAGCCTTGGAAAAAAAGTATCCAAAAGAAAAAAATTAGGAAAAAAAAAAAAAACACTTATCCCAAGGACAAAAATAATCTACACTCAAATAATTTATATTCAGTTGTACATTGTCCCATCTACATAATACCTGGGAGCACTTGCTTTAGCACTTGTTTATAATGTTAATCTACACAAATTCAGAAGTTTTGTTGTTGTTGTTGTTTTTGTAATTAGGCAGTTTGGACTTGTATAAATCAATATTCACCTGAAAGAAAATCTACTTCAATTAAAAAAATGATATATAGCCATATGGAAATTGCTGTAAATATTTTAATCTGCATTCCCAGAACCTCCACATCCTGGAGACATGTGTGTCTAAACTAATAACACTACCACTGGGGCCAAGCAGTAGCATGCCCAAAGTATAGAGAGAGAGAAATCAGAACAAAAACAACAACAACAAAACTAAAACAAAACCATCAAGTTGACCAGAAAACCCAATTAACATATAACCTCATGCAAACAACACACATTTTCTAGACCTCAGTTTTGTCACCTCCCTATAGTTCTAAATTGGTTTTATTTATTTCTCAATATCACTGTTTTCATAGAAAGAAACTGGAAAAATGACTTGTTTTTTCTGAATATTATTTTCCTAAAATTCCCCATTTCAAACATTGGTCACTGATGTAATGGCATTTCATTAAATGATACAGAGCTAATAACTGTCTGCTTTCCAATGGCTATTAGCAAAACTGGTTATTTCCTAGACCTGATTAAGATGTCTATAAGTGAAATATGTTGCATATCTTGTAGCTTAGAATCTTTAAATTTCCTTTTATATTCAGTGACTTCAGCATTTATTTAGTACAACACTGTCACAACACTTTGACGATATTTTTAGTGAAGACCAATAGCATCTTAATTATACAATTAAAAATCTGACAAGTACAAATAATAAACAATGGCAGAAAATGAAACCATTTACCAAAGAAATGTGTGCTTCAGGACAAGAAAACAAAAGCCATTAATGAATGCTCCATATAAAGCAAATTGTAATTTGCAAAAGGTATGCAGAAAGCTCTCATTCTTTATCTCCTGACATGGAATGGAGCAGAAAGAATTCTGTGAGGCTGGTGCTGCTACTGACAGCCTAACTCTGGATGAGTTACATCAGTCCCCAGTAAAAAGTTCCTTTATCCCAATCATAAGGGTTGTGAATCTAATTTATATTTGAGGGCTGTCCTCCATGGAAGGAGGCAAATGCCAGAGGCTCAGAAAAAATTTTTTAAACATATTTAGTCTTGCAGTTCAGTTCAGTTCAGTCGCTCAGTCGTGTCTGACTTTTTCAACCCCATGAAATGTAGCACGCCAGGCCTCTCTGTCCATCACCATATCCTGGGGTTCACTCAGACTCACGTCCATTGAGTTGGTGATGCCATCCAGCCATCTCATCCTCTGTCGTTCCCTTTTCCTCCTGCCCCCAATTCCTCCCAGCATCAGAGTCTTTTCCAATGAGTCAACTCTTCGCATGAGGTGGGGAAAGTACTGGAGTTTCAGCTTTAGCATCAGTCCTTCCAAAGAACACCCAGGACTGATCTTTAGAATGGACTGGTTGGATCTCCATGCAGTCCAAGGGATTCTCAAGAGTCTTCTCCAACACCACAGATCAAAAGCATCAATTCTTCGGTGCTCAGCTTTCTTCACAGTCCGACTCTCGCATCCATACATAACCACTAGAAAAATCATAGCCTTGACTAGATGGACCTTTGTTGGCAAAGTAATGTCTCTGCTTTGGTTGGTCATAATTTTCCTTCCAAGGAGTAAGCATCTTTTAATTTCATGGCTGCAATCACCATCTGCAGTGATTTTGGAGCCCCAAAAAATAAAGCCTGACACTGTTTCCACTATTTCCCCATCTATTTGCCATGAAGTGATGGGACCAGATGCCATGATCTTAGTTCACTGAATCTTGAGATTTAAGCCAACTTCTTCACTCTCCTCTTTCACTTTCATCATGAGGCTCTTTAGTTCTTCTTTGCATTCTGTCATAAGGGTGGTGTCATCTGCACATTTGAGGTTATTGATATTTCTCCCGGCAATCTTGATTATAGCTTGTGCTTCATCCAGCCCAGTGTTTCATGTGATGTACTCTGCATAGAAGTTAAATAAGCAGGGTGACAATATACAGCCTTGACCTACTCCTTTCCAGATTTTGGAACTAGTCTATTGTCCAATGTCCAGTTCTAACTGTTGCTGCCTTACCTGCATACAGATTTCTCAAGAGGTAGGTCAGTTGGTCTGGTGTTCCCATTTCTTTAAGAATTCTCCACAGTTTGTTGTGATCCACACAGTCAAAGGCTTTGGCATACTCAATAAAGAAGAAGTAGATGTTTTTCTGGAACTCTCTTGCTTTTTCGAGGATCAAATGGATGCTGGCAATTTGATCTCTTGTTCCTCTGCCTCTTCTAAATCCAGCTTGAACATCTGGAAGTTCATGGTTCATGTACTGCTGAAGCCTGACTTGGAGAATTTTGAGCATTACTTTACTAGTGTGTGAGATGAGTGCAATTGTGCAGTAGTTTGAGGACTCTTTGGCATTGCCTTTCTTTGGGATTGGAATAAAAACCTTTTTATTACTTTATTACTTTTTTTTGTTTTAATTTACTAGACCTTTTCCAGTCCTGTGGCCACTGCTGAGTTTTCCCAATTTTCTGGCATACTGAATGCAGTGCTTTCACAGCATCATCTTTTAGGATTTGAATTAGCTTAACTGGAATTCCATTACCTCCACTAGCCTTATTCATAGTGATTCTTCCTAAGGCCAAGTTGATTTTGCATTCCAGGATGTCCAGCTCTGGGTGAGTGATAACACCATCATGATTATTTGGGTCATGAGATCTTTCCAGTACAGTTCTTCTGTGTATTCTTGCCACCTCTTCTTAATATCTTCTGCTTCTGTTAGGTCTATACCATGTCTGTCCTTTATTGTGCCCATATTTGCATGAAATGTTCCCATGATATCGCTAATTTTCTTGGAGAGATCTCTAGTCTTTCTCATTCCATTTTGTCCCCTCTATTTCATGCCTTTATCATTGAGGAAGGCTTTCTTATCTCTCCTTCTATTCTTTGGATCGCTGCATGCAAATAGGTATATCTTTCCTTTTCTCCTTTGCCTTTAGCTTCTCTTCTTTTCACAGTATCTGTAAGGGTTCCTCAGACAACCATTTGGCTTTTTTGCATTTATTTTCCTTGGGGATGGTCTTGATTCCTGCCTCCTGTACAATGTCCTGAACCTCTGTCCATAGTTCTTCCAGCACTCTGTCTATCAGATCTAATCCCTTGAATCTATTTGTCATTTCCACTATATAATCATAAGGGATTTGATTCAGGTCATACCTGAATGGCCTAGTGGTTTTCCCTTCTTTCTTCAAGTCTGAACTTGGCAATAAGCAGTTCATGGTCTGAGCCACAGTCAGCTCCTGGTTTTGTTTTTGCTGACTGTATAGAACTTCTCCATCTTTGGTTGCAAATATAATCAATCTGATTTCGGTGTTGACCATCTGGGGATGTCCACGTGTAGAGTCTTCTCCTGTGTTGCTAGAAGAGGGTGTTTGCTATGACCAGTGCATTCTCTTGGCAAAACTCTATTAGCCTTTGCCCTGCTTCATTCTATACTCCTAGGCCAAATTTGCCTGTTACTCTAGGCATTTCGTGACTTTCTACTTTTGCATTCTGGTCCCCCATAATGAGAAGGACATCTTTTGGGGGGTGTTAATTCTAGAAGGTCTTGTAGGTCTTCACAGAACCTTTCAACTTCAACTTCTTCAGCATTCTTGGTAGGGACATAGGGGCACACTTGGATTACTGTGATATTGAATGGTTTGCCTTAGAATCAAACAGAGTTCATTCTGTCATTATTGAGATTGCATCAAGTACTGCATTTCGGACTCTTTTGTTGACTGTGATGGCTACTGCATTTCTTCTAAGGGATTCTTGCCCACAGTAGTAAATGTACCGGTTATTTGAGTTAAACTCACCCATTTCAGTCCATTTTAGTTTGCTGATTCCTAAAATGTCAACATTCACTCTTGCTATCTCCTGTTTGACCACTTCCAACTTGCCTCGATTCATGGATCTAACATTCCAGGTTCATATGTATATCGGTCTTTTCAGTATTGGACCTTACTTACATCACCACATCTACAACTGAATGTTGTTTTTGCTTTGAATCTCTCTCTTCAGTCTTTCTGGAGTTATTTATCCTCTGATCTCCAGTAGCATATTGGGCTCCTACTGACCTGGGGAGTTCATCTTTCAGTGTCCTATCTTTTGCCTTTTCATACTGTTCATGGGGTTCTCAAGGCAAGAATACTGGAGTGGTTTGCCATTCCCTCCTCCAGGGGACCACGTTTTCTCAGAACTCGCCACCATGACTCATCTGTCTTGAGTGGCCCTACATGGCATGGCTCATAGTTTCATTGCATTAGACAGGCTGTGGTCCATGTGATCAGATTGGTTAGTTTCCTGTGACTGTGGTTTTCAGTCTGTCTGCCCTCTGATGGAGAAGAATAAGGGCTTATGGAAGCTTCCTAATGGGAATGACTAACTGAGGGGGAGATTGGGTCTTGTTCGGCTGGGTAGGGCCATGCTAGTATATCTTTAATCCAAGTTTCTGTTAACAGGTAGGGCTGTGTTCCCTCTGTTATTTACCTAGGGCAAAACTATGGTGGAGGTAATGAAGATAATGGTGACCTCCTTCAAATGATCCCATGCATGTACTGCTATACTCAGTGCCCCCAACCCTGCAGCAGGCCACTGCCGACCCCTGCCTCTGCCAGAGTCTCCTGGACACTCACGGCAAGTCTGGGTCAGTCTCTTTTGTGGTCACTGCTCTTTTCTCCTGGGTCCTGGTGTGCACAAGGTTCTGTTTGTGCCTGCCAAGCATCTATTTCCCCTGTCTTGTGTAAAAAAAACTTTAAATTTTCAACAGGTTAGGGACTGGCCTTTTTTGTTCAAACACAATTAACTTTAGATTTCTAATGACTAAAGACAGATGGAGAAGAGAAAAGACATATACAGCTATTCTTAAGAGTAACTTGCTTTGTTCAGTAAGCACCTAGGAGCAAGCATTCCTCTCCTGATTCATGATTATTCTCACTCTCTCTCCCTCTTGCACACATGTGCACACAGACACACTTATAAACACACACACACACACAGACATTTCCACAAAGTTCTAAAAGGAAATACGTAAGATGTTCATCAAGAAGTGTTTGTGTGAACAGAGAGAACTGTTGCATGAAATATATGAATTTCAAAATGGAAAGCAATTATGGAAATACAATATGGAAAGATTAAAAAAAAAAGCACAGAGTAATTATGTTAAACAAAAGTAGCATATATGTGAATCAAAATCAGAGCCTGGAACTACATATTTACAATAGTATACACCAATTCAAGGACATATATCCACATACCTCAACCATTGCCTATAAAGATATAGAAAGGAGTTAAGGATTTGGTTAAAGGGGGATAAATGAAACATGAAAGAGACTTCACAGAGACCAATGCTGCTGCAACTCTATGAACTGAGGACCTTGATTAACTAAATCCTCCTCACCAGATGTTAAATTATATCTTAAGTATAATTTTTATATAATGTTCTGTTATTGATATTCTAACATTTATGAGTTTGGCAGTTCTGATTTTGCAATTCATTTTCTTATTGACTCATGATGACCTATTTTTCCTATGATTTTAGTGAGCTTTGAAGATGAGCCATATTCCTTTCAACTTTCTTTGTGGCAAGCTTTTGAGATACCAGTTTAAGTGAATTCCTCTATAGTGGCTTTGCCAGACCCTTGGAAACACTATCAATACAGAAGAAATTTCTAAGTTATCTTAACCCTCATTTATATAGTACTCTGGCTAGAATTCTCAAAGCAACCCTTGACTAAGTCTGTGTATCTTTACATCTCCCTTCTCAGATTTCATGGGAGGTAGGGTAGAGGGAGCATGTGTGCAAATATTTCTCTTACTGCAAGTGTTGTCTCTAGGGAGTCCTGGGCCCTGGCTTTATGTGTAAATATTAACAGGTTGCTCTGACATAGTCTCAGGTTCCATGTTGTCCTTATTGTTTGGACACACCTTTAAATATATTCATATCTTAATCCACTAAAGCTGTCATCAGATACCTTTTGGGCAACTTCTAGCTACAATGATTACCTAGTTTTATTCTTGTCACCAAAATGTCCTTTGTGTTCAAGAGGTTAGCCATATGCTAAAATAAAAGTTTTTATATTTATCTAACATTTTAGTAGTTTCTGTCAAATAGATAAAAATGTAGCCACAATGAATATAATTCTTCATTTTAAAAAAGTATGTCTACTAACTCTTTATTAATAGGCTTTACACTATAAGATTAAAGAAAAAGACATTTTTTCAGGTTAAACTGACATGTAAAAAATCTTTTTCTTGAGGAATTCAGTATTTATAACAGATTTTACCAAGGAATTATAAAATAACCAATACAATCTGTGTTATGAGCTGTATGAATGATTTGCCTCTGATATGGGCAATTTATGCTTCATATGAGCACTTATACTACATCAGCATTTTAGACTATGATGGATTCAGACTAAGAATCATTTATTTAAAATCTTTGAAATAGAGAATATCATTTTATTTTATCCTTAAATATGTTGGAGGTTGAAAATGATTCCTTTTCCAAACTTTTTCTAAGAGTATTTTTCAGTTTTTTCTTGTATTACTATTGATGTATTTTATATATATGGTGGTGGTTTAGTTGCTAAGTTGTGTCCAACTCTTGTGACCACATGGACTGCAGCCCACCAGGCTCCTCTGTCCACAGGATTCTCCAGGCAAGAATACTGGAGTGGGTTGCCATTTCCTTCTCCAATTATATATATAATTATATATATATATATATACATACACACATATATATATATATATATATATATATATATATATATATAAAAGCATAAGCATCAGGTAATTGGGTATGATGCATCAGGCAAATAAACGTGATATGATCCACTTGAGTCAATATTAGAATCTGAGCACATTCTATATTACATTGTTATTAACTAATGACTAATAGTCATCATGTATGGAGTGTCCAAAATATGTCTGACATTGTGCTAGACCTTTCAGAGTCATTTAATTTCCACAGCATCTTCCACAATGAAGACATTTCAATTTTATATATGAGAAAAACTATGGTCAGTAAATTAAGAAAATTTGCTCTGCCACTCAATACTCACAAATAACAGAAATCTAAGAGAAAAATAATTTTCTAAAAGCATTGATACCCAATTGTAGTAAATGCAGTAGCAAATATTTGTTTATATTTTACCACTTTGTCTTTCCCTGATGGATGTTTTAAAATGTCTCTTTATTTCTTTATTTCATCTCTATTTTTAGGCTATAAATTATCCACTTTTCCAATGTCAGAAAAGTAATAAAATGTCATGGCTTTAAATTTGATTTCTATACTAATATTGCCTGAAATTAAATTCTGGCAACATCATTTATAGCTGTGTGACTTGGGATAAGTTACATCATCTTTCTGAGTCTCAGGTTCATCATCTATGAAATAGAAATAAATAATAATTCATGGTAATCATTTACAAAATAATTCTAGTTCATGGTGGTGATATAGCACTTAGGACAATAAATGCCAAATAGCAAGTGCTCAATAAGTGTTTATATATTAAGGTTATAAAACGATCTGCCTCCAGCACTTATTTCCGTGCTATTACTTTTAATGTTGTCTGAATGTTTTGTTTGTTAGACTGGGTATTAATGTGCACATTTTACAAAGTATCAGTGGCTCAGAAGATATTTTACTTATTGTTCTCTTTTTTCCCCCCACGGTATTTGAATAACTGAAAATGACAGATTTATGAGCTCTGATTTTGTAAAGTAATTGTACATTGTAATTTTATATTATTTTATTATTTAAAATAAAGGATTTACCAAACCGAAAGGGAAAATGGCCTGCCACTCCTTTCAGTGCGTAAGTTTTTATGCCAGGAGCTATAGAAAGTAGAAATTTTCCACCCAGGCTATGAATAGAGAAGCAGACAAACCTAAAATTGAGCCACACCATGTCACACAGCAATGCTAGAAATGAATGGTTCAGTGTGTGGGTTGTGAGTCTCATAAGACACCAACATTCATAGATCTAGGGACTGAATAGACTAATTTATTTCTTTGGTACTTAAGGCCCTGTTTTCTTACTCTTGCAAAAACTCTAGTAAACTTCCTTTCAGGTGTTTATTTCAGCATTATCCTTGAATGATAAGAAACAGGAATCAGTGTAAGTCTATGTATCATTCAATAGCTTCCTCTCTCAATATTTCTAAATTTTATATTTCCAATACATTTTTGAGAACAAGTGTAGTAACTTCTCTTTGATTACAGTATAAACTATCAGTGTTACATTACAAGGAAAAAAATAAATAAATAAATTGCTTTTCCTTCCTGGTGTCAAATATTCAGGAGAAATCAACACCAAATTGTTCAACTTTTTTCATGCTTTAGAAAAACATTTCTTTCTTTTTCTTCCCTAGTACCATGTATAACTTTAAATTAAATGGATATCAGGGAAGACAGAATCCAATCTCTTTTATTTTACAGATGAGGAAGCTGAAGCTCAGAGCCACCCACACTTATGCATTTCATTGCAAAGTCTAAATCACACTGTTCAGTTATGTCACTGCATTCTCGTTATGCCATTTATGAAAACATCTTCAATTGTTTTATTCTTATTTCCTGCATTCTCTATTTTTTATTTCCTGAAGGATTAGTGATTTTGTTAATCCTATGGACAAATGAAAAAAAAATCTAGTCCAGATTTGATGATATTGAATACAATAAATCAGAAGAAAAGTACTTTCATTCATGAATAGTACCCACATTTCAAGTCCTCATGACTCAATACTATCAGATAGGAACATGCCAATTAAAATGAAATGTAAAATGTATATTGTTGTTGTTCAGTCACTAAGTTATGTCTGATTCTTTGCAACTCCATGAGCTATAGCCCACTAGGCTCCTCTGTCCAGGGGATTTCACAGGTAAGAATACTGGAGTGGGTTGCCATTTCCTTCTCCAGGGGATCTTCACAATCCAGGGATCAAACCCACATTTCCTGCATTGGTGGAGTATTTCTTTACTGATGAGACACCAGGGAAGCCATAAAATGTATGCTGTGAACTAATTTGCCCTTATTTTTATAGTTACAAAATGATGCGTAATAAAGAATGGATGTCAGTGGATGATTATAGGCAGACAGTGATCCTAGATCTTTTCCTCTTCTTTATTTTCAAGAATGATAAAAGCAAGGTGCATAGCTTATTTTCCATGGCTGTGTCTGTGATCTTCAGTGAGATAATGCATGCTAAGTATTAAGCAAACTACTTGAGACACAGCAAAAACTCCATACATGTTAAGAATTCCTATTTCCACTGTGATTAAAGGAAAGAATGAGGGAACTGAACTGAATAATTTGCAAGCTCCTCAAATTCATTTCCTTTTAGATTCCACTACACTTAGATCCCATCTGTTTCTGCTGAGCAGCAGTAAGATTGCAGATCTCAAAGCACAAGCAATGTGTCCCCTCTGTCTAAAGCTATTCAGAAGGGAGGTGCCAGCACCATGTCCTTCTCTAAATTAAGAGACTGTACATTCTCAAGTGTGCAGAGAAAAAAATTAAACTAAGTACCACATCTGATAGAAAAGTAACCAGTGCATACTGAATTATAGAATAGTTGTATACAGCAAGGTTAATTCCAGCAAATACTTAGTGAAAATTGGTAGCATTTTGAATTCTAATCCTTGCAAAGTCTGCACTCACTTTTAGGAAATTAAATTCTTTCATGATATTTCTGAATTACATTTAAATTCATCCACGGAGCTGTGAACAATTCTTATGTGAAATTCTGGCACGTTAATCTTGCAAACTCATCCAGAGTGCCTTAAGATCTATGCTGCGAGAGGAGATAAGAATGCTAATTCCATTTATTTTTCTACCTGCATGCCTCCTATAGGGAGAATGAATTGTTTAAAAAAAAAAAAAGAGTTAATTTTTGTGCCTCATTTTTATGGCTGATATTACTTTCAGGACTGAATTGTTCTTGCAAGCAAAAGCTAAACATTAATTGGATCCAAAGGGGTAACTACTCTCACAGACATCTGCAATGTGATTTTTTCTAGGTAAGGAGCTGAAATGAGTCTATGAGAGAAAATTTCTAAATCAGCATTCTAATATAAGTCATTCAATAGACGCTTCTTAAGACACCTACTATGTACCAGGGACTGTCAATACAATGATGAATGAAAACGCGTCCCCTTTTCAAGAACCTCACTGTATACATGAGGCCATCTTTGACCTTACAAAATGTAAAGTCTGAATAAAATATGAGTGGATATAAAAGAGTCCCAGAAAGAAATGTTATGAAAAATCAGGAAAAATAAAAAGCAGTTTTATTGGGAAAGAAAGAAAACTTCATTATGGAGTAAATATTTGTTATGGACATTGAACAAAGGTCACATTTTCACAGGTGGAGGACACAGGGCATAGGTAGAGGACTTCAGGTATGAGAGAGGCATGAGCAAAGGCATGAGGCATGGATCTTGAATCAAAGCATCTAGAAACAAAGCAACAGCCAGAGAACTAGAAAAGGGTAAAATTTCAAGATGAAGGGCAAAGAGAAGTCTGCTGAAAGATAAAATGGTAACCTTAACTAATTGTTCACCTTAATGATGAATTGAGCTGAAGGTAGCAGTTGCACTTTGTGATGCTGTTTTCAGTTTTTGTGAAATGCAAATATGGTGATGGCAAGATATATCCCCAGATGCCCCTGAAGAAGTTAGGATACTTTTGACTGTAAGTGACATCATTTAAAGTGTATTATGGGGACTTCCTTAGCGGTCCAGTGACTAAGATTCCATCTCCAAATGCTGGGGCCCAGCTTTGATCCCTGGTCAGGGAACTAGGTCCCGCATGCCACAACTAAGAATTTGCATGCTGCCACTAAAGATCCAGTGTTCTGCAACTAAAACCCAGAGTAGCTAAATAAATCAATAAACATTAAAAAAATAAAGTAGATTATGCAATACAGCCACACTATCTGATTTATCACAACGAGATGCCCAATGATAGAATCCTCCCAAGCAAGTCGCTTAAGTAACTCAATTAAATTTTCATGGATGCAGGTTCCTTTCAATTTATATATAAGGAATACATGTAATTAAGCACACACCTCAATTAAAGTTTACTTCTATTCAAAGGAACAGATATCTTGGTTAATTATTTTAGTGATTTTTTAAAAAATGTATGGGAAGATGCAATAATCAGGGTTCATTAAAATTCTTCCTGAGATATACATCTAACTATCTAAGGGGCCTGTTTTTTCAAAGCTCAGAATGCCTCACTTGGTTTTCATCCTTAGTTTCTTTCAGGGTATAGTGTGAACTACTGCAGCAGCTTATCATTTTATCACTGGAAAAGGATAGGAACAACATTCTTTGTTTTACAATACTCAGTAAGTGATCAAAAGTGGGTTTTGTAATATAGTCTGAAGTCAGGCAGGTTGATTTCTCCAGTTCCATTCTTCTTTCTCAAGATGGCTTTAACTATTCAAGGTTTTTTGCATTTCCATAACACAAATTGTGAAATTATTTGTTCTAGTTCTGTGAAAAATGCCAGTGGTAGCTTGATAGGGATTGCACTGAATCTATAGATTGCTTTCAGGCGTATACTCATTTTCACTATATTGATTCTTCCAATCCATGAACATGGTATATTTCTCCATCTATTTGTGTCATCTTTGATTTCTTTCATCAGTGTTTTACACTTTTCTATATATAGGTCTTTTGTTTCTTTAAGTAGATTTATTCCTAAGCATTTCATTCTTTTCATCTTAATGGTGAATGGGATTGTTTCTTTAATATCTCTTTCTGTTTTTTCATTGTTAGTGTATAGGAATGCAAGGGAATTCTGTGTATTAATTTTATATCCTGCAACTTTAATATATTCACTGATTAGCTCTACTAATTTTCTGGTGGTTGTCTTTAGGGTTTTCTATGTAGAGGATAATGTCATCTGCAAATGTCTGCAAATGTCATCTGCATAATGTCTGCAAACAGTGAGAGTTTTACTTCTTTTTTTCCAATCTGGATTCCTTTTATTTCCTTTTCTTCTCTGATTGCTGTGGCTAAAACTTCCAAAACTATGTTGAATAGTAGTGGTGAGAGTGGGCACTTGTCTTGTTCCTGACTTTAGGGGAAAGTTTTCACTTTTTCACCATTGAGGATAATGTTTCCTGTGGGTTTGTCACATATGGCTTTTATTATGTTGAGGTATGTTCCTTCTATGCCTTTTTTCTGAAGCGTTATCATAAATGGGTGTTGAATTTTGTCAAAGGTTTTCTCTGCCTCTATTGAGATAATCATTTGGTTTTTATCCTTCAATTTGTTAATGTGGTGTATCACATTGATTGGTTTGCAAATATTGAAGAATCCTTGCATCCCTGGGATAAAGCCCACTTGGTCATGATGTATGATATTTTTAATATATTTCTGAATTCTATTTGCTAGAATTTTGTTGAGGATTTTTGCATCTATGTTCATCAGTGATATTGCCCTATAGTTTTCTTTTTTTGTAGCATCTTTGTCTGGACAGTCATTGCTGGAGTCCAACTCCAGCAGCCAGGGATTCAACCTGAAAAGATGGACGGTGTCAGTGATGAGAAATGAGACAACCTCTTAATTTCCTTTGGACTGCCTGTTTATTTCAAGTTTAAGATTCTCTTTAATACTTTTACAAAAACATTAGGTCAAAAGTTTGACATTTTCAGTTCCCCCTCTCCCAGATTGATTATCTCCATAAATCATTGTTGCTCTTCAAACAGAGTTCCTGCTTCAGGTATTCTCTCGGAATCAGCCTTATCATCTATTATCTACCTCCTCTAATGTCTCCTATAGTTAACTTGTTATTACCTTGTAACTCATGCTACATTCCTCAGTTTACCACTTATCTTCCTAAATCCTGTTTGCCCCTAACATCCTAAGCTCACTATCTCTTAAAAAGGCTTCTAGCTATAGCGTCTCTAAAAATTCCTAACTTCTATAAGCTATAGTAAAATATGCTAACTTTACAACATTCCTTAAATCTTTAACTTCTAACTATTTTAATTATTTCTAAGCCCTAAATTCAGTAAACTCCTTTGCCATAAACATTTTCCACACAAATAAGCTTCAGATAGTAATCCCTCCTATGGTCTCAAGCTACGGACTATGTGCTCATCCTGGAACACTCTTTTGTAAAAGTCCTTGAACAAATGTCAACGATTAACTTTATGAATTATTTTCTGAGCACAGCTTCAGAAGGCTTTGTGCCTTCTCATGCTCCTCTCAAGAACAATAAGCACCTTAATATTCCTTTTCAGTCAACTCAGCCAAGGAGAGGAAAAGACAAGTCAGAATTACAAGGCCTAACTCCTTAATCCCAGGTCTGTGCCTACGGAATGAGGAGAGGGTGCTGGGGGCTGTGCCTCCATTTTGTCAGTAATGCTTAACACGGCTCCTGACAAGTCATCAAGACAGTATGGTACTGGCACAAAGACAGAAATATAGATCAATGGAACAAAATAGAAAGCCCAGAGATAAACCCATGCATCTATGGACAACTTATCTTTGACAAAGAAAGCAAAAATATGCATTGGCGAAAAGACAAAAATATGCATTGGTGAAAAGACAATCTCTTTAACAGTTGGTGCTGGGAATACTGGTCAACCACCTGTAAAGTAATGAAACTAGAACACTTTCTAACACCATACACAAAAATACACTCAAAATGGATTAAAGATCTAAATGTAAGACCAGAAACTATAAAACTCCTAGAGGAAGACATAGGCAAAACATTAACATCAGGATTCTCTCTGACCCACCTCCCAGAGTAATGGAAATAAAAGCAAAAATAAACAAATGGGATCTAATTAAACTTAAAAGCTTTTCCACAATGAAGGAAACTATAAGCAAGGTGAAAAGACAGCCTTCAGAGTGGGAGAAAATAATAGCAAATGAAGCAACTGACAAATAATTATCTCAAAAATATACAAATAGCTCATGCAGCTCAATAACAGAGAAATAAATGACCCAACAAATGGGCCAAGAACTAAGAAGACATTTCTCCAAAGAAGACATACAGATGGTTAACAAACACACAAAAAAATGATCAACATCACTCATTAACAGAGAAATGCAAATCAAAACCATAATAAGTACCATTGGCATGGTACCATCTCATGCCTGTCAGAAGGGCTGCTATCAAAAAGTCTACAAACAATAAATGTTGGACAGGGTGTAGAAAAAGGGAACTCTCTTATACTGTCAGTGGGAATGCAAACTAGTACAGCCACTATGGAGAACAGTGTGAAGATTCCTTAAAACACTAAAAATAGATCTGCCATACAACCCAGCAATCCCATTGCTGGGCATACACACCAAGCAAACCAGAACTGAAAGAGGCACATGTACCCCAATGTTCATCACAGCATTGTTGATAATAGCCAGGACATGGAAGCAACCTCAATGTCCATCCATAGATGAATGGATAAGAAAGCTGTGGTACATATACACAATGGAATGTTACTCAGCTATTAAAAAGAATGCATTTGAATCATTTCTAATGAAGAGGATGAAACTAGACCCTATTATACAGAGTGAAGTAAGTCAGAAAGAGAAACACCAATACAGTATATTAATGCATATATATGAAATTTAGAAAGATGGTAACAATGACCCTATATGCGAGATAGCAAAGGAGACACAGATATAAAGAACAGACTTTCGGACTCGGTGGGAGAAGGTGATGGTGGGATGATCTGAGAAACTAGCATTGAAACATGTATATTACCATATGTGAAATAGATCACTAGTCCAAGTTCGATGCATGAAATAGGGCACTCAAAGCCAGTGCATTGGGACAATCCAGAGGGATGGGATGGGGCGGGAGGCGGGAAGAGGGTTCAGGATGGGGCACACATGTACACCTGTGGCTGATTCACATCAGTGTTTGACAAAAACCACCACAATATTTAAAAGTTATTAGCCTCCAATTAAAAGAAAGAAATAAATAAAGTGAGGTTTTGTGCTTCTTCTGACATAGACTAGGAAGGGCTTGGGGAAGAGATGGATATCATATGCAGCAAAGATGTTTATCACATATGGCTTTTGTGCTTTTTTCACCTTCATATTTACTTGTAAGGTAGCCAGTGTTTCCAAAGATGACAATTTATTTACCCATACATTCCAAAAGTTGTTTTCTCTCTCTCCCTGAATTATGTATGTCTTTACTAAGCAGATAGAAATAGGGGAAAAAAAAAAAAAAACAGATACATAGACACACACATATTTTAGAAAAAGTTAGACCAAGTGGTCCCCAACCTCTGGATCTAATGCCTGACACTACCAGTTTTCTTCTGAAATCATTGGCTATTCACAAAATGCACAATACACAAGAATCAGAAGCTTGTACACGTTGAAAAATTAAATGAATGTTTTATTAGATATACAGTGCTAAGGAAAAGAAAAAATAGAGGAGTTTAGCATCTACCAAAAAAAAATTAAAAATTAAAAAAAAAAAAAACAGGAAACTGATTCCTCTAACAAACTCTAAAACCTTAGGTGAAATTTGCTTGCTGGATTGGTTGGGAGGAAAAATAAATTCCCTACTACCCTACAAGGTTCTTGGCTGAGAGTTCCCTAAAATAAAAGACAGATTAACTGGAGAAAAAGAAACAGAAGTTTAATTATATATATATATATATATATATATATATATATCTCCTATATACATTGGAGATATCCAGGAAAACAGAGAAACTCTTTGAAATGATCCAAGCCATCCCCTTAAATATCATTTCCAGCTAAAGACAAAATAAAGATGTTAAGTGTAGGGGAAAGAAGAGTAAGCCAGTTGAGGTAGGTTACCTGGAAAAGCAGGATAAACAAAGGGGTGGTTGTTATGAAGATTTAAGTCAGTACCTTCTCTGTTGTAAGAGTTTTCAGAGATTTGGTCATCCCCACTCTTTTTGGTACAAAGAGGGAGATATCCTTATAAATGTAAATGTCTTCTACAAAAGGGTAACTTCTGCTCAGTTTTCAGACCTTTTCCTTTGTCCTTTGTTTCTTAAACATTTGTTGTTGTTTAGTAGCTAAGTCCTGTTGATTCTGCTGTGACCTCATGGACTATAGCCTACCAGTCTCTTTTGTTCGTGGGATTTCCCAGTCAAGAATATTGGACTGAGTTGCCATTTCCTTCTCCAGGGGATCTTCCCCACCCAGGGATTTGCAGGTGGAGCCACCTAGGAAACTCTTCTTAAACATATTCAGCCCCAAATAATACTTATGTCAAAGAGTATATTTTGAAATGACAAATTCCACTGCCCTTCAATTGAAATAATTTTCCCATGTTTGCTGCTTAGCAAAAAATAAAGCATATATTCAGGTGGAAGAATATAGCATTCTGTTTTGCATCTTTGAAATTTCTCTAAAAATAAAAAATTGTATAATTTTAACCTTTTTTCAACATTTAAGACTTCCACCTTTTTCAACATTTGAGGCCAGTAATGAACTTTGGATAATATTTCATGCTCTCAATATAAATCCCAAATTATTTATATCTGTATAGAAAAAGATAGATGAAAAAAAGTACAACTTTCCATAAAGGTACTTTTGCTAAATATAAATGTGTACATTAATATATATCTCTATGTAAATACATATGTAAATATATATGGATCCATGTAACAAAGCAAAATTTTAAGGGCATACAAATTTACTGAGTATAAGTGATCTACTTTTCTTTGTCTCATTACATTAAGATTTGAAAACTTTACATGGAAGCTGTGACCAGCATCCTAGCTGACAAAAATCCACCCAGGCTGGGGTGTGGGGTGTGGATGGGGAGAGACAGAAAAGAGGAAAGAGAGGCTTTGTTTTTTTTTCCCCCTGAAGTCTTTACAAACAATATAGAGGACATGTGGAGAGTTTGCTAGGTTCCTGGTCACAGAATCCTACATAAAGGTATTATTTAAGGTATTAAGAGTATAGACACAGAAGTATCAACTGAGTCCTTATAATAACACCAGTGAAGGTAGGGAGAAGAGGGATTTCCAGCAAGAAAAGACTCTCAAAATATAGTTAAATAAGTAGTAGATTCAAAAGTAACATAAAGGGTGATAATACCAGTAGAAATCAACTTTAAGATCAAATTTATCTAAAAAGTCATCATACTAAATCTAAACATTTTAAATAGTGGTGTATCTAAATATAAGTAGAATCTAGAGAAAACAGCACAGTAACATAGATTCAGTTCAAAAACATCCAATATTGTGTGAAGACTAGGCAGTCTTCATCTCATCCTTAGACTGTCTTTAGAAGGATGCCTGTCTTTCCATGCCTTCTGTACTCTACATATTAAGATCGGAAACTTTCTTGCCACGAGCTAGCTCTTTGAACTAATAACATGGTGCGGGATTTTTCTGTGTAATGAGAGGCCATACATTTTGAGGCTGGAGAGGAAAGGACCTGATTCAGAATCTTGTACAAAAATTTTGACTAGAATGATTATTTTAAACGTATTCAAAATAAATATAATAAAGTCCTTTCTTATAGAAATTCAACCAAGACTTTCACATTCTTTCAAAAATTTGATTTTTAAAATGACTACTTTTAGAAGTTAAGTTTGCTGCAAAAATTGAAGTATTTTGAGAATGAGAAGGGAGTACCCGGATCCAGAAATTGTACCAAGAGTCACCTGGCCCCATGTAATAGTGCAGTTACAGGGAAACAGTTAAAGAGGAAGATAAATTAAAAGTGACTCAGCCTGAAGTATGAAGTAGGACAGTAGGTATAGCCTTTCTAAAAATCCGAGGTTTGACACTGAACAAAATATGAGGGTTTTTTGGCTGAGAGAGAAGTTCGGGAATATTTCATATTGCTACATAAATTTCCCATACTTGACACTCTTACTGAATGCACAAACAATTCATAAGCCATACAATGTTAATCAAAGTCAACTTTACATTTTGACAAAACACCATTTACAGGCTGTTGCAAAAGTAAGAGTTCTAGAAAGAAAAATTCTACCTATCAGATGGGGGTCAGTTAAAAGTTAGGTTTGTTTGTTACTTACTTACCATGTGCTTTCTCTCATTTGCTTCTCTTCTGGTAAGTACACCACCAAGTTTACCTTTCTCTACCTATAACCACTTCCTATCTATAACCATTTTCTCCTACCTATAACCACTTCCGCCTTCAGACGGGGAATGAAGAAGGTGTTCTGGACCAAGCACATCAGAACATTCCATTAACTGTTCACTGAGGAAGTTCTTGAGTTAATCATAATGAATGAAATGGTAACGTTATTGTTGGGACTTCTGGGAAAGAAACCCAACTTCTGCCACCCAATTCAAACCGAGGTAATGTAAGATCTAAAGCTGCTAATAGAGTTCAGGAAAGAAATGAAATCTCACAGAATATGGAGTGAGTCAGGAGAAACAGGGTAAGATTAAAAAAAAAAAATAGCACAGCTGTGAGACATTGTTGGAATACTTCCCATCTAACTTCCTCTTACGTAAGCTTGTACTTAATATTACAGTGACATCAACCAGTAATTTCCCCTTTAAGAAGGTTTGGTTTGAATTCTATGCCACTTGCAAACCAGAGTTCTAGCTAATATACCAACTGACCTTATTGATACCAAAAGTTCAGCATTAGCATTTAATTCTTATGGAGAATTACACTAGCCCTTTCTGCTCTTTGTCTAAAGTGGTGATTTACATGTTAAGTCACTAACACATCAATTTCAGCATGATTATAGATCACTTTTCATGAGAACCAGAGGAGCTGCTGCATTGTAAAAAACAGTGAGGACCTGAGGTGAATGATGCAGCTGATATAGTGTAGGAAGAGGAAATAGGAAAATAATTGGACACAGACATTCAGAGCATTGCATTTTTCCTCTCACTGGATTGAACATAACAGGTCTTTTTACAACAGTTATTTAAAAGATTACAAACTAAAATTTGACAAAGGATTAATGCTTTCAGGGCTCATCTTGATCTTAGGTTTCATTTTCTGAACAAACACTTAGGGTTTTCAGGGTTATTTTTTTGTTTTTTTTTTCCTATGCCTAAGCTTATTTAAACAACTAACATGGCAGTTATACAGAGTCAGTGAAACACTTGGGTTAATAAATGTGATTTGCTCCTTGAAAAATTGTACTCAAAATAGTCACTTTAATAAATCCCATTAATATCTGAACTCCTTAACTGGACATCCAATTCATTCACTGTACCAGACAATGCTGACAAGTATGTTCTAAACTGGGCTTCCCTCATAGCTCAGTGAGTAAAGAAGCTGCCTGCAATTCAAGAGACCTGGGTTTGATTCCTGGGTGGGGAAGATCCTCTGGGGAAGGAAAAGGCAACCCACTTCAGTATTCTTCCCTGCAGAATTCCATGGACAAAAGAGCTAGCAGGCTACAGCCCATGTGTTTGCAAGAGTCAGACATGACTTAGCAACTAAACCACCAACCACAAGTCCTAAACTACTGTCCTTCTTACATAGCTTACTTCCAACAAAATTAGAGCTATTTCTTGGGCTCATAGTAAGTTTTTTTTTTTTTTTTTATCCTACAACTTAGCTTTATGGGGCTATTTACAGTTCTTTATTTAAAGATTTTCAAATATTTGATGTTTTCCAAATTTCACCAGTTTTTTAAGAATATGATTGAACGTCATTTTTTATTAAAAAAAAAACAATTTTTGGGAAATAATTGTCTTTTCCTCTGAAAACTCAAATATTTTCATCTTTATCCTTTTTTTTTTTGTTATCGATCACATTCTATTTGTACTTCTTTTTGGTTTTTTTTCCATATATATTACCATTTAGACTGGTTTCCCAGGTGGCTCAGTCGTAAAGAACAGGCCTGCAATGCAGGAGACATAAGTGACCCAGGTTTGATCCCTGGGGTCAGGAAGATCCCTTGGAGGAGGGCATGGAAACCCACTCCAGTATTCTTGCCTAGAGAATCCCATGGACAGAGGAGTCCAGTGAGTTATGGGTCATGGGGTCACAAAGAGTTGAGTATGACTGAAGCAACTTAGCAAACATGAAGACTGAAAGGTTAGATATCTATACACTTTTAATCTTCAAATAAGATTCAGTATCCAGAAGAGTGGTACTTATATAACATGTAAAAAATAAGCATTGTAAGTTATTAATTATATGACACCCATTAGACTGAAGTGGCTCTAATGCTTTGATGGCCTAAATACACAAACAAAAACATAAGCCTATAAACACCTTAAGGTTAAGAAATTGAAACCTAAGGACAACCAATCACAAGCAGCCAACTAGGCTTTAAGCTATAGCCAATCAATTTTCTTCCCTTGCTTCTGTACCTTATCTGTATAAGTCTTTATCTTGGCTCCTATCTGAGGAATACTCAAAACCACTTCCTGTTTGGCACTGCCCTACTGAACTTGATTTCTGCTCAAATAACTCAACGTTTTCAATATGCCTCACTTTATCTTTTAATGGTGACCATTTTAGATAGTCAAATAATGAATCAATAAAACTGCTTTCTTTGTCAGATAATTGAGACAACTTTAGTCTAAAGTATTTAGTGCCCTAATTTTCATTTCTTACACAAACACAAAACCTCATGATTTTACATTAGAGACACTTAGAAAATTATAGCATAATAATATTTTATAAAACTCATAATAAAAACCATAAAATTTCATACTCCATGAAAATTGATGTTATGTAGATATCATTTAGTCTTTCTAATTCAGGGTATGTAGTTTTTATTAAGAATTTATTGTGCATCAATTCTATACATCCTAATTAATTCAATTGGTCTATGGGAAGAATACTGCAGCAAAAAAGAAACAGGAAAAAAGAAAAATGTTTACTACCCTAAGGAACTTTCACATCTAACAACATACAAATTTTATTTTTAACAACAACAACAAAAAAAGAACCAAAATTATAAAGATACCTAACATAAATGATGAAATAAAATATTTGCCTTGATTAATTTAGATCTTAAAATTTACTTTTGACTGAAATTATTCACAAAACTATTTTGATTCTTTAATTCATTTCATCTGTATAGGCATAGTCTAAGTGATTTGCCCTAAACATACTTAACTAGGCATTAAATTGAAATTTAACAGGATCATTATTGAGGTTAAATAGATACTTTTATGATTTCTTAAAAGACATTTATGAGTATACAAAGCACTATATCCAGTATGCAGTTGTAAATCCTCAACAAATACCTAAATTAGTAATATATCATTTAAGACATATAGTTAAATTCATGAAGATATAGAGACATGGTTTATTTGGGGGACCTGAGCTGTGCAACAACTAAACACTTGCATACTTACTGATCAATTGTCTGTCATGAGTACTATGTAAATGTAATCAGTTTATATTACATTAATTCCTTTAAAAATTAATATCATATGGAATTTAATCAAATTACTTTAGGAATTTTCCATTTAGGTTTATAACACCTATAATTTTCTTTGACTTCTCACTTATCTTCAAATGGTCTGCTGTGTCATTATTAAAAAATTAAGACATGCCCACAGGGATGGAATAATTTGAAAATAACATCACAATTAAATGAGAGGGGCTGGTAAATATGTGAATAAATAGATAATATACTGATAACAGAAAGAACTCTGGAAAATTCCCCCAAACTCAGAAACTAAATGATATACTTATTACTTAAACAATACATCAAAGAAGAAACAAAAGTGAAATGACATAATACACTGAACCAAATGAAATTAAAAATGTAACAAAATTTGTGAAGTGTAGCTTTAGTTATAAACTAATGAATATTTTGTTAATTGATAACTTAAACAAAATTATCAATGGATATTAGAAAAGAAGAAAGGTCTCAAATCAATGATCTCATCTTATAACATAGACAAACTAAATTCAGATAAAATAATACAGTGTAAGTAAGTGAAAGTGAAAGTCAACCCAGAATCAATAAAATAGTAAGCAAAAAAAGAAAGAGAAAGAAAACTGATGAGATGAGTACCTAGTTCTTTGAGAAGATCAGTTAAACTGATAAACCTCTAGCCAGACTGATCATGAAAATGAGAGAACCTACGAATTGCCAAAATCAGGAATGGGAGAGGTGATATCATTAAAGATTCTAGAGTTAATAAAAGGATAATAATGACATCTTATGAAGACAGAAAGCCTATCTGTGGTTGCTAGCAGATGAGCAATGAGGTTGAGAGGAACAAGAATGAGGGTATCTCAGAGCTTGCACAGACTTTGGGGTTGATGATTACATTCATTATCTTGATTGTCATGGTTTTCCAGTTTTAGTCATTTATTAAATTATACACTTTAAATATGTACAGCCTACTTTATGTCAATTAATCCTCAATAAGTCTGTTTTAAAAACTAAGAGATAAAAGATTATGAAGAAATCCAGAAAGTAAAGGGGATGAGGTTGTATACAGAAAGGGAAATTAGTATATTAGTATAAAGTTCGGGAATACCTAAGGACACAGGGCTTCCCTGGTGGCTCAGAGATTAAAGCATCTTCCTGCGATGTGGGAGACCTGGGTTCGATCCCTGGGTCGGGAAGATCCCTTGGAGAAAGAAATGGCAACCCACTCCAGCATTCTTGCCTAGAGGAGCCTATGGACGGAGGAGCCTGGTCAGCTACAGTCCACGGTGTTGCAGAGTCGGACACGACTGAGTGACTTCACTTTCACTTTCAAGGACACAGGGAAAAGAATGAAAGAAGAGTCTGAGCATGCAGGTAGCAAATGTAGTAATCACAGTAAATTTGTTGTGCTAATGAAAAGAGATGAATATAACTTTTTTAAAAGTTCTTTTAAGGTCCTCATGGAACTATCTTTGGGAAATGAATAGTTTATATTGGTTTGTGGAAATACAGCTATGTGGCACATGAATGGATAACTCTTTGGCCATTTAACCTGTGTAAGGATATAAGATTTTAAATAGTATGCATGCATGCTCAGTCACTCAGTGGTTCAGAGTCCTTTAGACTCAGAGATTTAGAGACTGAACTTATGGTTACCAGGGGGTAAGGGAAGAGGGAGGGATAGATTGGGAGTTTGGACTGAGATGTACACACTGTTATTTTTAAAACAGATAACACACATACAGTATAGCATAGGAAACTGCTCTATACTCTGTAATTAACCTAAATGGGAAAATAATTTAAAAATGGATAGATACATGTGTGTTATAACTGAAAAACTTTGTTGTACACCTGAAACTAACACAACAGTGTTAGCTAACTATACGCCAATACAAAATTAAAAATTAAAAAACTAAAGCTTCTCTGAGTCTTGATCTTTTCCAAGTTTATCCTTTCTTGAGTCCTACCTCTCATCCCTCAGGTACATATTTCAGTTTCCTTATACTTACAGTTACTATTTTAGTAGATTTTCACAGTTTTTTAAATCTCAATTTCCCTGTTTATCTTACTGTGTGATTTCTAATTCTTGATTTGATTTAAATCGATATGAATGGTTAGATAGTGAACCCAGCAAAGGAGTTGAGGGAAGATACTTTAAACTAAGTTCAAATAAGGATAGGGCTCTTATCCTCAGTTCAGTTACTCAGTCGTGTCTGACTCTTTGCAACCCCATGGACCGCAGCACCCCAGGCCTCCCTGTCCATCACCAAATCCAGAGTCTACCCAAACCAAAACCATCAAGTGAGTGATACCATCCAACCATCTCATCCTCTGTTGTCCCTCTCCTCCCACCTTCAATCGTTCCCAGCATCAGGGTCTTTGCAAATGTGTTAGTTCGTCACATCAGGTGGCCAAAATATTGGAGTTTCAGCTTCAACATCAGTCCTTCCAATGAACACTCAGGACTGGTCTCCTTTAGGATGGACTGCTTGGATCTCCTTGCAGTCCAAGGGACTCTCAACAGTCTTCTCCAACACCACAGTTCAAAAGTATCAATTCTTTGGCACTCAGCTTTCTTTATAGTCCAACTCTCACATCCATACATGACTACTGGTAAAACCATAGCCTTGACTAGACAGACCTTTGTTGTCAAAGTAATGTCTCTGCTTTTTAAATATGCTGTGTAGGTTGGTCATAACTTTCCTTCCAAGGAGTAAGCCTCTTATCCTCAGAGATAATAAGACTCTTCCTTCTATCAACTATGCCTGAAAGATATCAGCCAATGGGAAAAACAATTATGCCAGAGAGCATTCAAAGATGTGTTGTGATATGTACTAATTAAAGGAGTTACCAAATGATGTTTTAGAAGAAAAATGTTTGTTTCCAATTGTCCATTGCTAGTAAATAGAAATATAACTGACTTTTTGTATGTTGACCTCTTATTCTGCGATCTCACTAAACTCACTTACTAGTTCTGTGATATTTTTTGTAGATTGTCTGGTATTTTCTACATAATCATGTTGTCTACAATTAGGGGGTGTTATTTCTTTTTTTCCTATATATATGACTTTTTAATTTTCTTTCTCTTATTTCACTAGGTAGGACGTCTAGTACCATGATAGATAGGAATGGTAAAAGCAGATATTTTTTCTCACTATCAGTTTTAGAGAGAAGGAATTCAGTCTTTCACCATTAAACATGTTGTTAGCTGTTAGTTGCAATTTTTTTTTAAAGATGTTCTTTATCAGGTTGAAAAAGTTCTTACTATTCTTACTCAGAGATTTTCATCTGAGTGGATGTTGGGTTTTGCCAAATGCCTTTTCTATTTCTTTATATTGTTAAATTTTCTTAAATATTTGTTTAGAAATTTTGCCCTTATGTAGTCTGATATGTAATATCAGGTTAATACTGACCTCAGAATTAATTGGGAATTCCCTTTTCTTCCATTCTCTGAAAAGATTATATATACTTCCTACTATATTTTCCTTAAATATCTGGTAAAATTCACCACTGAAACCATTTGGGTCTGGAGTTTGTTTCTTGTTTTTAAATTTTTCTATGAAAGGGTGTCTAGGTACAAATTCAATTACTAAAATAGATTTATATTATCCATTTCTTTTGGGTGTGCTACAGTATTTTGTGTCTTTCAAGGAATTGGCCAGTCTATCTAAGTTTTAAAGTCACTGACATGATGTTGTTCATGCGTGTGTGCAAAGTCGCTTCAGTCCTGTTTGACTCTTTGTGACCTTATGGACTGTAGCCGGCCGGTTTCCTCTATGAGATTCTTCAGGGAAGGATCCTGTAGTGGGTTGCCATTATCTACTCCAGGAGATTTTCCTGACTCGGGGATGGAACCCGTGTCTCTTATCACAGGAAACTGTCAATGCAGTTTCCTGCATTGGTAGGTAGGTTCTTTATCATTAGCGCCACCTGAGAAGTTCTAATTTATTAAATTATACTTATATTACTTGCAAAATCTATAGTGATTTTATCTCTGTCATTCCTGATTTTGTTAATGTCTATCTTTCCTCATTTCTTTTTTTTTGGTCAGACTACTAGGGAACTTTTACTGATATTCTCAAACAACTTTCACTTTCAGTAACTTCCTCTACTTTTCTCACTTCATTGATTTTGTATTTCCATTCTGATATTATTTCTTTTTACACTTATGTGCATTTAAGTTTCTTTTATCTTTAGAATATCTTAACATGAAAATAGGTTATTATATATATTTTCTTTTCTGTTATAAGCCTGTGCTACTAGTTTTCTTCTATGTACTGCTTCAGTAAGCACCCCATAAATCTTTTTATCTTGAATCCTTTTAAACAATTGAAACATGTTTTATACTCCAGAATATATCTATTTTGGTAAAAGTTTCACGTATCTATGAAAACAATGTGTGTATTCTGCTTGATTGAAAATCTACAAAGTCAATTAGTTTAATTTTAGTAATAGTACTAATCAAATTTTCTATATCCTTACTGATTTTGCTTATGTGGCCTACTACTGAGAGAAGAATATCAAAATCTGTCCTTATAATTGTAGATTTGGCTTTTCCTCCTTGCAATTCTACCAACTTTGATGCATATATTTTGAATTTCTGTTATATGCATAAATATTTTAAATTGTTATAACCCCTGAAATAATTAACTTATTATAATTATAAACTAATATTTTTATTTTGGGCAATATTCCTTGCTTATAATCACTTTGTGTGATGCCAAGATCAAACTTTTATAATTAATGTTCAGTTCAGTTGCTCAGTCATGTCTGACTCCTTGCGAACCCATGGACTGCAGTACACCAGGCTTCCCCTCCCATCATCAAATCCCGGTGCTTACTCAAACTCATGTCCATCAAGTCAGTGATGCCATCCAACCATCTCATCCTCTGTCGTCCCCTTCTGCTCCTGCATTCAATCTTTCCCAGCATCAGGTTTTTTACCAATGAGTCAGTTCTTTGAATCTCAGGTAACCAAAGCATTTAAGTTTCACCTGCAGCATCAGTCCTTCCAATGAATATTCAGGATGGATTTCCTTTAGGATTGACTGACTGGATCTCCTCACAGTTTAAGCACTCTCAAGAGTCTTCTCCAATACCACAGTTCAAAATAATCAAATCTTCTGCACTCAGCTTTCTTTATAGTCCAACTCTCACATCCATACATGTCAATGGGAAAAACCATAGGTTTGACTAGATGGACCTTTGTTGGCAAAGTAATCTCTGCTTTTTAATATGCTGTCTAGGTTGGTCATACTTTTCTTCCAAGAGGCAAGTGTCTTTTAATTTCATGGCTGCAGTCACCATCTGCAGTGACTTCGGAACCCCCAAAACCAGTATCTCACTGATTCCATTGTTTCCCCATTTATTTGACATGAAGTAATGGGACCTGAAACAACAAAAAAACAATAGTTGGCTTAAAACTCAACATTCAGAAAACTAAGGTCATGGCATCTGGTCCCATCACTTCATAGGAAACAGATGCTGAAACAGTGGAAACAGTGACAGACTTTATTTTTTTGGACTCCAAAAAACTGCAGATGGTGACTGCAGCCATGAAATTAAAAGACACTTGCTCCTTGGAAGAAAAGTTATGACCAATCTAGACAGCATATTAAAAAGTGGAGACATTACTTTGCCAACAAATGTCTGTCTAGTCACAGCTGTGGTTTTTCCAGTGGTCATGTATGGATGGGAGAGTTGGACTATAAAGAAAGCTGAGCACCGAAGAATTGATGCTTTTGAACTGTCCCTTGGACTGTAAGGAGATCCAACCAGTCCATCCTAAAGAAAATCAGTCCTGGATATTCATTGGAGGGACTGATGCTGAAGTTGAAACTCCAATACTCTGGCCACCTGATGCAAAGAATTGACTCATTTGAAAAGACACTGATGCTGGGAAAGATTGAAGTGAGGAGTAGAAGGGGACAGCAGAGGATGAGATAGTTGGATGGCATCACTGACTCAATGGACATGAGTTTGAGTAACCTCCAGGAGTTGGCAGTGGACAGGGAGGCCTGGCGTGCCACAGTCCATGGTGTCACAAAGAGTAGGACATGACTAAACAACTGAACTGAACTGAATTGATGGGACCGGATGCCATGATCTTAGCTTTCTGAGACTTGAGTTTTAATGCAGAGTTTTCACTGTCCTCTTTCACTTTCATCAAGAAGCTCTTTAGTCTCTCAGCTTTCTGTGCTAAGGTTGGTGCCATCTTCTTATCTGAGGTTATTGGTATTTCTCTTGGCAATCTTGATTCCAGCTTGTGCTTCATCCAGCCTGGCATTTTGCATGATGTATTCTGCATATAAGTTAAATAAGCAGAGTGACTATTTACAGCCTTGACATACTCCTTTCCAGATTTCAGAACCAGTCTGTTGTTCCATTTTCAGTTCTAACTGTTGCTTCTTGACCTGCATACAGATTTCTCAGGAGGCAGGTAAGGTGGTCTGGTGTTCCCATCTCTTTAAGAATTTTCCAAATTATTTGTGATCCACACAGTCAAGGGCTTTGGCCTAGTCAATAAAGCAGAAGTAGATGTTTTTCTAGAACTCTTTCTTTTTCATTGATCCAGCAGATGTTTGCAATTTGATCTCTGGTTCCTCTGCCTTTTCTATATCCTGCTTGAACATCTGGGAGTTCATGGTTCACATACTGTTGAAGCATGTTTTGAGAATGTTGAACATTAGTTTACTAGTGTATGAGATGAGTACAATTGTGTGGCAGTTTGAACATTCTTTTGGAGAAGGAAATGACAACCCACTCCAGTATTCTTGCCTGGAGAATCCCATGGACGGAGGAGCTTGGTGGGCTACAGTCGATGGGTCGCAAAGAGTCGGACATGACTGAGCAATGTCACTTTCACTTTGAGCATTCTTTGGCATTGTCTTTCTTTGGGATTGGAATGAAAACTGACCTTTTCCAGTCCTGTGGCCACTGCTGAGTTTTCCAAGTTTGCTGGCATATTGAGTGCAGTTTTTCACAGCATCATCTTTTAGGGTTTGAAATAGCTCATCTGTAATTCCATCACCTCTGCTAGCTTTGTTCAGAGTGATGCTTCCTAAAGCCCACTTCATTTTGCCTTCTTGGATGTCTAGCTCTAGGTGAGTGATCATACCATGATGGTTATCTGGGTTGTGAAGATCTTTTCTGTATAGTTCTCCTCTGTATTCTTGCAACCTCTTCTTAATATCTTCTACTTCTGTTAGGTCCATACAATTTCTGTCCTCTATTGTGCTAATCTTTGCATGAAATGTTCCCTTGGTACCATTAGTTTTCTTGAAGAGATCGCTAGTCTTTCCCATTCTATTATTTCCCTCTATTTCTTTGCATTAATCACTGAGGAAGGCTTTCTCATCTCTCCTTGCTATTCTTTGGAACTCTGCATTCAAATGTGTATATCTTTCCTTTTCTCCTTTGTCTTTTGCTTTTCTTCTTTTCTCAGCTATTTGTAAGGCCTCCTTCAGTTCAGTTCAGTTCAATCAGTTCAGTCGCTCAGTCGTGTCCGACTCTTTGCAACCCCATGAATCGCAGCACGCCAGGGCTCCCTGTCCATCACCAACTCCCAGAGTTCACTCAGAGTCGTGTCCATCGAGTCAGTGATGCCATCCAGCCTTCTCATCCTCGGTTGTCCCCTTCTTCTCCTGCCCCCAATCCCTCCCAGCATCAAAGTCTGTTCCAATGAGTCAACACTTCACATGAGGTGGCCAAAGTACTGGAGTTTCAGCTTTAGCATCATTCCTTCCAAAAGAAATCCCAGGGCTGATCTCCTTCAGAACGGACTGGTTGGATCTCCTTGCAGTCCAAGAGACTCTCAAGAGTCTTCTCCAACACCACACTTCAAAAGCATCAATTCTTCGGCGCTCAGCCTTCTTCACAGTCCAAGTCTCACATCCATACATGACTACTGGAAAAACCATAGCCTTGACTAGACGGACCTTAGTCGGCAAAGTAATGTCTCTGCTTTTGAATATGCTATCTAGGTTGGTCATAACTTTTCTTCCAAGGAGTAAGCGTCTTTTAATTTCATGGCTGCAATCACCATCTGCAGTGATTTTGGAGCCCCCCAAAATAAAGTCTGACACTGTTTCCACTGTTTCTCCATCTATTTCCCATGAAGTGATGGGACCGGATGCCATGATCTTCATTTTCTGAATGTTGAGCTTTAAGCCAACTTTTTCACTCTCCTCTTTCACTTTCATCAAGAGGCTTTTAGTTCCTCTTCACTTTCTGCCATAAGGGTGGTGTCATCTGCATATCTGAGGTTATTGATATTTCTCCCGGCAATCTTGATTCCAGGTTGTGTTTCTTCCAGTCCAGCGTTTCTTGTGATGTACTCTGCATAGAAGTTAAAGAAGCAGGGTGACAATATACAGCCTTGACGTACTCCTTTTCCTATTTGGAACCAGTCTGTTGTTCCATGTCCAGTTCTAACTGTTGCTTCCTGATCTACATACAGGTTTCTCAAGAGGCAGGTTAGATGGTCTGGTATTCCCATCTCTTTCAGAATTTTTCAGTTTATTGTGATCCACACAGTCAAAGGCTTTGGCATAGTCAATAAAGCAGAAATAGACGTTTTTCTGGAACTCTCTTGATTTTTTGATGATCCAGCAGTTGTTGGCAATTTGATCTCTGGTTCCTCTGCCAGTTTGAACATCAGGAAGTTCACAGTTCATGTATTGCTGAAGCCTGGCTTGGAGAAACTTGAGCATTACTTTATTAGCATGTGAGATGAGTGCAATTGACAACCATTTTTCCATTTTGCTTTTCTTTTTTTGAGATAGTCTTGATCACTGCCTCCTGTACAATGTCACAAACCTCCATCCATAATTCTTCAGGCACTCTATCGGATCTAATCCCTTGAATCTACTTCTCACTTCCACTGTATAATCATAAGGGATTTGATTTAGATCATCCCTTAATGGTCTAGTGGTTTTCCCTACTTTCTTCAATTTAAGTTTATATTTGGCAATAAAGAGTTCATGATCTGAGCCACAGTTAGCTCCCAGTCCTTTTTTTGCTGACTGTATAGACTACTCCATCTTCAGCTACAAGGAATATAACCAGTCTGATTTCGGTACTGATCATCTGGTGATTTCCAAGTGTAGAGTCTTCTCTTGTGTTGTAGGAAGAGGGTGCTTGCTATGACCAGTTCGTTCTCTTGGCAAAACTCCATTAGGCTTTGCTCTGCCATTTTGTACTCCAAGGCCAAATTTGCCTGTTACTTCAAGTATCTCTTGACTTCCTACTGTTGCATTCCAGTCCTTATAATGAAAAGGATATCTTTTTTCGGTGTTAGTTCTAGAAGGTCTTGTAGGTCTTCATAGAACCATTCAACTTCAGCTTCTTCAGCATTACTGGTTGGCACATAGACTTGGATTACTGTGATACAAATGGTTTGCCTTGGAAATGAACAGAGGTCATTCTGTCATTTTTGAGATTGCATCCAAGCACTGCATTTCAGACTGTTTCGTTGACTATGAGGGTTACTCCATTTCTTCTAAGGAAAAGTGTTACCATAACTAGTGTTACATTATTAGTGTTACCATAGTATATCTACTTTCCATACATATCTTTCAATTTATGTGTCTAGGATAACATTTCTTACACACAACATATAAGTTATCTTAGATTTCTGTAACTCAGAATTCTTACCATATTTTAATTATACCTTTAGTGTCCATAGACTACTCTGGAAAGAAAAATAGATTATTTTTTTGTTTGTGCTTACATCAATTTTGCCTATTTTTCTTTAATTGTGTATTAGCTTATTTTTTTAAATGCATATGCTACAAATATATGTATATTGCCTATATAGATGATATAATTATTTGATATATATTTTATTTGTCATCTTAAATGTTTTTTCAGTTAAGGCAGTATGCTAATATGTCATGAATTAATTTGAATTTTTTCAACTCAAGAAATTATATAAATAAAAATGTATTTTTGTGTTTAAATATATTTAAACAAATAACAATTTAAAAATGAAATGGAACCTTGAGTCTTTTCCAATTTATTCCTATGTCTTTCTAGGTACCTGTAGGTAAGAAGTTTTCCATTTTTTCCCTTTAATTCAATAAAATTAAATTGATGGGTTATTCTATATTAATTGAACTAATAGTATTATTCTGCATAAATTCACGTTTGGAAACATTCTATACACTTCCACTTACTTGAGAGTTTCCAAGGCTTATTTAAATGTTCATGGCCTACATTGAAACTAAAGAAATTCTCACTGATCTCAAGTTTCTGAAATGATAGGATGTAGCAACTGAGCTCTGCAAATAAGATATATAATCTTTGCAATATATAATATATAGTCATATACTCTCCATTACACAGTATTCAAAAGTGGCATGGAACCACATTTACTAAATAGAAGCCACAAACTGTATATCTGTGTTATGTTCTGTGGTGCCTACCCCTACCCTCTGTTTCTTATAACCCATTTGGAATATTGAGAACTTTCAGAAAAATAAGGAGAAGGAGGAGGAGAAGGAGAAAGACATAAAGCTTGAGAACCATATCATTTCCCATCTTTGAACATATCACTCTCCATTGCCACTGAGCACCAGCTGATCACTTTCAACATCAATGCATTTGTTTCCTCTCCATAAGGACAGTCTATGTGGTGTCATTTGTATTCACCTCGGGCAGACACAGAGCCTCTGCTCATTTCATCAAAGAACTATTTATGAGGCTGTAAAAAAGATGAGTTTCTCCGAATAGTCTCCAAATTAAACTTTTTAAAGTTTAATGTTGGCACACAAGAATAATTACAGTTATAAACCATTAAACATTTAGAAGAAATTTATAGGATTGGAGGGAGAAAATTTACAGCTGTGGCCTAATACAATAAATTTCCTCTGTAAAAGCAGAACCACAGAAACATTTCTATTCTGGACTCCAGAGAAAGAAAATGCTTTATTAACATTACCCAAACATGGAGGCACTATTTTTGGACATTATTTATACAGAAAGATGAATACCTTTTAAAGATATAGTTAATTAACTTTATAAGCCAAAGTCAATTTTTTTTTTAACATCAGTAAATAGAGTGCACTGAACTCATTTATAAGATTAGACTATATATACTCCCTTCTGGAAAACAATCCAGTGTCTTAGAGTATTTTTTATTTTTTCTAAGAGTTATTATACAGCAACTATTACATTCCTGGCTGGGTTGGCGATGGTGGTAGGGCATCTCTATGGAGTTCAATCATGATGTTTACAGAATTACCCAGCCCCACAACTACAGCTCAGTTTCTAGGAGACATCCTCCTCTGAAATTCTAATAGGCCTTCATAATGCAGACATGCTTGTTTTTTACTGTTTGCTTAAATAAGGACTGTGTTCTAGTGGCCCATTAACGTGATGAAGTAGAGATGTCAGGAAACCACTCAGTCATTGTGAGAAAATATCTGGTTATCCAACTGATTGCCTATTCGCTTAACTAATAACCCACTGCTTAGCACTCATACTACTTTACTATCATGCTACTTTAGGCAAACGTTCATATCTTTCTGTTTAACTACTTTTTTGTGACCTTTAGTAGGGACTTCCCAGGTGGCTCAGAGGTTAAAGCATCTGCCTGCAATGTGGGAGACCTGGGTTCAATCCCTGGGTTGGGAACATCCACTGGAGAAGGGAATGGCAACCCACTCCAGTATTCTTGCCTGGAGAATGCCATGGACGGAGGAGCCTGGTGGGCTACAGTCCTCGGGCTCGCAAAGATTCGGACACGACTGAGCAACTTAACTTTCAATTTTTAGTAGGATTTAAAACTGTTTTTCCAACAGATTGTGTATATTTCTTACCGATTCCTAGGTTTTTTTTTTTTTTTTTGCTTGTATAAATAGATTTGTTTCATTAATTTTACTACCTCACTGGCTGTTGTTACCCACCTCTTTATTGAACTATCATATCACTTGCTGTTTTAATTAAGTCTCTTGGGTATTTGAGGTAAATGGTAATATGATGTATAAATAAGAATAATTTTATTCCCCCTAATTTTTACTCCTCATTTCTTTTAAATACTTACAGAAGACTCTTAAATGATTGTGGTGATAAAGGAGATCCTTTTTGCTCATTAGATTTGTTGCTAACATAGTGTTGGTTGAAATAAGTGAGTAAGTAGATAGCTCAAATTATACTAACAAGTTATTTTTTTGAAGAAGTTTTAACATTGCAGGGAGAAATATCAATAACCTCTGATACGCAGATGACACTACCCTTATGGCAGAAAGTGAAAAAGAGCTAAAGAGCCTTTTGAGGAAACTAAAAGAGAAGAGTGAAAAAGTTGGCTTAAAGATCATCATTAAGAAAACTAAGATCATGGCATCTGGTCCCATCACTTCATGGAAAATAAATGGGGAAAGAGTGGAAACAGTGGCTGACTTTATTTTTTGGGGGGGGGGCTCCAAAATCACTGCAGATGGTGATTGCAGCCATGAAATTAAAAGACACTTACTCCTTGGAAAGAAAGTTATGACCAACCTACACAGCATATTAAAAAGCAGAAACATTACTTTGTCAACAAAGGTCCGTCTAGTCAAGGCTATGGTTTTTCCAGTGGTCATGTATGGATGTGAGAGTTGGACTATAAACAAAGTTGAGTACTGAAGAATTGATGCTTTTGAAGTGTGGTGTTGGAGAAGACTCTTGAGAGTCCCTTGGACTGCAAGGAGATCCAACCAGTCCATCCTAAAGGAGATCAGTCCTGGGTGTTCTTTGGAAGGACTGATGTTGAAGCTGAGACTCCAATACTTTGGCCACCTGATGCGAAGAGCTGACGCATTTGAAAAGACCCTGATGCTGGGAAAGATTGAGGGCAGGAGGAGAAGGGGATAACAGAGAATGAGATGGTTGGATGGCATCACTGACTCAATGGACATGGGTCTGGGTGGACTCCAGGAATTGGTGATGGACAGGGAGGCCTGGCATGCTGCAGTTCATGGGGTCCCAAAGAGTCGGACACAACTGAGCGACTGAACTGAACTTAGGAAGTATGTGTTTCATCACTGAGTTTTTAGAATCTAAGAAGACAAGCATACACTTTCCTAAAATTTTGGTCTACTACTGTAGAGAATTATGTTAACAGATTGATTAATAGACAAATCCTTACCTTGCTGGAATAAGCTGTAACTTGACTGTGCTAATTATTATTTTGATATTCAGCTGGTTGATTTTATAAAATTTTATTAAAATACAAGAATATTTCATTCTTTCTAGGAGTGATGATTCCGTAATGAGTTTTGGAAACAATACTAAAGAAGATAAATAAAAGCATAAATATTTGTTAAACTTACATGGGTGGCAGGTCAGTCAATGAGTTAACTTTATAATCTATTTATTTGTGTTTTTACAAAGCCAAAAATAACTATGAATATTAAATATGAGTTTTTAGCAAGTGACCATGCTTACTACTACAGTTTTGAAAATGATTATATAATTATATGATATTTTACAAGTTAGTCTTTTACTATGATAGATATGTTAATAAAGTTACTACCAACCAAAACCCTCACATTGTTGTAATAAACCCTATTTTTACTTCTAGAATGGTGAAATGAGGAACTTGATGGCACTGTCTCCAACAGTGACAACAACAATATTTAACTAGAAATAACTACAACAACAATTTTTTTTTTAATCTCCAGAAACTATCTAAATGATACACAGCAAATAGGGAAACATTCACTCAATGAAATCTTCTATATCTTTGCGAGAAAACATGCGGTTGTGGAATTTGAACCACAGACTATTCCTATGTTTCTCCCCAGATCTGCATATGAAATTCTGGGTGGTGGTGGCAAAAAGCAAGCTCCTTCTCTCTCCAGCTCCCAGTCTAGGGCTGTGATTTCACACCAAAAGGCAAGGGCACTAGTTTATCTTGTCTTCTTCAACTCCATGTCGCAGATACACTCTTCTGGGTGAGCACTGACAACAGGACTGATAGTCCCTTCGTTGCCACAGGCAATGAAGAGCCTGGGAGAAAGCAATTAGGAGGGTCTGGTATCTCCATAATACTGACAGGCAGGCAAAACAGCAGAGCAATCAGAAATATAAGAGTGATAGGGAAAGGTACGTGAACCGTGAACTCCCTGATGTTCAAGCTGGTTTTAGAAAAGGCAGAGGAACCAGAGATCAAATTGCCAACATCCACTGGATCATGGAAAAAGCAAGAGAGTTCCAGAAAAACATCTATTTCTGCCTTATTGACTATGCCAAAGCCTTTGACTGTGTGGATCACAATAAGCTGTGGAAAATTCTGAAAGAGATGGGAATACCAGACCACCTATCCTGCCTCTTGAGAGATCTGTATACAGGTCAGGAAGCAGCAGTTAGAACTGGACATGGAACAACAGACTGGTTCCAAATAGTAAAAGGAGTACGTCAAGGCTGTATATTGTCACCCTGCTTATTTAACTGATATGCAGAGTACATCATGAGAAGCGCTGGATTGGAAGAAACACAACCTGGAATCAAGATTGCCAGGAGAAGTATCAATAACCTCAGATATGCAGATGACACCACCCTTATGGCAGAAAGTGAAGAGGAACTAAAAGCCTCTTGATGAAAGTGAAAGAGGAGAGTGAAAAAGTTGGCTTAAAGCTCAACATTCAGAAAACGAAGATCAGGGCATCCGGTCCCATCACTTCATGGGAAATAGATGGGGAAACAGTGGAAACAGTGTCAGACTTTATTTTGGGGGGCTCCAAAATCACTGCAGATGGTGACTGCAGCCATGAAATTAAAAGACGCTTACTCCTTGGAAGAAAAGTTATGACCAACCTAGATAGCACATTCAAAAGCAGAGACATTACTTTGCTGACTAAGGTCCACCTAGTCAAGGCTATGGTTTTTCCAGTAGTCATGTATGGATGTGAGACTTGGACTGTGAAGAAAGCTGAGTGCCGAAAAACTGATGCTTTTGAACTGCGATGTTGGAGAAGACTCTTGAGAGTCCCTTGGACTGCAAGGAGATCCAACCAGTCCATTCTGAAGGAGATCAGCCCTGGGATTTCTTTGGAAGGAATGATGCTAAAGCTGAAGCTCCAGTACTTTGGCCACCTCATGCGAAGAGCTGACTCATTGGAAAAGACTCTGATGCTGGGAGGGATTGGGGGCAGTAGGAAAAGGGGATGACCCAGGATGAGATGGCTGGATGGCATCACGGACTCGATGGACGTGAGTCTGAGTGAACTCCGGGAGATGGTGATGGACAGGGAGGCCTGGCGTGCTGCGATTCATGGGGTCGCAAAGAGTCGGACACAACTGAGCGACTGAACTGAACTGAACTGAACCGAGGGAAAGGTAAAAGAGACCTCTTAAGATTACATTCAACCCTGGAAATCATGAAGACTGTCCACATTCACTAGGCTGCACCCAATCTCAGAACAGGAAGCAACCTTGGAAACAATCCTTGTATCTCACACTTATCTATTAACAGAAAACAACCGGCACAGGGGGCTTCACTACAACCTTTGATCAATGTTGGCTGAATATTAGGCTACTCTAACCATGGTACAACTACTAGGAATTTTATTTGTTTAAAAATCAAATAACATGCACCCTATTTGGAAGAGTGTGTGTATGCTCAAGGGTATGCCCTCTTAGAAGTAATCAGAATGATACATCCAAGCAACTATTTCTGAGTGAATGTTTGCTAAAAACAAACTGTAAAATAGCTTACATACTACTCACATATACAACATTAAAGAGTAGAAATCTAACTGTGGGGAAAGAACCATTATGTTTCAGGTCAATAAATTCATTAAACAAAAAAAATGACCAATCAACAACAATAGCGGCTCCCCATAGGTGTTTGCAGGTGGGAATCAGTCTCCATAGATTTGACATTATCTTGAGATATAATTTACAGCTGAAAAATTATAAGATATGTAAAGTTCTGGAGCACATACCACATACAAACAAAATAAAATGAAACCTACAATAGAAACTTTCTGTGGGAACCAGATTTTCAACTTATCAAAGTCATCAGATTTCCAAGCAGCCAAGATTAATCTATTCCAAGAACCGAAGCAAACTGTGTATAAAGAATGAAAGGAAATCATGAGGATAATATCTAAACAGTAAATATCAATAGTAAGATAAAGATTATAATAACGAACTGCATGAAAATTCTAGAGTAAATCAAAATGAAAAATCACTAGATGCTCAGTGGTAGACATGAGAAAGAAAAAGAAAAAAAGATTTAGCAAACTTGAATAAAGAGTATAGAAATTATCAATCTGAAGAAGAGATAAAAATAAAGTGATAGAAATAAAGCCTCAGTAAAAATGTGAGGCATCAGTTTAGATATTAAATAATCTGCCTGTAATGCAGAAGACACCAGTTTAATCACTGGGTTAGGAAGATCCCCCGGAGAAGGTAACAGCAAACCACTCCAGTATTATTGCCTTGAGAATTCCATGGAGAGAGGAGCCTGGTGGGCTAAAGTCCATGGAGTCCATCCCAATCACCTAGACATGACTGAGTGACTAACACTTTCATTAACAGCATCGATATATACATAATGCTAAAAGGAGAAGAGAGAGAAAAAAGGGCAGAAAAAAATATTTGAAGAAGTAATGGTTTAAAAATATTCTAAATTTGTAAAAAATATTAATCTATACATCCAAAAATATAATGAACTTCAAGTAAGATAATTACAAAGATATCTGCATGCAGATATATCACAGTCAAATGCTGAAAGCCAAAGATAAATTTTTTTAAAATCAGGAAGACAACTCATCAACAACTCAGTTGGAGACCAGAAAGTTATGAACAAGTTATCCAAAGTTCTAAAGATAAAACAAAAACAAATTGCTATTATATCAATGAAATAATCAAAGAAAACTTCAGGTTCAAAGTAAATGAGAGCAGACATAAATTCAAAGTCACATGAAAAAAGAGTGCTAGTTTAAAAAAATATGCAGGTAGTTATAAAAGTAATTATATATTTTTTCTCTGTTCTCTAATTAAAAATTTAATATAATAATATGTATATAATTGTTACTGGAGATATATATATACACACACAAACATATACATATGTATTTTATTTCATATCAATTAATACAAATATATAATAGCCATACAAAAGTAGGCAAGTGGGAATAAAAGTATACTGCAAGATGGTAACACAAATTTCTACAGAAAATCAAGAGAATTAAAACTGGAGTGATGAAAATGTTCCATATTAGATATGGCAATGCTTGTCCAACTCTAACTTTACTAAAAAAAAAAACCTCAGTTGTATGTTTTAAGCAGATTTTTGGGGAAAGTATCATTTGAAATAAATTATTAGTGAAAGAATCATCCCAGAAAGAACATCATGCACCAATAATGAAATATTATACTTAAGATCTAAGGCTATTCAACATTATATATGGTGTGGCAATTGATGAAAAAATGGTTTGCAAGCAGGATAATAGACAAGAAAAGGTTAGCCAACAAAAGCTTTTACAATACTAGGACTTTTTTTTTTTCCTAACTGGATCTTAATTTGAAAAGACACAGTATATTACATAACAGGTCATCTGATATAAATATTATTTCATTAGTTCATTCCATAGCATTTATTAGCATATGTTAAATAAAAGCACTTTGCCTTATGTTGGATTTAATGAAGTTGCTTAGCTTGCCTGATACATTAAAGAAAAATAGTAAACTAAGGATACAACTAAGACTTAAAAAAATGATAGGTTGAATTTCTATAGTGACTTAATAGACATCAGTTATCAAAATAGTCTTCAACAGAGAACTGTTGGGCCATAGTATATAGACGAGAAGATATAAGGAAAAACAGAAGCATTGAAAAAGGTATCCTATCTGTCTATCCTGTACATTGGGAACGCTTAGTCTTTCAGTAAGAAGAAAACAGAAAACAAAGAGGGGGGAGACAGGAGAAAAAGAAGCAGACGAAACAGTTCAGTTCAGTCGCTCAGTCATGCCCGACTCTATGCGACCCCATGAATTGCAGCACACGAGGCCTCGCTGTCCACCACCAACTCCTGGAGTTCACCCAAACTCATGTCCATCGAGTTGGAGATGATGACCACTGGAAAAACCATAGCCTTGACAGGACGGACATTTGTTGGCAAAGTAATATCTCTGCTTTTGAATATGCTATCTAGGTTGGTCATAACTTTCCTTCTAAGGAGTAAGCATCTTTTAATTTCATGGATGCAGTCACCATCTGTAGTGATTTTGGAGCGCAAAAAAACAAAGTCTGACACTGTTTCCACTGTTTCCCCATCTATTTCCCATGAAGTGATGGGACCGGATGCATGATCTTAGTTTTCCAAATGTTGAGCTTTAAGCCAACTTTTTCACTCTCCTCTTTTACTTTCATCAAGAGGCTTTTAGTTCCTCTTCACTTTCTGCCATAAGGGTGGTGTCATCTGCGTATCTAAGGTTACTGGTTTTCTCCTGGCAATCTTGATTCCAGCTTGTGCTTCTTCCAGCCCAGCGTTTCTCATGTTGTACTCTGCATAGATGTTAAATAAACAGGTTGACAATATACAGTCTTAATGGACTCCTTTTCCTATTTGGAACCAGTCTGTTGTTCCATGTCCAGTTCTAACTGCTGCTTCCTGATCTACATACAGGTTTCTCAAGAGGCAGGTCAGGTGGTCTGGCATGCCCATCTCTTTCAGAATTTTCCACAGTTTATTGTGATCCACACAGTCAAAGGCTTTGGCATAGTCAATAAGGCAGAAATAGATGTTTTTCTGGAACTCTCTTGCTTTTTCCATGATCCAGTGGATGTTGGCAATTTGATCTCTGGTTCTTCTGCCTTTTTAAAACCAGCTTGAACATCTGGAAATTCATGGTTCACGTATTGCTGAATCCTGGCTTGGAGAATTTGGAGCATTACTTTACTAGCATGTGAGATGAGTACAATTGTGCAGTAGTTTGAGCATTCTTTGGCATTGCCTTTCTTTGGAACTGGAAGGAAAACTGACCTTTTCCAGTCCTGCGGCCACTGCTGAGTTTTCCAAATTTGCTGGCATTTTGAGTGCAGCACTTTCACAGCATCATCTTCCAGGATTTGAAATAGCTCAACTGGAATACCATCACCTCCACTAGCTTTGTTCGTAGTGATGCTTTCTAAGGCCCACCTTGCCTTCACATTCCAGATTGTCTGGCTCTAGGTGAGTGATCACACCATCGTGATTATCTTGGTCATGAAGCTCTTTTTTGTACAGTTCTTCTGTGTATTCTTGGCACCTCTTCTTAATATCTTCTGCTTCTGTTAGGTCCATACCATTTCTGTCCTTTACTGAGCCCATCTTTGCATGAAATGTTCCCTTGGTATCTCTAACTTTCTTGAAGCGCTCTCTAGTCTTTCCCATTCTGTTGTTTTCCTCTATTTCTTTGCACTGATCGCTGAGGAAGGCTTTCTAATCTCTCCTTGGTATTCTTTGAAACTCTTCATTCAGATGCTTATTTCTTTCCTTTTCTCCTTTGCTTTTCGCTTCTCTTTTCACATCTGTTTGTAAGGCCTCCCCAGACACCCATTTTGCTTTTTTGCATTTCTTTTCCATGGGGATGGTTTTGATCCCTGTCTCCTGTACAATGTCACGAACCTCCATCCATAGTTCATCAGACACTCTGTCTATCAGATCTAGTCCCTTAAATCTATTTCTCACTTCCACTCTATAATCATAAGGGATTTGATATAGGTCATACCTGAATGACCAAGGCCAAATTTGCCCATTACCCCAGGTGTTTCTTGACTTCCTACTGTTGCATTCCAGTCCCCTAATAATGAAAAGGACATCTTTTTTGGGTGTTAGTTCTAAAAGGTCTTGGAGGTCTTCATAGAACCGTTCAACTTCAGCTTCTTCAGCGTTATTGGTTGGGGCATAGACTTGGATTACTGTGATATGGAATGGTTTGCTTGGAAACGAACAGAGATCATTCTGTCATTTTTGAGACTGCATCCAAGTACTGCATCTCAGACTCCTTTGTTGACCATGATGGCTACTGCATTTCTTCTGAGGGATTCCTGCCCACAGTAGTAGATATAATGGTCATCGGAGTTAAATTCACCCATTCCAGTCCATTTTAGTTCTCTGATTCCTAGAATGTCGACATTCACTCTTGCCATCTCCTGTTTGACTGCTTCCAGTTTGCCTTGATTCATGGACCTGACATTCCGGGTTCCTATGCAATATTGCTCTTTACATCATCAGACCTTGCTTCTATCACCAGTCTTATCTACAACTGGGTATTGTTTTTGCTCTGGCTCTATCCCTTCATTCTTTTGGGGGTTATTTGACCACTGATCTCCAGTAGCATATTGGGCACCTACGACCTGGGGAGTTCCTCTTTCAGTATCCTATCATTTTGCCTTTTCATACTGTTCATGGGTTTCTCAAGGCAAGAATACTGAAGTGGTTTGCCATTCCCTTCTCCAGTGGACCACATTCTGTCAGACCTCTCCACCATGACCTGCCCATCTTGGTTGGCCCCACACAGCATGGCTTATTTTTGTTGACTTAGGCAAGGCTGTGGTCCATGTGATTAGATGGACTAATTTTCTGTGATTATGGTTTGTGTGTCTTCCCTCTGATGCCTCTCGCAACACCTACCATCTTACTTGGATTTCTCTTACCTTGGACGTGGCCTATCTCTTCACAGCTGCTCCAGCAAAGCACAGCTGCTGCTCCTTACCTTGGACGAGTGGTATCTCCTCACAGCTGCCCCTCCTAACCCTGAACGTGGAGTAGCTCCTCTTGGCCCTCCTGTGCCCGCAGTAGTAGATATAATGGTCATCTGAGTTAAATTCACCCATTCCAGTTCATTTTAGTTCACAGATTCCTAGAGTGTTGACATTCACTCTTGCCATCTCCTGTTTGACTGCTTCTATTTGTCTTGATTCATGGACCTAACAACATTCCAGGTTCCTATGCAATATTGCTCTTTACAGCATTGGGCCTTGCTTCTATCACCAGTCACATCCACCAAAATCTTATTCAGACTAATATTTTTAACAACTTCATATTAGCTGGGTCTGGGTGGTTTGGTAGCTAAATCCTATCCAACTCTTGCAGCTCCATGGAGTATAGCCTGATGGGCTCCTCTGCATGGAATTCTCCAGGCAACAATACTGGAGTGGATTGCCATTTCCTCTTCCAGGGAATATTCCCCAGCTAGGAACTGAACCCAGGCTTCCTGCATTGCAGGCTGATTCCTGTTTTCTTAGAAGCTCTTTGTTGACTTAGTTCTTAAGAAGTAGCACTTTAATGGACATTTTGAAAAAATCATAGTTCCTATTCTGTTTGTGTATTAGATACTGTTTGAATTGGAAGAAGAAAATTGGTAGAAATATGGAATAGTAAGAATCTGAAAAAAGGATGACAATTTCTTTAGTAGATAAGGCTTGTACTCTTCCTTATTTCACTGTCTTCCTGCCCAGAATTTGTTGGCTGGTGTAATCAAGTGAAAGCAGTGGTGATGGATGTCAGATGATTATAATTTCTGTGTTGTTGTTCTAGCTATCACAAGTCTGAAATATTTTCAGAATGCTGCAGCTGCAACTGATGCCATTTCTGAGCAATGATCATAACAATTTGCAAATATACATGGATTAGCATTATACTAATGTGAGACTTGGAAACCAGTACACTCTGCAACTGTTCATTTACAATGTATAAATGCCCAGTCCTGTGGGAACTTTTGGAAAAGGAAATGGCAACCCACTTCAGTATTCTTGCCTAGAGAATCCCATGGACAGAGGAGCCTGGCAGGCTACAGTCAATGGCATCTCAAGAGTGGAACACAACTTGGCAACTACGCCACCACCACCACCACCACCACAGGAGCTCTGTACCAAGATGAGGCAACCAATGGGTTTCAAATGGCACAAATATAAATTACAAATTAAATACATATCTGGAAAACACATTATCTCTATACACCCAAAGATAAAAAAACATTTATAGACCAACTTCCTCTGTAAAGAATGCTCATGAAACTCTGGATTGATGCTTGGATTAAACCAAAGGTAATGATTAGGGATTTTTAAAAATCATTTTAGCTGAAAAGCTTTGGAGAGATTGGTTTCTCATGAAATTTAATTTTTACTCTAAAATGGAGCTTTACCTAGGCAGTTGATTAAGACACATTTTTTTCCTAGAAAAAATTCACAGACTGGTCTGTGGACTCTTACACACAGGAAAGCAAAATAAAGACAAACAGGATAATTCAATTTTTCTTTTCAATTATATTTTGTATAAATTTCTTTATTTAGAAAGTCAGAAAAAACAGAACAAAGTGATATACACTGAATTTTCTTTAATGTCTTTTTTGAAGTAGATCTAGTTTAATTATTTAAAATGAATTTGCTATTCAACATGGACAGTGTTTCTTTCATTATACAGACTATATTTCAAAATACATGAACTATGAGATTATTCAAAGATCTTTCATTCAGTTCAGTTCAGTCGCTCAGTCATGTCCGACTCTTTGTGACCCCATGGACTGCAGCCCACTATGCCTCCCTGTCCATCACCAACTTCCGGAGTCTACCAAAACTCATGTCCATTGAGCGGGTGATGCCATCCAACCATCTCATCCTCTGATGTCTCCTTCTCCTCCTGCCTTCAATCTTTCCCAGCATCAGGGTCTTTGCAAATGAGTCAGCTCTTCGCATCAGGTGGTCAAAGTACTGGAGTTTCAGCTTCAACATCAGTCCTTCCAATGAACACCCAGGACTGATCTCCTTTAGGATGGACTGGTTGGATCTCCTTACAGCTCAAGGGACTCTCAAGAGTCTTCTCCAATACCATAGTTCAAAAGCATCAGTTCTTTGGTGTTCACCTTTCTTTATAGTCCAACTCTCACATCCATACATGACCACTGGAAAAACCATAGCCTTGACTAGACAGACCTTTGTGGTCAAAGTAATGTCTCTGCTTTTTAATATGCTATCTAGGTTCACTGGTGTTACATAATTTTTGGGTGTGATATTGTAAATGTTATCCATGGAGAATGCATGTATGGAAATGGAAGTATATACACTTACTCTAAAAATACATTGTTAGCTAAAGACTCTAAAAATATATGATGAATTGAAGGATCTTTTTCATGTTGTTGCTCATCAGCAACAATAGTGAGCAACAAAAATAAGCAACAATAAAATAAGCATCAGCAACAATAAAATAAGATGAGAAGCAATCCTTATTTATTAGAAATCTAGAATCAAACTCATTCTATAGTTCTATATGCCCCTAGTTGATATCATGTACAAGATTTAGTGTGCTTCCTTTTAAAAATTACTGCCCCTCACTACATGATTCCCAGGTCCAGGGAAACCAGAGAAATCCATATTTCAACAAACTTCTAGGTAATTAATGGTCTTTCATTGAAGAACACAGAATAAAAAATACTGCACTGATACATGATTCAAACAATAATTAAATTGAACAACGCTTATTGCCTGTTATGTGGATAATACAATGCTGGGGACTATTAGAGATAAAACAGAAACAAGAGTCCTGGTCATTAATCTGAAGGGGCCAGTGATGAAGTTTGGGAAAATTAAAAATGCACAAGGCAAGTATGTATAAAGGAGCACTCAATTAAGTAAACAGTATTTACTGAGGGATGTTAGTATTGAAGGAGATCACTGCAGGCCCAAGTTTTTGATAATGTGTCATCAGTTCAGTTCAGTTCAGTCGCTCAGTCGTGCCTGACTCTTTGAGACCCCTTGAGTCGCAGCATGCCAGGCCTCCCTGTCCATCACCAACTCCCGGAGTTTACCCAAACTCATGTCCATCAAGTCAATGATGTCATCCAGCCATCTCATCCTCTGTCGTCCCCTTCTCCTCCTGCCCCTAATCCCTCCCAGCATAGAGATGATAAAATAGAAGACTTTGATGGTTCTTTAAAATTGAGAACCATCTGAATATTCAGAGATCAGTAGATGGGATCTTTTTGTCAAAGCTGTAGATTTGCAAGTTATAGAGTTAGAATGAAATAAGAACTCTAATTACATACTGGAGGAAACTGTGAAAGTATATAATAAATAGGATGACATCAAATTAAGAAGAAAAATAGACACCAGGCAGAGTAGAAGACACTGCACTGATTACTATAAAATGTCGTCCCTTTCGTCATAACAACACAAAGACTTTTTCATGTGCTGCAAGAATGACTCTGATAAAATTTATGTAAACATGAATAAAACACCATTTTTATAATATCAAGAATAAGAATATGGAAGAAGTGGTTGTTGCTTATTTAACAATCTAATCAATATATTACATACAGTAGAAGAACAAATATTTTAATTTTTAACTCAGAAAAGGCCACAAAAGTTTTCTCATCCATTTACCACATTTTCCAGTGCACAACTTGGACTGTAGATGTCATAATACCCAGCTATTTTTTTCCTATTACATCATGATGCAATATGTTGGAAAAGTCTAATACAACATATTAATGTCTCCATAGTGCTGAGTTATACTTACCTATTTTAGAATAAGCAATTAATTTAAAAATGCAATCCAAATGTGTCTATTATTATATTACAAATATTTCTATAAATATAAAATAAACAATAGTGAGGTTTCACTTCAGTGATTCTCACATGCAAATTGTATTATTAATTAATGGTATAAGCTTTTCACTTGACCATTTTATGAAACTGGTTGGCTATAAAAACAAGATGCAAATAGAGATGATCAAGAATAGAAATGGAGGGTTTAGACAAAAATAAAAAAAATCTGAACATTGAGGAATGATGATGCCTATGAGAACTGCCAGGACAAAGAAGTAACGGACCTAACAAACAAAACTTACACAAGTTTTGAATTCAATATACTTTTGGATCATGTTCTGTGATAGAGCCTCAACTAGGAATTCACAGATGAGTAAGTCATGACCTATTCAACACCAGGCTTGACCACAGTGGTGAAAAGCTAATATAATCAGACATTTTTGAAGAACCAATGACTATGTTTTTTTCTTCATATGTCTAATTATTTACCAGAGATAGAGGTAAAAAGGGTTGTAACAATGTGCCTAGATTGGAAACTTAGAGTTGGTAGGAAGTTAGGGCTGAAAATATAAGGGGCTAAAGAGTGACAAAGCTCAGTGTGTATGTAAGCAACAGTAATGTGGAATTATATCAGGAAAGTAATGTAATCTCTAAATCAGTTTCCTTAAAACAAGGATAGTTGAATTTTATAAGGTTATTCTATATATAAAATATATATAATTTAGTGTTGTGGGTATTGTGGGGTCAGTTCATTTTCGGATAGTTCCTTGGTCTGGCTTATATTTCTCAAGATCTATAGGCCCCTTCCTATGTAGTTGGTACTAACGACAGGGTTTTAATCTGTGGGAGAGGGAGAGGGTGGGATGATTTGGGAGAATGGCATTGAAACATGTATAATATCATATATGAAACAAGTCGCCAGTCCAGGTTCGATGCATGATACTGGATGCTTGGGGCTGGTGCACTGAGACGACCCAGAGGGATGGTACAGGGAGGGAGGTGAGAGGGGGGTTCAGGATGGGGAACACGTGTACACCTGTGGCAGATTCATGTTGATGTATGGCAAAACAAATACAATATTAAAAAATAATTCACCTCCAATTAAAATAAATATATGTATATAAAAATTAAAAATTAAAAGCAAAATATATATATGTAATTTATATACTGTATATATAAAATTAGACTATACATATGAAAGCATGTTGAAAGAAAATACTGTTATTAAATACCATTTTAGAAAAGTTTGTGAAAGACAATTTCCATGTTTTCTCCCATATCGATACATATTTTCTAAAGTAAAAGATAATAAATTCATAAAAGGACTAATTTCAGGTTTCCATTATTTCACTTCTCTTGATTTAATGTGTAAAGTTCACAGTGTTGTATGGAAATATATATTAACTCACAAATAGTTTTGATGTTCTATGACCTACAGTGGTTACCAAGCAATCGAGTTTATTGACCTGTGGAGAAAAATGAATAGTCCTGAGCTTTCTATAAAGGGTACAGTAAATCTAGTAGCTGTGTAATTAACATAATTATGTAAGCAATAAAGACATAATTATAAGATTATTAATATGTTAAAATTATAAGGAATTTTCTGGCATTTAATTAACATTTACCAAGGCAGGCTACAGCAAATTAAATATCAATTAATAAAAATAGTGACATTTATTTAGATACTCTATTAGTTGTTACAATTATTAACTTGTTATCATGGGCTTTTAAAATTCCAATTAAGTGCCTAAATATTCCTTACAATTTTTATGTGCTAAAAATCTAATTATATTAGTGTCCTATAATTTAAAATTGATTACACTGCATCTCTCATAATAAATCTCAATACTCTCTTACCTGTCAATTGATGCCTAATTGACATGTACCCACTTATAAAGCCAAATGAACACTTCCACTGGAACTAAGCAATCTTGCAGAAAGTCCTCTCTTCCTTTAAAATATCAATTCTTAAAAAGTGCAAATGTAAAAAAAAATGTAGTAAACATACGGAAACATCACTGGATGTGGTTCCATGCCTTTGGCTCAGAATCAAGATTTAGAATATGTGTTTTCAGACACATAACTGGCTGCCTAAGAGATATCTATGTAAATTTAGTTTATCTCTTAATCTTAAGCACATTAGCACCCTTAGCTTCCCTGGTGGCTCAGAGGATAAAGCATCTGCCTGCAATGCAGGAGACCAGGGTTGGAGACCAGGGTTCAATCCCAGGGATGGGAAGATCCCCTGGAGAAGGAAACAGCAATCCACTCTAGTATTCTTGCCTGGAGAATCCCATGGACAGAGGAGCCTGGTGGGCTACAGTCCATGGGGTCGCAAAGAGTTGGACACGACTGAGCAACTTCACTTCACTTAGCACCCTTGGGAAGCTTACAAGTATGATATCATTTTCCAAGCAACCATTGATTCCTGTGACCAAGAGACATAAAAGCATACCTAGTTGGTACAGTTACGATGAAAGATGTCTTAACTACTATAAAATATTTATCATTTATGACAGCCGTGCTAAGTCCAAACTCTAATGATTCATTTCTTTCATGCATCACTTCTCAGTTACCAAGATAAGATAAAACATTTGAGAAGTATACTAACAGATAAACCATGATCTTTGTAACATATACATGATTGCATTTAAAAAGATGTAAATCAAGAAAGCCACTAAAAGTAACAGATAAAATAGTCTTTATTTTATAACATCTATTATAGAATTCGGAACAGGAAACGGCAACCCACTCCAGTATTATTGCCTGGAAAATTCCATGGACAGAGAAGCCTGGCGGGCTACAGTCCATGGGGTCGCAAAGAGTCAGACACAACTGAGCGACTAACACACATTATATAGTAGAAATGATTGCTGCTATTGTTATCTAGAATTAAGTTCAATGTTACCAAGGCACAGTCTGCAAATCCTGGCCAATAAAAACCTACTCAAAAATACTCTATGGTCAAATATATTTAAATTTGTTTTTCTTCAAGAGTCAACCTATATACTATCAAATAAAAGAGGATGAAAAATCCTTCAGTAAAGAAATCTATCTAAATTTGTCAGAAATAGTATTTAAGCACGGAATTTTTAATTCACATTGAGCTTTTTAACCTATCAACAAAGTAGAACACAGAAAGACTCTGTTAGAAGACAGGATTATTTTAGAAATCAAAAGACAGTGCAGTGTTCCCTGGACTGTCTTAATCATGAGCATTTTAGTTAGAAAATATGATATATGTGAAATATAGTGATAAACATTTCAGGGCTTTTCTGGTTGATTTATGAAGTTATGGGTGAATATGTTCCTTTTAGCTAAAGCTGTGACCTCTTAAGGGGATGTGTATCAAAATTGTTACATAAAAAAAGGAATGGATTAATTCCTTGTTTCACAATAGGGCCCCTCCCTCCCCCAAAAAAGAAAACGTAGGCTTAAATGTTTGACAGTCATCAGGTTCTCAAATATTACAGACCTTTGAACATCACAGTTAGAGAAAATATAAACTTTCTTTTAATTAGAAAACTTTGTAAAAAGATTAAACTGTATTTAAATAAGTAATAATTAGGCAGATTGTGATACTGCATAAGATATATTTGAAATTTAAAGTTATTGAGAAAGATAATGAGCAAATGAGAGTAAAGAAGAGCATACGATCTATGGATCTGAGATGTCTTTTATAGAAATGATGTCTTTGACTCCAATTTTAAACAGTTACTTATTATGACTGTCACTTAGATTTTGTGGTTCTCATTCAAATTTAACTATTTTCCTTGTTAATATCCCCTTCACTCATCTATTTTAGAAATTAACTTTTCAAAACAAAAACTAGCCTAATCTACTTACCATGACACAGTGTGTTATTTCCACCACAACTGTCAGTCTACCTTTAAGAATAAGAAAGCTCACTTAATCTGAAATACCTTTTAATGAATCACACATAATTTTAGTTTTTAAAAAGCATTTCAAACTTACTATGAAATGTTTATGGAATGCTCACTTAATCTGAAATATCTTTTAATGAATCACATAATTTTAGTTCTTAAAAAGCATTTTAAACTTACTATGAAGTGTTTATGGATAAATAATGTGCACAAAAAGGTGTGTGCTGTTCAGTAAATTATTCTGAAAGAATTCTTGCATAATGCATACCAGGTTAAAAGGTAAAATATTGTCAGCATTTCAGGTGATCCTTGCATGACTATGCAATTAATGATTTCTTTCCTCCCAGCCGGATACAACCACTATTTTGATGGTAATGGAAAATAAATGTTCTACTTTTTTTGTATAGTTTTGCCAACTTGTAGGTATTTTGAAATATTATCTTTTGTTTTCCCTATTTTTGTAAATTTCATGTAAATGGAATCATATATACTCTTTTATCACTAGCTTTATTTATTCAAATTATGCTTAGAATTTCATCCATTTTGCTATATGTTGTAAAGCTTGTTCAATGTTCTTTAATATACAACGATTTATTTATGCATTCTCCTGTGGTGAATGTTTTTATTTTTTCCAGTGTTTGGTTATTATAAATAATGCTTCGAGGACCATCCTTATATATGTGCATGTGCATGCATTTCTGGAGTAAAGAGGAATTACTTTATGGTAATTGGCTCAGTAAATGTATGTTCTATGTTAGTAGGTATTGCAGCACAATTTTCCAAAGTAATTTTACCAATTTACATTCCCAACAGAAGTGCACAGAAATTTCCATTGATATACATCTTCAATAAACATTGGTATTGTGTGTCATTTTTATTTTACCCATTCTTCTGGCTGTGTAGTTGTATCTAACTTTCATTCTTCTGATGAATAAGCACTTGAACATCTCTTACTATGCATATTGACAATTGGCAAATTCTCATTTGAAAAGTCTGAATAAGCCTTTTACCCATTATTTATTGGCTTATTTGCCTTTTTCTTAGTATTTTGTTGTGACCATTATATATTATCTAGGTACAGGTCTTTGCAAGATTTATGCATTGCATACATTTTTCTCACACTATTTGGCTGAAATTTAGCCTTCTAAATGGTATACTTTAATTAATATCAGGACTTAATCTTAATGGAATTTAATTTATCAAATACCATGTCACATTGTATTCTGCTGAAGAAATAGCCTGCTCCAAGATAATAAATATGCTTCATCAAAAAGCTTTATTGTTTTACTTTTCTTCTTTTAATCTATGATATAGCTGTAACTGACTCACATATGATATTAATCAAGGGCTATCATTCCTTTCTTAAAAATGTGAATGCTCAGTTGAATTTAAACCATTTAATTTTCCCCTTTTCTTGCTATAGTCACTAATCAAAAGAATATTAATATATGTTTCATTGTTTCTTGTCTCTTCTTATGCCAAATACCATAATATATAGATATTTTAATGGCTTTTTAATATCTAAATTTTTAATTTTTTCAGCTTTGTATTTCTTTTTTGAGTTTTCCTTGACTATTCAGGACTTTGAACTATCAATTTACAATGAAATTTGGGATTTACATAAGTGTAAAAACTTTTATATGATTTGAATATGATTTCATTGAATTTATAAAACAGTTCTAAAATAGTATTTTCAAATCTTAAAACATTTTCTAATTCAAGAGATTTAGTTAGATTTTTTAAAATTCATATTTAATTATCTTTTACAGAAGTGTAAAAATTTTGCCCATATTTTGTTACATTTACTCATAGGCATTTGATGTTTTCTAAAGCTGTAATAAACGACACCATTTAAAATCTTTTCTGTTTGTTTTCTACAATGACCTGGTCTTCAATAAATATGATGTATTCAGTGTCAATTAGAAAAGTATATCCATAGAGTCATTAGGTTTTCTATATAAACAATCATATCTTTGCCAAAGAGTGACAACTTCACATGTGTTTTCTTAAACTTTATAATTTTACTTGCCTTAAATATCTGGCTAAGACCAAGTTTGCCATGTGAATGAAAATTGTGACAGTGTTTTATGATAATATCAGATAGAATTAGCATAAGACAGGATTGATGAAAGAAGAGCAATAAAAATGTTCAAGCAAAATAATAAAAGAAAAATGGAAGTTTAATAAAATTGCACAATAAATGAATGGAAATCACTGGAAAGTTCTTATGAATGTATAATTGAATAAATATTTAAGATGATGCCTGTGAATATTCAAAAACTGAAAAAAAAAAATTACCAGTTCACAAGTTGAAAATACCTAAGAGGAAAACAAAGAAGCATAAAAGTAAAGTGTTAGTCACTCAGTCATGTCCAACTCAGTGTGACCCTATGGACTATAGTTCACCAGGCTCTCTGTCCAAAGGATTCTCCAGGCAAGCAAACTGGAGTGGGTTGTCATTTCCTTTTCCAAACGTAGCTAGGCTTATATAAGTCAAACTACAGAAAGCAAAAACAAGAAAATCTCAAAGCTGGTATAAGACATATAACTTTCAAAAATTAAAAAATAAAATGACAGTGACATCTCATCAGAAATTAAGTTGTAAAACAATGAAATAGCACATTTAAATGCTGATATAAGTTCCAAACCAAATATCAGTAAATGTATTGGAAATGTATTTCAGAACGGAAGAATATAGTAAAGAAATATTGAGAGAAATTCTAAAATGAGCTTGCATAAAATGGAAAGCAAGCAGAAGGAAATAACTAATAAATAATAGACCAGAAATCAAGGAAATTTGAAACAGGAAATCAATAAAGAAAATCAACAAAATCAAAAACTGTTTTTTATGAAAACTCAATAAAGTTGATAAACTTCTTGCCAAGTTAAGAATAAAAAGAAAAGATACAAATTGCTAACATAGGAAATTAAAAGAGATCACTGCTAGTCCCTTGAACATTAAAAGATAATAAATAAATATTATGAACAAGGCTATGCCCACATATTTGAAATTTAGATGACTTAGATAAATTCCTTGAAAGACAGAACCTATCAAACCTTACACAAGGAAAATATGTAATCCTAATAGTCATATATTTAGTAAAGAAATTGTGTCAATAATTACTAACCTTACATAACAAAGTACTAGCACAGATGTTTTCACTGGTGAATTCTGCCAAACAAATAATAAGGAAATTACACCAATTCTCAACTATGACTCCTAGAAAACAGGGTGAATACATCCTAACTCATTCTATGAGGCCAGCATCAACCTAATGTAAAAACCAGACAAAGATGTTTCTAGACAAGGAAACTACATACCAATAATCCTCACAAACATAGAAGTAAAACTCCTAGAGGAGAACATAGGCAAAACACTCTCAGACATAAATCACAGCAGGATCCTCTATGATCCACCTCCCAGAATTCTGGAAATAAAAGCAAAAATAAACAAATGGGATCTAATTAAAATTAAAAGCTTCTGCACAACAAAGGAAAATATAAGCAAGGTGAAAAGACAGCCTTCTGAATGGGAGAAAATAATAGCAAATGAAGCAACTGACAAACAACTCATCTCAAAAATATACAAGCAACTTCTGCAGCTCAACTCCAGAAAAATAAACGACCCTATCAAAAAATGGGCCAAAGAACTAAATAGACATTTCTCCAAAGAAGACATACGGATGGCTAACAAACACATGAAAAGATGCTCAACATCACTCATTATTAGAGAAATGCAAATCAAGACCACAATGAGGTACCACTTCACACCAGTCAGAATGGCTGCGATCCAAAAATCTGCAAGCAATAAATGCTGGAGAGGGTGTGGAGAAAAGGGAACCCTTCTACACTGTTGGTGGGAATGCAAACTAGTACAGCCACTATGGAGAACAGTGTGGAGATTCCTTAAAAAATTGCAAATAGAACTACCTTATGACCCAGCAATCCCACTTCTGGGCATACACACCGAGGAAACCAGAATTGAAAGAGACACATGTACCCCAATGTTCATCGCAGCACTGTTTATAATAGCCAGGACATGGAAACAACCTAGATGTCCATCAGCAGATGAATGGATAAGAAAGCTGTGGTACATATACACAATGGAGTATTACTCAGCTGTTAAAAAGAATTCATTTGAATCAGTTCTGATGAGATGGATGAAACTGGAGCCGATTATACAGAGTGAAGTAAGCCAGAAAGAAAAACACCAATACAGTATACTAACACATATATATGGAATTTAGGAAGATGGCAATGACGACCCTGTATGCAAGACAGGGAAAGAGACACAGATGTGTATAACGGACTTTTGGACTCAGAGGGAGAGGGAGAGGGTGGGATGATTCGGGAGAATGACATTCTAACATGTATACTATCATGTGAATTGAATCGCCAGTCTATGTCTGACGCAGGATGCAGCATGCTTGGGGCTGGTACATGGGGATGACCCAGAAAGATGTTATGGGGAGGGAGGTGGGAGGGGGGTTCATGTTTGGGAATGCATGTAAGAATTAAAGATTTTAAAATTTAAAAAAATTAAAAAAAAAGATGAAAAAAAAATAAAATAAAATAAAATTAAAAAAAAAAGATTCTCAATGATATATTAGCAAATATTTAATTTAAAAATTTATAAATAGTTATACAACATAACCAAGTGGGATTTACCTCCGGTGTGCAATGCTGGTTTGATATTTGACAATCAATGATGCAATAATCACAACAATTGGTTATTAAGGAAAATAATATATAAACATATGCAAAAAATATAACAAAATTCATTACCCGTTCATAATTTTTTAAAAAACTCAGCAAGCTAGGAATAAAGGGGAACTTCATTGACTTGATAAAGAACATCCACAAACAATTCACAGCTAACATCATAACTAATGTTAGGAACTAGATAGTTTTCCATTAACATCAGGGATAAGGCAAGGACATCTGTTTTTACTGCTCCCGTTAACATTAGGGATAAGGCAAGGACATCTGTTTTTACTGCTCCTACTCAACAGTATATTGGAAGTCATAGTTAATACAGAAAAACCAAAAGAAAGAAAAGAAAAAGCCCATATTGGGAAGGAGGAAGTAAAACAGTCTATGTTTGCAGATGATATAATTGTACACTAAGAAAACACAAAGAATCAACAAAATTATATCAGAACTAATAAGTGATTATAACACAGATACCAGATGCAAGTTAAATATGCAAAAGTCAGTTGCTTTCCTATATTCTAACAGCAAACAATGTACATTTGAAATTAAATATAAAATACCATTTATATTACCACTAACAATGAAATATTTAGATATAAATTTTTTAAAAAGGTACAATAGCTACATTACTATCAACAAGGCCTCTGAGTTTCTCTTCCCGAGTCAACCAGCCAGAAGTGGCCTCCAGCCTGAAATTCTGGGTTATTAGGGCTACACTCATGAAAAAGGAATCAAATTATAGACATTTATGATTTCTGAAAGAGACTTTTTTCTTTTCTTTGCCAAACATCATAATGCAAAGTAGCCAAATTTCAGAAGAAATTGGCTGAAATTTTAATTCTCATATGACAGTCCGCCATTTTCACTGAATCACACTTAAAATACCATGTTGATAAAAAATATTTACCATTTTTAAATAACCAATTAAACAAACACAACAAAACAATAATAATGACAACAAAATACATACACACATATGCAAAATTCAGGCTTAAACTGAAAAAAGTATGGGAAACCACTAGACCATTCAAGTATGACCTAATCAAATCCTTTCTGAGTATACAGTGGAGGTGATGAATACATTCAAGGGATTAGGTCTGATAGAGGGCCTGAAGAATTTTGGATGGAGGTTCGTAATATCCCAACTATGGGTGGTTTTGGTGACCAAAACCATCCTGAGAAAAAAAAAAAAATACGAGAAGGAAAAAATGGCTGTCTGAGGAGGCCTTACAAATAGCTGAGAAAAGAGAAGTGAAAGGCAAAGGAGAAAAGGAAAGATATACCTAGCTGAAGGTAGAGTTCCAGAGAATAGCAAGGAGAGATAAGAAGGGCTTCTTAAGTGGTCAAAGCAAAGAAACAGAGGAAAACAATAGAATGGGAAAGACGAGAGATCTCTTCAAGAAAATCTGAGATACCAAGGGAATATTTCATGCAAAGATGGACACAATAAAGAACAGAAACAGCAAGGACCTAACAGAAGCAGAAGATATTAAGAAGAGGTGGCAAGAATACACAGAAGACTATACAAAAAAGGTCTTAATGACCTGGAATACCACAATGCTGTGGTCACTCACCTAAAGTCAGACATCCTTGAGTGTGAAGTCAAGTTGGCCTTAGGAAGCATTACTATGAAAAAAGCTAATGGATGTGATGAAATGCCAGCTGAGCTATCTCAAATCCTAAAAGATGATGCTGTTAAAGTGTTGCACTCAATATGGCAGCAAATGTGGAAAACTCAACAATGGCTACAGGACTAGAAAAGTTCAGTTTTCTTTCCAACCGCAAAGAAAGGCCATGCCAAAGAATGTTTAAAGTACAACACAATTGCATTCATTTCACATGCTAGCACGATGATGCTCAAAATCCTTCCAACTAAGCTTCAAGAGTATGTGAACTGAGAAATTCCAGAAGTACAAGTTGAATTTTAAAAAGCAGAGGAACCAGAGATCAAATTGTCAGCATCCATTGGGCAATAAAAAAAGCAAGGGAATTCCAGGAAAACATCTACTTCTGCTTCATTGACTACACTAAAGCCTTTGACTGTGTGGATCAGAAAAACTGGAAAATTCTTAGAGATGGGAATACCAGACCCCTCTACTTGCCTCCTGAGAAATCTGTATGCTGATCAAGAATCAACAATTAGAAACTGACATGGCACAATGGACTGGTTCAAAATTGGGAAAGGAGTATGCCAAGGATGTATATAGTAACCCCACTTACGTAACTTATACACAAAGTACATCATGGAAAATGCAGGGCTGGATGAATCACAAGCTGAAATCAAGATTGCCAGGAGAAATATTAACAACCTCTGATATGCAGATGATACCACTTTAATGGCAGGGAGTGAAGAAAAACTAAAGAGCCTCTTGATGAAGGTGAAAGAGGAGAGTGAAAAGCTGGTTTAAAACTCAACATTCAAAAAACTAAGATCATGGCATCTGGTCACATCACATCATGGCAAATAGATGGAGAAAAAAATGGAAATAGTAACTGATTTTATTTTCTTGGGTTCCAAAATCACTAAGCATTGTGACTACAGCCACAAAATTAGAAGTCTTACTCCTTGGAAGAAAAGTTATGACAAACCTAGACAGTGTATTAAAAAGCAGAGACATTGCTTTTCCAGTAGTCATGTATGGATGTGAGAGTTGGACCTTAAGGAAGGCTGAACGCCAAAGAACAGATGCTTTCAAATTGCAGTGGTGGAAAAGACCCTTGAGAATCCCCTGTAGTGCAAGGAGATCAAACCAGTCAATCCTAAAGAAAATCAACCCTGAATATTCATTGGAAGGGCTGATACTGAAGCTCTAATTATTCAGCCACCTGAATTGAAGAGCCAGTTCATTGGAAAAGACCCTGATGCTGTGAAAGATTGACAGCAGGAGAAGGGGGCATCAGAGCATGAGATGGTTGGAAGGCATCACCGACTCAACGGACACGAGTTTGAGCAAACTCAGGTAGATAGTGAAGAACAGAGAAGCCTGGTGTGCTATAGTCCATGAGGCCACAAAGAGTCGGACACAATTTAGCAACTGAACAACAACATTTATACATACAAATAAAGCCAAACCAAAGAACTCAACATCTTGATTCATCTCAGAGTGTAAAAATAAAATTTAAATCATCTTCTGGTCATGTATATGATATGCTCCATGGCAGACAGAGAACCAGGTTAAAATAAGAACTAAATATTATACATATAAAACAGACCTGGAAGTAATTTTTATATAATTTTTTCTGTTGGTTTTAATACTACAGACCATAAAAATTTGACAATATAGTGGAAGATCTGGTATAGACTAAGATTTTTCAGGAGAAATACCGCTCTACCCAAATTCAACCTTCAAACAAATTGATGAGTATTACCTGCATCAGTAGGGTATTTTCCCTTTCTGGTCCAGACTACTCATTGGATATCACTTTAGGAGTTCTAATCTCATGAATCTGTCATTTTTATCTCCTTAAATCCAAGTTTTGTTTCTAATCCACAGCTGGAGATGAATATGACCAGTTCTGGCTTTCAAGAACTGAAATCACTTCAGATACAAAGGATTTCTTGTCATCATTCCCTGTGTTCAATGGAGAAAACACAGGAGGATTTGTATTAAGTAAATGAGACTCTGTTTTTCAAAATCAAATACATAATTCAGAAGATGCTATATTATGATAGGTTTGGCTTGAGATAATATATTTTAACTTTTTGATATGTCTTCTATTTACATTTAAATGGGTATGGCAAATATCTTTAAGCTTTGCTTTAAGTGGATCAAGAAATGATCCACTTCTTTCTTCAAAATAAATAAAACTATTACTTGAAGACGGTGTCAGCAAGTTGACCTACTTCTCTAATTGTGAACTTACATGACACCATTTTTATAAAGCATTTTCTCTTTTAAAATGCAGAACAGCAGAAGGGTTAAGTGTGAATATTTTAAGGGACTTCTGTGCATACAAAGTAAACCAGACAAGTGTAGTTATGAATAAGCAGGTGTTGAGATAGTTACTGGTAAGGTTGCTAAAAGTGTTTACTGCTCAGTCATGTCCAAGTCTTTGTGACTACATGGACTGTACTGTAACCTCTCAAGCTCCTCTGTCGATGGAGTTCTCCAAGCAAACATTGCTTGCTACAGGAGACATCAAATCTGTGGAGCAGTGATATAGCCAAGAAGATGGGAGATGATTTTTCTAGAATAATTGGGAGTCGATGATGCAATCACTAATAAGCTAGACTTGTGCTTCTTTCTAGATTATTCTAATAATTAAAAATAAATATTTATATGTTAATTAGTTAGCTAAAGTAGTCACAATTTTAGAACTATTTTAATTAAAGCCTGATTCCTAGTCATGCTACAACAATTTTTTCTTTAATGGGTCCATTAAAGTTTAGATCTAAGATAGTAAGCATGTAACAATTAAAAAATATATTTTTTGACTCTAATTACAAAACTAAAATAACAAGAATATCCATGTTTCAGCAGCTGGATGAGTTGGTATGTGAGATGCAGGAGTCACAGTTATTCATTGGCTGTGTCCACTTAAAATTTTACATTGTATTGAGTGCTAGTCAAGGTAATAAATGGGAGATGGCTTACTGATGTCCCATAATATAGACATATAATCAAATGTATATGTTTTCCTTTATGACTAAAGCTATTTTATATTATTTATATCAATTATTCACTACAATTTGGATATGATAGATATTTAGTAGGGAAGTCACAGGTTTTTAGTAGAATCCTTTAAATTACAAACATCTATCTGTTATTTTATTCATACTTCATTGGAGAATTTTTCTTAAATCCCTCTTACAAGGTATCAAATTTTTATGACCTGTACTAGTGAAATGGAACTTCTTTGATATATAACCCCAATTCAAAATAAACTAAATCACTGACCTTTTCAGAATGATTTAATCAGTTGGAGATGGTATAAAAATCAATTTGTGTTTATCGAGTTTACAGTGAATAAGCTATGACACTATCTCTTAAATATTTAAGTATTATTTTTAAGAGTTGGCCCACAAAACAATCTTTCATATTTTGGGAGATCAGCCAGCTTTTTATTACAAAGGTTGAATCTCAAAGAAATTACCAACAAGGACATATTAATTACTGTGGAAATTTTGTCTCAGTTCAAGTTCTTACTTTGTTTGTTGTTGCTTAGTCGCTAAGTAGTGTCTGATTCTTTTGCAACCCCATGGACTGCAGCCCACCAAGTTCCTCTGTCCATGGGATTTCCCAGGCAAAAACATTCGAGTGGGTTGTCATTTCTTTCTCCATGGGATCTTCCCTGCCCGGGAACTGAACTTGCGTTTCCTGCATTGGCAGGAGAGTTCTTTACCACTGAACCACCAGGGAAGCCTTCTTACTTCATATACTGTATCTTTTTAACCCAATACATGGCTAAAATACTCAGTTTCTAATATCTGTATTCAGTAATGCTTTCCCCCCCCCCCCCCCAAGAGGGAGAGGGTTCTTAAGTCCTTTTATTTTCTTGGAAAACTTTCTTGACAACTAGTATGTCAAGATGTCCCAGGCTCATCTTGTATATTTTCTGCCCCAGAACAAGAATCATTTGTTTCTCTACAAGACCTTACTTTCCTTCTAATGGGGAATGATAAATCAGTATCATTATTAGGGCTTGGGAAACAAACTACTGCTGAGCTGGTCATTGTTTCTATCATTTTTTTGAAGGACAGAGCTAAGGATATTTATTAGGGATATATACTAGCTGAAATCTTGTGTGTGTGTGTATTTACATAGACATACATATATAACACATATATGTGTATATAAGACATGTATAAATATATAAAGGTAAAATACTTCATGTTTTATATTGATATTCCTATTACATATGTGGCATTCAGGGTTTTCTACTTAACCTTTTCTATATTACATCTGAATCTCCTTAGTTTCACAATGAGAATTCTAGTTTTCTAGAACAATGGGGATGATGGAATTCAAATGAACTATAATTACATATTTTCAGTGTCTTCTCATATAGCACTGTTTTAGACTAACAATGTTAATAATACTTTTGTATCACCAATTACTATATTTTTTTCTTTTTACTGATAGTTGATATATGCTATCCTCATCCTCCTCATTTTCAATCATTGTCCTCTAACTAAATCATCACGACAGATGGAAACGGTGTGCTATTTACTCCCCTTTTAATTCTCATTTAGTATAAGAATTACCTATTTAGTGCTAATCTCTTTTCTATTATATGTGTCTCTAGTCATTTTATTTTTTTAAAGCTTATTCTTAAGTAAAATATTTAGGAGAGTCTTATAAGAACTGTATTCTCTGAGATTTTGTCACTTGAAATTAGTTTTACAGTATCCTTTACAAAGTCCTTTATACATGGAGGTCAGTTTTCCTGGATACAAAATCCATGGTTAGTATGTTCTCTCCTTGAATAAGTTAAGTACTTACTCAATTATTTTGCATAAAAATAGTTACGGAAAAGTCAGGTGATGATCTAGTTTTCTTTCCCTTTCAAGTCACATTCTCAATTTTTTCCTCATTTTAAGGACAATAATTTTACTAGACTAACTCTTGCTGGTCATCATAGTCAATATTCTCAGGTTCACAGTTTGTCTTTTAATGTAAAGTTTAAACATTTATTTAAAGGAAAGTTTCCTTGAAATGCACATTTTCATAATTTTCTCTGATGCTTTTCTTAGGTCCTTTAGAAACTCTAGTATCTGTATGCCTAATCCTCTTTATTGATCTTCAGTACTTATCACCTTCTCTGCAATCTTTTTATCACTTCCTTTGTTACTTTATATTTAAATTTTGTTCTTGTTTTTACTTTGTACTTCAGTACTTTCAGTGTAAGACTCAACATTCTTTTTTCTTCAAATAATTTTCTATGAAATTTAACCTTGATACTTTTCTGTTATACATTCCTATTTGAATTTAATTTTCCCAAACTGAGAAAAAAAGGGATTGAAAAGAATGCTTTTAACTTTCCACAGCTCCCCCTTCTGTTATGTTAGGGTAGTGCTAAAAACTATGGTAAACTGCTTTCTGAGATTTTCTCTCTTTTGTTCCCTTCCTCCACTTCTAATTGGACTTATTCTTGCCTGCTTTCCTGTGGTCCTTCTCCTGTTTAATTTTAACACCATCCTCAGTAAGAAAGGGACCTTGAAGAGTTCACTGGAATTAGATTACTTCAGTAGTTTTAGGCCTTACTGCTAGTCATTACAGTTCAACCTTCTTGGAAGATAAAATACAGTTGTTTTGTGTGTGTGTTAGTCACTCAGACATGTCCAATTCTTTGTAACCCCATGGACTGTAGCCTGTCAAGCTCTGCTGTCCAAGGGATTTCTCAAGCAATACTACTGGAGTGGACGACCATTTCCTTCTCCAGGGAATTTTCCCAACCCAAGGACTGAGCCTGGGTGTTCTGCATTTCAGACAGATTCTTTACCATCTTAGCCACCAGTTCAGTTCAGTGGCTCAGTCGTGTCCGACTCTTTGTGACCCCATGAATCGCAGCACGTCAGGCCTCCCTGTCCAACACCAACTCCTGGAGTTCACTCAGACTCACGTCCATCGAGTCAGTGATGCCGTCGAGCCATCTCATTCTCTGTCGCCCCTTCTCCTCCTGCCCCCAATCCCACCCAGCATCAGGGTCTTTTCCAATGAGTCAACTCTTCGCATGAGGTGGCCAAAGTACTGGAGCTTCAGCTTCAGCATCATTCCTTCCAAAGAACACCCAGGGCTGATCTCCTTCAGAATGGACTAGTTGGATCTCCTTGCAGTCCAAGGGACTCTCAACAGTCTTCTCCAACACCACAGTTCAAAAGCATCAATTCTTTGGTGTTCAGCCTTCTTCACAGTCCAACTCTCACATCCATACAAGGGAACCACAATTGTTTTGGGTGGGACCAAATCAAAACACTGCAACTACTGTGTTTACTATCATTCTCCTAGTAATTTGTCAGTTTAAAAATAAAAATAAAACATCTACATACACCTGAAACCAATACAACACAGTAAATCAATTCTACATCAATAAAAATTTTAAAAAATAAATAACATTAGAAAAAGCATATTTACACAAAGGAAGTTGTATCAAAAAGCCCAGATTTATTTTATTTCACTGCACATTATTTCTGACTTCAGCTTTCTTGCTTTAGGAAAAATCCAAACGCACACACACAGGCAAGCTAGAAAGAAGACAATCTCAGAGAAGATTCTGAGCAAAGATCACAACGTTTCCTTAGATATTCAAACACATCCAAGGTTGTCAAAATTAGACGAGCTACCTCTGGTGCCCGCTGCTAACTCAAAAAGTGAAAAGGAGGCTAAAAGATCAGATTCTATAATTATAGGCTAAGAAGTATAAACTCCCAAGAAGTAGGAGGTGAATTTAATACCTGTGGTTATAACATTTTTGAAATATGTTCTTGCAGCTGCGACATTTGGGAAAACAATTATCAACTCAGCTGCAGTAAACGAAAAGAAAAATACATACATATAATATTCCTGCTGGAAAAAAAGCATAAATCCTGTAAAATACTAATAATATAACAAACTCAGTTTTTTCTTACATATATATATTATATAATCTCCTAGTAACACACTTGTTATAACCTTATTTTTCAAGACATTGTTTGGAATGTCTTATGCTTTATCTGAATATTTTATGCCATTTGATTACGCAGTACATACATATTGTGAAATGTCAGAATATGTATCAAAATGCATATGCTTGAAGCAATAATATTATGGAAGTGAGATGATCACTATAGTGCTTTAGGACATATTTTCAATTAAGCAACCGTTTGTTTAAAAACCAGGGGACCAGAATGTTCATGTTTTATTCAAAATTAATATCTCTATAAGGAAATCCTAAAATATCATGGAATTTTGCTCTTATTTTTTATTGTCTTCCTCAAAGGTTTGTTAGTCATAATGACAAAAACTCAATAGTTGGGATTTTCATGGCTAACCATCAGAAGTCTCCTGGAAGGTGAACATATTCACTTAGCAGTAACTGATTCTATAAGTTGGAATGAATAACTCTTACTCAGGAAATTTAGTGTTCATTTATATGAAGGTAAACAATTCTTTCAGATCCCAAATATCACATGGAGATGCACACAGTGTGCATTGGACTTTCCTTCATATATATATGTATTTGTTAACTTTTGCTCCCACACATAAATTTATTACTAAGTATATGTAAATATAGATCCCTGCTTAGTGGTACTAGTGGTAAAGAGTATACTAAGGAGACATAAGAGACTAGGGTTCGATCCCTGGGTTGGGAAGATCCCCTGGAGGAGGGCATGGGAACCTACTCCAGTATTCTTGCCTGGAGAATCCCATGGACAGAGGAGCCTGGTGGGCTACAGTCCATAGGCTCGCAAAGTGTTGGACATGACTGAAGGGACTGAGCATGGCATGTTTTTAAATAAATCACAAAAATGAGTGAAATAGGTATTATTTTTATAATTCAGTTCAGTTCAGTCGCTCAGTCATGTCCAACTATTTGTGACCCCATGAATCGCAACACACCAGGCCTCCCTGTCCATCACCAACTCCCAGAGTTTACCCAAACTCATGTCCATCGAGTTGGTGATGCCATCCAGCCATCTCATCCTCTGTCATCCCCTTCTCCTCCTGCCCACAATCCCTCCCAGCATCACAGTCTTTTCCAATGAGTCAACTCTTCGCATGAGGTGGCCAAAGTATTGGAGTTTCAGCTTCAGCATCAGTCCTTCCAATGAACATCCAGGACTGATCTCCTTTGGGATGGACTGGTTGGATCTCCTTGCAGTCCAAGGGACTCTCAAGAGTCTTCTCCAACACCACACTTCAAAAGTATCAATACTTCGGCGCTCAGCTTTCTTCACAGTCCAACTCTCACATCCATACATGACCACTGGAAAAACCATAGCCTTGACTAGATGGACCTTGGTTGGCAAAGTAATGTCTCCGCTTTTGAATATGCTGTGTAGGTTGGTCATAACTTTCCTTCCAAGGAGTAAGCATCTTTTAATTTCATGGCTGCAATCACCATCTGCAGTGATTTTGGAGTCCAAAAAAATAAAGTTTGACTTTTATAATAGCTTTATATAATTCACATACATATATACAATTCCCTATTTAAAGTGTACTATTCAATTTTTTATTCTTTGGCTAGACCACACAGCATGCAGGATCTTAGTTCCCTGACCAGGTATCAAACCCACACCTCCTGTGGTGGAAGTGCAGAGTCTTAACTGCTGGACCACCAGAGCAATCCCTTAAGGTTTTTTTTAATATATTCACAGAGTTGTGAAGTTATTACCACCATAAATTCTAGCATAATTAGGAGATGCAGGTTCCATCCTGGGTCGGGAACATCCCCTGGAGCAGGAAATGGCAACCCACTCCAGTATTCTTGCCTGGAGAACCCCATGGACAGAGGAGCTGGTATAATCCGTGGGGGTCCCCAAAGAGTTGGACACAATTTAGCAACTAAAACAACAACAACAGTTCTTCATTCTTTTACTAAATAATATTCCTTTTAATGGATATACCATTCTTTATTAATCCATCTGTCAGTTCATGGACATCTGTGTTGTTTCCACTTTTTGGCTCTTTGAGTAAGACTGCTAGGAATATTTCTGTATGTGTTTATGTGTGGACGTATGTTTTTATTTCTTTGGGGTTTATCTAGTAGAGCTGCTGGGCCAGGTGATGTTTCTGTTCTAACATTCTGCCAGAATGTTTTCCATAGAAGGAAATATAGGCTTTATATAATGAGTTGGGAAGTACTCCTTCCTCTTCTATATTTTGGAGTAATTTGTGAGAAAATGATATTAATCACTTTTTAAATATGTGGCAGAGTTCACCAGTAAAGCCATTTGACTCTGGGCATTTTAGGGGCATTTTGTTTGTTTTTTAAATCAATCCCTTCACTACTGCAGGTTTATTCAGATTTTCTGTTTCTTCAAGGGACTTTCAGTACTTTTTGACCTGCTTTGCATTTGTCTATTTCACCAAAGGGAACTAATGTTTTTCAGCTTTTACTGAAAGATGTTAATAAGTCTTCATTTTAAATTATCACAAAGTATTTTCTAATTCCCCTTGTGATTTCTTCCTTATCCCATTTGTTGTTTAGGAAAGCGGTATTTAATGCCTACATATGTATTGATTCCCCAAATTTCTTTGTGGGTTTGGATTTTCAATTTAATTTTGTTATTAGAAAACATAGTTTCTATGATCTCAGCCCCTTACATTTATTGAGTCATGTTTCGTGGCCTCGTATATTGTCTTTCATAGATGGTATTTCATGGGCTCTTGAGAAGAATATTTATTCCATTGCTGTTAAATGGAATGTTCTATGGATATCTATTGAATCTAATTGCTTTATACCATTTAAATCAGCTATGTCCTTGTCGATCTTTTGCTCAGCAATTCTATCCATTAGGGGAAGTAGAACACTGAATTCTCCAACTATTGTTAAATTATCTACTTCTCATTTTAGTTCTGGGTAAATGTTTCTTCATTAGCTGCGTACCCTTAGGACAATTTCCCCAGACAGCAAACATTTATTTTAAAGTATTTTTTACCAGTTTTATCAATAGTTTTGCTAGGGAATTTTTCCTACTTCCATTTGAAAGTAGAAGTTTATATTAATGTTTACAGCAAAGCATTCTCAATTCTTTGCCCTCTAATTGCTATACATAAATTTAGAGACGACAATTTTATTCTGGTGGGGGAGACTTAAGAACACATGCAGAAGTATTAGTTCTTAAATGCCCAGGATAACTAAATATCTAACAAGTGAAATTTCCAACTCCATAGTATTACCTTTCTCCAGAACACTCTATTGGCAAGCTCTATCCACTGAGCTCATCTTATATTTTCCAGTGATTTTTCCTACTAGCAAAAACACAATTTTAAGTCAGATACGTGGCATGAAACGTGATGATTTAGAGAGTATGGCACAAAGGGATAAAGAAGCAGCAAGACCAATCACTCCATCTTTTAATTCGTATTCCTCAAGAGCCAGATTTGTTCCAAAAGTATGATCATATGGTAGAATTACTAGATATAAGCCCCCAGAAATAACAACTGCAAGAATATTGGAGATAGAGCAATGCAGAACATAGATAACCCATGAAAACTGTCAACACATTTGATAACAAGAAAAGCAACTTAAGGAGTGGTGTATATAAAGGCATGAAGAAGAAAGCCATAGTCTAGATTAGGGATCCAAAACTACTTCTAACTGGGGATCCAAAATGTTTTGTAGGGTACAAGAAAAGCTGCATACTGTATATACAATGGAATATGAGAGGGATACATTTGTCCAAAAATCTGGGTTAACTGAATCCAGGATTTGGAAAGCTCACATCCCAACCAAATCTCTTATTCTTCCACATATTTAAATATTTTAGGTATTTTAAGTAATTAGTTCCATTTCTTTAGAAGAAAACCTTTAGACTTTTGTTTGGCATAGAAATACCAATGTGTCTACTCAAATCTTTTATTATCTGTCTCTTTAATTTGTTCACTATTGATTATACTTATTTTACCTAGAAAATTTTCTTAAACCATAGAGGTTAAAGAAATTAACACATATTCTCTCTCCAAGCTACTTAACTTGTATCTGCTTTAGTATCAGTGCATGCTAAATGGCGATAATAATAGAACAGGATATGACAAATAACATAATCCACATAAAGTATCACTGTTATGAATTTTATACTTTTCATGATAATTAATTTTCAAAATTAAAATTTCATTTATTTTTAGGTTTGGGTCAGTTTTGATAATAAGAGTGTTATCAATCAGGAAGCCCTTGTGTTGTGAACTGACAAAGAAGTAAAGAGATAGTACAAAGAAGAAAAAGTATATCTAAATAGGTTTGAAATATAATGATTGCATCTAGAGATACACCAAGGTGTGAACAGTATCTAGCATTAATTAATAATTTTTGTTTGTGCTCATACAAAACAGGTACTTTAAATTGGGAAAATTATCTGCTCCTATGTTAAATAACAGCAGTAACAGGTACAGTTTCATATGTCAGACAATATGAGGAAAAGTGAAAATAACTGAGCTGGTTGCTCCAGGAAATACTGGCCCCTGGAAAATAGGACTGTGAACCAATTAAAATAGCCCATTAAAAAGAGCTCTTGTACTTTTCAAGACTAAGAGCTTGTTCATCATGACATGCTTCAAAATCCTTGATTTGCTGTGCTGGCCAATCCTAAACTATCATGTCAAAAATGTTGACCAACCCTAACCAGTACCCTTCCTTGCAGGATCTACATTAAAGTAATCAACTCTAGGCCCTAAAACTCTACACATGTTTTCCTCTGATGCCTCCCTCTAAGGCACTATTAAGACTCAAGATGGGGTCTCCCTTAAGTGGGGGGATGTGGCGGGGGGGATGGAAAGGTAATCGATGCGATCCCATGAACTGTAGCCCACTGTCCTGTAGCTGCCCTGTCCCTGGAATTTTCCAGGCAAGAACACTGGAGTGTGTAACCATCTCCTTCTCCAAGGTGTCTTCTCAACCCAGGAATCCAACCTGGATCTCTTGCATTACAAACAGATTCCTTACCATCTGAGCCACATAGGAAGCAAGGTGGGTTCCTTCTTAAGGGGGAAGATCTAATAAACTTAACTTTTTGATCAAAAGGTTTTTCTGGTGATCTCTTCAGGAGACAAAACATGACAACATCTTTCATGGATACAAATATACATATCAGTGAGACTCAGGATGGCAAAATGATATAGAAAAAATGTTATTTATTAGATAATTTGACTTTATGTAATAGTCTTATTTTTCAAATACTATTATTATTCCTTTGAAGTTGTTATTCACTATAATTTAAATTTAGATATTCTAACACTTTATTAATAAAAAAGAAAGATTTCCTCTTATAAATGTAGTTTTATTAACTGCATAACTAAATTTACAACTAAAATGTAGAATTTGTAATAAAATTTAAGTTACATTTTAAAGACTTTCCTAATGACTATATAGGGAATATGGTTGAAATTTACACCTACCCTCAACCTATCTATGCCTACACATTTCTATCTAAAGATTACTATTGTGAGAACATATTTATTATGATTTTCAAAGCAACAATTGACAGTTGATAATATTGTTAAATATCTCACAGGTATTTAAATAATCTCCTGGTTTTACAAATTAATCAATTTCTTGTAAATGTTATACTGTAATAATTATATTTTCCTTCTTTCTCCTGTATTTCATTTATAAAAGAGCATAACAATGTTATATGAGTTGATATTCAGATACAAACCAAGAATAATTTTTTTTTATTTAAAACATTTAAAAAAGAATGCATATTTTAAAAAAAAAAGGTTCAAGAATACACTGTTAATGACTGAACAGAAGAACAAATCACAGTTATTAAAGTTTGAACTGAGAGACATTTTTAAGTCTATTTTCAATAATACTGTTTGGAACAATTCAGATTAAGCTATTTTTGGCAGACCTTCTCTGTCAATTTGCCATTAGTGATGAAGCACTAATAATTCATTCATTATGTCTCTCACTGTAGATGTTATGCTATAATGAAAATCTTGTTTACAATATACATCTTCTTAGCAAAGCCTGTATCCATAGAATCAAAGCAATCTTTAGTACAATTTGCTTTAACATATATTCTAAATTAAATGGGATCTACATTAAAGAGGCTTCTCAATTTTAAATTATATGTAAATGGAACAACTGAAATAAAGTAGAGCACAGAAAACACACAGAATTCTTTTCAAAGGTAGAACTCAAAATTAAACTGTTTATAGTAGCCAGGACATGGAAACAACCTAGATGTCCATCAGCAGATGAATGGATAAGAAAGCTGTGGTACATATACACAATGCAGTATTACTCAGCCGTTAAAAAGAATTCATTTGAGTCAGTTCTGATGAGATGGATGAAACTGGAGCCGATTATACAGAGTGAAGTAAGTCAGAAAGAAAAACACCAATACAGTATACTAACACATACATATGGAATTTAGAAAGATGGCAATGATGACCCTGTATGCAAGACAGCAAAAAAGACACAGATGTGTATAACGGACTTTTGGACTCCGAGGGAGAGGGAGAGGGTGGGATGATTTGGGAGAATGGCATTGAAACATGTATACTATCATGTAAGAATCAAATCGCCAGTCTATGTCCAATGCAGGATATAGCATGCTTGCAGCTGGTGCATGGGGATCACTCAGAGAGATGTTATGGGGAGGGAGGTGGGAGGGGGTTTCATGTTTGGGAATGCATGTACAGCCATGGTGGATTCATGTCAATGTGTGGCAAAACCAATACAGTATCGTAAAGTAAAATAAAGTAAAAATAAAAATTAAGAAAAAAAACCCAAAGCCTTTAACTTTGGTTTCATTTTCCTACTATTAAAACAAAACAGACCCATTAAATAAATGACTGTAAAAGTGACTGTTTACTATCTTTCTGAGAAGCAATAAATTCCAGTCCATGTAAAGAGATGATTTGTTGTTGATATTTTGTTGTTTTCTCTTCAAAAGTGAGATTAGTTTCTTTAGGTTTCAACATTGACCCTGGCTTTATAAGCTTTTACCAAACAGAGCATATCATAAGCACTGAGGTTTGAGACTCAGTGATTATTATAGCTGCATATAGGTGGAAATGCTCTTTCAAGGTTATTTTATTTCCTATTTGCCACACTTCATACCACAGAGTAGTACCTAAAAGTTAAATGCATTTTCTTGAAATGAGCCACATGATAAAACAGTGCATAAGAAGAAGGCAATAGGGTGCAGTGCAAGTGTGCTGTGAAAATGAGTAAACCAGATGTCAGCAATGCTTGAGCTCAGTTGTGGATGTGTTAATTTTCCCCTAGATCTGCTCAGGAAGCTGGCAGGCAGAATCCCCTGCCTCACAGATCAGGGAAATAGCTCAGAGAAGGCTCAGAGGCAGAAAATGCAATTGACAGGGGAAATTCACTGAAGCTTTTTTTTTTTTTTTAAAGAAAGTAAGATTGTTTTTAAGTAGTCTTTTTGTTGTTGTTGTTGTTGTTGTTTGATTAAAAGCAGACTTTAATAACTTCAAGATGTACAATATAATGGAAAAGAATAGGATTTATTGAACTCTAGGTAACCTGATTGAGCTAATCAACCACTATTCTTTATTGCATGGATCAAAAAGAAGAATGAAAGACAGAGTTAGGGAATATTATTCTCTGAATCTACATGAAAACTAAGAGTTCAACTCATGTGTTTAGATTTTGTAGACAGCATTTTTCTCCAATATCAAAATGAAATTTTTCAATGAATACTCAGCATTCATTCTTGCAATGGTTTGTTAGGAATGTAAAACAACATTTCACTATCATCATAACTGTTTCATGATGAAACTGAAGCTCTAATACTTTGGCCACCTGATGCAAAGAACTGACTCACTGGAAAAATTCCTGATGCTCAGAAAGATTGAAGGCAAAAGGAGAGGTGGGTGGTACAGGATGAGATGGTTTGACAGCATCACCAATTCAATGGACATGAATCTGAGCATATTCTAGGAGATAGTGAAGGACAGGGGAGCCTGTTGTGCTGTAGTCCATGGGGTCACAAAGAGTTGGACATGACTTAGTGACTGAACAATAACAAAATCATCATAACTCCTTATAACTCATGATATTTTAGTTTAGAATTAACTGGTTTTGCAATTTATGGAATCAAAATAAAATTTAAAAATTAGTCCTTTCTAGCCATGAAATTAAAAGACGCTTACTCCTTGGAAGGAAAGTTATGACCAATCTAGATAGCATATTCAAAAGCAGAGATATTACTTTGCCAACAAATGTCCGTCTAGTCAAGGCTATGGTTTTTCCAATGGTCATGTATGGATGTAAGAGTTGGACTATAAAGAAAGCTGAGCACCGAAGTATTGATACTTTTGAACTGTGGTGTTGGAGAAGACTCTTGAGAGTCCTTGAACTGCAAGGAGATCCAACCAGTCCATTCTAAAGGAGATCAGTCCTGGGTGTTCACTGGAAGGAATGATGCTGAAGCTGAAACTCCAATACTTTGGCCACCTCATGCAAAGAGTTGACTCATTGGAAAAGACTCTGATGCTAGGAGGAATTAGGGGCAGGAGGAGAAGGGGACAACAGAGGATGAGATGGCTGGATGGCATCACCGACTGGATGGACATGAGTTTGAGTAAACTCTGGGAGTTGGTGATGGACAGGGAGGCCTGGCGTGCTGCGATTCATGGGGTCGCAAAGAGTCGGACACGACTGAGCAACTGTACTGAACTGAATAAAGTTTTCCTACAAATATTTACTTAGAAATGTCCCAGAATTCACTAGCTTTCCATCTAAATCTATTCTTCCCATCTCCTATAATAACAGAACTACGGAATTTTAGCTGTATGTCTGACTGCTCCCAAACACTTTATTTTACAACATCTCTTGTAATCAAGTTTGGTTATATGACTAATCGCCAATGATATATATTAGAAGTGGTATTTGAAACTTCTGCAAAATGCCCTTAAAATGAAAGAGGTATGGCCTTCTCTTTCCTCCTTTCTGCCTACTAGAATACAGAGATGGCAGGTGGAGAGCTGGAGTTAGAGTTAAACATCTACCCTGCAGCTTAAGACTCTGAAAACAAGAAACCCATAGTCTGACATGGGGATGTCCTACCATACATGGATATGTATGGGGGACTTCTGTGAGAGCAAAACAGGTTACTGTTTTGTTTAATTCAGTGATACTTTGTATTTTGTAATTGTTAGTCAAGCTATTTCAAGTTCTTTCTATATATCAGGAACTGTTGTAGGCAATAGAGGAAAAAAAAATGCCCTTCTTTTTCAGAACTTGTATTCTGTTGTAGGCTAATAAAAAATGGCTTAAAGGATGGATGATCCAAGATGAAGAACTTTCTCTTTTATATAAGGAGGCCAGTAAAGTTCTATGATAAGGTGACATTTGAGCAAAAACCTTAAGGAAATACAGAAGTGAATCATGGAGAAATCTGGGGAACACAAAAATGTAAATCCTTAGGTGGGAGCTTATTTCTCCTGGTAAGTTAGAATGTCAAGAAGTATGCCAGTATAGCAGGAATAGAAAAAGAGGTAGACAGAGAACAGTAGAGAATATAAACACACCCAGGCTACTAAAAATATATGGCTTTAACTTTGGTTGGGATGAAAGGCTTTTGGAAAGAGTCTTGTACAGAGAAGTAATATATTCTGGCATATATGCAAAGACAGGTATGCAAACTTTGATAATGGGTTAACCTGACTAAAGGAAGTTTTTCAGTTTTGCCAGATGTTGAAAGGATATTTAAAAATACATGTTCCCCTAGTGCAATATTCTGGGGAAAGATGTGCGAATTTTTTCCAAATACAATCCATGGTTTGCACATTTGAATTGCTACGATCCATATACAAAGACTTTATATTCAACAATATGTGTGCTATTCACATTTAATTTTCACAACAATCCTAAAATACTATGATTTCTCATTTTACATGTGTGGACAAAGTGAATAGATGCTACTCAAGGCTACAAATAAAATAATCAGACAGTTTTCAGACTTGTAAAATCTGAGTCCTTTTTAAATTTGCTTGCCTTTTTAAATATTCTCTTAATCATTATGTAGTATTGCATTACAGTGAGATTACCCTACAGCACATTTAAAGAAAGAAAACAACTTTGGAATGACTTTTCAATTAATAAGGAAAGAAATAAAACCACACATCAATAAAGCATATTAGACAATTCACATATTAACCATAATTTTACTTTAGTGCATTTTTGCATCTTCAGAATAAAACTACATTTTTGGGATTTAATTTCATTTAAACTTGTATTAAATAAATGGAGTAGTTAAAAAGTCCCAAATTCATAGTGGTTAATAAAAGCCCTTTGAGGGTTTGTTTATTTCTAACTGGTGGAGAATTAATTTGTCATGCTCCAGGGGGTGCCAAGCTCCAATTAACACCCCATGTGTGTGGCTAGCACATTTGTAATGGATTGGCTGTATAGTATGATAAAACCAAGAGGCTCAGGCCCCTGTACTACCAATTGCTGGTTCTATAGTTTCTGGGCCTCATATTAAGCCAGGAGTAGATAAAACACTTAGGTAGCTCATTAGTTGCTTACCAAAGACTGGAACATCATCCCCAGCCATCCTCTACTTGGAAGATATCCAAAAAGCATTTTGATTAGATCACCTCTAAGAGTGCTGTCCTAACTATAAGACAATAGGCAACAATTTTTTTCCCCCTGAAAATTTCAAGTCAAATTCTTAAACTGTATACTTAATGTATTCCCATTTACACAAAATGCCATCTAGTAGCTTCATCCAACAATCAGTCAACTTAGTAAATAATCAAACTACAACTAGGTATGTAATGAAGTAGTCATATTTTTTTTTAATCCTACTGTGTTACCAGTATATAGCTGTGTGCTGATCAAAGAAATACGTTGACTGAACTCTGATATGAATTATTAAACAATAATTTGACTCAGGTTGTTGAAAGGAAGAATAGAGTTTCAGTTTTCAGTCAGTGCCTTTTTAATGTAATAAAAGTAAAGCTTCTTGTGGAATTGCAAAGTTGCTTCTGTAATTGTTAATATTCCCTAGCCTCTGTATTTAATATGGCAATGCTTGTAATCCAGAGTGAAAATGATGGAGATTTTAAATGATGGAGAAATAACTGTAAATGAAGCAAACTGAAAAATTAATAAAATAAAATGATGGGAAAGAACTGGAAACTGCAGTGATGTAAGCGAAATATCAATAAAGAGAACTGTGCCAAGTGCAATAATTATCAGTCATCTTATGGCAGGATTTCCCTTCAGTGTTAACTGTTGTCCAGTCATCTTTTTTTTTTCCAGGACTGTAGGGATGGGAGTGGCAAATAGTACACTATACAATGCAAGCACTCATTTGTAAAGGTTTTGTTTAATTCAGTATAGCAAAATTCATGTACTCCTCTTTTAGAGAAAGATCTGACATTTTAGTAAGTATGTCAAATGGTAACTTTCGCAAATAAGAATGAATTACTGTTTTAAAACATTGCAGTTTACTCATTATCTCAGTCCATCAGTGCCTTAGATGATAACACCTATTTACCAGTTTTGTTTTGTTTTTTTCCTTAATCTCCTTTTCCCTGTCATTGCCCATTCTGATCCTGTACTTAAACAGTAGACTTAAAGTCATTTCATTTCAATTTGAAACCATTTTTTGAATGAAAACTCTGAGAGGAAGCAGTAAGAATGGACACTCTGTCTTCCCTATCATCTTCTGGAGTACACAGTACTGCTATTAGGAGACTCGAGAAGATGTTCATTGATCCAGTTATCACAGGTCTCTGTATGGTGAAGAATATGGACAAATAACAGGTCAGCAAGAGGAAAGACTAAGAAAACAGATAGAAATTGAAAATAGTCAAGCTTTTCCTTCTACTCAGACTGTTAAATGACATCATCTCACTTACGATGTCAAAGAAACAAGTGGTCACTTTTGTTGTTCTTTTATTTTTATCTTTAAAGAGGACACTCATGAAACTTTTCTGTTTAAAAGCATCCATTACAGAAAGGAACAGAATACTAACAACAAGGAGTCCAATAAAACCTTTCATTGAATAATGAAAGGGTGATATCGATATATATATTTTTAATCTGGTCAAGAAATGTCTCTGTAACAGTCTTTGGGTGCTCAGAGTTCTAATGGGCTTATGACTGCTAATGGCTTTCTAATCTCATAGTCTGTAATGTTAGAGTTTTAAATCTATTTACTTCAATTTCCTGACATGCATCAGAGACAAAGAGGGTATTTACTGGCTTTGTGGGCTTTGTATTACATTTTTTATTACATTAAAATGTACCCAGACTTTTACATCAGCAACTCAACTGGATGGTTTTGAAGGAAGGGCAAACAGAGAGAGAAAAGTAAGTAAATATATAGTTTCAGAACTATCATCATAAAAGATACAAAGATTCATGTTAGACTCACAGTACATAAACCTAGAAAAATTTGCCATTTTTTCCCCTCAGCTTGTGAGTTTTGAATCAGTCAGATGAAACAAACATAGTTTTCATCTATTTCATTTAGATTAGATTATATTTACACTATCTTCTGTTATTTATTCCATAGCCCTTTATGGCTCAAGCTCGTGCTTTGCTTTCACCAGGATGTATAGATTACATCCTCTATCTATACCTAATAACGTTGTATTTTCTCTTAGTAGAGTGATGCAGAGGAGGATCACTTGTGATGCCCGAGATAATTCACTGAGTTTCTCTTGCTTTGATTTTCCTGATATAAAATAAAAAGTAGAGTACATGTTTTCTTACCTTAAATCTTAAAAGCAGATCATGTATGTCAAAATTTCTTTGTAAGTGTCCACTTCTTAGGGGAACCGAAGTATGGTCTATACTGGAGGAAAAAAAAAAAAAATGGAGAAGGAAAGCAAGTAAAAAAAAAAGCCAAATAATAGCATATACTTTAAAAATTCTATTCATCTAATTGTGTTCACCAGCACTATCTCTTAAAAATAGCAGTGTGAAACAACTCCTTAAACATGTACCATTCATTTTTTAAAAATCCATAAAAAGCCCACTTTTTATAATTGAGACAAATAAAAAGATAAACTAAAATCAAGATTTTAGAAAATTCAATATATTTCAAATACTAATTCATTTATTGAGCCAGTTATGAATAGCCAATTGTCCTTTTTTGAAAAATTATTTGACTTATTACTTTATATTGGAATATAGTTGACTAGCAGTATTGTGATAGCTTCAGGTGTACAACACAGAGTTTCAGTTGTACCCACTCCTTTTCAAATTCTCTCCTCGACCCTTCCATTATACTTTATGTTCCTCTTGTGGTGCTTAATACATTATTTTTATATCATATATATGTATACGTATATATATATGATATGTGTGTGTGTGTGTGTGTGTGTGTGTATATATATATATGTATATATATATATATGTATATATATATATATATATATATATATATATATATATATATGAGTCCTCTGAGTCACACACTGTTTTACAAGTTTGGTGCTAACCAAGAGTGCTTGGCATCAAGTAGAGTCTCAATCATTTTGGTTGAACAAGTCACTAAATTGTTAATTCAAATCTATTTCAGGTTATAAATGATAAAATGCAAAACCATCATATACTTAGCAATTAGATAACCCAATACATGTGTTTGCAAAAGCTTATTAACACTACATACTGACAACAAGCAGTTTTCTCATTGTTATTCCAAAAATCAGAAATTTAATCAGAAAGCAAAGGAATAGAAAAGAAAGGTGAGGGAAAGCAGGGCAAGGCAAAAAAGCTAGAGAATTGCCTAGGATGTTTATACTGCCAAGAAGAGGTACGTATCACTTTCTCTCAAAATTTGCTTGTCAGAACTAGTCCAGTGGTCCTGCCTGATTAGAAGAAGGTGGAGGAATGTGGGAGAATGCATGGATATTCAGTGGACATTAAATGTTCTGCCCCAGGAGAGAATAATAAGACTAGCCCATCCAAGAAGCTACTCAAGGTTACTTGGAGCAAACTGTTCTAATAAGCAAGGGAAGTTTCATAGAAAGTGGAGAAATATTAGCATCTAATAGGCCAGTCTGGTCTATAATTTTTTTAAAAAAGGAAAGGTAACACTAAATATGCTGTAAGGCAAAGGGACACAGCCAGCACTGGTCTTGATGAACAGACTAGTGTTAGCAACTGTATTCATTTGTAACAAATTGTTTTATAGGTGATGTAGCAGTGGTTAAAAACACTGACACTGGAGCCAAGAATATGTGGCTTCAGTCTATTACTTGTGATTTCAAGCAAGATACTTAACATCTCTGTAAATCAATATCTTCAATTATAATTGCAGAGATTAGGTGCACCTAACTCAGAAGGTAATGGCACCCCACTCCAGTACTCCTGCCTGGAAAATCCTATGGATGGAGGAGCCTGGTAGGCTGCAGTCCATGGGGTCACTAAGAGTCAGATACGACTGAGCAACTTCACTTTCACTTTTCACTTTCATGCATTGGAGAAGGAAATGGCAACCCACTCCAGTGTTCTTGCCTGGAAAATCCCAGGGATGGGGGAGCCTGGTGGGCTGCCGTCTATGGGGTAGTGCAGAGTCGAACATGACTGAAGTGACTTAGCAGCAGCAGCAGCAACTCAGAGTTATGGTGAGGATTAAAATAAATGATGCTTGTGGAAATCTTAGGTAGTGCCTGGCACATAAAAATAATAAATTTGTGTTTATAACACAACTACAATTTTTGAAATCATCAAAAAGAAAGTGGAGATCAAGATGGCAGAGTACAAAAATGTGTTCACCTCCCCCCACAAACACATAAAAAATGTATCTACATGTGGAATAATTCACACAAAATACCAAGTGAAGGCTGTCAGAAGATTTCTTATAAAACCAAAGCTGCAAGAAAGAGCCCCATATAACCTAGTAGGACAAAAAGAGAAGAAAACAAATAAACAACAACAAAAAAAGAAATCAGGAAAGGACTCATGCTCTTCAGAGGGAGCTGTGAGAGAGGAATGATTTGGTTGCCCTAGGAACCCACTGGCTAGGAGGTGTACTAGGATAGACAGCTAGAGTTCACTGGACTCTGCTTGAGAAGAGTGTGCACAGTACTGGCTTGCTAACAAACAGGGCAGAAAGAGACCGGCACTGACAGTTGCCATGTCACCACACGTCTTGACTCAAAACAAATGCCTGCTAGCACATGCAGTGCCTAGGTACTGAAACTCAGGAAGCACAGAGGAAGCCTAATGGAACTGAAGTGTGGCCTGGGGCTCCATGGTTAGCTTGCACATGCCAAGGGCAGAGCCAACCTCTGAGCCAGTTATCAGTGCTCCCTCAGTGAGGGGCAGGTCCAGGGTCAGCTCTTCTGGCAGCACCAGAGTGCATACTGGTGTCTGGTGGTGTCACGAAATTGCAGGGCCCCAGGAGACAGCCCCTGGAGAATAATACACAGCTGCTCTTTTTTCAGTGGAGTATTCAAGTCCTGCCTACATTCACTGCAGCATAGAATGAGATCCAGGGTCTTCTATTTCAACAGCTAGGGAGTAGAAATTGCCCTTCAACAGAGCTAATAGCCACAAAATAAAGAGAAGGCCTCACCCAACATGCAGTGCAGGCTTTGGTAAAAACAATACCAAATACATCCCCTATCAAGGGGACAAGGTCCAGCATACTCTGAAGAAGATGTGGCAGGAATCCAGATCAAAAATGGCCCGCACACCAAAAATGTTGGACAATCTACACAGGAAGGCTGTCACATAAAAGCAGTCCTTCAAAATCACAGTAGATAACTGTTTCTCTTAATTCACAGAGTCAGAAAAATTTAAGTAAAATGAAAAAGCAGAGGAAATATGCCCAATTCAAAGAATAAGAGAAGTCCCCTGAAAAAACGATTAAACAGATCTCACCTGTCTGTCTAGCAGATCCCTGGTTCAAAAAAGTGGTAGTGAAAATGCTAAAGGAAAAGACCCTGATGCTGGGAAAGACTGAGTGAGGGAGGAGAAGGAGACGACAGAGAATGAGATGGTTGGATGGCATCACCGACTCAATGGACATGAGTCTGAGTAAACTCTGGGAATTGGTGACAGACGGGGAGGCCTGGCATGCTGCAGTCTATCAGGTCTCAAAGAGTCAGAAACGACTGAGTGACTGAACTGAACTGAAAGGAATTAAAGAAGAATACTGATAGAAATGCAGATCACTAAAACAAGGAGCAAGACACTATGAACAGGAATCAATCAAATTAGACAGTTCAATTGTGGGGATAAAAACTGAGCTAAAGGCAATGAATAACAGACTAAATATGCAAAGGAATGAATAAGTAATCTGGAAGACAGAATAATCTAAATCACCTAATCAGAACAGCAGACAGAAAGACAAATGAAGGAAAAATAAAAGCAACATACAAGATCTATGGGATACTATAAAGTTTGTCACCTTATGTGTAGTAGAGGTTCCAGAAGAAGAAAGATAAAGGGGATCAAAAATATATTTAAAGAAATTATGGCTGAAAATTTCCCAACTAAAGAAGGAAAAAGATATCCAGGTACAGAAAGTACAGAGGGCCCTAAATGAGGTGAAACTACATAGACACATTCCAAGATATAACATAATTAAAATGGCAAAAATTAAAGACAAAGGGAGGATTCTAAAGGCAGTAAGAAAACACACACACACACACACACACACACACACACACAAATCAGTTACAAGGGAACCTTCACTAGGCAATCAGTTGATTTTTTTAAGGAAACTTTACAGGCCAGAAAGGCATGTTATGATATATTCACAAGTCCTTTATCTATATCTGCATCTCCATTCCTTCTCTTTGCAAACAGGTTTATCAATACCATTTTTCATATGCATTAATGTAAGTTATTTGTTTTTCTCTTTCTGACTTACTTCACTCTGTTTTTAATAGGCTCTACATTTATTCACAAAGTTCTGAAAGGGAATAACCTGAAACCTAGGGTACTCTACCCAGAAAGATTATCATCAGAATAGGAGAAAATAAAAACTTCTCAGATAAGCAAAAGCTAAAAGAATACAGCAATACTAAACCTATTCTGAAAAAAAAATTGAAAAATCATTTCTAAATAGAAAAGAAGAATCTAAAGGAAAGAGGATGACACAAGAGGAAAGGCAAATATATAAAACGATTGAAGATCACTTAAATAAGCTAGCATATAGATTAAAATGTAAGAAAAGTCTTTTAAAAGTGATGCTAGATACAATGAAGAGCAAAAAGATAAGCATGAAGATGTAAAATAGGACATCAAAATCACAAACTCCTTGGAGGAGGGTAGTAAAAAAATGCATAAAATTTAGTTTGCCTTTTTGTTTTTGTAAACTGTGCGGTAGTTTGAGCATTCTTACTTGTCAATAATTACCTTAAATGTAAGTGGGTTGAATACCCCCAACCAAAAGACAAAGACTGGCTGAATGAATACAAAAACAAGACCCCTATATATGTTGTCTACAAGAGACCCACCTCAAAACAAGGGACACATACAGACTTAAAGTGAAGGGCAGGAAAAAGATATTTCATGCAAATGCAGACCAAAAGAAAGCAGGAGTAGCAATAGTCATATAAGATAAAATAGACTTTGAAATAAAAGCCATGGAAAGAGACAAAGGACATTATATAATGATCAAAGAGTCAACCCAAGAAGAAGATATAACAATCATAAATATATATGCACCCAACACAGGAGCACCACATTATGTAAGGCAAATGCTAACAAGTATGAAAGGGGAAATTAATAGTAACACAATAATAGTTGGAGACTTTAATACCCCACCCACACCTATGGATAGATCAACTAAACAGAAAATTAGCAAGGAAACACAAACTTTAAATGATACAGTGGACCAGTTAGACCTAATTGATATTTATAGATCATTTCACCCCAAAACAATGAATTTCACCTTTTTCTCAAGTGCACACGGAAACTTCTCCAGGATAGATCACATCCTGGGCCATAAATCTAGCCTTGGTAAACTCAAAAAACCTGAAATCATTCCAAGTACCTTTTCTGATCACAATATGATAAGATTAGATGTCAACTACAGGAAAAAAAAAATTAAAAACACAGACATATGGAGGCTAAACAACACGCTGCTGAATAACCAACAAATCACAGAAGAAATCAAAACAGAAATCTAAATATACATAGAAATGAATGAAAATGAAAACACAACAATTCAAAACCTATGGGACTCAGTAAAAACAGTGCTAAGGGGAAGGTTCATAGCAATACAAGCTTACCTCAAGAAACAAGAGAAAAGTCAAATAAATAACTGAATTCTATACCTAAAACAACTAGAAAAGGAAGAAATTAAGAACCCCAAGGTTAGTAGAAGGAAAGAAATCATAAAAATTAGGGCAGAAATAAATGAAAAAGAAACGAGACCATAACAAAAATCAACAAAGCTAAAACCTGGTTCTTTGAGAAGATAAATAAAATAGACAAACCATTAGCCAGACTCATCAATAAAAAAAGGGAGAAGAATAAAATCAACAAAATTAGAAATGAAAATGGAGAAATCACAACAGACAATACAGAAATACAAAGGATCATAAGAGACTATCAGCTAGTATATGCCAATAAAATGGACAACTTGGAAGAAATGGAGAAACTCTTAGAAAAGTATAACTTGCCAAAACTGAACCAGGAAGAAATAGAAAATTTTAACAGACCCTTCACAAGCATGGAAATCAAAACTGTAATCAGAAATATTCCAGCCAACAAAAGCCCAGGACCAGATGGGTTCACAGCTCAATTCTACCAAAAATTTAGAGAAGAGCTAACACCTATCCTACTCAAACTCTTGCAGAAAAGGTAAACTTCCAAACTCATTCTATGAGGGCACCATCACCCTAACACCAAAACCAGACAAAGATGCCACACAAAAAGAAAACTACAGGCCAATATCACTGATGAACATAGATGCAAAAATCCTTAACAAAATTCTAGCTAGCAGAATCCAACAACATATTAAAAAGATCATACATCATGACCAAGTGGGCTTTAACCCAGGGATGCAAGGATTCTTTAATACCCACAAATCAATCAATGTGATACACCACATTAACAAATTGAAAGATAAAAAACATATGATTATCTCAATAGATGCAGAGAAAGCCTCTGACAAAACTCAACATCCATTTACAATAAAAACCCTGAAGAAAGCAGGAATAGAAGGAACATACCTCAACATAATAAAAGCCATATATGATAAACTGAAAGCAAACATTATCCTCAATGGTAAAAATTGAAAGCTTTCCCCTAAAGTCAGGAAAAGACAAGGGTTCCCACTCTCACCACTACTATTCAACATAGTTTTGGAAGTTTTAGCCACAGCAATCAGAGAAGAAAAAGAAATAAAAGGAATCCAGATTGGAAAAGAAGAAATAAAACTCTGTTTGCAGATGACATGATCGTCTACATAGAAAACCTGAAGACTCCACCAGAAAATTACTAGAGCTAATCAATGAATATAGTAAAGTTGCAGGATATAAAATTAATACAGAGAAATCCCTTGCCTTCCTATACACTAACAATGAGAAAACAGAAAGAGAAGTTAAGGAAACAATCCCATTCACCATTGCAATGAAAAGAATAAAATACTTAGGAATAAATCTACCTAAAGAAAGAAAAGACCTGTATATAGAAAACTATAAAACACTGATGAAAGAAATCAAAGATGACACAAATAGATGGAGAAATATACCATGTTCATGGATTGGAAGAATCAATATAGTGAAAATGAGTATACTACTCAAAGCAATCTACAGATTCAATGCAATCCCTATCAAGCTACTAATGGCATATTCCACAGAACTAGAACAAATAATTTCACAATTTGTATGGAAACACAAAAAACTTCAAATAGCCAAAGCAATCTTGAGAAAGAAGAATGGAACTGGAAGAATCAACCTGCCTGACTTCAGACTATACTACAAAGCTACAGTCATCAAGACAGTATGGTACTGGCACAAAGACAGAAATATAGATCAATGGAACAAAATAGAAAGCCCAGAGATAAATCCATTCACCTATGGACACCTTATCTTTGACAAAGGACGCAAGGATATACAATGGAGAAAAGACAATCTCTTTAACAAGTGGTCCAGGGAAAACTGGTCAACCACCTGTAAAAGAATGAAACTAGAACACTTTCTAACACCATACACAAAAATAAACTCAAAATGGATTAAAGATCTAAACATAAGACCAGAAATTATAAAACTTCTAGAGGAAAACATAGGCAAAACACTGACATAAATCACAGCAGGGTCCTCTATGATCCACCTCCCAGAATATTGGAAATACAATCGAAAATAAACAGTGGGGCCTAATTAAACTTAAAAACTTTGGCACAACGAAGGAAACTCTAAACAAGGTGAAAAGACAGCCTTCAGAATGGGAGAAAATAATAGCAAATGAAGCAACTGACAAAAAATTAATCTCAAAAATATACAAGCAGCTCCTGTAACTCAATTCTAGAAAAATAAATGACCCAATCAAAAAATGGGCCAAAGATCAAAACAGATATTTATCCAAAAAAGACATATAGATGGCTAAGAAACACATGAAAAGATTCTCAGTATCACTCATTATCAGAGAAATGTAAATCAAAACCAAAATGAGGTACAATCTCACACTGGTCAGAATGGCTGCTATCAAAAAGTCTACAAACAATAAATGCTGGAGAGGGTGTGGACAAAAAGGAACATTTTTACTGTTGGTGGGAATGCAAACTAGTATAGCCACTCTAGAGAACAGTGTGGAGATTCCTTAAAAACTGGAAATAAAACTGACATACAACCCAGCAATCCCACTGCTGGGCATACACACTGAGGAAACCAGAAGTGAAAGAGACACGTGTACCCCAGTGTTCATCGCAGCACTGTTTCTAATAGCCAGGGCATGGAAGCAACCTAAATGTCCATCAGCAGACAAATGGATAAGAAAGCTGTGGTAGATATACACAATGGAATATTACTCAGCTATTAAAAGAATGCATTTGAATCAGTTCTAAAGAGGTGGATGAAAATGGAACCTATTATACAGAGTGAAGTAAGTCAGAAATAAAAACACCAATACAGTATACTAATGCATACTTATGGAATTTAGAAAGAAGGTAACAACGAGCCTATATACGAGACAGCAAAAGACACATAGATGTAAAGAACAGTCTTTTGGACTCTGGGAGAAGGCAAGGGTGGGATGATTTGAGAGGGTAGCATTGAAACATGTATATTTTTATATGTGAAGTGGATTTCCAGTCTAGGTTTGATGCCTGAGACAGGGTGCTCAGGGCTGGTGCACTAGGATGACCTTGGGGGATGGGATGGGGAGAGAGGTGGGAGGTGGGTTCTGGATGGGGAACACATGTTGCCCGTGGCTGATTCATGTCAATGTTTGGCAAAAACCACTACATATTGTAAAATAATTAACCTCCAATTAAAATAAATAAATTAATTGAAAATATTCTTGACATAAATTTTAGCAATATTTTCCTAGATCTGTCTCCCAAGGTGAAAGAAATAAAAACAAAAGTAAACAAACGGGACCTAACCAAACTTACAAGGTTTTGCATATCAAAGGAAAATATCAATAAAATGAAAAGGCAACTTACAGAATGGAAGAAAATAATTGCAAACTATGGAAACAACAAAGAGCTAGTTTCCAAAATAAACAAACAACTCATACAACTCAATATTAAAAAATATAAGCAACTCAATCAAAAAATGGGCATGAGTCTGGATTCCTTGGTGTCACAGTGGATAGGAATCTGCCTGCCAATTCAAGGGACACAGGTTCAATCCCTGGTCTGAGAAGATTCCACACACCACTGAGCAACTAAGACCATGAGCCACAATGACTTAGCCCCTGCTCTAGAGCCCACATGCCATAACTACTGAAGCCCATGTACCCTAGGGCCCGCAAGCTGCAACTACTGAACCTGTGTGCCAAACTACTGAGGCTCATACACCTACAGCCTGGCTTATCTCAATACGCAGAGCCTGCGCAAAGCAATGAAGACCCAGCACACCCAAAACCAAATAAATATTGGGCACAAGTTCAAAAGAGGCATTTCTTTAAAAAAAAAAAGACATACAGATGGCCAAACAAACACATGAAAAAATGATCAATACTGCTAATTATTAGAGTATTACAAATCAAAACTATAATGAGGTATCACGTCACCATATTCAGAATGGCTATCATCAAAATGTCTACAAATAATAAATGCTGTAGAAGGTGTGGAGAAAAGGGAACATTTCTATACCGTTGGTGGGAATGTAAATTGGTGAAGGCTCTATAGAAAACATAATACTATCATTGTATTCTGTTTATTTATCTTGTCTCCTCATGTTTGACATGAACTGGATTATCTTCTTTAGATTGTGCATATATGTATTTGCCTCAATTTTGAAGACCTGTTGGTGTTTAATTGTTCAAGTGCTTATTCAGATAAGTGTAACTTAAACATTTATCTATTTCCAAATATTCCAAATTTTAGACATTACTCTACTCCATTAAGTGAAAGTGTTAGTTGTTTAGTTGTGTCTGACTCTTTGCAACCCCATGGACTGTAGCCTGCCAGACTGCTCTGCTCATGGAATTCTCCAAGCAAGAATACTGGAGTGGGCGGCCATTCCCTTCTCCAGGCATCTTCCTGACCCACGGATCAAACCTGGGTTTCCCATATTATATGCAGATTCTTTATGGTCTAAGCCACCAGGGAACTTGTGTGTGTGTTTAGTTGCTTAGTCATGCCCAACCCTTCGCAACCCCATGGGCTGCAGCCCATCAGGCTCCTCTGTCCATGGGATTTTCCAGGCAAAGATACTGGAGTAGTTTGCCATTTCCTTCTCCGGGGGGATCTTCCCAACCCATTGATCGAACCTGGGTCTCTTGCACTGCAGATTCTTTACCAAGTGAGCTACCAGGGAAGCCAACACTCTGTTAAGTATGTTAAGGGAATTAGAGCAAACCATACACTTAGATGCCTCTACAATACAGAGATTCATAAAAGTTGAAAAGAAAATGATGAATAAGAACTTAAAACTAAACAAAAAGAAAAAAAAAGATTAGAGAATTAGCTTGTAGTACACCTCTACCTCTATAAGCAATAGTTACAAAATATGGACAAAATAATAATAAACATAATAAAAAATCTTTAAAAATCAGACTGTTTTTTGGAAGACAGTCAGAATTGCTTGGAAGAAATCTGCAGTATTGTCTTCTCCATTATTTGAGGCTAAACCTGAAGGTAATAGCAGTTTAAGTGGTGGTGGCTCAGAGAGACTAAATCTCCCATAGCAATTACACCCCACTGTCTTTCTAAAACCAGTGCAAGGAATTTCACAGCAACCAGAGACACTAAAATATGAATGGGGAACTCCAGAAAAGATAGGCATCAGAAGAGGAACCTAACTTTTATATAAATTAAGGCCAAATTTTAGGTTAAATCCTGAAGCATGCCAGCACAAGCTAACATTGAAAGCAGTTTACAGTGAAGCCTTAAAGGACTAAACTTAGGACACCTTCCTGGGGATACCTTCCACTACAGGCTTGGCCAAGACTAAGTTTGAATTGAATCAAAACCAAACAAAAATCAACACATGTAAGAAGAATGCAGTAGTTGAATCATGAGTGTATATAACATTAATATTCACATTGTACAGGATAGAGCAAAAATTACTAAACTTAAGAAGAGTAAAGAAAATGTGACCCATTGTCAAGAGAAAAGAAACTTAATACATGGTAACCCCATGATGATTTTATCAGACAATGACTAAAAAGTAGCTACTAGAACTCAGCTCAGTGAAGTAAAGAAAGATAGAGTAAATTAAAATATAAAATCAGAATAGAATAACAAAAAACATAAGAAGGACCAAAATAAAATTTTATAATTAAAAAATAGATACTAACAAGAATATTTAATGTAATATATTAAGTAAAAGATTCACTCACTGGCTTAATAGCAAAATATAGATGACAAAAGAGTCAGTGAACTTTAAGACAGATCATCAGAAATTATCCAACTGGACAGAAATGCAAAAATTTTCACAAAATGAAGAGAGCCTCAGTGGCCTATAGGATAGCATCAAATGTCTGACATGCAGGTCACAAGAGTTTGTTGAGGAAATGAAAGTTAGGATAAGTAGAAAAAAACTGCTTAAAAATCTAATGGCCCCAAACTTCTCATATTTAATGAAACTGTATAAATTTAAGTTTCAGGAATCACGGAGAACCCTATGCAGTGATAATTTCAGAGAAGAAGGTACAGGTATATCATAGGAAAATTGGTTAAAATGAAAGGCAAAGAATAAATCTTAAGAAGTCAATGAAGAATAAATCTTAAGAAGCATATGACATACAGGGCAACATTTATTTTAAATTACAATGGGCTTCTCTTCTGAAACTACAAATGCTAGAAGACAGTAGAGCAACATTTTAAAAATGCAGAAGAAAACGTGTGTGTGTGTGTGTGTGTGTGTGTGTGTGTGTGTGTGTGTGTGACTCAGTTGTGTCCAACTCTCTGTGACTTCATGGTCTATAGCCCACTAGACTCCTGGGCAAGAATACTGGAGTGGGTTTCTATTCTCTTCTCCAGAGGATCTTCCCAGCCAAGGGATCGAACCTGGGTCTCTGGCCTTGCAGGTGGATTCTTTATTGTCTGAGCCACCTTGAGAAATACAATTAAGAACAAATGATTCTTAAAACTTAATTAAGAGAAGGAAATAAATTGACTTAAAATGGAACAGTTTGAACAGACAACTAAAAACATATACTCATGGCAAATGAACACATGAAAAGATAATTAACATTATTATTTATCAGGGAAATGCACAGTAAAACCATAATGAGATACTGCTACTCATTCATCAGAGTGGCTAAAATTAAAATATGACTATAATAACTGTAGGCTATAATGAAGAGAAAATGAAACTTTGATATACTATTTTTTACACTCCTTAATTGAAAGAGTTTAAGGTTTAGAGAACATTAAAATGCCAGAAATCTGTTTTTATCAAATAGTTAAAACCTGGCATGAAAATATATACACAAAACCAGGCAAAAAGGCAAAGAAGAAATTTACATAGACATAATGTGAGGAAAATGTAGCTCATTTCTTTAAACATAAAAAAAAGGTGAGGAAATAGACTATCTGATGAATCACTGAAATAATGAAATACTGAAAAATCTCTACTACTATCACTTTGGAATATTCTCATACATCTCATTTACATTAGTAAGAAATGCAGCTTGGAGAAGGAATGATGACAATTTTTCTTTCACAATTTTTATCTTATTTCCAGTGACAATGTAAATAGTTTTCTTCCTCAGCACCCTCACATTAGTCTGCCATTCCTATTTCTAACACATGCTAAAATAATAAGCTATGGACTAAGGCAGATCATGCTTGTGATTTGAGATCATTCACTCTGTAACTTCAGGAGCTTGAGCAAATATCAATCACCTTGAGTTTTATGTCCCTCATCTGCAAAATGGTAATCTTAGCACATACAGCGTTTGGGATACATAGTAGAAGCTAAGTTAATAGTGTCCTCATTATTACTGACCACCCTGACACCCATCACCAAAAACAACACACTTTCAGTTCCAGTCCATTTGACATATTTAATATCAAAAATTCTAAACATATAACAATGGAAATATTCTATACTCTACCAGGTGTATATCTACTCCCTTCCAACATGCCAATGCTATATCTCACAGCTCAAAATGTTTATCTATTTTAATATCAATTGAAACAAAAGGTTTTTTTGTCTTGTTGAGTTCCTGCCACAAAGTAAGATTTCATGACCAATGTCTTACTGAATTAATATATTAAGAGAAGTTCCCTAAACAAAGAAGCCAGTAATTACAGTATAAAGTGTCACAACAGAACTAATTTGAAAACTTCAGATCAACCCCGATACCTCAGGGTAGATGAGCCCAGCCTTAACAAAGATGTCTCTGAAAAACATCTGCTGTTGTTGTTCAGTAGCTAAGTCATGTCTGACTCTTTGTGCCCCATGGACTATAGCACACCAGGCTCTTCTATCTGGGATTTTCCAGGCAAGAATGTTGGAATGGGTTGCCATTTGCTTCTTCAAGGGATCTTCCCAGACCAGGGATCAAATCCACGTCTTCTATATTAGCAGACAAATTCTTTGCCAGTGAGCCATCAGGGAAGTGCCTCAAAATATCTAACATTGTTTTAAATGAACTGTATTTGTTTCTTCTCAAAAGTCAATTAAAAAACCCAACAGCAAGAGAAGCATCTTATTTTTACTGAAAAGAAAAGTTTCTGAGGAAAACTGTCACCTATTAATTTATAAATTCAGATGTTTTTACTGATTCTTATTTAACATGACATATTTTTGTCCCTCCCTATTAAATGCCTAAGAATAAAAATCTGAATTACTCTTTTTTTTTGTTTTGTTTTGTTTTTTTTATTTTAGTTTTTTATTTTTTAAATTTTAAAATCTTTAATTCTTACATGCATTCCCAAACATGAACCCCCCTCCCACCTCCCTCCCCATAACAACTTTCTGGGTCATCCCCATGCACCAGCCCCAAGCATGCTGCATCCTGCGTCAGACATAGACTGGCGATTCAATTCACATGATAGTATACATGTTAGAATGTCATTCTCCCAAATCATCCCACCCTCTCCCTCTCCCTCTGAGTCCAAAAAGTCCGTTATACACATCTGTGTCTCTTTCCCTGTCTTGCATACAGGGTCGTCATTGCCATCTTCCTAAATTCCATATATATGTGTTAGTATGCTGTATTGGTGTTTTTCTTTCTGGCTGACTTCACTCTGTATAATCGGCTCCAGTTTCATCCATCTCATGAATTACTCTTAATAGTCAGTGAGTTAGGGAAACTTTAAATACTCTGGGTGAATTTCAACAAAAGTGCATTGCTGCTTCTGTCATCCCTTTGTAATTTCTTGAAGCTAGTATGTTTATAAGCTTCGCTTTCTTATAACCAACCTTGTAGTTAGATATTCAATACAGTTCTCTGGAAGGATTTCACCACTTTTCAGATGTTCTTACCCAATATTTTTGATATAGATATTAGGCTCATTTTGCACAGTTATTTTTTGTAGTCCTAGTTGGCATATCACTAGACAGGAATGCCAAGGTTTAAGTGATGAAGTCTTATAGTTCTCTGGGTGAGTTGTAAGGTAACTCTTAGGCATTTTTGTGAGTTGTTCAATAAATTCTCCATTGAAACTTAAAGGCAAGTATGTCGAAATGCCCTTGAAAATGATTTACCATATCCTACTCACTTTTCCCATAATTTGATTCTTTCTCAAATTAAAGATACTTTTCTGGTTTGTAAAATAACACTGGTTTTTAAAATAAAATGTAAGAGTAAAATAAATCATTCTCTGAACAGATAGTGGTGAAATTAAGAAATCAACAAGTGGGCAGTGCAGTAAAGTATCTTAGTTCTTGAAACCTATTAGGTATTTTTGTGCGCCTACCATGTGTTAAGAACTTCTCTAAACTCTTGGAGATATGGTGGAAAATAAAATAAAGCCTCTGCTGCCAAGAAGTTTCTATTCAGTTCAAGCATCCCATGGAATTGGGATAAACTTTTCATCTTAATACACCAATGCAAACAATTTTGCAAAAGACCTTTTTTAGTTTGTTGTTGTATCTGAAGAAACAGGAGTCAAAGCATTTACAATAATGAAACTATCATATAAAATAGTTATTTCTAAGACTTTTTCAGCAGTCTTGAAACCTCTATGTAATCCTTTTACCATCTAAGATTAAAAGCAAATGTATACTGTTGGTTCTGTCTTTGTACGCTGCACTGAAGCATTGTGAGGGACTTAGAATGGGATTATTTTTAAGCTTATTGAGTCAAAATAACAAATTACCAATTTAGTACCTGAAAGTCAAAAAAAAAGATGAATGCGGTCAGGTCAGATTAAACACAAACCCTGAACAGTTTCCATCTGATGGGCATACGTATAAAATGCAGGATAGTTTTATCAATATCATTTTTCTGTTTCATTAGCTTTATTTAGCCTGGAGGCTGCAGAGCGGGACCACAGATCTCTTTACCATTAGTCCACTTCTATCAAGCTGTGAGGGAGAACGACAAGAAAACTTCATTAAGCCCTAGAGGGCAAGTACGAATAGATGCACTTCCTTTCCCAGACTTCACCTCCAGAACTCTCTGATGATACTTGAGCTACATTCAAAGAAGCATGCCCTTTAATTAATAGAAATGTTCACTTACTCTTTTTCTATTGAATCTCCAGGAATTGTACTAATTTTTTTCCAGTGGGGAAAAATTGAAATTTGTGATCAGTCAATTAGATCATGTGATTATTTAATAGACAAAACGATCTAGCTTATATCACCTAAATCCAATATGGAAGCAGCCACGCAGATAAATTTTCATCCTTGAGACACAAAATTATTAAAGTAAACTTAAACTTAACAGAACAGGAGAGTAGAGGGGGAAATGCTCATGTGGGTCCAACTGTACTTCTCCAGTCCTTTCTTACTACACAGGATTTTAGATAGACTAAGGTTTCCCATAAGAGAGTAAAATGAGATTAAGCTGAATCTGACTCAGACATTGAAACCTGTTTCTCAGGCTCTTGTGTCACTTGCATTAGTATTAATATTTGAAAATGTTTCTTCAAGGCTGAAGCAAAATCACCATCATCATCATCTTTGACTCTAGTCCTTCACCATCACCTATTTCCTTAAGAAAATATGAATCAGAGGATTAGTCTAGCAATGGCACCCTACTCCAGTACTCTTGCCTGGAAAATCCCATGGATGGAGGAGCCTGGTAGGCTGCAGTCCATGGGGTCGTGAAGAGTCGGACGCGACTGAGTGACTTCACTTTCGCTTTTCACTTTCCTGCATTGGAGAAGGAAATGGCAACCCACACCAGTGTTCTTACCTGGAGAACCCCAGGGACGGGGGAGCCTGGTGGGCTGCCGTCTATGGGGTCGCACAGAGTCAGACATGACTGAAGTGACTTAGCAGTAGCAGAGGAAATTTGACAGAGTTGTCTAAAGTTTTGGCCTTTAGGTAAAATCGGAAACGGGTGTCTTGACATATCATAACATTGACCCACCTGCTATATAAACTTTTCTCTTGAGGGAAATCAGAATAAGGAATCCCAGTTGGCCAACTACAGTACTGAGCACCAATATTAATAATGCATTGCTGCTTGCCTAGGAACTTACAACCTATTATACCTTTAAAAAGAGTAATCATGTAATTCCCCTCTTGTAGCCACGATTCCCTGTTCAGTTCTTTCCTTAGAATGGCATTAGAGAGCTCCCCTGTCTGAAAGCTTCTTTCTATTTGATATACTAGCTGACAGCACTTCAGGGGAAGCAGGGCATGTTTAAAGTTTCAGTATCTTTTCAAACAATCTTTCTTGGCTTCCCCTCCTGTTGGCTACTAACAATCTGAAAGGCACTCAGCAAAATCAACTTGCAGTTTCAAAGAATTTAGCTGTTTTCAAGTCAACTTTGCTTAAAAAGAATTTAAATACAGTTCATCATTCAAAAAATATAAATTTGTACATTACAAATAACCCGAGGGCAGCCCCAGAATTTCTGGAGTGCTGAGAGAATGAGGCAGCCGAATGTGCAGAGAACCCAGAAGCAATGCATTCTTGAGGACAGGGTCACAGTGTTAACTCAAAGCATCCTGCCACTGAACAAACCTCAAAAGCCACCAAATCAGCTTTCTCCTTCAAAGCATCTAGTATGCACTGCTGCTGCTGCTGCTGCTGCTAGGTTGCTTCAGTTGTGTCTGACTCTGTGCGACCCCAAAGATGGCAGCCCACCAGGCTCCCCCATCCCTGGGATGCTCCAGGTGAGAACACTGGAGGAGGTTGCCATTTCCTTCTCCAGTGCATGAAAGTGAAGTCACTCAGTTGTGTCTGACTCTTTGCAACCCCATGGGCTGCAGCCTACTAGGCTCCTCCACCCATGGGATTTGCCAGGCAAAAGTACTGGAGTGGGCACTACGGCCTCTCAAAAGGTATGTCAGCCCTGAAGCTTCTCTTTCCATGTAAATGAATTATGCCGACAAGCTTGTAAAAGGACTTAATTTAGTAAACAATTAAGCTGATGGAAAGGTATTAAAAATTGCAGGCAGCAAGTGAGGAAAACATAAGGAGAGAGAGGTGGAAGGTAGTGCTCAAGAGACTAGGAGAGTAGGAGTAAAGGGAAGGGAGAACACGTGTTTAATTATTTCAAAGAGACTATGTCCAAATAAGCTGGGTTAATGAAAGACGAAAGTTATCCTTAAAGTTTTCCTTTAACCCATCCATTCAATTATGTATCTTAAGTATGAATCTCTTGTTATGTGTAGACACTGTCCTCATATTGAGGGAAAAATATAACAAAGAAATATAATCTCCTTACCTCCAAGGTTCCTATAATCTTATGGAGGGGATAGAAAACATGACTGGCAGATTGAAAAATGATAGATAGATAGACTCCGAATTATTTGCACTGACTAAAGAAATGGGAGACTGGGGTAGGGGAGTATTGACAAGATGAATTTAGGGAGAGATGTGAAGTAGTATGTCAGTGGAGGGGATCTGTGGAGAAGACAATCCAATCAGAGGCAAAAGCCATAGCAAAAATACGAACAGGGCAAAGCATAATCTGGAACCAATGCAAGGTCTACAGTGGCAGAAATGTGATGCACACAGGAACTTGGTGGAACAGGAAATACAGGCAACTTGGGATCAGATTTTGGAGGATTTTATCACAATTTATCACAAAATATAAAAATATGTTTCTTTTAATATCTTGGTAATTATACAGCAACAAAACATCTAAAATTGTAAGTGCTTTTATCAACTCCTCAACTATAAAAAGAAACTTCTGATTATGTAGTGCACAGTATAAACAATGGAGGAGAGAGGAAAATAAAAATCCACAACATTCACGGACTATTGCAATCATGTCAGAGAGGATCACGCAAAGAGACTGGAATGGAGGCACACTCTCTCCTCAGATCTGCCTAATGTAAAGTTTGTCTGGAATTCTTATTAAACACATATCTTTCCATGGATCTGTCATAGGATCAAAGATATTTTATGCTTGTTAGTGTGAGATGAAGCTTGGGAATTTGTCAAATAAGTATTTCAGATAATTTTTACCCTTAGGGGAACTGGGGGAAAAACTAAGGTAGAGGGCATGGGCCTGTAACCATGGTTACTTATGAGGAAACTCAAGCAAATAATTGTGCTAAGGAGTTGCAGGGGCATGCAGATATGAAAAGACCCCATATTAATAACATGTTGTATAATCTAAATATAATTAAGAGGTCAAGGGGGTCAGATGTTGTATGGATTTAATTGCTTGTAAAATTAGATGATTACAGCAGGACAGGTAGCAAAGAAACAAGTAGACTTAGGTTTTGAAATATAGCTTACGGAATTGTAGCACAAAATGGATTGTCTTTTGGTAATGCTTTCCCCATTCATGGTGGCTTTTTAATGCTAAGGTTACAAATAGAGGTCATAAACATTTATGTTTACTACATAAAAGTTAGTGAAAATGCCAGATTTAATATTTATATGCCTAGATTCCTCTCTTTTTTGGCTGGAAAAGTTTCACATTTAAAAGTAAATACATCTCAGTGAGATACAGTCATTTACTTCTTTTCCTTGTCTTGAAGGTCTATTTCCTCTTAGCGGGATATGCAGAAAATTGGATCTTATCAAATTTTTGAGATATCTGCTTAGGAGAGGTTTCTTTGAGCTCGGCTCACACTGTTCCCTTGTGTTTGGAGCTCCAGCCTGCCTTAACACTTGCTGTTCCTGCCACCATAAAGTGTGATGCTGAAATTGCTTTATCTCCTAGAGGACATGTGCTTGATAGGATGATGCTCCAGCTTCAGATCTACCCATGCTGACATGGACAAAGTCTATGAAAGGTCCTCCATCGTTTGATTTTCTCCACGACTATAGCACCAGGCTCTGCTGATACCAAATACATTGCCTTAATATAGTGTGACAAGTTACAAATGGTTTTTTTTTTTGATATGGAAGGAGATAAAGTTTTCTGCTTAAAGTAAATTTTTAGGATTCAAAGTACAAAATCATAGGTTCACTCTTTGTTAGGGACGATACTTTGAGTCATGAGTTGATCCTTCAATTCCTAAACTGAGGTCCCTTTTCTCAGCCGCTTAATGTCAAAAGAGAGTCCATCTTCAAATACCATACACTCTAAAAAACTTTCTATTTACTTGATTGGATTGCTCCCCTTTCCTGTCAATGTCTCCCAAAGTTTGTTTCTTCAATTTTTCAAATTAAATCAAAAGCTTTCCTATATTGCTCAAGGGAATACTGAAGTTCTGAAGAACAATATAGTCTCTAGCCAATTCCAGAAGGATATATTTCTGTGAAATTGCCCCTTGTATTTAGAAACAGCTGATTAAGCTTAAGATTGTTGTTTGATTTCTTAAGTGATTTTCATTGCAGTCTGCCAGACTAAAAATGGAGCTGTTCTATTTCCTTACTGCACTTCATTCCATGATGCCATTCTATTTTACAATTTTTAGAGGAAGGAGTCTCTAGAATATCCATTTCGGGAAATGCTTGATTAGAGCCAAAAATTATTTTAAAATACATCACTACAATATAAATCAGTTACCTTAAAATAAAAAAGACGGAGGAAGACAAGTTTGCATATAATCTGAAGTTTTATTTTTTAACCATAGTAATAGTAATTGTGTTAGTCACTCAGTTGTGTCTGACTCTGTGACTTCATGGACTGTAGCCTGTCAGGCTCCTCCATCCATGGGATTCTCCAGGCAAGAATACTGGAGTGGGTTGCCATTCCCTTCTCAGGGGATCTTTCTGACCTGGGGATTGAACCTGAGTCTCCTGCATTGGAGGCGGATTCTTTACCATCTGAGCCACCAGGAAAACCCCATTTTTTTTTTTTTGTAACCATATCCGCTTCAAATATTTGACCTTCCTTCATTATTTGGGTTTAAACAATCTATTTTTAAATATATGTTTGTATGAATTCACTAGAAATAATACAAGTGAATTTATTACTTCATTACTGAGATGACCATAAATTTATAACAAATACAACTGATGGTTCAAACTATTTGTCATCTTTAGAGGAATCATATGGGACCACATCTCAATACAATGTATCTTTGGAGGAAAGGTAAATTATTTCTCCACTGGATTTCTCCAAATTCTCATCTCCCAATGGCCAAATACCTCTGCATTTCTAGGATATATATTGGTCCTCCAGGCAGCCAGAAGTCTCCCTTTGCAGGTCAAATTTAGCCATTATTCAAGAATCCAGTAAGGGCATTGGCTCCATATGCAGTTATATCCTTGTTCTTAAATGACAGCTTATAATGCTTGATTAAGTGAAACAGAATTTGTTCTCAAAACATGGTACAAGAGATTTGGACTTGGTTGCACAGTCAGCTGCTCTAATGCTATCAGTATTCTTACTGAATTTATACAAAGCAGTGATTTAAGAGGGGAAAGAAAGAGCTTACTCATGTGTCCATCAGAAAAGAAAACATTAAAAATATCATCAATTTCAAGTTAATAACCACAATCAAATTTCCTTAATCTGTCTATTCAAATCTGTGTAAATAATTCTCTTTCCTCTGGATCTCAGGTCACTAGTTTGCTTTCAAGAAGTTTATCTGATTCTGATCTAAAATACATTCTGGAAAGCCTATTCTAGACCTTGGTATTGTTGAAAGTTGTCTGAGCCATGTCTGTTCAGAACCCTGTGCCAAGACTTTTTTGAGTTACAATTCATTTTTAGTTTTTTTTTTCTTTTGCATTTTTATGATAGTAAAACATATATACCATGAGAGCAAGCCTTTGGAATTTTTAAGTGTAAAGTATTGTGAACTAAACACACAATGTTGTTTAGTGGGTTCTAAAACTTACTTATCTTGCGTAACTAAAACTTTATACTCACTCAATAGCAATACTGCATTTCCTTCTTCACCTGGTTCCCAGCAGCCACCATTCTCCTTTCTGCTTCTATGAGTTTGTTTTCTTTAGACATTTCATATGAGTAGAAACTGTGGCTTATTTCAGTTAACATAATGTCTTATAAATGTTGTCACATATGAAAGCATTTTCTTCTTTTTTAAAGTTAAAAATATTCTATTCTATGCATGTATGTTTCATATATCTATCTATCTATACATATATATATATATATATATATACACACCATAATTTTTATCCATGTATCTATTGATAGACATTTAAAATGGAACTACCACATGATCCAGCAATCTCACTTTCAGGCATTTATCTGAAAGAATCGAAATCAGGATCTTGAAAACTCTTATTATTTGAAGCACTGACTTCTAAGAGTATTTGGTATAGCACTTCCATAAGATCTGTAACTGATCTTAGCTGAAGTTCAGCTTATGTTTCATAACTTATAAACAACTTTTAGGCAAATACGAGAGGAAAACAGTAACTATTTTCTGATGGTAGAACTGAATGTCTGTGATAAACTGATTATAATAACCAATAATAGAATTAAGGACAGTAATATTCTTTATTGGGGTACAATAAAAGTACTTCATAAAGATTTGACTGATTTTACCTTCAAGGATAAACACATATTTTGGAGAATGAAGCCATAGAAAACTACCAGGGCTGATATCTATAGTGCATGACCTTTAAAATATGTCTATATGAGTAACATTTTTTTCCCTAGCAGAAACTGAAGTTACTATTATATCCACTGTCCTATTTCTAGGCTGCCTCTAAATTAGAATATGAGAAATACCAGAAGTTGATCACACCCAGTGCATGAAAACAGACACTGCTCCACTGGTTCTCATAATACTCCACAAGCTATGGTAGGCTACAATACAAAGAACTATACCCACTCTTAGTCTTTACTCTAGAACGCAATTCTTGTACTTCCTCAACAAGTGCATGCAAATAAATAAATAAACTCACATGAGTTCATTCCCACTGTATAATTTTAAATCACATCTTCCTCATATAGTTAGAATGATGAGCAAGACAGTAAACTGTGCTAACATTTATATTGGTGGTTTAGTTGCTAAGTCATGTATGACTCTTGTGATGCCATGGACTGCTGCCTGCCAGGCTCCTCTGTCCATGGGATTCTCCAAGCAAGAACACTGGAGTGGGTTGCCATTTCCTTCTCCAATATGTATATTAGTTTGGCCAAAAAGTTCATTTGAGTTTTTCCATAACATCTTAAAGAAAACCCTTAACGACCTTTTTGGTCAACCCAATATCTGATCCCATTATTCTTTATAGTAGATATCTCTTCAGACTGTCCATGAGTCAACTCAGTCTCCTAGCACCACCCTCCTTCACTGCCATTCGTATAGTCACATACTCTTGCATGTACCTGGTTGTGTTTACCAGGTCAGAGATAGGCATTTAACTTGAGCTGGGCCCAAAATTCTCTTCCCTAGAATTTCTGCACTTATATAAGAAATAGGCTCATCTAACCATAAATTATGTTGAGTCTGAAGCTTGCTATATGACCATCTTTATTGCCAGCTGAATAAAGCCAATAGGCAATGCAGTAGAATAAAGCTAAGGATTTGAAAAATGTAGAAATGAAACAGAGAGGGAAAAGTTCCAGTTTGCCTGTGTTTTTGCTGAGGCAAAACATGTTCTATCCATGGTCACACAGTCTTTAGCAGAAGAACTTGTTTTAACACAGGAAGTCTCAGTCCTTTTTTAACTATTCCACTAGCATAAACGTTAAGAGGGCAGTGATGTTCATCTTATCTGTCCATCACTCTATCCCCCGTGAACGGAACATCACAGATGCCCAATAAGTAATTTTTAAAATAAATGAATGCTTGTGGTAGGTTCTATTTATATTAAGCTTCTCATTCCAAAGGGTTGAGACTAGCCTTACTGGTGGCTCAGGGGATAAAGCGTCCGCCTGCAATGCAGGAGACCCGGGTTTGATCCCTGGGTTGGAAGATCTCCTGGAGAAGGAAATGGCAACCCACTCCAGTATTTTTGCCTGGAGAATCCCATGGACAGAGGAGCCTGGCAGAGTACAGTCCACGGGGTCGCAAAGAGTCGGACACAACTGAGCCAATTCACTTGACTTCACTTCTTCACTTACTAGCTGGGACAGATACACATAGATTTTCTTTGCATAAAAAGACAAAATCATCCTGCTTAAGACTGCATTCATGGTTAATAAGAACATTTTGGTACTATAGCAGCAAAATATGACTCTATTTATACTAGTTCCTTATGTAAAATAGTTACTGTGTATGTTCTAAAGCCCATTTTGATATAATGACAATCTCAAAGGATAATGACACTTAAAAAAATACTTGCTCTGACATTTAATGGGTAATGGACAAATGTCACCTTATTACTACATGCATATGCAGATATATACTTTACAGGACTTGAACTGTTTCATTTAGGTTTGGCCTTTCTTATTATTACCATTTCCTAATTTAAAATGTCTTAATTGCATCAGTGTCGGTGAGTGAATTATAGATCTTTTTATAAATTACCACACAGTAGGGGGCTAGGCTAAAAGCATGCATAATCTGTATGGTCTACTTATATACAAACTTGACTGCTATATTTTTAACACCATTTATACAAACTGTGTTATGACCTGGCTAATAACTAGTAAGCATTAATAATATATTGTGAAAATTGAAAGACAAAAATGGTAGACAAAAAAAAAAGATAGTCAACCAATACATGTTAAAAATAAGAAAAAATAGCAGCTTTTCCTGCTTTGTTGTATTTATTTATTTAAAGAAAAGTGATGACATTATCTCATTAAAAACAGTGGAATGGAGCAGAGGAAAGAGGGCCAAGAAAGAATTAGACTTGGAAGAAGAGGCTGTTCAAGTTAAGGAAGCTAAAGGGCCTTTCCCAGATAGCAGATAGTATTCTCTAAGATGTGTAGCAGCAAGAGAGGAAGTTCTCAACAAAGAAATGGATGGCACAAGAGTAAGTAAAGCAGGGGAAAAGCATCTAAAAAAATCCATCAGGATAAAATTCTGGTTCCACCCAGTGTGTGAATGCATGCTCAGTCATGTCCGACTGAGATCCTGTGGACTGTAGCCCATCAGGCTCCTCTGTCCATGAGATTCTCTAGGCAAGAATACTCGAATGGGTTGCCATGCCCGTCTCCAAGGGAACTTCCTGACCCAGGGATCAAAGCCACAACTCCTGTGGCTCCTTCATGGCAAACAGTTTCTTTCACTGAGCCACTTGGGAAGTCCCTCCATCCTAGGGATCAGAGCTCAGAAGCAAGATTCAAGCCCTTTGGTGTCAAAGAATAAGGACACTTCTTAGTATCTTAGTACCAAGGGTGGGAGAGATACCAAGATTAGAATCCAGAAAGAAAAACTGGAGTATAAGGTCATGATTAAAAATGAGGCAACATCCTACAAAGTAGAGATCAGGTGCACAGTCAGATCTAGAGTACAAAAAAAGGAAAGCTTTGATGCTGAAATTCAAAGAGGCAGTCTAAAGCCCTTAAAACTTTTCTACTTCTGATCAGGATGAGTCCTACATAGGTATCAAATGGTCAGAGATATGAAGGATATACAGACCCAGGTTTCAGGATCAGGATCTTACAAAGTTTTCTTAAATAGTCAAATTGGGGTAAGTGAAAGGGCAATTGAGATAAGCATGAAGCAGTTTAGCACACCTTTCTATTGCTGAGCAGATGAGTTATAATTCTGACTTTGTCTCATTAACTGTGTGCCCTTAGATGAGTTTAACTTGAACATGAAAAAGTACATACTTCTTTTATAATATAAGGATAATAAGACTAGAAATCATTGAACTGCAAGGAGATCAAACCAGTCAATCCTAAAGGAAATCAGTTCTGAATATTCACTGGAAGGACTGATGCTGCAGCTGAAGTTCCAATACTTTGGCCACCTGATGTGAAGAACTAACTCATTGGAACAGACCCTGATGCTAGGAAATACTGAAGGCAGGAGGAGAAGGGGATGACAGAGGATGAGATGGTTGGATGGCATCACCGACTCGATAGATATGATGAGTTTGAGCAAGCTCCAGGAGTTGGTGATGGACTGGGAAGCCTGGCATGCTGCAGTCCATGGGGTGACAAAGCGTCAGACATGACTGAGTGACTGAACTGAAGATATAACTGTTTAGAAAATGAAACTGTGTTACATAGTACATATAACCCTTTATCAAGTGTATATAAGTAGTTACACATAACCAGCCATATTAGCATACGAGTACTTACTAAAAGTTAATCAGCTCATAGTTAGGCTAGTTAGGCTCATACAGGGAGGGGTTCATAAGGTTAACTAAGAACCTGCTAAGGAACTGTTTGCTGGCAACATTAACTAGGGATCATTTTAGGAAATTAAAGCTAAGTTGAAGGTTTTATGAATTTTGTCCCAGTCATAACCTGTGCACATGTTAATGATAATAGTAAATATGCTTTTCTTTACAATTTTATGCATATTATGATTGAAAAATAAGTGTGTACATGCATGCTCAGTAGCTTTAGTCCTGTCTGACTCTCTGTGATCCTATGGACTGTATCCCACCAGGCTCCTCTGTCCATAGGATTCTCCAGGAAAGAATACTGAGGTGGGTTGCCAGGGATTGAATCTGTGTTCCCTGCGGCCCCTGCACTGCAGGCAGATTCTTTACTGCTGAGTCACTGGAGAAACCTTCCCCCTAGGAAAAACTATCTGTTTCAAAACAATGTATTACGGATGTTAAGGTTTTTTATTATATATTTTTTTACCATTACTCATTACTACTTCCTTTTGAACATTTGATAAATTACCTCTCTATGGTTATTAGCTTTGTATACCTTTCAGTTGTTGCTAAATTAAGATAACAAGAAACAATGGTTCTTACATTACCCTCACATATTTAGTGTTCCAGCATCATGGAAATGATGTGGACATGAGATTCACCTCCAAACTGAAAATGACCTTGTAATTCTCATATCTATAACATGGCAGTCTCTCTGGGAGCTAGTTAGCCAGCTTTCTGAACAACTTGCTACAAAACACCTCTACTTTCATAAGTGATTCTTAAAACTGTCTTTCAGTGGAGAGAGAAAGCAGAGGAAGATACTGACTCTTCTTTTTTCCTTTGAAATACATTAGTTTTAAAAGTACAGCTGGTTTCCATAATTAATCTTATTATGAGTGTCTTTTTGTGAAAAAGATCTTTCTTGGAAAAATCATTGAATTATTTAAACCAGTAATAATAATAACACACTTTCATAAGGGTATGTTTCTAATTATATTTCTTTTGTCTCTCAGTAGGTACTAGTCGTTCAGGCTATTCAAGGGAATTTCTAGTGTTCTGTATTCTATTTTGGCAAATCCAACAATAATATGTTCGATTCATTCATGATTAAACCATATAATTACTATAAATAATTTAGCAAAATGCTTAAAATGAAAAGGATTTACCACTCAGATTGAGACAGAGCTAACATAAGCAAATGCTATCAAAAGAGGGGGTAAGAATTAAAGATATTTATCTTACAAGGAAAATATAAGAATAAAATATTAACCTCAAACCTGCACCTTTCTCCTGTGTTCCCACATTAAGTGCATATTTTTATGAGCATGTGTAAGTATTTTGGCAATTCTCATTTATAAAAGCTACTCAGGCTGACTTTATATTGAGTCTATTTGTTTCTCTTTGTAGTAAATCACCCTTTTAGATAAAATTTTCACTATCTATACATTCAAATATGACCATTGGGAAAATGAAAGAAATTTTCTAGAAAATATAATAATTTTAGATAAAAACAATAATTTCATACACATCTAATACTTTAATTTTATAATAAAAGTTACTTTGCTTTGGGAGGATTAGCATTTAATTATTTAATATAAATAAAGTTAATTCTGTAATGAAAGATAAATGGTTCCAGACTTACTCTAATTTGTCAAAATACAAATTTCTAAAGTTCTAGTTCAAAAAATAAAAATAAACATAAGATAAGGAAACAACACATATTAAGTGTGTAATACCTACCTTAAATCATTCAAATATCCCTGGTCAGGTTGATTTATTATGCACATTTTACAGATGAAGAAAATTAAGTTGAATTGGAAATGCTACATGTGCATGATTATAATCGATAGAGATGCTGATATTATTAAGAGATTGAATACAATCTGAAAAAAGGATTTCTATAATTTGCAGGGGCATGCAGGTACACATGGATAAACCACATGGGCCAGGACAAGAGTGTGGCTAGTAAAGTGCCCAGGGAACAAAACTGAAAGAAGAGTTTGCTCTCAGAGCTGTGAGAGTACAGAGGCAGTACTTGCAAAACCTAACTGCTAGAGGTTTCTTTAAATTGTGTGCTCTAGATGCATCACATGCCATAATCCAAAGAGTAGAATAAGTGTGTTGTCAATTCTTAGTTTGTATCTGTTGATCTTTCTTCAGCATTTCTGTATGCCTCTCCCTTCCTTCTAGAAACCTTGGAAATTAGTAGAACCTTCTGATCAAAAACTTTCTTTCGATAATCAGTTATGAATATTTACAATGGTACATTTTTTCCTATTTCAGAATGAAATAATAGAGCATCAATTACCTGCAGAATAAAACAAATACTTTTAGCCTATTCTCAATACTTAGAAGTGGACCTTTACAGAAACCAGAAGCTCATGGAGAAAAGCAGAAAGGAAATTAACTTATATTGAGGGCCTTTTCAGAGTCAAACACTTTGCTCATCACTCAATAAATACTTGTTGAACATGTACAGTGTGATGAGCATTATCCTAGACACTAGAGATAAATCAGTGACAAAATAGATTAAAAGATGCTGACATAAATCAACTGCACATCCCACAAGGGGAGATATAGACAATAACTGAGTACATTAGGTTAGAGTACACTGCCACCCTTAGACTCCCCAAAACACTGGGTGCTATTAGAAGCCTCCACTCTAGCATGTCTCAGGAAACAGCCTCCTTATGGGGCAAGCAGTTTACAGGTCTAAGGGACTGGCCCACAAGGAAGCCAAGCATTCCCTCCATCCATCATGATTCTTGTACTCAGACCCTATAATCTCCAGTTCAGTAGGATCCCATACCCAGAAAGTCCTCCCTGTGTGTGTACCTGGAGACCAAGGAGCCAAGGGTTCCTGTGTACTGCAAGTATAACTCAAAGCTTTGACTTACTGTCCAGGAAGAACATAGGTGTACTCGTGGTAAGGAATGGGGCCTGAACAGGGACAATACGGGGTTCAAAATTTGAGCTAGGAGCTGGAACACAGAGTAGTCTACTACTTTAAGTGCAAAACCAGACTTCAAGAATGCTTAAACTTATCAAGAGGGAGGAATAAAATGCATTTTATTTATAATTTTTACCTTGATTTAAAACACTTAAAATATTTATATTTACACTAGGTAGATCTCTATATTCTTCATGCAGGACTGCTAAGCATTAAACATAAACTAGTTAGAAAAAAATAAATGTTATAGAAACATAATACAAAAGAGTGAAGGGAATTACATTTTAAAAAAATGGAATGGGGTTGCAATTTTAAACAGAATGCTCAGAAAAACACTGAATGACAAGGGGATAGTGGAGCAGAGACCTGAAAGATGTCAAAAAGTTGATCAAGCAGTTATATGGAGGAAGGGCAGCCCAGTCAGAGAGAAAGCCTTCTTAAGAGAGGAATATAACTGGAGAGCTGGAGGTCTGAGGAATCACCATAAAGCCAGGGACTATGGAGTGGATTAGGCGAGGGAAGGACAGCGGGAGACATGGTCAGAGATGTGGGAAACGTATACTATAACATGTTAAACACTCTGGCTTATCTCTTTCTGAAATATGGATCCTCTGCATGGTTTGAAACACAGGAATGACTGGAACCTGACTGTTTTGTAGGATTGCTCAGGCTATTTTAAAGGATCATTCAATAGTAGGCACTTAAAATAAGATTTGGGAGGTAATCATGGGAGATGGGTGGCCAGTTAGAGGGTCACTACAGACAAAAACTTATGATGACTAAATTGTGGATGCTAGCAGTAGAGTAAGACAGAAGTGCTTATATTCTGGATTCCAGATTCCTTTTCCACTTCTGAAGCAGGGAAACTTGCTTCAGGACAAAACTCTGAAAAGAATCTGTGATTACATAACACTCATAATTCATACTGATTTACTAAAAACAAGTTGTACAGTTTTACAGATTAACTTGGCTACTAGTATCTGATTTACTAACAATAGGTATGAAATTTTAAGCTCCAGTGTATCAGTTCAGTTCAGTTGCTCAGCCGTGTCCGACTCTTTGTGACCCCATGAGTCGCAGCACGCCAGGCCTCCCTGTCCATCACCAAAGCCCGGCGTTCACTCCAACTCATATCCATCGAGTCGCTGATGACATCCAGCCATCTCATCCTCTGTTGTCCCCTTCTCCTCCTGCCCCCAATCCCTCCCAGCATCAGAGTCTTTTCCAATGAGTCAACTCTTCGCATGAGGTGGCCAAAGTATTGGAGTTTCAGCTTTAGCATCAGTCTTTCCAATGGACACCCAGGACTCAACTCCTTCAGAATGGACTGGTTATATCTCCTTGCAGTCCAAGGGACTCTCAAGAGTCTTCTCCAACACCACACTTCAAAAGCATCAGTTCTTCGGCACTCAGCTTTCTTCACAGTCCAACTCTCACATTCATATGTGACTACTGGAAAAACCAAAGCCTCGACTAAACAGACCTTTGTTGGCAAAGTAATGTCTCTGCTTTTGAGTATGCTATCTAGGTTGTTCACAACTTTTCTTCCAAGGAGTAAGCATCTTTTAATTTCATGGTTGCAATCACCATTTGCAGTGATTTTGGAGCCCCCAAAAATAATGTCTGACACTGTTTCCACTGTTTTCCCATCTATTTGTCATGAAGTGATGGGACCAGATGCCATGATCTTAGTTTTCTGAATGTTGAGCTTTAAGCCAACTTCAGTGTATACAGTGTATAAAGTTTAAAGTTATACAATGATTTGCCAAGATGTATATTATCCCACTAGTACACTGGCATAGTTCGGTATCAAAGTGATCAACACTAGAAAAAACATTATATTTGATTTGGTGGGGTCATTATTTGTTCGTGTATATAATATACTTCAAGGAAAAGAAAGTCACTAGGATGGAGCAGATTCAAATTATGTTATATTTTATGATATTAAAAATCACTATTTAGACATAGAAATTATAAATTGGCCACATATAATTTTACAACATTAGTTCCTTTAAATATAAATATTATGATGAGAAGAATAATGCTCCCCCCCAACCATGATGTTCTCATCCTAATCCCTTGACCCAATGAGTATTTTAGGTCCTATGGTAAAGGGAGATTAAAGTTACAAATGAAATTTATGATATGAAATTTAGGAATTAGCTAAACTTAAGAGAGGATCATATTCTAGATTATCTAGATAGGTCCTTATATGATGACTGCAGAGGCAGGTGAACCCATGTTAGAGAAGATGGGATAATGAAGCAAGATTGGAGTGATTGGACATGATGTAATGTGAGCACCCAAACTGCATTTCTGGTTTGAAGATGAAAGAGGACCATGAGCCATGGCATGTGAGGACCTGTAGAAGCAGGAAAATAGAAAAAAAGCAAAGGAACAAAAAAGCAAATTATTATTCTAGATCCTTCATAAATAAATGCAGTCCTGCTAACACTTTGATTTCATCTTGGTGATACCTGTTTTTGATTTCTGACCTCTAGAAATGTAAGATGATGAATTTCTGTTGTGTTAAGCCACCAGGTTTGCATTAATTTGTCATAGCAGCCATAGAAAACTAGTAGAAAAAGTGAATCTAATGTGTATTGGATTGATCTATAGTTACAATTGTAACTATTTAAGCTGAAACTTTTGAAAAAATTTTCTTCTTGATAAATGGGTTGGGTAAAAGAAATACAATATACCTTCCAGCAATGGGAGGTTACAAACAATCCTGTTGATCTGACCTCACCTATGACTAGTAAAAATGCCTCTTTCCTTCCTCCATTTTATCACCATCCCTTCATGTAAAAAGATCACATGAACACATGTAATTACAACTCTGCCATCATATATATTTCAAGTTTAAATTTTATGTAATCTCTGTTGTTATTGAAACCACAGTGTAAGAAATTGATCTAAAATGGTCTTGAGTTGGAAGCGTACCTTGGAGAAACAAATGGTTCAAGAGGGAAGGAATATATGTATACTTATGACTGATTCATGTTGATGTATGGCAGAAATTAACAATATTGTAAAGCAATTATCCTCCAATTAAAAATAAATAAATTATATATATATATGAAGGAAAGAATTTTTCCTAGGAAAGTATCTTCATCTAAGGTCCCTCAGAATATCCACATACTGTAATAAAATAAATACAACCAGAAAGCTTATAAACAGATGTGGGAAATTACCACTATGAAAGCCAGCAAGAACAAACATAGAATTAAATCCAAACAAACTTAGATCTGGAATTATCAACTATATCAATTATTAAAGTATAACTATACATTAAGAGATATTATTTTAAAAAACAGAAATTCAAAGATTATAAAAATGCTCTAAGAAACTTTCAAGAACAAAATGAAAGTTAAAGAAAATCAAAATTATAGAATATAAAAATAGCCAATGTTTTGTAATAACTGTAAATGGAAAATACATTTACATTTTTAAAACTGTATAAAATTTAATTTTATTAAATTATACATTAAAAAAAAGTTCTAAGAAGAAACAAACTCAATCAAAATTAACAAAACAGCAAAGGACAGAAAGTACCACGTGGATGAGCCAGTAGAAATATGAGACAGTCTTTGAAAGAATTCAACGGAAAGGGTCATATTTAAAAAACAAAAATGGCTGGCTGTCTAATCTCTGGTGGACTTTGCTTTCAGTATGGGAATGGTGCAACTTTAGTGAGGGGAATTTTATAAAGTTTATCTCAATTTAAGTTTTTTTTTTTATTCTATAGTCACATTAAGTTGAATGTTGTGATCCTTCTTAAACATGTTTAATGTCTGGAGAAGATATAAGAGAATATGGGAATTCTCTCTCATGTGTAATTCTCATTCCTTTGAAAACCTGCAGGTCTATCTCCTTGAAGATCTAGTGTTACGGCTCTAGGACTATGTATTTCCAATTCAGGATGAAGGCTTTGAGCTAATACCGTTTTGTTAGGAAGGGGACTTCAAGGAGTCCAGATCTGTTTTATCATGAGCACATCACTTTTCATTGCAAAAAAAAGTATCAAATGAGTATATTCTGGGTCCCATTTCCTAGCTGGATAATTGTCAGATAAGTTTGAAATGTGACGCACAACAAAAGGGTATAATTTTGATGGTTACTCTGGCACCTTTCTGATTAACATCCACATTTTCCCTTCCAAGGACTGCTCCCCATATACACAGATGAAAACTGAGAGTGGGTAGGTGGTTGGATGCTCCTGTTGCTCTGCACTACCCCTCTGCTGGGACACTGCAACTAACCCCTAACTTTTGAGAGTGCTGTCTGCTGATGGTTCATAGTTTCCCCTTTCTGACAATGACTCAGGACCTAGAGGAGTCACTTACCAAGAAATGCCTAGGAAGTTATACCCTCTCACAAGGGCAGTAAAAGTCAATGGCTAATTGAGTTAAGAGTACAAAAAGTTGGCCCCTTGCCTCAAGGTATGACAATTTTATGGTGGTACTTTATCTTGCAGAGCTTCTTATGAACTTTAGCTGAACCCATAACTTTGCCTAGCTTCTTTCCTTATCTTGCTTCCTTCGTCCCCTTACAGGCTTCAACTGTGAGCCTTCCCTCATCAATCACTTGTATAAGAATCAACAACTCCGGCTCTGTATCTAGGAAACACAAGTTAAGAAAACATGTTTTGTACAATTGTTAAGATTATTTATAGTAAACTGAGGGGAACAGCAAACTTCCAGATGTTCAAACTGGTTTTAGAAAAGGCAGAGAAACATCCACTGGATCATAGAAAAAGCAAGAGAATTCCAGAAAAACATCTATTTCTGCTTTATTGACTATGCCAAAGCCTTTGACTGTGTGGATCACAATAAACTGTGGAAAATTCTGAAAGACATGGGAATACCAGACCACCTGACCTGCCTCTTGAGAAACCTATATGCAGGTCAGGAAGCAACAGTTAGAACTGGACATGGAACAACAGACTGGTTGCAAATAGGAAAAGGAGTATGTCAAGGATGTATATTGTCACCCTGCTTATTTAACTTCTATGCAGAGTACATCATGAAAAACTCTGGGCTGGAAGAAGCACAAGCTAGAATCAAGGTTGGCGGGAGAAATATCAATAATCTCAGATATGCAGATGACACCACCCTTATGGCAGAAAGTGAAGAGGAACTAAAGAGCCTCTTGATGAAAGTGAAAGAGGAGAGCGAAAAAGTTGGCTTAAAGCTCAACATTCACAAAACGAAGATCATGGCATCTGGTCCCATCACTTCATGGGAAATAGATGGGGAAACAGTGGAAACAGTGTCAGACTTTATTTTTTGGGGCTCCAAAATCACTGTAGATGGTGATTGCAGCCATGAAATTAAAAGATGCTTACTCCTTGGAAGAAAAGTTATGACCAACCTAGATAGTATATTCGAAAGCAGAGACATTACTTTGCCAACAAAGTTCCATCTAGTCAAGGCTATGGTTTTTCCTGTGGTCATGTATGGATGTGAGAGTTGGACTGTGAAGAAAGCTGAGTGCCAAAGAAGTGATGCTTTTGAACCGTGGTGTTGGAGAAGACTTGAGAGTCCCTTGGACTGCAAGGAGATCCAGTCAGTTCATTCTAAAGGAAATCAGTCCTGGGTGTTCATTGGAAGGACTGATGCTAAAGCTGAAACTCCAGTACTTTGGCCACCTCACGCAAAGAGTTGACTCATTGGAAAAGACTCTGATACTGGGAGGGATTGGGGGCAGGAGGAGAAGAGGATGGCAGAGGATGAGATGGCTGGATGGCATCATCGTCTCAATCGACATGAGTCTGAGTGAACGCCAGGCTTTGGTGATGGACAGGAAGGCCTGGCATGCTGCAATCCATGGGGTCACAAAGAGTCAGACACGACTGAGCAACTGAACTGAACTGAACTGAGGGATACGGCAACCCAAAAGTATTCCTGCAACTTACCACACACATAGGTATGCTTCCAAACTGCTTCCTAGGTGGCACTAGTGATTCTTTCCTAGGTAAAGAATCTGCCTGCCAATGTAGGAGATGTAAGAGACATGGGTTTGATCCCTGGGTTGGAAAGATCCTGTGGAGGACTAAATGTCAACCCACTCCAGTATTCTTTCCTGGAAAATTCCATGGACAGAGGAGCCTGGTGGGCCACAGTCCATGGTGTCACAAGGAGTCTGACATGACTGAGAATGCAAACATACACACACACACATTTCCAAACATCTGAGAGCCACTCATGTTAATATCCATAATGCAGGCTATTACTCCTTCTTCCTCTGGGACACTCACTCAAACTAAGTAGACACTGTGTGTGCTATCAGTGTATGTGTGTTTAAAAATATCTGTATGTAAATATGTAAAGCAAATATATTCATTTATGTGTAAAACTACTAATGAAATTATCTAGCATATTTGGACATTTCAAAGCAATATTACTTACTTTGGCCAAAGGAAAAGATGTCCCTTTGAAACCTTAGGGCTTCCCTAGTGGCTCAGATGGTAAAGAATCCACCTGTAATGCAGAAGACCCAGGTCTGATCCATGGGTTGAGAAGATCACCTGGAGAAGGAAACGGCAACAAACTCCAGTCTTCGTGCATTGAGAATCCCACGGACAGAGGAGCCCAGTCCATGGGGTTGGAAAAAGTCAGACACAATTGAGGGACCCACTTTTCACTTTGTAAAACCTTAGAGTAAAACTCAGTAACTCTGTGTGTGTGTGTGTGTGTGTGTGTGTGTGTGTGTGTGTGTGTGTATACTGTCTTCAGCTAAAGACTGGCTGTTTAGAGAAAAAAGTATCCTGAGTGGCTTCAAAATGTTGCTATTGCTACAGTTCATCATGTGAAGAAATCTTTTAGAATAGGCATAATTAGGATAAAAACACAAAACAGAGATTGATTTAATAAATCTGAGGTTTCACAAGAACAAAAATTTTCAGAAGGAGATATCTTTAGGTAGAAATTTCTTCAGTTATGATGAACTACACCATGAAAGAATTTAGAAAGATTATTTAGTTTTTAAAATATATCTCCTTTTTTCTATTTCTTCCTTTGGAAGATCTCGGACACTATTTACACTGCTTTTGTAACTCTGAAAATGACTGTACTGGTTCATTATAGCCATTTCTTCCTATTTTAATGTCCAAGAAATAATTTTCTTAATTAAAGTTCACCAGTGCATTTGCCAAAAAATCAGATTGAACTCAGGTCTCAACTTTAGCACTACTTTGGGCTCTAGGAAGTCAGCCAGTGCAGTACAGAAAGAAAGATATCCACAACCAAAAGGTTGCATTCACTAAGCTAAAGAGGCCTTATATTCTAGCTAGCTAGGCTTTTATGCATACATTCATGCAGTAATCCATTCAATAAGCATTCTTTGACTGTTTAATATACACAGAACTATATGAGAATCTAAGTATTAAAGACGGACAAGGCACATTTTGTATTCTAAAGGAAATGGAAGTGTAGAATTGGAAGTCAAACATTTATAATACATCACAAAGCATCATCTGCTCAGGATCATAGAGGTAGTATAAAAAGTCCCAAGGATCCCAAAAAGAACAGAAAAGAAAATAGAGGTTTATTTTAAAATGGGAGGTTCTTAATTTTGCTCTGGTTAACTAAAAATGATGAAATCTCTTACTTAAAAAAAAAAAAGAAATTGAATATACACTTGCAAGTACTCAAAGTCACACAGAAGAAAAGTTAAATAAAATCCACAGACACACAGTCACAAAATAGTAGATCAGCATATGTGAAAAAACAAGAAAGATAAATTTTGAGGGCAGGGAAACCCAACCCCATTCAGTTAAGAAAAAATGGAAATAAGTATTTGAGCCATTTCAATGGTCCATCAGGTTTCTGCATCCTGTAATACTCAGAAGCGCCAGTGACAGATGTAGCACAAAAGTTGTCAGGATTCTGTTCAATTTTATTTCAAAGCTTTGAAAGTGAATTTTTGACTAGACCTGAAAACTTTTCATAATATTCATTTAATCTATTATGGTTCTGTCCTGGGACCAAGGGTCTAGGATTTGAGGACAAATACTCTAATTTAGCAAAAGCCTAATTTTTCCAACCCATCAAATGCCCAACTATGTTCCTGGGATATTCAGGTGAGTACTTTTTCTCCAGACAGTCTTAGGATTTTCTTTTTCCAATTGTAAGAATAATATGAAGACTATATTTAGAATGGTTAAATGAGATGTTACCCTCATAATACATTATTTATTTTATTTGCATAAATAAAATACAGTACAGAATTCTCCAAGTGATTATTATTAGGTTTTCTATATTTTGTAACTGATTTTTGCCTACTTGACTTATCAATTATTAAAATATGTATATAGTATCTCTAAATGGGGTGGTAGACTAATCTCCTTCTCTGCAGTTCTGTCAAATTCTGTTTAATTTTCTGGGTGTGTTATTAGATGCACACAAGTTTAAAATTTGTCTGTTCCTGGTGAATTAAAACATGTGTAATTATATAATGATCCTCTTTCCTCAATCCCCTGATGGCTCAGCAGGTAAAGAATCCACCTTCAATGCAGGTGACACAGGAAACCCGGATTTAATCTCTAAGTCAGGAGAGATTCCCTGGAGAAGGAAATAGCAACCTGCGCTAGTATTCTTGCCTGGGAAATCCCATGGACAGAAGACCCTGGTGTGCTGCAGCCCATGAGGTCAGAAAGAGACAGACAGGACTGAGCATGAACTTGACAATAATAATTCTCTTTGCCTAACTACTTCTAATACACTATTTTTCTTTTTCTTTTTCTTTTTTTTTTTTACTGTCAAACTTTTGCAGCTCTATAACATGTAACTTGGAAAAGGCAATGGCACCCCACTCCAGTACTCTTGCCTGGAAAATCCCATGGACAGAGGAGCCTGGTAGGCTGCCATCCATGGGGTCACTACAAGTCGGACACGACTGAGCCACTTCACTTTCACGCATTGGAGAAGGAAATGGCAACCCACTCCAGTGTTCTTGCCTGGAGAATCCCAGGGACGGGGGAGCCTGGTGGGCTGCCATCTATGAGGTCACACAGAGTCAGACACGACTGAAGCGACTAAGCAGCAGCAACAACATTTAGCTGTGCCTTTTGTATATGGCCTCTTTAAAATAAGTTTTATTCAAACTGTGTCTTGCCTATCTGTGTGGATTCTGTTTGCTTCTGCCATGTACCCATACACCTGAGAGCATTATTCAGGGCTCCTTTAAACTAAATTCTCAGTTTGAAGTATTCTGGGCCATACAGTCAATATGAATTTTTCTGTCAATCATACTGAGTGTTAGACTAAGGTGATCACTTCTTTGGGAAAATTTGACGTTTTTATCCAGAACCTATTCGAGACTGGAAAATTTTCTTGCCTTTCCCTGGAAAGGTGGGTAAGTTTTAACCTTACTCTTTCTGAAATCGCTGGGGTCTCATTTATATGAAAGGTTTACTCAGCCACTTTGGTCATGTCTGACTTTTTGTGACCCCATGGACTGTAGCCTGCTAGACTCTTCTGTTCAAGGGATACTCCAGGCAAGGCTACTGGAGTGGATTGCCATGCCCTGCTCCAGAGGATCTTCCTGATTGAGGGAACGAAAATGCATCTCTTGCATCTTCTGTATTGCAGGTGGATTCTTTACCTGCCAAGTCATAGGGAAGGCTACGCTGTATTAAACACTAGGAGATAAACAATTTTCAAGACCTAGAGTCCAGATGACCATTATATCTACTACTGTGGGCAGGAATCCCTCAAAAGAAATGGCGTAGCTATCTTGGTCAACAAAAGAGTCCAAAATGCAGTACTTGGATGCAATCTCAAAAACGACAGAATGATCTCTGTTCATCTCCAAGGCAAACCATACAATATCATAGTTATCCAAATCTATGCCCCAACCAGTAACACTGAAGAAGCTGAAGTTGAACAGTTCTATGAAGACCTACAAGACCTTTTAGAACTAACACCCAAAAAAAGATGTCCTTTTCATTATAGGGGACTGGAATGCAAAAGTAGGAAGTCAAGAAACACCTAGAGTAACAGGCAAATTTGGCCTTGGAATGCAGAATGAAGCAGGGCAAAGAGTAATAGAGTTTTGCCAAGAAAATGCACTGGTCATAGCAAACACCCTCTTCTAACAACACAAGAGAAGACTCTACACATGGACATCACCAGATGGTCAACACTGAAATCAGATTGATTATATTCTTTGCAGCCAAAGATGGAGAAGCTCTATACAGTCAACAAAAACAAGACCAGGAGCTGACTGTGGCTCAGATCATGAACTCCTTACTACCAAATTCAGACTCAAATCGAAGAAAGTAGGGAAAACCACTAGAACATTCAGGTATGACCCAAATCAAATCCCTTATAATTATACAGTGGAACTGAGAAATAGATTAAAGGGCCTAGATCTGACAGATAGAGTGCCTAATGAACTATGGACTGAGGTTCGTGACATGGTACAGGAGACAGGGATCAAACCATCCCCATGGAAAAGAAATGCAAAAAAGCAAAATGGTTGTCTGAGGAGGCCTTACAAATAGCTACGAAAAGAAGAGAGGCAAAAAGAAAAGGAGAAAAGGAAAGATATAAGCATCGGAATGAGAGTTCCAAAGAACAGCAAGAAGAGATAAGACAGCCTTTTTCAGCGATCAATGCAAAGAAACAGAGGAAAACAACAGAATGGGAAAGACTGGAGATCTCTTCAAGAAAATTAGAGATAGTAAGGGAACATTTCATGCAAAGATGGGGGCGATAAAGGACAGAAATGGTATGGACCATTATGCAGTAGACATTTACAAAGGGGAGGGGAAGGGAGGGGGAAAAACTACCAATAATGAGTCTTAACTTTTCTCTCAAGTTTATTGTCCCATCATTTTCCTCTGTCTTTTTAATCCTAGAGTTTAAAGGTATATAAAAATCCATGTTCATTGACTATGCTAAAGTCTTTGACTGTGTGGATCACAACAAATTGGAAAATATTTAAAGAGATGTGAGTATCAGACCACCTTACCTTCCTCCTGAGAAACCTGTATGCAGGCCAAGGAGCAACAGTTAGAAGCATACAAGGAAAAACAGACTGGATTAAAATTGAGAAAGGAGTATATCAGGGCTGTTTATTGTCACCCTGCCTATTTAACTTCTATGCAGAGTACATCATGCAAAATGCTGGGCTTGAAGAAGCTCAAGCTGGAATCAAGATTGCTGGGAGAAATATAAATAACCTCAGATATGCAGATGACCCCACCCTAGTGGCAGAAAGTGAAGAGGAACTAAAGAGCCTCTTGATGAAGGTGAAAGAGAAGAGTGAAAAAAACTGGCTTAAAAGTCAACATTCAAAAAAGGAAGATTATGGCATCTGGTCCCATCACTTCATGGAAAACAGGGGAAACAATGGAAACAGTGAGAGACTTTATTTTCTTGGGCTCAAAGTTGCAGACATTGACTGCAACCGTGAAATTAAAAGATGCCTGCTCCTTGGAAGAAAAGCAATGAAAAACCTAGACAGTGTATTAAAAAGCAGAGACATCACTTGCTGACAAAGGTCTGTTCAGTCAAAGCTATGATTTTTCCAGTAGTCAAGTACGGATGTGAGAGTTGGATCATAAAGAAGGCTGAGTGCTAAAGGCTTACAAACTGTCTTTCAGAAGACTCTTCAGAGTCCCTTGGACTGTAAGGAGATTAAATCAGTCAAACCTAAAGGAAATCAATTCAGAATATTCATTGGAAGGATTGATGCTGAAGTTGAAACTCCACTACTTTGGTCATCTAATGTGAAAACCCAACTAATTGGAAAAGATCCTAATGCTGGGAAAAATTGAAGGCAGGAGAAGGGGACAACAGAGGACAAGATGGTTGGATGACATCACAGACTCAACTGACATGAGTTTGAGCAAACACAGGGAGATAGTGCAAGACAGGGAATGCTGGTGCACTGCAGTCTAACACTTGGTGAAGGAACAACAACAACAAAATTCATGTCATATAACTCCTCATCAAATAAAAAAAATGTATACCTATAACTGATTGATGTTGATGTCGGAAAGAAAAAACAAAATCCTATAAAGCGATTATCTTTCAATTAAAAATAAATCAGTCAGTTCAGTTCAGTTGCGCACTCGTGTCTGACTCTTTGCGACCCCACGGACTGCACGCCAGGCTTCCATATCCATCACCAACTCCCAAAACTTACTCAAACTCATGTCCATCTAGTCGGTGATGCCATCCAACCATCTTATCCTCTGTCGTCGCCAGCTTCTCCTGCCTTCAATATTTCCCAGTATCAGAGTGTTTTCCAATGAGTCAGTTCTTCACATCAAGGGACCAAAGGATTGCAGTTTCAGCTGCAGCATCAGTCCTTTCAATGAATATTCAGGACTGATTTTCTTTAAGATTGACTGGTTTGATCTCCTTGCAGTCCAAGAGACTCTCAAGAGTCTTCTCCAACACAACAGTTAAAAAGCATCAATTCTGTGGCATTTAGCTTTCTTTATAGTCCATCTCTCACATCCATACATGACTACTGGAAAAACCATAGCCTTGACTAGACAGACGTTTGTCGGCAAAGTAATGTCTCTGCTTTTTAGTATGCTGCCTCGGTTGTTCATAGCTTTTCTTCCAAGGAGCATATGTCTTTTAATTTCATGGCTGCAGTCTCCAACTGCAGTGATTTTGGAGCCCAAGAAAATAAAGTCTCTCACTGTTTCCACTGTTTCACCATATTTGCCATGAAGTGATGGGACTGGATGTCATGATCTTAGTTTTCTGAATGTTGAGTTTTAAGCCAACTTTTCCCCTCTTCTCTTTCAATTTCATCAAGAGGCTCTTTGGTTCCTCTTCACGTTCTGCCATAAGGGTGGTGTCATCTGTGTATCTGAGGTTATTGATATTTCTCTGAGAATCTTGATTGCAGCTTGTGCTTCATCCACTCCAGCATTTCTCATGATGCACTTAGCATATAAGATAAATAATCAGGGTGACAATATACAGCCTTGACATACTCCTTTTCCTTTTTGGAAGCAGTCTGTTGTTCCATGTCCAGTTCTAACTGTTGCTTCTTGACCTGCAGACAGATTTCTCAGAAGGCAGGTCAGGTGGTCTGATATTCCCATCTTTTGAAGAATCTTTCACAGTTTGCTGTGATCTACACAATCAAAGGCTTTGGTGTAATCAATAGGGCAGAAATATATATTTTTCTGGAATTCTCTTGCTTTTTCTATGATCCATCAAATGTTGGCAATTTGATCTCTGGTTCCTCTGCCTTTTCTACATCCAGCTTGAACATCTGGAAGTTCACGGTTCACATACTGTTGAAGTCTGGCTTGGAGAATGTTGAGCATTACTTTACTAGCATGTGAGATGAGTGCAATTGTGTGGTAGCTTGAACATTCTTTGGCATTGCCTTTCTTTGGGATTGGAATGAAAACTGACCTTCTCCAGTCCTCTGGCCACTGCTGAGTTTTCCAAATTTGATGGCATATTGAGTGCAGCTTTTTACAGCATCATTTTTCAGGATTTGAAATAGCTCAACTGGAAGTCTATCACCTCCACTAGCTTTGTTTGTAGTGATGCTTCCTAAGGTCCACTTGACTTTGCATTCCAGGATGTCTGGCTCTAGGTGAGTGATCACACCATTGTGTGATCACATGTGATCTGGGTCATGAAGATCTTTTTTGTATAGTTTGTCTGTGTATTCTTGCCATCTCTTCTTAATATCTTCTGCTTCTGTTAGGTCTATACCATTTATGTCCTTTATTGCACCCATCTTTGCATGAAAAGTTCCCTTGGTATCACTAATATTCTTGAAGAGATCCCTAGTCTTTCCCATTCTATCGTTTTCCTCTATTTCTTTTCACTGGTCACTGAGGAAAGCTTTGTTATCTCTCGTTGCTCTTTTTTGGAACTTTGCATTCAGATGGGTATATCTTTCCTTTTTTCCTTTGCCTTTCACTTCTCTTATTTAAAAAATAAAAAATTAAAAATATTCTGAAATATTTCAATTACATGGCTATTCATGTTGCCTACTCTGACACTTCCTCTAATATGCAACTCATTTATTTGGGTGACAATCACATACATCACTAACTAGCTCTGAATGTAACTCTTTTTATAAAACAGAAAATAGCTTATGTCTTTTATCCCCTCATTTTTTCCTAATTAATAATGCAAACTTTCACAGAAATTAGTTATATTTGATTCAAATTCTTCAATCACAAACTAAGGTTAGAAAACAATTTTTATTAGACCTGAAATGGCAACCCACTCCAGTACTCTTGCCTGGAGAATCCCATGGACAGAGGAGCGTGGTAGGCTGCTACAGTCCATGGGGCCGAAAAGAGTGGGACACGACTGAGTGACTTCACTCACTCATTCACTCAACAACCTTGATGGCATCCTGAATCTTAATTGTATCAAATACCAGTTCTCATCCATCAGACTGTATGGCAATTAGTCCCAATGTATGGGTTGAATGTTTAGCCATTAGTGGTTCTCAATCCTGGCTGCATATTTTGAATACTTAGGAGTCATTTAAAAATATCCATCCTTGGACTCATCACATGCAAATTAAGATCTGTGTGTACAAGGATTTTTGAAAAATTTTTAAGTGATTCTAATATGTGACTTTGTTTGAGATCATAGTTTTCCTAAAGCCTTCAAGTTTCATCAGAAGTTTTCAAGTATGTACTGCTTTATAAGACTTATTCTCATAATTCTGGTCAACACTAATTTTGCCCTTAAGATATCTTAATATGGAGTAATTTTTTCAGTGAGGATCTTTTTATTTGAAAATAGTGAAGCACTTCAAAACCATACTGTGTTTTTCCCATGCAGAATTCTGTTTCCATTTTCTTCTCTACTTTCATCCAGCAGCCCAGAGAATTTCTGATCTCTCATCGCATCATAAAAAATTATCAGTTATTTGCCTCTTAATATTATGTCAAATCTATGAGTTTAATACTCTGAAATATGCATTACTCATTAAAGAATGTCATATTAATACCCTTCTAGTGATGCATTTATTTCTATAATTCCCAATGTTATATAATTTATTGCAGATAAGTTGGATACTACTAGAAAGTACTTAGAAAAAAAATTTTTTTAATCTTTGAGATTCTTTGCTCATGGAAATAGCTTTGAGGTTTTTCTTGTTAATGTTTTCTATTGTATCTATCTTTTTATAGACATTATATTTGAATATTTTGCAATGTTCTTTATTATTTAGCACGTTACATTAACATTTGCCATGCAAATATGTGACAAATATATATTTAAAAATTTTTCTATGTCACTATGGACTGTGTTTCCCCTATTTTCAGATGTTGAAGTTCTAACCCCAAAGTGATAGTAGTTGAAGACTGGGTCTTTGGGAAGTAATTAGCTTTAGTTGAGGTCAGGAGGGTAGGCGCTTTATGGTGAGATTAGTGTGCTTATAGGAAGAGACTAGAGTTGTATACCTGAAACTAACAAATTCTAAATCAACTGTACTCAGTGATTTTTAAAAGATACCAGAGCATGCAACTGTATGCACGTGTGCTCTTATTTCTCTCCCTCCCTTCTTCACCAGCTGCTCCCCACCAACTTCACAGAGTAGTTGGTATTATTTTAATAAACACAATCTTTCATAAAGTATTTACATCCTCACCAGAAAAATCAGAACCAGGGTTTGAGTTCCCTTAGATCCTTACCAACACTGGGTAGGGTCAAAGTTTCTAATTTTAGTGGCAAAATAGGTGTGCAGTGTATGTCATGATTTTCCTTTTCATTTTCTTAATAGCATCACAATGAGCAATTTTTCATGTGTTAATTGCTAACCATATCTCTTTTTTGGAAATTTCCATTCATATGATTTGTTATCTTATTACTAAGGTTTGATGTTTTTTCATGCATCCTCAATGAAAATCCTCTACTGGAAATATTTGTCAATATGTTTTTCTAGTCTAAGTTGTTTTTTTTTTAATAGCTTTTTCAGAGAAGTTACTCACTTTAATTAAGTTTAATTTGGCCATTCTTTTACTGGTTACTTTTTGGTGTTGTATGTAAGAAATGTTTGCTTGAAGTCAAAAATACTATTTTTCCTGTTTCCCTTTGTAATTGTTTTTTACAGCTTTTAGGTTCTTGGGTATTTTTTTGATAAACAAACATATGATCCATTTTGATTTAATTTTTAGAAGTTTTTTCGTTTTAATATGAATTCCAATTGATGCAGCAATATTGATTTAAAAAATTATCACTTTTCCACTGAATTGGAAATTTTCCAATCAATTTAAAAAATTATCAATTTTCCACTGAATTCCACCTTCACTTAAGGTCAATAATTTACTTCTATGTTTATTTCTAAATTTTATTTTCTATTGCACTTATCTTTTATTTATGGTGATACTTTTATATGTTGATTAATATGTTTTTTAATAATAAGTCTTGAAATCAAAGTCATATATTCCAAATTTCTTCTTTTCCAAGGTGTTGGGCTATTCTTGACATTTCCCTTTTATACGAATTTTAGAAACCACCTTAGAATCTGACTTCTAAATGTTTAATAGAATTTTGATTCAGATTTTATTTAATCTTCAATTTAGAAAGAAATACTAAGTGACCTACTGTTCCTCTACCCTTTCTCCTCACATGAGGATACAATCCAGGAAGACAGTCCTCACCAGAAACCAAATTAGCTGGCAACCACATACATCATGGGAATTTTCAAACTCCAAAATGGTGAGAGATAAATTTGTATTATTTAGGTCACCTAGTCTTTGGTGGAGAAGGCAATGGCACCCCAGTCCAGTACTCTTGCCTGGAAAATCCCATGGACAGAGGAGCCTGGTGGGCTGCAGTCCATGGGGTCACTAAGAGTCGGATATGACTGAGCGACTTCCCTTTCACTTTTCACTTTCATGCACTGGAGAAGGAAATGGCAACCCACTCCAGTGTTCTTGCCTGGAGAATCCCAAGGATGGGGGAGCCTGGTGGGCTGCCGTCTATGGGGTCACACAGAGTTGAACACGACTGAAGTGACTTGGCAGCAGTAGTAGCAGTCTTTGGTATTTTGGTATGGAAGCCCATACCATAATATGGGCTAACTAAATACAGAGGGTATTCTATTATATATTTTATCCATTTACCCAGGGTTATTTTAAAATTGTTTGCTATGATAAATACCCTCACAATAAACATTTTTATGTAAAAAGATTAAACTATATTACTGAATATTTCATAAGAAATCATTTTTTTTCTCCTTCAGAAAGAAATTCAAGCATCCAATGAAGAATTCTAAACTACAGAATGCTATCAACCTTGCAACATTAATGTTTAGGCCTATCTATCTAGAAATAATTCTGATACTTTTTTCTTACATACTATTCAGATCAACTCTTTACAGGAGACTGTCTTAGTATATATCCTTTTCAGTGCCCACTCATTTACATTTCAATTTTTTCACATTTATAAATTTGTTCTTAAAATTATTAAGTAGGTTTTCTAACACAGAATATTATTTATTTACTTTTCCTTGCAGATCTGAAGATAAAAAGCAGATGTTTAATAAAGACTTGATGAATTAAATTAAAAAGAGGAAGGATATTTTCTTAATATATTACTTTTCTTATGTTTTCTTTAAACAGTGACTATATTTAACAGACCAAAATTAGCATACATGACATACCCCTTGTGAATGTCCTTGTGGGCATTATGGGGCAGAATAACTGAAACTGAAGATTTAGACTGTCATACAAAGTTAGAAATGCTTATTTTAGTAGCATTAACATTAGTAACATTCCTTGTGAGCATAGAAAAATGGCTACATAAAATATATTTATTCCTATTGCTATGTTTTAACATAAAATACTCTTCTCCTTACTAATTAAAATGCTATTTTCTCATAGTATAATTTAAGCCTACATCTGGGTCAAAAATATAATCCAAGACATTTTACACTATGTATTCCTAAGTCCTTGTGAAATTAATTTACCCGGCAATCTGAAACCATAGAGTAACTAGTATAAGCTGAAACACAGAGTTCCTCAAATCATAAATAAAAATGTACAAAATGATATAATTAATTTTCGTTTCTGAATTATAAACAACTCATATGCTAATAATGCTTCTTACTGATCTCCTCCTACATTCTTTCCAGTGAAGAGTTAGTCTAGTTTAAATCATATTGCCTAATGAGCTGTGATAGAATAGCTACTTTTTACATTCTCTTGGAAAGTGTAAGAGACTATAAATACTTTGAAATACATGATGACAATTCTAATATCTAAGTAGTAGATTTCAATAGATTTGCTGATACTTTGCTTCTCATAACTCTAGACTTTTACATTTTTATCTATCAAGCTCATCTGTATCTAGTACATATACCATTTTAATGTTTATCTCTAATTAACCCTATAGCATCAAACGAATTGCCCCTAATTCCTCACCAATTACTGACATAATCAAATGACCTAATTTCTGTGAGTAAACTTCCAGTTGTTATTTTGGGCCAGTAATATATTCAATATAACTTTAAAAAATACCTTTATTGTTAATACTAAATAATCCAAAACAAACATTTAAAATATTTACAATAAACTGTTTACTAAACTATTTATCAGATATCCCAGTCTTAAAATTCTAGCCTGTCCATAAATATGATAATTTTAACATTTGCCATCTATTTCCTTCCCAGAAGTAATACTCTCAGCAGGCTCACCACTTCTGACATTTTCTTTCGTTTTATAGAGATAAGTGGCATCCTGGAAGTGCCTTCCCTTCTCCCCATTGCATTAGCATTCATAATATTAATTGCCAAAAATTACCAGCTGCAAGAAATTTTATCTAACAAAGCTGCTCTATGGCTTTCTCAAGACAATTTAGTACCATTTATGTCCCAAGCAAACACTTAGGTATGTAAATAGGAAGAAGCCCACAGTATAATTAATATTTAAAAAGTAAAATGTCAGACTCAGCTAAGCAATTTTTAACATCTTTCATCCCTCCATCCCCTTTGCTTTAACCACATGTTCTTCCTAGAGATGATCTCTGGGATTTTACTGAGAAAGCTACAATTGATCACAGCTAAGTGTTTTGCCATAAAGTACCAACAATTACCCAGACATGTAGGGCTGAATTCAGGTATGGGAATGAATATATTTAACTCTAAAATTCCTATTGCTTATTTGAATATTTCCATTGAAGTAACATATTTAACCCAAGACAGCAAAGTATTTGAATTAAGTTACTACAACAAAGACATAGATCAGGGTCAAACAAGTCAGAAGTAGTTGGCAGGGATAAAATTCTTCATAATTTGATATATATTGATTAATTACCTGCCAATAAAAAGATGAGTATTGCATTCATGTTAAAAGTACAGTTAATTCAAATGACCTCTGTTAACCAGGAGGTCATTTTTATTTAGATGTATGGTGATTCTCTGGAGAAGTAAATGGCAACCCACTCCAGTGTTCTTGCCTGGAGAATCCTGTGGTCAGAGAAGCCTGGTGGTTTGCTGTCCATGGGGTTGCACAGAGTCCGATATGACTGAAGAGACTTAGCATGCATGCATGCATTGGAGAGGGAAATGGCAACCCACTCCAGTATTCTTGCCTGGAGAATCCCAGGGACAGAGGAGCCTGGTGGGCTGCCATCTATGGGGTTGCACAGAGTCAGACACAACTGAAGCGACTTAGCAGCAGCAGCAGCATGGTGATTCATGAGTCACTTCTATTTCTGTGACTCTTAGAGAATTCACTGAAGTTAAAGTTGGAAAGATTATTTATAAGAAATAAGATATATGCAATTATCTGCAATATTTACTTATTATGAAAGAGAGGAAGCATTGTGACTTATTTGAAATTCTAATTACTAAATCAAAATCCCAAGTTCTCTTTTCTTGAAACTGTCTAGCTCTTTGAAGGAGCTGGGAAATTAAATAAAAGAATATGTCATAATGGTAATGGAAATCACAACTTGAAACTGAAAAAAATACAGAAGAAAAAGGTAAAACTGATCCATTATATAAAAGGAAAGAGTTTGGATTTTACCAAAATACTAAGAATGAGTAGGAATAAGTTAAAACCAACAGTAAAGCATTCCCTGGATATCCTGAAACTAGGAGGTGAGATGGCAATGAAGCATCAGAACAGGTGCACAGGATACTTCCAAGACATCCAAATAAACAGAGAATAATATACAAAAGTGGAGCTGTGCAGAAAGGATATCTTGGCCATTTTAAAAATGCAGTTCTTTAAATCTCTACATATGTATGAGCATATGTTAAATTCTATCATAATAATGTTTCTTGTTTTAACATATCTCTGCTACTTTAAAGTTAATATCCTAATTGTTTTTAGCATCAGTAGCTTATAGTAACATAAAAATTATTCCAATGTAGCAGAGAGTCTTTTTCTTAAATGTTATGACGGAGACAATTAGGCTTATATGACCTTGTCAGACAATTAGTTGTTTAGCCGCTAAGCTGTGTCTGACTCTTCTGGGACCCCATGGACTGTAGCCCACCAGGCTCCTCTGTCCATGGGATTTCCCAAGAAAGAATACTGGAGTGGGTTGCCAATCCTTACTACAGGGGATCTTCCTGATCCAGGGATCAAACCCCCATCTCCTGCATTGGCAGGCAGGTTCTTTATCATTGAGCCATCAGGGAAGCCCTGTCAGACAATTATTTGTAACATATGAAGGATTATAGCCTCCAGAAATGTGAACTAACTTAGTTAACTTTTTATCACCATAAACAGTTATGAAACAATATCCATATTTTAGAGAAGATTATTTTAGATGATTTACACTCACTCCTCTATTAAACAGAGACTGCTAAGCTTAATATTAATTTCAATGTTTAACATTCACCATTTGCAAAAAGTATTATCTGGCTGCAGCACAGAAGTACTGAATGCATTACATACAAATTTCTAAGTGGGCTCACCCCAAACTGCTTGCTTAAAGAAGAAGAAGAGGGAAAAAAAAAAAAAAACACCTCGTATCTATAATCTTATTCATCTCCCATAAAGAGTATTAGCAATCTTTCTTCAAAACAAGCACTGAATCAGCCTTTAGCAGTCTCTACCTCAATTCAATTCAAATTTCTTGTCCACGACTTAAGAACTGAAAACACAAATTGCTAGAATTATTTTTAAAATAAGGAGTAAATGATCTCTGAGGGCCTGAGGGGTTTATATATTTAAATCTGCATATATATGTGTATATATGAATACATTTCCCAATACTTATGTTGGCTTCTCAAGCATCTGTAAAATGGTTAGTTAAAGCAATTGCCTTAAGTCCTCATTAGTTGAGTTTGCTCCATTAAGTAAGGTGTGATTGAAATCTTTTCTTTTTTTGATATAGCCTTTTAAGAATTCTACAATTACCAATAATAAATGAACAGTGGCCATTTCACTATAATCATTTCTTTAGTAATGGTTAAGTCAATCTATTTGCTGAATAACAGTCTAAAATGAGAAATGAAGAGCCAAACAGCAGGGCCATAAGTATAGCTAATCCAGAGAAATCAAGATCATACTAACAGGTTAACTTATCAAGAAAAAAAAAATAAATGACCCAATTAAGAACTGGGTAAAAGATTTGAACAGACACTTAACCCAAAGATGGTATATGAATGACAAACACATTAAAGGGTCATCAATGTGATCAGTCATTAGGAAAAGGCTATTTAAAACCACAAAGTATATTATCTGACCAGAGTGCTATCATCAAGTTGATATGTCAAGATATAAATCAAGGTCATGAAAGATAGATTCAGATGGCAGGAAGAAAATTCTTCACAATTTGCTAATTACTAATTCATTACCTTATACCCTAAAACATTATATATTTCATTCGCAGCAAATTTGAATTCATATTATCTCTCTTAGTTGAGAGATTTTTACTTGTAAAAACATTTTAAGTGAAATATCCAGTCCTGGTGAGCATGTAGATCAATGAGATATGCCATGTATTATGGTGGGAATGCAAAATGCTACAGTCATTATGGAAGTTTATTCTAAAGTTAAACCTTCACTTATAGTAATGAGAAACTCTATTTTGCCCAAGAGAAATAAGAACCTAGGTTTACACAAAAACTCTGCCCTAATGTTTACAGTGGAATTATTCATAACTGCCAAAAATTGGAAACAAGTGTTTGAAAAAAGTTTTCAAAAATGGTATTGGAAAAACTGGACAGCTACATGAAAATGAATAAAACTAGGGACAAAGACCAAAAAAAGTACTGAAATTGGATTAAAGACTTAATTAAGCGTAGGATGTGAAAACCATAAAATCCTAGAAGCAAACAAAGACAGTAAACTCCTTGACATTGGAGTTAGCTATATATATTTTGGACCTGTCTCCTCAAGCAAGGGCAATAAAGCAAAAATAAATAGGAGTATATCAAACTCATCAGACTTAATTCCACTCCAGAGAAAATAGGACACGTAAAATCTATTAAAATTTTGCAAAAAATAATGCTCTACAGAACACAGTTTGGAAGCTCTGCTCTAAAGTTATACGTTCAAAATAAAAGATAGCACTTTCACCAATACTACTAGAAGAGAAACCAACAAAGTTAGAATAAAAATCAAGAGAAAAGGAAGAATCTATATTTGTTGGAATTTTTGCTATTTTAGAATGCCAAGTGTTTCCAATTATAGATATAAACGAAAAGCATCAACTTTTTAAATGACAGATGGTTTTATTTTTAGAATTTAAATAAATGGCAATAAATCTTATTAGAATAAAAATTGAGAATAAACATAAACATGCAGGAACACGGTATCTGGGGCTTCCCTGGTGGCTCAGATGGTAAAGGATTTGCGCGAAATGCAGGAGACCCAGGTTAGATCTTTGAGTCAGGAAGATCTCCTGGAAAAAGGAATGGCTACCCACTCCAGTATTCTTGCCTGGATAGTTGCATGGAGAGAAGAGCCTGAGGGCTACAGTCCATGGGATCACAAAGGATTCGGACATGACTGAGCAACTAACACTTTCACTTTCACATGATATCTTATTAAATGAAAACTAAGCATACAAATAATTATTTAATTATGATAATTGTATATTTTTAAAGGTCAACATTTGCATTATTATATACATAAACATATCTATAAAAATACCAATAACCTCAGACATGCAGATGACACCACCCTGATGGCAAAAGTGAAGAGGAACTAAAGAGCATCTTGATGAAAAAAGAGGAGAGTGAAAAAGCTGGCTTAAAACTGAATATTCAAAAGTAAGATCATGGCATCCGGTCCCATTACTTCATGGCAAATAGATGGGGAAACAATGGAAACAGCAAGAGACTTTATTTTCTTGGGCTTCAAAATCACTGCAGATGGTGACTGCAGCCATGAAATTAAAGACACTGAACGAAAAGTGTCTTTCTTCTTGGAAGAAAAGCCATGACAAATCTAGACAGCATATTAAAAAGCAGAGACATTACTTTGCCAACAAAGGTCGGTAGAGTCAAAGCTATGGTTTTACCAGTAGTCACACATGGATGCGAGAGTTGGACCATAAAGAAAGCTGAGTGCTGAAGAATTGATACTTTTGAACTGTGGTGTTGGAGAAAATTCTTGGGAGTCCCTTCATTTGCAAGGAGATCAAACCAGTCAATCCTAAAGGAAATCAGTCCTGAATATTCATTGGAAGGACTGATGCTGAAGCTGAAACTCCAAAACTTGGCCACCTGATGCAAAGAATTGACTCATTTGAAAAGACCCTGATGCTGGGAAAGATTGAAGGCAGAAGGAGAAGGGGACAACAGACGATGAGATGGTTGGATGGCATCACCAACTCAATGGACATGAGTTTGAGCAAGTTTCGGGAGTTGGTGATGGACAGGGAAGCCTGTTGTGCTGCAGTCCATGGGGTTGCAAAGAATCGGACATGACTGAGTGACTGAACTGAACTGAATCTACAAAAATAACTATTTGGAGAAGTGGGCAGGGAGTTCAGAATTAAATCTATAAATATTACTGTCTCTTAAGATTGTGTCCAATTCAGAAGAAACTATATAATTTTCTGGTGTAGGCATTTGTAGAATCCACTCCTGCCATTCTAGTAAAATGAAATTTATTGTGATGAAACCATATATATTACTCTAGTGTCCAGAGGGAAAGACATCATGGAGTATGTACAAGACTATTGATTTATAGATATGTTTTTCAAATGGGCATGACTTCTTGCATTTCAGATATTACCTTATATGGTAAAAATTCATGTGGAATAATTTAGATCACAATTAATTTGACTCCACAAATGAGGAAAACAGGGACTTTGATTAAATTTCGAAACAAAGAGAAAAGGTGGGACTTTGATTAAATTTCGAAACAAAGAGAAAAGGTGCTAGCTGCTTATCTTGCATAGATTCTCATTAGAAACTGCCAAAGCAAAAGAAAAACTTCTATTGTGTGAACAAAATTTCCCCTCAGCAGTCATAATTTTACACCACAGAGATGAGCTCCAGGTAGTCCCCAAAGAGATTCTCCAACATCTCTGATTTCCAGGTTGACTACCACTAAGATCTCCCACTGCTACCTCCTGGTCGGCAACCACCACTGTGTAAGATGGTAGTGGCCTGCTTTAGACTGTGATATGTAGTGTATTCACAATATATATCAGCAGTTATCATAAAGATATGGTGTGAGAATAGCAATAATGTTCAATAGTTAACATTCAATGGACACAACATGAGGCTGTAATTATGTTAGTTTGTATTCATTAATTCATTAATCCATACATTTTATTAATAAGTTCAATGAACACAAAAGTATTGAGTCATTTTCAAGGTAACAACATATAAGAAGCATACTCAGAACTCAAATTAAGATCTGTTTACAGAATACTCTTAATAATTTCTATACACATCCACATTGATTAAAAGTAATTTATTAGGCTCCGCTGTCCATGGAATTCTCCAGTCAAGAGTATTGGAGTGGGTATAGCCATTTCCTTCTCCAGAGGGTCTTCTGGACCCAGAGATCAAACTAGGTCTCTCACATTGCAGGCAGATTCTTTACCATCTGAGCCACCAAGGAAGCCATTATTAAATAATAATCATATATAAATATTTGTATTGTGTTGGTAAGCAAAATTAGATTACAATACTCTCTGGATATCTTTTTTTCCTGTCTAGAAGATCATAAATCAAATCTCTTACTGTATAGGCTTTAGAGAAAGCACTGCTGGTAGGAAATCCTGAGCACTGGGGCATAAATATTTAACATGGCACTATTTTATCTATAAGGTCTTATTCACTTATATCTATAATGATCTGTAAAAAAGGTCAAAAGGTCAAAGTCATAGATCATTATTAGTGGTAACTCACCTAAGAGATCAAAAGACCAAGAAAAGATATCTTTACTGATGATAGTATTGAGGATGTCACCTTCTTTACACAGTTTATATACGGTGATTAGTTCACCTATAAGAATGTCCAAAATCCAGAACACTTAGAATGTCAAATACTGGTGAGGATATGAAAAAACAGGACTCCCATTTATTGCTGGTGGAAATTAAAAATGGTACAGCCACTCTGAAAGACAGTTTGGCAGTTTCTTATAAAACAAGACGCATTTCACCACATGATTCAGCAACTCCTTGTGATTCAGCAACTCCCTGTGGTTTATCCGAAGAAGGTGACAATGTATGTCCACACAAAAACCTGCACGTGAACCTTTACAGCAGCTTTATTCATAGCTGCCGAAACTTGGAAGCAAGCAAGATGCCCTTCAACAGGCAAATGGATAAATAAACTGTAGTACATCTAGACAATGGAATATTATTCAGTACCAAAAAGAAATACACTATTAATACTCCAAAGACATAGAGAAGTCTTAAATGCATATACTGAAAGAAAATCATTGATGAAAGAAAACCAATCTGCAAAGGCTACATACTGCATATTCGCAATTATGTGATATTCTGGAAAAGGCAAAACCCTGGAGACAGAGAAAAGATCAGTGGTTGCCAAGAGTTCAGAAGGGCAATAGGGAAGAAGGAAGTGATGGTGCATAGGAGAATTTTAGAGTAATCGAAATATTCTACAAGATAATTTGACACTATAACAGTAGACAGATATTACACATGTGTCAGAACCTACATGACATGACATGTGAACTCTAGTGTTAACTATGGATTTTAGTCAGTAATACTGACTTATTAATTGTAACACATGTGTATGTATATATTAATAATAGGAGACACTGTATGTCAATGGGTGAGGAAGTATATGGGAAACTCTGTACTTTATGCTTACTTTTTCTGTAAACCTAAGGCAATGGCAACCCACTCCAGTGTTCTTGCCTGGAGAATCCCAGGGATGGGGGAGCCTGGTGGGCTGCCGTCTGTGGGGTCGCACAGTCGGACACGACTGAAGCGACTTAGCAGCAACAGCAGCAAAACTGTTTTAAAATATATATTTGATTTTTTAAGAAGACACTGAAAAGTAAAGAGAGTATAGTGGTATGGAGCAGCACAGAAACAGAAAACCTAGTGTGCCTGCAATACAGCAAGACCACGTGAGAGTGGTACAAAATAGTGCTTACTAATAGAGACCACATCTAACGCAAATGATGGACAAACTCAAGGGCTTAACACTTTGTCTAATTACTAAGAAAAGCCCACAATTAATGTTTGATGCAATAACAAATATGTATATATGTATATAACTTCTTCATTGTTCCCAGTTCTTAACACAGAGTCCTAAATCCCTTGAATTTCTCAAGTGTTACAAGTCATAGGATAAGAGATGATTTTTGATGGATCTATAGATTCCTTCTGGATGGGGGCTGGTTGCTAGAGGGGTGAACCATGTGATTAGCATGTTGGAACTTCAGCCTCATACCTGGACTTCTGGAGAGGGGAGAGGGACTGGAGATTGAGTTCAATGACTAATGATTTCATCAATCATGTCTATGTACTGTAACTTCTATAAAAACCCCTAAACAGGGTCCAGAGAACTTCTGGTTTAGTGAGACCCCAACCTACAAGGACCTAACAATTCACCCTGAACTCTAGACAGAGAAAATATGTATTTAGTGTCCTGCTAATGAGGTTGCAAAGAGTCGGACATGACTGAACGACTGAACTGAATGAGGGGAGAGAACAAATGAGAATCTGGATGTTAGGTAAAGAGAAAAAAAAATGCTTAGAAAATGTAAATAACAGACTTCAAAGAAGTTGCTTAAATAGGATGCAAGTATTATTTGAAGGAGTACTTTTTAATATCATCATTAATGAAGAGAAGTGAAAAGCAAAGGAGAAAAGGAAAGATATAAGCATCTGAATGCAGAGTTCCAAAGAATAGCAAGGAGAGATAAGAAGGTCTTTCTCAGGGATCAGTGCAAATAAATAGAGGGAAACAGTAGCATGGGAAAGACTAGAGATTTCTTAAAAAAAAAAAAAACATTAGAGATAATAAGGGAACATTTCATGCAAAGATGGGCTCAGTAAAGGACAGAAATGCCATGGACCTAACAGAAGCAGAAGATATTAAGAAGAGGTGGCAAGAATACACAGAAGACCTGTACAAAAAAGATCTTTACGGCCCAGATAATACGATGGTGTGATCACTCATCTAGAGCCAGACAGCCTGGAATGTGAAGTCAAGTGGGCCTTAGAAAGCATCACTACAAACAAAGCTAGTGGAAGTGATGGAATTCCAGTTGAGCTATTTCAAATCCTCAAAGATAATGTTGTGAAAGTGCTGCCCTCAATATGCCAGCAAATTTTGAAAACTCAGCAGTGTCCATAGGACTGGAAAAGGTGAGTTTTCATTCCAATTCCAAAGAAAAGCAATGCCAAAGAATGTTCAAACTACCACACGATTGCACACATTTCACACGCTAGTAAAGTAATGCTCAAAATTTTCCAAGCCAAGCTTCAGCAGTACGTGAACCAAGAACTTCCAGATGTTCAAGCTGGTTTCAGAAAAGGCAGAGGAACCAGAGATCAAATTGCTAACATCTGCTGGATCATCAAAAAAGCAAGAGAGTTCCAGAAAACAACTATTTCTGCTTTCTTGACTGTGCCAAAGCCTTTGACTGTGTGGATCACAATAAACTGTGGAAAATTCTGAGAGCTGGGAATAACAGACCACCTGACCTGCCTCTTGAGAAACCTATATGCAGGTCAAGAAGCAACAGTTAGAACTGGAAATGGAACAACATAGGAAAAGGAGTACGTCAAGGCTGTATATTGTCCCCCTGCTTATTTAACTGATATGCAGAGCACATCATGAGAAACGCTGGGCTGGAAGAAACACAAGCTGGAATCGAGATTGCCGGGAGAAATATCAATAACCTCAGATATACAGATGACACCACCCTTATGGCAGAAAGTGAAGAGGAACTAAAAGCTTCTTGATGAAAGTGAAAGAGGAGAGTGAAAAGTTGGCTTAACCCTCAACGTTCAGAAAACGAATGTCATGGCACCTGGTCCCATCACTTCATGGGGAACAGATGGGGAAACAGTGGAAACAGTGTCAGACATTATTTTTGGAGGCTCCAAAATCACTGCAGATGGTGATTGCAGCCATGAAATTAAAAGACGCTTACTCCTTGGAAGGAAAGTTATGACCAGCCTAGATAACATATTCAACAGCAGCGACATTATTTTGCCATCAAAGTTCCATCTAGTCAAGGCTATGGTTTTTCCTGTGGTCATGTATGGATGTGAGAGTTGGACTGTGAAGAAGACTGAGTGCTGAAGAATTGATGCTTTTGAACTGTGGTGTTGGAGAAGACTCTTGAGAGTCCCTTGGACTGCAAGGAGATTCAACCAGTCCATTCTGAAGGAGATCAGCCCTGGGTGTTCATTGGAAGGACTGATGCTAAAGCTGAAACTCCAGTACTTTGGCCACCTCATGTGAAGAGTTGACTCATTGGAATAGACTCTCATGTTGGGAGGGATTGGGGGCAGAAGGAGAACGGGACGATAGAAGATGAGATGGGTGGATGGCATCACCGACTCAATTGACACGAGTTTGAATAAACTCCGGGAGTTGGTGATACAGAAGGAGGCCTGGCGTGCTGCAATTCATGGGGTGGCAAAGAGTCAAACATGAGTGAACTGAACTGATAACGTGGAAAAGTTATTGAAAACCAACTCATGGTGAACTGAGGAAATTCAGGCCTTGAGTTTAGAGCTTAGTTGTTTCAGTTCAGTTAAGTTCAGTTCAGTTACTCAGTCATGTCTGATTCTTTGCGACCCCATGAATCGCAGCATGCCCGGCCTCCCTGTCCATCACCAACTCCTGGAGTTCACTCAGACTCACATCCATTGAGTCAGTGATGCCATCCAGCCATCTCATCCTCTGTCATCCCCTTCTCCTCCAAACCCCAATCCCTCCCAGGATCAGGGTATTTTCCAATCAGTCAACTCTTCGCATGAGGTGGCCAAAGTACTGGAGTTTCAGCTTTAGCATCATTCCTTCCAATGAACACCCAGGGCTGATCTCCTTTAGAATGGACTGGTTGGATCTCCTGCAGTCCAAGGGACTCTCAAGAGGCTTCTCCAATACCACAGTTCAAAAGCATCAATTCTTCAGTGCTCTGCCTTCTTCACAGTCCAAGTCTCACATCCATACATGACCACAGGAAAACCATAGCCTTGACTAGATGGACCTTAGTCGGCAAAATAATGTCTCTGCTTCTGAATATGCTATCTAGGTTGCTCATAACTTTTCTTCCAAGGAGTAAGCGTCTTTTCATTTCATGGCTGCAATCACCATCCGCAGTTACTTTGGAGCCCCCAAAAATAAAGTCTGACACTGTTTCCACTGTTTCCCCATCTATTTCCCATGAAGTGATGGGAACGGATGGCATGATTTTCGTTTTCTGAATGTTGAGCTTTAAGCCAACTTTTTCACTCTCCTCTTTCACTTTCATCAAGAGACTTTTTAGTTACTCTTCACTTTCTGCCATAAGGGTAGTGTCATCTGCATATCTGAGGTTATTGATATTTCTCCTAGTAATCTTGATTCCAGCTTGTGTTTCTTCCAGTCCAGCCTTTTTCATGATGTACTCTGCATAGAAGTTAAATAAGCAGGGTGACAATATACAGCCTTGACGTACTCCTTTTCCTATTTGGAACCAGTCTGTTGTTCCATGTCCACTTCTAACTGTTGCTTCCTGACCTGCATACAGATTTCTCAAGAGGCAGGTCAGGTGGTCTGGTATTCCCATCTCTTTCAGAATTTTCCACAGTTTATTGTGATCCACATAGTCAAAGGCTTTGGCATAGTCAATCAATCAGAAAGAGATATTTTTCTGGAACTCTCTTGCTTTTTCGATGATCCAGTGGATGTTGGCAATTTGATCTCTGGTTCCTCTGCCTTTTCTAAAACCAGCTTAAACATCAGTAATTTCATGATTCACGTATTGCTGAAGCCTGGCTTGGAGAATTTTGAGCAATACTTTACTAGCATGTGTGATGAGTGCAACTGTGGAGTAGTTTGAACATTTTTTGGCATTGCCTTTCTTTGGAATTATATCTCCCAAATTAAGAATTATATTATACTCTGCTAACATATAGCTGATCCCTGTCATTTTTAAGATAAATGGTCAAATTTATCTTTTTTAAAAATTTTTTAAATATTTCTCTGTCAAGCTCACTGTCTTTCTAGGTAAACTGTTGTTGACAATTTTGGTAGGGGTACAGTGCATTTTCCAGTTTTATATTTAGTTTATCAATTTTATATTCATCTCTTTACATATTTTGTGGGAAAGTTCAGCAACTGCAAGAACAAATATTTCAGTAATCTGCAAAGCACTCAGTGAAATGAATTGAGGAGTCCAAAGACTGCTAGTAGAAGACAGAGTACTGCATCTCAATGAAACTCTCTCACCGATAAGGAATTTTCAAGTCATAAGAACTCTCATCTTAAATAAGAGATAAACACAGAGGAATATTACAATGTTGAGGGATTTAAGTGGAGATGAAGGAGGACTTGGCATATATCAAGTATTAGAGAGTTAAGGTTGACTTAGATAATTCTTATAAGTCGAAGGTACAATTTATTAACCCTATTTTATTGAAGACAGAACTAAAGCTTAGAGAGTTAAGGACCCTATCCAAGGTCAAACAGATGTTAAAAGACAAAGCTAGGGTATTTACAATTTACAAAACTGGCTAATTCAGCAGTTCATCAGATAACTGGTATATAAACATTGCTTTGTACTTGCAAAGTGGCAAAGGACATACCCATTGTTGCAGTATCTAAGATGACAACTACTGAAAGTTATTTCTTTGTCAGTGTCACTGAACAGGCATTCACTGGAAGAAACAGAATAACCTCTACTGGAGGTCATTCTGATGGAGCATTTGGAAATCAGAACTCTAGCCAAACTACTGAAGTGAGGCTTCAAGATAGAAATGAATCTGTTCTGGTAGTTTGGTTTCACTCTTTGAAGTAAGTTGATAATATGTTGGCTTGACAAGAAACTACATGTTCATAAAGTATGAAGCCATGATTTCTTTTCAATTTAACTGCTTTCAGAGGCAATGGAGATACTGCAATTGAACTAAAATATGCTGTTAAAGTCAGTCTAATGATTCAATTTGTACAGCTTTTGATAATAGATTTTCAGGTCAAATGAAGATACAGTGAAAGAAGAAGTACACAGGCAAATTGTCTCTCTTTAAATTTAATATGACAGTGAACAGATGGAAAATTGAGCTCTCATTAAAAAGGTAGAAAATATGGAGAACAAAATATATGGATGCAATACATTTGTATATATGCATATATAATATAGACATAAAAATGATGCTTTATGTTAAATGTATAATTTTTAAATTATAATTTCAGTGATATAGGAATAATTAGAATTAACCAGTCAGTATCCACAGAAATGAAAAGAAATAACATAGCAAAACTATAACATTAATAACTCAAATTTGTATTTGAAATAAACACCTGGAACTAAACTAAATTCTTTTCATGCTTTATCACATTTAACCCTCAGCAAACTCAAGAATCCTTCTGCAATGCAGAATACCTGGGTTCAATACCTGGGTCAGGAAAATCCCCTGGAGAAGGGAATGGCAATCCACTTCAGTATTCTTGCCTGGAAAATACTGTAGACAGTGGAGCCTGGCAGGCTACAGTCCATAGGGTTGCAAAGAGTCAGACACAACTGAATGACTAACACACACAAAGTCCTGATTAGATCAGTATCTTATCAAAATATTCTTCCTGCTAGACAGAAAGCATGACACTGGGAGTAAGTATGGAATATCAAGTCCCAGTTTCTCTGCTAATAAGCTGTGTAACCCTGGGTAAATTATTGTTTCTTCATTTACAAACTGATATCCACTGTAGTAATAGCTTGTTAGGAAGTTTAAATGACACAGTGCATGAGAAATTCTTTACAGGCCAGAGTCTGGCCCAACTAAGTGCTTAGTGAAAGTGAACTTTTATTCTCAATGTCATTATTCATAGATGATAAACTGAGAGAAGCCTGTATAAAACATAGCATAGGAAAGTGACAAAGCCAAGACACTGATGTTTAGAAAATCACTTAAAAAAATCTTTGAAACGGGGCTTCCCTGGTGGTCCAATGGTTAAAAATTTGCCTTGTAATGTAGGGGACACTGGTTTGAGCCCTCATTTGGGAAGATCCCACATGCTGCAGATCAGTTAAGTCCATGTGCCACTGGGTCCCACTCTGGAGCTTGTGAAAACTACTGAAGTCTGCATGCCCTAGAACCTGTGCTCTGCAGCAAGAGAAGTTACTGCAATAAGCCCACACACTGCAACTAGAGAAAGCTCACGTGCAGCAATGAAAACACACAGCCAAAAAAATTATCAAAGATGCTGGGACTTACTCTGGCCTGTCCTTGTACTTGTTTTCTCTTTCCATAAGTCTTACAAAAGAAATGGATCTGAGCTCATGATTATAACTGCTACCTACATGCTGAATAACTGGAATATATATATTTAAGCGTCCCCAATTTCCAGCTTCTACCCACGTTTCTAACTCTGCACTATATATTTCTACCTTGAATTTTGCACACATCCTAGCTTAACCTATTCATAACTGATCTCTGATTATCCACAAAAGTCTGCATTCTCTCTTTTCTATTTCATCATGTACCTACCTGATCATTCATGTCACAAAACCTAAAATCACATTCACCCCCTACATACCTCTCATTCCTCATGTGTGATTAATTTCTTAGTATCACTGATTCTGCCGCAGAACTATCACATAAATGAGGCTTCACTGTTTCCTCTTAATGGAAGCTGCCTATTCAGAATCAGAAGTATGGCTTGAATTACTCTGATATTCTCTAAATTTTTCACTCTGGTTCATGTTGATGACCACCATGTTCATTTGTGGCACAGTCAACCAGGAAGAACTAAGCCTGCCACATCTTTACTTGTAAACATATGTTGTATCTCCCCACTGATTACAGTATTAATGATAAACATATTGCACTGTCACATTGAAAACTATGCCATGGTACTTAATAGCAGTTAAATAACTGAACACAAGTCTTGAAACCAAATCTTCTGGATTCTATTATTGACTCTGCTAATGACTGGTTGGTGTGATCTTTGACAACTTGCTTTGTTTCTTGAAATATGTGAAAAAAGTCTCAGCAATTATTATTGTATATGAAACTGGGGTTAAGTGGAAAGTAATGGTAGAAATGGAATGAAGATAACAGATAAAAGGAAAACACAAAATGCATTCAATCCACACATTTGTGAGAGGTAGACAAATTTGGTTTTGGTGTTTGAGTGGCCAAAACAAAGGGAAAACCATAATCAGACTATATTGTCTGTGATTACAGAAAAGCAGAAGAAAAATATAGGAGTTTAAGATTTTACTCCTTTTTCAACACTACATACCCCAACCACCTCCCACTTCCTATTACTCTTGTTTCTTCTTCAATTATCTAATAGAATTAAAGAGAATTTCTAAATAGTACTGGATATAAGATCAATATCTGAAAATGAAGTAGATTTTCATATACCAAATTCAGAGTTAGGAAATTTAATTTTAAATAATGACATTTACAATAGCAACTGAATTTTAAATATCCAGCCATAAATCTAATAAACTATGTGAGAGACCTTAATGAAAATAATAAAACTTTATTGAGAGACATTAAATAAGACTCAATAATCAAAGAAATATACCATGCCTAAGGTTAGGTAGTCTCTTTGTCATAAATATGCTGATATTCTCCCAAATTAACCTATAAATTTAATTCAGTTTCAGTCTTTTATTTCATAGAAATCAAGACATTAATTCTAAAATTTATAGGAAGATCAAATGTCCAAGAATAGTAAAGATTGTTTTGCAGAAAACTAAGATAAGGTACTTACTCTTCCAGATACAAAAGTTTAAGAAAAAGGTATGAGAATTAAAAGCTTATGTTGTGGATGCAGAGATACACAAATTAAGCAAGGAAACAGGATATAGACTCCCATAATAAATGAAAAAAAAAAAATCAAGTGTGCAGACTTTTGCTGTACGTAACCAGAGAATTAACGGAGTATTAATGATGCAGGTAACTAAGTAGATTGTAGAAAATTATATAAGAAAAATATTCATGGATTGGGATAATCAACAGTATAAAGATGCCAATCTCTTCAAACTGATGCAAAAACTTAATGTAATTCCTATGAAAACACCCATAAAGTTTTTTGTAGACACACATGCTAATTCTGAAACATACAAGCAAGGGCATGGGCCCTAGAAGAGCTAAAAATAATCTTTAGAAAAAAAAATAATAAAATTGGAAAAATCATTAAACTAAATCTTGTCTTTCTAGATAGCTACAATAACCAAAACCATGTGCTACTGACACAGGAAAACATAATCAATAGAACCAAAGAGTTAACTCAGAGATGACTCAAAGAAGTACAGTCAAGTAATTTTTGACAGAGTGAAAAAGCAATTCATTGGAGGAAGAATAGCCTTTTCAATAATGCTATTGAGCACTTGGAAAAATCATATGAAAAATAATAAGTAAACACTGTATCTTCTATATATAAAAATTAACTTAAAATAGATCATAAACTAAATATAAACATAAAACAAAATGTAGGAGAAATTTTTGTAACCTAGGGCTCAATGAAAACTTATGAAACACTGAACCAAAAGCATGGACAATACAAGAAAACAGCAAATTAAACATTATAAAAATGATCAGTTGCTCTGTTAAAGACTTCAAGAAAAGGATGGAAAGACAAGCTACAGTTTAACAGGAAATATTTGTAAATCACACATATGACAAAAGAGTTGCATCAAGAAGACACAAAGCACCCTCAAATCTCAGTTTTACATGTATTTAAAACATACAATTATTTATTACATATATACTTATGTCATATAAGTGTATATATATAGATAGATAATATACATAATGAAAAGATATAAATATATACTTTGTTATTAAGGTAAATATAAAGATGACAAATGAATACATGAAAAGATATTCAAATCACTAGCCATCAGTAAAATGTAAACTAGTAAAAGGTAAGACTAGGGTATCTATCAGGAGAAATAAAAATAAAAACTATTAAAATACCAAATTCTAACAAGGATGCAGTGAAACTGAATCTCTGATAAATTGTTGGTGGGAATTTAAAGTGCTATAGTCACTCTTGAAAACATTTTAATTAAACATATATATATATATATATATATACATATAAACATATATTCATTATAAAATTCAAGAATCATTCCCCTTGGCATCCATACAAAAATCTCTACATGATTGTTCATGTTTTATTTGTAATTGTTAAAAAGTGGAAACAACCAAAATGACCTACAACTGATGACAATTAAATATATTACTACAACCACAGAATGGAATCAAAATAATATATCTTAATAAAAATAAGTAATGAAAATTACTTATCAGCAATAAAAAGGGAAAACTGTTGATCAATGCTGGAGCAGCTGTGAAGAGATATCCCACGTGCAAGGTAAGAGAAACCCAAGTAAGATGCTATGTGTTGCAAGAGGGCAGACACACTGAAACCATAATCATAGAAAACTAGTCATTCTAATCACACTAGGACCACAGCCTTGTCTAACTCAATGAAACTAAGCCATGCCCTATGGGGCCACCCAAGACAGGCAGGCATGGTGGAGAGGTCTGACAGAATGTGGTCCACTGGAGAAGGGAATGGCAAACTAGTTCAGTATTCTTGCCTTGAGAATCCCATGAACAGTATGAAAAAGCAAAATGATAGGATACTGAAAGAGGAACTCCCCAGGTCAGTAGGTGCCCAAGATGCTACTGGAGACCAGGGGAGAAATAACTCCAGAAGGAAAGCAGGGATGGCACCAAAGCAAAAACAATACCCAGCTGTGGATGTGACTGGTGATAAAAGCAAGGTCCGATGCGGTAAAGAGCAATATTGCATAGGAACCTGGAATGTCAGGTCCATGAATAAAGGCAAATTGGAAGTGATCAAACAGGAGATGGAAAAAGGGAACGTCGACATTGTAGGAATCAGTGAACTAAAATGGACTGGAAAGGGTGAATTTAACTCCGATGACCATTATATCTACTACTGTGGGCAGGAATCCCTCAGAAGAAATGGAGTAGCCATCATGGTCAACAAAAGAGTCTGAAATGCAATACTTGGATGCAATCTCAAAAACGACAGAATGATCTCTGTTCATTTCCAGGGCAAACCATTCAATATCACGGTAATCTAAGTCTATGCCCCAATCAGTAACGCTGAAGAAGCTGAAGTTGAACGGTTCTATGAAGACTACAAGACCTTTTAGAACTAACACCCAAAAAAGATGTCCTTTTCATTATAGGGGACTTGAATGCAAAAGTAGGAAGTCAAGAAACACCTGGAGTAACAGGCAAATTTGACCTTGGAATGCAGAATGAAGCAGGGCAAAGACTAATAGAGTTTTGCCGAGAAAATGCACTGGTCATAGCAAACACCCTCTTCCAACAACACAAGAGAAGACTCTACACATGGACATAATCAGATGGTCAACACTGAAATCAGATTGATTATATTCTTTGCAGCCAAAGATGAAGAAGCTCTATACAGTCAACAAAAACAAGACCAGGAACTGACTGTGGCTCAGATCATGGACTCCTTACTATCAAATTCAGACTCAAATTGAAGAAGGTAGGGGAAACCGCTACACCATTCAGGTATGACCTAAATCAAATCCCTTATGATTATACACTGGAAGTGAGAAATAGATTTAAGGGCCTAGATCTGATAGATAGAGTGTCTGATGAACTATGGAATGAGGTTCGTGACAGTGTACAGGAGACAGGGATGAAGACCATCCCCATGGAAAATAAATGCACAAAAGCAAAATGGCTATCTGGGGAGGACTTACAAATAGCTATGAAAAGAAGAGAGGTGAAAAGCAAAGGAGAAAAGGAAAGACATAAACATCTGAATTCAGAGTTCCAAAGAATAGCAAGAAGAGATAAGAAAGCCTTCCTCAGCGATCAATGCAAAGAAACAGAGGAAAAGAACAGAATGGGAAAGACTAGGGATCTCTTCAAGAAAATCAGAGACACCAAGGGAACACTTCATGCAAAGATGGGCTCAATAAAGGACAGAAATGGTATGGACCTAACAGAGACAGAAGATATTAGGAAGAGGTGGCAAGAATACACGGAAGAACTGTACAAAAATGATCTTCATGACCCAGATAATATGATGGTGTGATCATGCATCTAGAGCCAGACATCCTGGAATATGAAGTAAAGCAGGCCTTAGAAAGCATCACTACGAATAAAGGTAGTGGAGGTGATGGAATTCCAGTGGAGCTATTTCAAATCCTGAAAGATGATGCTGTGAAAGTGCTGCACTCAATATGCCAGCAAATTTTGAAAACTCAGCAGTGGCCACAGGACTGGAAAAGGTCAGTTTTCATTCCAATTCCAAAGAACGGCAATGCCAAAGAATGCTCAAACTACTGCACAATTGCACTCATCTCACATGCTAGTAAAGTAATGCTCAAAATTCTCCAAGCCAGGCTTCAGCAATATGTGAACCATGAACTTCCAGATGTTCAAGCTGGTTTTAGAAAAGGCAGAGGAACCAGAGATCAAATTGCCAACATCCGCTGGATCATGGAAAAGCAAGAGAGTTCCAGAAAAACATCTATTTCTACTTTATTGACTATGCCAAAGCCTTTGATTGTGTGGATCACAATAAACTGTAGAAAATTCTGAAAGAGATGGGAATACCAGACCACCTAACCTGTCTCTTGAGAAATCTGTATGCAGGTCAGGAAGCAACAGTTATAACTGGACATGGAACAACAGACTGGTTCCAAATAGGAAAAGGAGTATGTGTCAGCCTGCTTATTTAACTTATATGCAGAGTACATCATGAGACACGCTGGGCTGGAAGAAACACAAGCTGGAAACAAGATTGCTGGGAGAAATATCAATAACCTCAGATATGCAGATGACACCACCCTTATGGCAGAAAGTGAAGACGAACTAAAAAGTCTCCTGATGAAAGTGAAAGTGGAGAGTGAAAAAGTTGGCTTAAAACTCAACATTCAGAAAACGAAGATCATGGCATCTGGTCCCATCACTTCATGGGAAATAGATGGGGAAACAATGTCAGACTTTATTTTTGGGGGGCTCCAAAATCACTGCAGATGGTGACTGCAGCCGTGAAATTAAAAGACGCTTACTCCTTGGAAGAAAAGTTATGACCAACCTAGATAGCATATTCAAAAGCAGAGACATTACTTTGCCGACTAAGGTCCGTCTAGTCAACGCTATGGTTTTTCCTGTGGTCATGTATGGATGTGATAGGTGGACTGTGAAGAAGGCTGAGTGCCGAAGAATTGATGCTTTTGAACTGTGATGTTGGAGAAGACTCTTGAGAGTCCCTTGGACTGCAAGGAGGAGATCAGCCCTTGGATTTCTTTGGAAGGAATGATGCTAAAGCTGAAACTCCAGTACTTTGGCCACCTCATGGGAAGAGTTGACTCATTGGAAAAGACTCTGATGCTGGGAGGGATTGGGGGCAGGAGGAGAAGGGGACGACAGAGGATGAGATGGCTGGATGGCATCACAGACTCAATGGACTCAAGTCTGAATGAACTCCGGGAGTTGGTGATGGACAGGGAGGCCTGGCATTCTGCGATTCATTGGGTCCCGAAGAGTTGGACACGACTGAGCGACTGAACTGAACTGAAGTGAACATGAAGCTACACTTGTGGTAAGATGATAAAATTTTCACAGATAGTTTTCCAATGTTAATTTCCTGTTGTTGCTGTGTATAGAGTCTATAAGATGTGACATGCTAGGAAAATAGCATGAAGGGTACAAGAGAGCTCTCTGTCCTACCTTTGCAATTTCCTGTGTATCTAAAATTACTTCAAAGTAATTTTTTAATTAAAGTATTGAAGATAGTGTACTTTCAGAGTAGGAAAGGCTTCCTAAGAGTCATACAGAGCACAGACTATATAAAGGAAAGGACTGAGCAATCAAACTAATTTGAAATCATTTCTGTCAATGAAAAATAATATAAGAAAGTGGAAGGCCGATCCATAGGCTGAGAAAAGATATTCATAAACATAATTTTAAATGCACATATGATTTCAAATAAAAACAGGAAAGACAACCAAGAAATTTACAGAAAAAACTAGGATGGTCAATAAACATGTAAAAAGATCATCTACTTCATTAGCAGCCAGGGAAATGCCAGCTAAAAGGTCAGGAGAGCAGCCAGGAGAATGGAGTGAAAACACCCTCCGCTCACCTCCTCTCATGGTGGTGGTGGTGGTGGTTTAGATGCTAAGTCGTGTCCTACTCTGGCGACCCCGTGGACTGCAGCCTGCCAGGCTCCTCTGTCCATGGGATTCTCCATGCAACTGGAGTGGGTTGCTGTTTCCTTCTCCATCTCTCATGAACACACCAAAATCACAGCTATCTGCAGAACAGCTATTGATGAAAAAGACTGGAATCTACCAGAAAAGATCTTCTACAGCTAGAGACATAAAGAAGGAACCACAACAAGATGGGTAGAAAGGGTGGACTCACAATATAATCAAATTCCATACCCCTGAGTGGGTGACCCAACAAACTGGATAACAACTATATTGCGTAGTTTCCCTTATATTGGAAACTTATATTGTTTCCAGTGTGACTTACAAGTGGCTTGGCAGCTCAGATGGTAAAGAATCTGCCTCCAATACAGGAGACCTGGGTTTGATCCCTGGGGCCGGAAGATCTCCTAGAGAAGGGAATGGCTACCCACTCAAGTATTCTTGCCTGGAGAATTCCACGGACAGGGGAGCCTGGCAGATTACAGCCCATAAGGTTGTAATGAGTCAGATACAACTGAGCGACTAACACTCACTCAGTATGACTTACAATTTTAGAACAGTTTTATTTTACCATCTACTAGTTCTTCTGAATTCTGATAGTTCACATTTTATCTCTTTTTGTATTTTCCCAGACTTGTTGCCTGAGCTCTCAGTGTTCTTAGGCTGATTAAATTATTTGGGTTGTAACATTAATATGCTTGGAAGGAATTTTATTTGTTCAGTAGTGTCTCTTTTTTTCCTACCATCCCAATATGGCTTTTGTTTTAATTGTTCTTTTTTTTTTTTTTTTTGATGCTGAAAAATTATGAAAATGTTTTTATGTAGGTTTTTATGTATAAGTATGCTTGTACTATACCACATATCTCATTGGCATGTGTGAGTAGGATTTATTTTAGCTTTTATCTTTCCACAGTAAATAGAGATTAGCAGTTTCTGGGATGCTAGTAGTCTGGAGTCAATCTTCCACTCATTTATTTGATTTCTCATTCAGCTGAAGCTCCAACACTTCTCTTTGGTGCAACAGCCCATCAAGGATCTTTCAGCATCCAACTATGTAAACTTTGTCTGCACTTTCAAATAAGTAATTTATAGTTTCCCCTGAAGGATATCCTTCTCACTTGCAGAGGCAAACACTGTTACTGTTGCTCAGTCACTCAGTCCTGTCTGACTCTATGGACTGCAGCATGCCAGGCTTCCCTGTCCTTCACTGTCTCACAGAGTTTGCGCAACTCATATCCATGAGTCAATGATGCCATCCAACCATCTTATCCTCTGTCACCCTCTCGTGCTCCTACCCTCAATCTTTCCCAGCATCGGGGTTTTTTCCAATGAGTGGGCTCTTTGTATCACATGGCCAAAGTATTGGAGCTGGTTTTTTCCCAAACCTGCAGATTCAGGCATCTTCTATTATCTCCATTTGACCTCAGAACATTTACCTCCCCTACTTCATATACTATCACTCCATAATTTTATCTCAATATAGTGCACTTTTCTTTTTATTATAACTTTTGATGATTTCTGAAAGGAAAAGAATCACTGTCTCATTTTGCTATCTTAAAACTTGTAATATTATCAAGTTATTGTATTTATAATAGGAAGAATTTTCCCTGTACATTTAGGTGGTTTTTCAATAGACAAAGTGTTTAGTACTCCAAGAGAAGAAACTGTTTATTCAGTTTACTGTTACTAAAACAATGTTTCCAAGGAACTCTGTATTTTGCTGGGTCACATTTCATATGGATATTAAACAACAACAATAAAAAGATGCTTTTTTTTTACAGAATGATGCTCCACAGAGTAAGGGCAAACGTGGTAAAATGACATTGTGACGGGACCTGTTAACTCTGTTTCACAAAGGGTAAAACTGTTACAACTTAATACTTTGTGCATTGTATGAGAAGGCTAATACCGTACATCAAAGTAAAAATCCCAGTATTTTTGAAACTTTGCATGGTCAGGACAAAAGTATCAATAGCGTTTTGTTACAAGAAGTAATCATTCTACAGGGGAAGTGAAGTCGCTCAGTCATGTCTGACTCTTTGCGACCCCATGGACTCTAACCTACCAGGCTCCTTCATCCATGGGATTTTCCAGGCAAGAGTACTGGAGTGGGTTGCCATTTCCTTCTCCAGGGGATCTTCTCAACCCAGGGATCGAACCCAGGTATCGCAGTCAGACTCTTTACCGTCCGAGCCACCAGGGAAGCCTGATGGATATAATTAGCATTTATGCATTGTAATTGAGCCAATAGTCAATACAGATTAAATACTGACAGAGGTTCCTTGACCAGTGTTAATCTAAACAGTCCTTAAGAGTTTCAGGAAACATTATCATTATAACAGTGAATTTGTGAGATGATCCTGCTTCCACTGGCATTACTCATTATACCATACATGTCTCTGAAGATAGGTTTCCAAGTGAAATGTAAAAGCCAAAAAAAAAAAAAAAAAGAGCCTGAGGCTGAGGGGTAAAACTGATATTGGATTTAACAAGAGCATTATACAGAGCTCCTTAATGAGCTGATTCATAGACCATTAACCTGCTGTACAGCAAAGAACATGACAGCAGATTGTCTCTACCTAGAAAACAATCTTTCTTGGCTTTCTAGGCTTGAAACTCTTGTGAATAATTTGGTCATCTATATTGTACTTTATTTTTATAAAAGGAAAAGGGAGAAGGGGGTTAGAGGGAACCATGCTATCTTCTTTTTAAAATTTTAAAAAGCATTTTATTGTGATAAAAAACACTTAACCTGGGATATACCTTCTTACATTTTTAAGTCTACAACACACTGTTGTTCATTACAGGCATAGTGTTATATAGTAAAGTCAAGCTCTTGAGGACTTGGGACAGTGTTTCAGAGTCTGTAGCAGGGATTGGGTTTTCATGCTTATAAGAACATTAACTTGAGGATGAAGGTAGGTTTTACTTAATGAAAATGAAAGTTAATTGTTATCAGTTTAAAACAGGACAATATCAATATAAGATGTTTTATGTAAACCTCATGGTAACAAAGGCAAAAACCTATAGCAGCTGCACACAAGATTACGATAAAGAGGTCAAAGCATACTACTCCCAAAAGATATCAAATCAGAAAGGAAGGCAGCAAGATACTAAGCATGGAACAAAGAATTTATAAAATAATCAGAAAACAATGAACTAAATGGCAGCATGAAATTCTTATCTACCAGTGATTACTTTAAATGTAAATGGACTAAATTATTCAATCAAAAGACATAAGGCAGTTGAATGGATTTAAAAACAAACAAAAAACAAAACAAGATCCAATTGTATACTGTCTACAAGAGGATTATTTTAGACTTAAGTACACAGGTAGACTCAAAATGAAGGAATGAAAAATATTTCTTGTAAATGGTAACCAAAAGATAGTCAAAATAGCTATACTTATAACAAACAAAATAGACTTTAAGCTAAATATGGACAAAAGAGTAAAAGAAGGTAATTATATAAAAGAGTCAGAACCTCAAGAAGATATAAAAAATCTAATTATTTATCACCCTGTAGCAGAGCACTTAAATATAAAAATCAAATTCTAATAGAACTTTAAGGGAAAAAAAAACAGCAATACAAAAATAGTTGAGGACTTTAATATCCATTCTCAACACTGAATAAATAACCTAGATGAGAATCAATAAGAAAACAGTGGATCTGAACACTGGAGACCAAATGTATTCAAGAGACATATATAGAATATTATGTCCAACAGCAATAGAATACATATTCTTCTCACACATAGAACATTTTCTAGGATACACATGTTAGGCCACAGGACAAGTCTCAGAAAATTCAGTAATTTAATTAGTAATATAATTAGAATTCAGTAATATAATTTAATTGAGCAATATAATTAGAAATTATATCAAGTACTTTTTCTGATCACAGTGGTATGATACTACAGACCAATAAACAGAGGAAGCCTGGAAAATCAAGAAATACATGAGAATTAAAAATATATTCCTGCACAATCAATGAATCAAAGAAGAAATCAAAGGGGATAAAAAAAACCTTGACAGAAATGGAAAAAAAAAGACATAAAATACTAAAACAGCAAAAGTAGTTCTGACAAGAATGCTTATAATAACACACATCAAGAAAAAAAAATCTTGCATAAAAAAACTATCTTTACACCCCAAGGAACTAGAAAAACAAGAACAAACTAACCCCATAGTAAGCAGAAGTTAGGAAAAATAAAGATTAGAGAAGGAAGAAATAAAACAGACAAGAGGATAATGAAAAAGGTTGACAAAACTAAGCCGATTCTTTGAAAAGGAAAACAAAATTGAAAAACCTTTAATAGACTAACCAAAAAAAGAAAAAAGAGGCTCTAAATAGAATCTAAGTGCTTTAAAATTCAGAATTTGTAATTTCCAGGTTGGTTTTTCTATCATTTACATCTCTGGAGAAGTCTCTGGTACCTAAAGAAGAATTAGGATACCTTTCACGTGGTTTAGTTATGATTCTCCAGGCTAGAATATTGGAGTGGGTTGTAATGCCCTTCTCCAGGGGATCTTCCCAAACTAGGGAGATTATATCCATAACAAATAGTCTTGTTTATTATTTGTGAACTGGTTAATTATTTACCAAAACTAAGAAAAGAATGGTCACACATTAGTATTTGTTTTCAGTTCAGTTCAGTTCAGTCTTTCAGTCGTGTCCGACTCTTTGTGACCCCATGAATTGCAGCACGCCAGGCCTCCATGTCCATCACCATCTCCTGGAGTTCACTCAGATTCACGTCCATCAAGTCAGTGATGCCATCCAGCCATCTCATCCTCTGTCATCCCCTTCTCCTCCTGCCCCCAATCCCTCCCAGCATCAGAGTCTTTTCCAGTGAGTCAACTCTTCCCATGAGGTGGCCAAAGTACTGGAGTTTCAGCTTTAGCATCATTCCTTCCAAAGAAATCCCAGGGCTGATCTCCTTCAGAATGGACTGGTTGGATCTCCTTGCAGTCCAAGGGACTCTCAAGAGTCTTCTCCAACATCACAGTTCAAATGCATCAATTCTTCGGCACTCAGCCTTCTTCACAGTCCAACTCTCACATCCATATGTGACCACAGGAAAAACCATAGCCTTGACTAGATGGACCTTAGTCGGCAAAGTAATGTCTCTGCTTTTGAATATGCTATCTAGGTTGGTCATAACTTTTCTTCCAAGGAGTGTCTGTTAATTTCATGGCTGCAATCACCATCTGCAGTGATTTTGGAGCCCCCCAAAATAAAGTCTGACATTGTTTCCACTGTTTCCCATCTATTTCCCATGAAGTGATGGGACCAGATGCCATGATCTTCGTTTTCTGAATGTTGAACTTTAAGCCAACTTTTTCACTCTCCACTTTCACTTTCATCAAGAGGCTTTTTAGCTCCTCTTCACTTTCTGCCATAAGGGTGGTGTCATCTGCATATCTGAGGTTATTGATATTTTTCCCGGTAATCTTGTTTCCAGCTTGTGTTTCTTCCTGTCCAGCGTTTCTCATGACGTACTCTGCATACAAGTTAAATAAGCAGGGTGACAATATACAGCCTTGACATACTCCTTTTCCTTTTTGGAAGCAGTCTGTTGTTCCATGTCCAGTTCTAACTATTGCTTCCTGACCTGCATACAGATTTCTCAAGAGGCAGGTCAGGTGGTTTGGTATTCCCATATCTTTCAGAATTTTCCACAGTTTATTGTGATTCACATAGTCAAAGGCTTTGGCATAGTCAATAAAGCAGAAATAGATGTTTTTCTGGAACTCTCTTGCTTTTTTGATGATCCAGCGGATGTTGGCAATTTGATCTCTGGTTCCTCTGCCTTTTCTTCCTTTTTAAGGGGACATAGGGGTAATAGCTCCATCTGCCCATCCACTTTGGCCAAAGTTCTCCCTAAATGTGACTGGAGGAATTTTAACTGGGTCTGGTAAATCCCATTCCCCTTTACCAATTTCAACCTATTATTTTTCCTGGGAGGTCCTTGCATTTTCTTTCTGCTCAAACATGTCACTTTCAGATTTATTTTTCCTCCAAAAGAAGAAAACCACTAATCTCTTCCCTGGAGAATATGGTTCTTTGCCTTCATGGTATGCAGTGAATTGACTGTATCTAGCAATAACATCAGCTGGGTTTTATTTCCCACAGAAATGACAAGTCTCCGTGGAATTAAGCTGACCTGATAATTCAAAAATGGGAGAGTTTCAGGGTCCTTTGTTTCGCTGAATTGACTTGTAGATGTCACCCTCTCTGCCAGGCATAACATATTTGAATTTTTATTTGTGACTCCTCTCCAAACAGACAATAAATTCAGTGTTTCATCAGTTATCACATGCATCTGCAGCACGTGTTCTATTTCTCCCCGTGGTGACTTGTAAGCGTGATTTCAACACAGAGCCATAAATTGAGTTATTTCTACTTTGTGTTTCAGCTTAATACTCACCAGTCTCTCCTATCCCCGTCTTCCTAATTATTTTCTTCATTGTTAATTCTGGATGCTATAAAATGTTGTAAAAGTTAAGACCTCCTAAATGATACTTACTAGGAAGTATTCTAATATATAAAGACTATGTGAATCTCAAATTTGAATGCTTAAATAGGATATTTTATCAAGTTCAGCATCAAACCCACGATACCCTCTATAGCAATAATTTGCCAAATGGAGAAATGTCGTTCTCTGAATGAGCATTATCTTTCATGCTGATAGGTGAAATTAATGAAATAATTAAAAAGCCATAAAAAGAAAATGAAGAGTATCAGAAGATACCAACAGAACTGAAAACAAAATATTTCTGGCACAGTAATGTAATTGCCAAAAATAAGGAAAAAAAAAAACCCTCCAATCACAAGATGTAGAATGAAGTTTCATTCATAAGCTGAACAATTTTCCTTGTAGTTGGTAAGCTTTCTTTAATATTCCAGAATGAAATAGATTTGTCATATGGCACAACGCAACATTGTTTCCATGATTTTAAGATTTAGAAAGTTAATCAGGCACTTTTAAAGAAAAATTCTGTGATCTTGCCATATTTTCTATGAAAGATCCAAATAGCCTCTCCAACTTGAAGCTGAATGACACCATGAGATAAAGAAACACAAAGGACCTCAAGTATCAAACCACACTGCATGGATCACTGTATTTTTCTGAACTAAAAAAGCCCCACAAGAGAGAATCCTTGTTGGATACAGTATTCTCCCACTTGTTATGCTTAGACACTCTGTTTTCTCATTATGTTCACAGTATAGTACCAATTAGAAAAATACAGGATAAGGATGAGACACAAATTTCACTGTTGTGATGTTACAAGGAGAAAGGGTACTATCCAGAAAATGTTCAGTTGAACAGTTCCCCCAGAAATGTAATTTATGTGAGAAAATTTTGACTTGTACCAAAATTCAAATGAACTTGTTCTATAATGGGAACTAATTATATAATGGAAAAAAAAAACAAACACCTTGTTACATGATGAGAAAAAAGTTGTTCTGTACTGAAAGAATATTATTTGTTTACAGTGTTCTCAGGCCAATTGGAAGGAAAACAGTAGTCCCCTAGTGCTTGAAAACTGAAGGCAAATTACAAAGGTACTAGAGACCTCTGTTATCCAGTTACACTTTCATTTATTTGCTTTTTCCTCATCTTCCCTAGTGTACACCCTTAATGAGACCTGTTATCTTTTTCCACAGATAAGGTTCTTACAGATCACACATGCATGAGGAAATTCTTTATTTTATCCATTTTATATCGGGGTTTTATTTTTGAGTCCATTCTTGTGGTTTAAAGAGTACAGAAAAAGAAAACAAATAGGTACTTGCAAAAAATTCCAGGAGGGATGATAATACATTGATAAATATTATTCACACCTATGACTATCAGTCAAAGGAGCAACTGTCACCAAGGATAAAAATTTCAATATCTATCCTGCTGTGGAAAAGGAAAATGCTCTCCTTCTCTAGGAACTAATATAGACTAGATTTGAACTGTCACACTGCATAAGACAACCATATCTGCATCTACCACCTGGAATTGTTACCTATTCATTGGATAAACACAACCTGGTGAAAGAGTATCTTCAATTTTTCTTTCTCCACACACACATTTAGTAGACAGATGAGGACAGAGAAGCATAATCTACTTTGTTATTTTGTTAAAGCATGGGTGGTTGCATTACTGAAATGTTTTGGGCAAAACCTAACTTAGCATCTCTCACAAAATGAAGAACTCAGTTATCTCTTGGGAGATGAAACAGACCTAAACTCTGAGCAGACAGTAAATCGGGACTCATGGGAGTCTGGTAATTCTCAACTGATGAGCCAGCAAAGACAAGTAGAAGAAATGACTGAAGGTTGTTATGTACATATATTGAGGGATTGAGAATGCTAAATCATCATACAAGTTAAAAGTCTCAAAAGCCAACAAGGTGTGCCACACGGATCTGCCTTCAATTGTCAGGGATTTATTTCTGAGCTGCTGGCAGTGTTACCAGCAGACAGTTCACAGTTTCCGGTTCCCCACCCGCCTCGGGCTACTGACTCAATTTAGGAGTGCTCCCTTGTTCTAGATTACATCCCTTATCAAATATTTTGTATCCAATGACTGAGCATTACATGCATACAAAGAACCAGTCACCTCAGCCCATGGAACAGCTAGAACTCCTGTGGGGTCATCTGATATTCCCACTGAAATAAATTGTTATCCAACTTCTCCCTTTGCCTGGCCTGCTCCCTTCTTTCCCACCTCTTCTCTTCCTCTCCATTCTTCAAATATTGAGTCTAAGAGACTTCCCATTAAATTTCTCACATGCTTGATCTGCTTATTGAGAAAATCAATTTCCTACTGCTAGGTAACTTGGGATTCTATTATCAATAGTCAGAAGGATAAACGCTTCCAGAGCTAGGACAATTTTTGCCCTTTTAATATTTTTCTACAACTGGTAGTGACTCTAATTCATTAGGTATACTGTGAAGGTCAAAGGAATGTGAGAAAAAGACCAAAATCTTTTAATAGATCCAGATTACAGATGCTTGAACATCTCAAAGTGTCTGACATACTTTCAGCTAAGAATTATAACAGTCATTTCTTTTTATTTTTATAGATAAAAGGATTAGAATCATTCCAGAAATAATAAGGATGGTAACTGTTACTTTTTGCAAAACTTATACAATAGGATTATGTGAACAGATCAGTAAAACTAGGACACAGACTGATTTGATTTCCATGCTGTCCAAGGGACTCTCAAGAGTCTTCTCCGGCACCACAGTTCAGCTCATTGGAAAAGACACTGATGCTGGGAAAGGTTGAAGGCAGGAGAAGAGGGCAACAGAGGATGAGATGGTTGGATGGCATCACCAACCGAATGGCCATGAGTTTGCACAAACTCCAGGAGATAGTGAACAGGGGAGCCTGATGTACTGCTGTCCATGGGGTTGCAAAGAGGTGGGCATGATTGAGCAATGAACAACAAAAGGACACGACAAGAAACCACCACTAAAGGAAGTGACATTTACTGGGTATTGACTATATATATACATGGTACTGGGCATATTACATATGCCATCACTCTTCTGATGATAACGCTGCAGAGTTTATATTCTAAATTCTTCTTACAAATAAAGTAATTGTAGCTCAGAAAGACTCAATTACTTATTAAGGTCCAGAAATTGGAGGCAGCATTTAAATAACCATCTAAAACACAAGTCCATGTTCTTTCCTAGGTTATATTCCAAAGATTAGGGAAAAAGTGGGAATATTTTAAAATCAGAATACATCCTGAGAATGTAGATTTTATTAAACAAATCATTTAGACGGAACAAATCACGCTGTCTTATCCAGGCTACATTACAGAATACATAAATTCCTCCTTATTGTGTAATAACTTTACAGATTTGCTAAGTCAAACTATTTTCTGACTTACTCACTGTGCTCACCATCTTAGTATAAAGGGTATTCAGTAAAAGATTTATTGTAGTCCAAAAAAGCCTGAAAATTGCATAAAATTTTATGTGCAAAGTTATTTCTCACAAAGAAGAAAATACTTATGCATAATAAAGGTCATGTCTTGAACTGCAATTTGGACATTTGTATTACTATGAGCCAGCAAAGCCTTTGCCCTGATACTCCAATGTGTGAATGGCTTGTTCTTAAAAGTATGTTCTTAACGCATTTCACTGTGCAATGTTTTAATTCATGGTTATTATAAAAAATCAGTTACTCAAAACAGTTTATAAATGAGTAGAAGGCATTTTCTGAAATCAACTTGTTTTTAACTACTCCAGATGCTAATGACATTGGAAGTTTGAAAATTTTATTAACATTGGGCAAATTTAAGTTTTATGTAAGATTATATGAACAAACTGAAATGATAGTGAAAAGAATCTAAGACAAGTCCCTCGGTTCAGTTAACATTAATCTAAAATTTCTAGGTAGCAAGTGTAATAATTAAGCCAAATTAATGAAATGAGATGATACTGACTGTGCAATTTTAAAGAATCACATCAACTGATTAAGTCAGATTATAAGTCCTTGGAAAGTTAATTAAGGTACCCAAAATGAGGGCTTCCATGTGGCAAAGATCACTTATAGAAGGTAATTGGTCACTAAGTCTCAGGCAAAAGCAAGACATTATTATCAGTAAAGTGTAATTGATTACGAAGTACAAAGGACACAATTCACAATGAGTTTTTCCTTCTCTTAGGTACTGGAACCCAGCCAAAGAAGGGACAAATGGAATTACTCATGAGCATCAGATCTTGTTCTCCCCTTCCCCCTCACCCTTTCAGAGTCAGAAGCTGTGACTGATGGAAACAGAGCTTACTTCATTCTGGCTAATGGACAAAAGACTGTAATTGTCTAGGGAAGATGCATTAGTCTTATCTCTATGAAGTTCTCTTTGTATCATTATAATAAGACAATTACACTTACACTGGACTGTATAATAGACCTAGACGTCCAACAATGAATAACTGTAATTGATTATAGCTCATTATAATCTCAAATAATTTGAAGCAGTTTGTTTTTAAATTCCACAGTGAAATTTAAGGAGTTTGTTGTCTAGCCTGTCCTTTATCTGAACCCAATCATGGATCAATATTCAAAAAAGTATGATTAATTGCACTGACATCAGAGTTGAGTCAATAAACCTATGCACATCTATTAAGCAACTACTAAGTGTAAGACACTGTCTAGTTGGTGTGGGGATTTGAAAAATATATATAACCCATGGTCCAGCTTTAATGAATTCTATAATATAGTTGAGACAAAAATACCAATTCTGTAACATCACAGAAGTTTAAGAATGAAAAACAAACATACGAATGAACTGTCAGTATCACCAACAATAACAAAAAATAAAAACCCATATGCAACAATGCAAAAAAGTTTTCTTGGTATATTTCTCTTTCACCACGATGCTTTTTTTTTTTTTTCACTAAAACTAAAACATAACAAAATCTGTGTTACTTTATCATATGCTAAAAGAATCAAAATGTTTTAATACCACAAAATCATTTGTTGGTATACTATAACAAAATTTGAATATGTTTCAAAATGGAATCTCTGAAGCACTTTATATTTCACTAATCTTGAATATCTTGAGTGTCCAGTTATAAATTTTCAATTAGAGGCAAATAGCATTATATAAGGAGAAGGCAATGGCACCCCACTCTAGTACTCTTGCCTGGAAAATCCCATGGATGGAGGAGCCTGGTAGGCTGCAGTCCATGGCGTCGCTAAGAGTCAGACATGACTGAGCGACTTCCCTTTCACTTTTCACTTTCATGCATTGGAGAAGGAAATGGCAACCCACTCCAGTGTTCTTGCCTGGAGAATCCCAGGCACGGGGCAGCCTGGTAGGCTGCCGTCTAGGGGGTCGCACAGAGTCGGACATAACTGAAGTGACTTAGCGGCAGCAGCGGCATTATATAAAATGTGTATTTAGCTTTTTTAATTGGAGAAAATATTTCAGAAATTAGAACTAAATTTAGAACACTTTATTTTATAGTAAAAACCCAGAGATAGTATAAAGCTTATCCAAGGTAATTTAGCTGGTTAGTAACAGAAGTTGTGCTAGTGGTCAAGGTCTTTTTTTCTCAAGAGGCTAATAGTCTTTCTCTCTTTCTATCTGGAAATAGAACTTCATATTTTTTTAAAAAAAGTATTTTTACATTTCACATCCATTATTATACTTGACCCTTTTATCACTTCTGTGAAGTAGTCCATCATGATGTGCTAGGGAAAGTAGTTGATATTTACTCAGAGATTGCTGCAAGTCAAGTATTTTTCTTGGCACTGAATTGTTCAGAAAACAGGGACTCAACAAAGGTTAAGTTTCATAACCAATGTTGCATATCTAATAAGAAAACAGAGTTATAAAAGTATTCTGACACTAGTCAGCATCCTATCCAATTTGCCACTTTACCAATGTCATTATACCAGGTTTTCCTTACTGTGAAAGCAAAAATCATTATATGAATACAATGTTTTAGGAAAGGTATTATGGCTGAAAAACAGAAATAAATAAGGCTCATACCTTGCAATGATCAGTTCATACACCAGACAGCTATCAATACGTACTAAATAAACCACTTACATTGCAGTGTGATAAGGTGCTATATGGAAATTACATTCTTATCAGGCACAAAGGGGACATAAAGCAACTCAGAACTCTACTCTTTTCCTCTTCCAAGTTAAAAGTATATAAGTCATATGTTGAGTTATAAAATTTCCCATACAATAATTGTTAAGCTGCATATTTGCAGTATTTAATTTGTTACTATGTATCCAGTTACATTTCTTGAAAAGTATCTCAAGAATTGTATCAATTGTGCAAATTTCAACTATTTAATCCTTATATACATTTATAATCAATTATTGTTTAGTCTTTACCTAGTGGTAAAGACCCTGCCTGCTAACGCAAGCTATGTAAGAAATGCTGGGTCAATCCCTGGGTCAGGAGGATCCCCTGGAGAAGGAAATGGCAACCCACTCCAGTACTCATGCCTGGAGAATCCCATGGACAGAGGAGCCTAGCAGCCTATAGTCCAGGGGGTCACAGCGTAGGACATGACCGAAGCGACTTAGCACATTGTTTAGTCATACTATTTATACTGCTTGAAGATTCCAAAACTGTCAAAAGTAGACAACGACATTTAAAAATAAAAGAGAAGAATGATATCGCTTTGTACATTCATTTTAGCCTTATGGAGGAAAATACTCCCTACTTTGAGAAATACAGTTCTCCAGGTAGAAAATCGATTCTGCCCCAAAACTGTATTCCTTTGACTGTGAAAACAAGTAATTCTCTCCAGGTTTCAAATGTGTTATATATTAAATTACATCTCTATAGGACACTGCTAAGGTGAATTTGTGATTGATTGTCTTCTCTGAATGAGTGGTGTGCACCATGAATGACACAATAAATCTGTGGGGAAAAGATGGTATTAAGTTTGTGTTTTACTATCACTGCTGGTCTGAAAATGCTTCAGTATCATAGTTTTGAAAAATATTTTTACATGCATTATTTTATTTGATCCTTATAAGCATCCTGTAAGTTTGACGATCGTTATTGCCATCTGACTTTAGAGATAATGAAATTGTGACTCAAAGAGGTTAAATGACAGAAGTTATTTCATCCTGCTAGTAAGAAGCCAAGATGATATTCAACTCAGCTCATTATCCCTGATCTTTCCATTATATTTTGTTTCTTTGAGTTGTACGATGTTCATAAGCATGAGCATATTCCTCTGGAATTATTTGTAGCCCTTCTTCAATAAAATGTTAACATACACTCTTTTTATATATGCAGGTTTTTAAAAGTCAGATTTACATTATTTACAGTGAAAAAATTTTCCCTTTTTAGTAGCCAGTTCTATAAATTTTGACATACACATATAATTTTATAGCCACCATGCTTAGCAAGCAGAGAAGGCAATGGCACCCCACTCCAGTACTCTTGCCTGGAAAATCCCATGGATGGAGGAGCCTGGTAGGCTGCAGTCCATGGGGTCACTAAGATTCGGACATGACTGAGCGACTTCCCTTTCACTTTTCACTTTCATGCATTGGAGAAGGAAATGGCAACTCACTCCAGTGTTCTTGCCTGGAGATTACCAGGGATGGGGGAGCCTGGTAGGCTGCCGTCTAGGGGGTCGCACAGAGTCAGACATGACTGAAGTGACTTAGCAGCAGCAGCAGCATGCTTAGCAAGACAGAGGGCAGTCAGATCATCCTCATGAATTCCTTTATGTCCTTTGTAGTGAACTCCTCCCTTTCACTCTAGTCCCTGACAGCAACTGATCTTTTTTCTTTCCCTGGAAATGTGCCTTTTGAGAATGTCATAATAATGAAATTAAATAGTGCCAGATTCAAGGGATTCTGACTAAGGCAGTCGTACAGGGCCCCATACTTAAAAGGCTCTGTGCTTGGTTTACCGCTCTACTGTAATTGTACTGAAAGTCTTAATTTGTGAACAGGAGACTCCATATTCCCATTTTTCACTGGGTCCTACAAATTATACAGTCAGACAAGATAGACAGTGTGTAGCTATTTGAATCTGGTTTCTTTCCCTTGGAATATGACATCTGAGTTCATGCAATTATTGCAGTTTGCTCCTTTTTATCACCAAATGATTTTTCTATGGTAAGAATTTACCATAGTTTGTTTATTCACCAGTTGAAGCACATTTTCATTATTTCCAATTTGAGGCAATTATGAATGAAATATCTATAAATATACATATTTTTTGTATAAACATAAATTTTTATTTCTCCTAGGTAAAGATTTAGTAGTACAAATTCTGGGTTAATGTATGTATGTGTTTGTTAGATGATGTGAGAACTAGTATGTGTAGGGAAGTGATATTAAACCTCAGTGTAGCGCAGCTTTCTTTACAGCTAGTATTCACTAAAGTATTTTATGATTCTAGACTCAGTTCATAAAACTAGAATGTTAATCTCAATCCATGATTTTTTTGGGGGGTGGAAAGAAAGCTAAAAGCACAATTGATGAGTTTTGTATGGATAGATGGAGAAACAGTGGAAACAGTGTCAGACTTTAATTTTTGGGCTCCAAAATCACTGCAGATGGTGACTGCAGCCATGAAATTAAAAGATGCTTACTCCTTGGAAGAAAAGTTATGACCAACCTAGAGAGCATATTCAAAAGCAGAGACATTACTTTGCCGACTAAGGTCCATCTAGTCAAGGCTATGGTTTTTCCTGTGGTCATGTATGGATGTGAGAGTTGGACTGTGAAGAAGGCTGAACGCCGAAGAATTGATGCGTTTGAACTGTGGTGCTGGAGAAGACTCTAGGGAGTCCCTTGGACTGCAAGGAGATCCAACCAGTCCATTCTGAAGGAGATCAGCCCTGGGATTTCTTTGGAAGGAATGATGCTAAAGCTGAAGCTCCGGTACTTTGGGCACCTCATGGGAAGAGTTGACTCATTAGAAAAGACTCTGATGCTGGGAGGGATTGGGTGCAGGAGGAGAAGGGGACGACAGAGGATGAGATGGCTGGATGGCATCACTGACTTAATGGACGTGAGTCTGAGTGAACTCCGGGAGTTGGTGATGTACAGGGAGGCCTGGTGTGCTGCAATTCATGGGGTCGCAAAGAGTCAGACACGACTGAGCGACTGAACTGAAATGAACTGATAACACCTGCTGCATTGACCATGTCAGGGATAATCATGTGGAACAAGACCCCCTCAAGAGCTGATTTTCCCCTCCACATTTTTCCATCTTTCTGCACTTTTGTTTTTCTATCTCACTCCTTCTCCTCAGTTTTATTTTGTTGCTCTCTCTTTAAAAAAATTCTAGTATCTGAGTTTCTCATTATGAAGTGTGAGATTATTAGGTCTTCAAGGACAGGAAGAGTATCAGTCATTTCTTTACCTTAGACCTTGCAAATTAAAAGGGTCTTCCACAGGGAAAACTCCCAAAGTTAATCTATGAAGCCACTACCAACCTGATAAAGAGACTACCAAAAAATAAAACTACAGGATAATGTATTTGATGAATATAGATGCAAAAATGTTTAACAAAATATTAGCAAACCAGATCTAACAATACATAAAAAAGGATCATATACCATAAGCAAGTTGTATTCATCCCAGGGTTTTAAGGATGGCCCAACATGTGCAAATCAATGTAATATACAACATCAACAACAGAAAAGACAAAGAAACTCAGGATCATCTCAATAGATGCAGAAAAAGTATTTGATAAAATTCAACATCTATTCATGATAAAAACTCTCACCAAACAGGTACAGAGGGAACATACATCATAATATGTTATTTATGACAAATTCAAAGACAACATAATACTCAACAATAAAAAGCTGAAAGCCTTCCCACTAAAGTCTGGAGCAAGACGAGAATACCCACCCTCAACACTTCTAATCAACATAGTATTGGAAGTCCTAACCACAGCAATCAGATAAGAATGATCATCCACAGAGGAACAGATAAAGAAGATATGGTACATGTATGCAATGAAATATTACTCAGCCGTAAAAAGGGAAAACATTGTGCCATTTGAGAGATACACATGGACTGAGAGACTCATATAGAGTGAAGTAAGTCAGAAAGAGTAAAACAAATATCACATATTAACATATATATATGGAATCTAGAAAAATGGTAGCGATGAACCAATTTGCAAAGCAGAAACAAAGGTACAGACATAGAGAACAAACATATGGACACCAAGCAGAACAGAGAGGGGAAGGTAGGATGAACGGGGAAATTAGGATTGACATATATATACTACTATGTATTAGATAGATAACTAATGAGAACCCTTTGTATAGCCCAGGGAACTCTACTCACTTCTCTTTGGTGATGTAAGTGGGGAGGAAATACAAAAAAGAGGAGCTATATGTATAGCTGATTCACTTTACTGTACAGCAAAAAAATAACACAACATTGTAAAGCAACTATACTCCACTTTTTTAAAAAAAAATAAATAAAAAGTATCAAAATGAAAGGAAAGAGGTAAAACTTCATGCAGATGACATAATACTATATACAGAAAGCCCTTAAGTCTCCATACAAAAGCTACTGGGATTGATAAATTCAGCAAGGTAGCTGGATACAAGATTAACATATATAAATTGGCTGCATTTCTTTACACTAAACAATAAAATATCAAAAGGAAAAAGGTAAAAAAAAATCTTAAAATTGTATTAAGAAAAATAAAATACTTTGAAATAAACCTGCCCAAGGAGGTGAAATGCATATGCTGAAAACTATAAAATATTAATAAAGGAAGTTGAAGATGATTCAAAGAAATGGAAAGATAACCCACGTTCTTGGATTGGAAAAATTAACATTGTCAAAATGTCCATACTACTCAAAACAAACTACAGGTTTAACACAATCTCTATCAATTCACCCATGACATTTTTCACAAAACTCAAACAAATAATTCTAAAATGTATATGGAACCACAGAAGACCCCAAATTGACAAAGCAATCCTGAGAGAAAAAAGCCAAAGCTGGAGGCATAACACTTTCAGACTGCAGATAATACTACATAGCTATAGCAAGGAGAACAACATGGTATCGGTGCACACACAAAAGATATGGATCAATAGAACAGAACAGAGAGCCCAGAAATATGTTCACACAAAATTAATGGTCAGTTAATCTTTTACAAAGAATATAAGAATGCACAAAGGAGAAAAGACAGTCTCTTCAGCAAGTGGTGTTGGGAAAGTTGAATAGTCACATGTATATCAATGAAGTTAGAACATGGCCACACACCATATATAGAAATAAACTAAAAATGCATTAAAGAGTTATGTATAAGACATGACACCATAAAACTCCTATAAGGGAACATAGGCAAAACATTCTCTGATAGAAATCATAGCAATAGTTTCATAGGTCAGTCTCCTAAGGCAAAAGAAATAAAAGCACAAATAAACAAACAGGACATAATCAAACTTACAAGCTTTTGTATACAAAAGGAAACCATAAACAAAACAAAAGACAATCTACAGAATGGGTGGAAATATTTGCAAATTATGTGACCAATAGAGGCTTAATTTCCAAAATATCTAAACAGCTCATACAGATCAATATCAAAAGAAGAAACAAACTAATCAAAAATAGGCAGAAGATCTAAACAGACATTTCTCCAAAAAAGATATATAGATGGCCAAGAGGTACATGAGAAATTGCTCAGTGCCTCTAATTATAAGAATGTAAATCAGAACAAAAATGTGGAATCACCTCACATTGGCCATGATTAAAAAGTCTACAATAAATGCTGGAGAAGGTGCTGAGAAAAGGGAACCCTCCTATATTGTTAGTTGGAATGTAAATTGGTACAACCACTATGGAGAACAGTAGGATGTTTCCTTTAAAAATAGAGTTGCCATAGGATCCAGCAATCCCATTTGTGAGCATATATCTGGAAAAGATGCAAACTAATTTCAGAAGATACATGCACTCCAATGTTTACAATAGCACTATTTATAACAGGCAAGATACGAAAGCAACCTAAATGTCCATCAACATATGAATGGATAAAGAAAATATGATCTTATTCACATGATATATCACTAAGCCATAGAAAAGAATGAAATACTGCCGTTTGCAGCAACATAGGTAGACCTAGAGATTTTCACAGTAAGTGAAGTCAAAGATGAATATCATATGGTATAACTTATATGTGGAACCTAAAAATACCATACTAATGAACTTGTTTACAAAACAGAAATAGATTCACAGACATAGAAAACAAACTAATGGTTACTAAATGGTTTGGTATTAACAGATAAATACTACCATATATAAAACATTATTCAATATCTTATAATAGCCTATAATGGAAGAGAATCTGAAAAATAATAGATATATTTTAAAAAAAGGTCTTCTATTTTATCCTCAAATATTTCCTAACGTCCTCTTTTTCATATTTAAGATACTGATAATCATACTTATTTTCAGAAAGGAATTCCTAATGGTCATGAGATATAATGGGAATGAAGATTGATTTCTCTCTTACTGGACTTTCTGGCTACTGCCTGCTCAGCAGGCACACCGCTGGAGCACGTTACCATGTTGCAGAGACTCACATACTAAAGAACTGAGGATGACTTTTGGCCAACAGCCAGTGGGAAACTACGGCCTTCATTCCAACAGCCTATTAGAAACAATTCTGCCAACAACCCAGTGAGCAAGTTTAGAATGAAATGTGTCCAATCAAACCTTAGTTTATTGCTGATCCTGTTCCTGAAGCCAAGGCCAATTGTCTTGCTGTTCACACGGTCCACGGATCCCAGGGTAGGCAAGGCATGAACTAAGAGGCTGGAAGGAGACTCAAGGAGATGTAGGAACTGTAGATACATTTATTCTCTCCTGGCTGGCACGGCAACCAAGCACAGCCTCTCTCCTGGCTGACGCGGCAGATACGCTATATTCTCTCCTCCCCGGGATGACTGAACAGACACAGCCCTGACGCAGCAGTAATGCCGCTGCTTCTCAGGTGGGGCGCATACAGGCCTATGTACAAAGTAGGCCATGACCGAGCGAGTACCTTGTGATGCGCATGCGCAGTGCTACAAGCGAGCTCAGCTGTTCCATAGTCATTATTAGCAAAATGTGGGCGAGAGTGCCTGAACATGTTTGCCTGAACAATTTCCCCAAACTTAGGAAGGCTAAAACCCAAGTTAACACTTGAGTTATAGCCTGTGAAACACCCTCACACAGCACTGTTTAACACTGTTAAAATATGTTCAGATTCCTGACCCAAAGAAACTGCGAGGTAACATGTAGTTTCATTCCACTAAGTTTGGAGGTATTTACACAGCACGAGATAACTAATAAGCAGCGTCCACCTGGTTTTGCAGAACGGTAGCTCCTGGAAACCAGCTAGCAATCTATGAGGATACAGAGCAGCCATATGTGATGTTCTGACCGACGGCTTCAGCTGAGATCCGAGCGGACTACCAAAATCAATCACAAAAATGTAAGCAGGAGAGTCTTCATGTGATTTCAGTCTGCAGCAGTTGAGCTTGCCTAAGTGACACCTTGTGAAACGACATGATTTGCTTCCACTGACCCCTGTCCAAGATGAAATTTTTGAGTAAAACAATTATTTACACAAGAAAATTTAGGGCCATTTGTTACAGAGCAATAAATAACGGAAACATCAGGAGACGTAAAATATTTGTATGCACTTATTGTCTCTGATTTATTACTAAAAGTTTAACCTCAAATTCAAGACAAAAAAAAAAAAGTTTTAGAGTTTAAAAACAAATCCCTCAAAAATCATCCTTCCAAAAGATGGCTATCCTTAAGTGGTTACAAGAGATGGAGAATTAATACATTTACAGTGTGCTTAGTATACTACAAAGGTTTGATTTTTTTTCCTATTTAAAAAAGTTATTTAAAAAATATATTTCCATACCTGCAGAATAGAAGACACACTGGTCCATTTATCTTTCCTTGATGCCCAATAGGACCACTGCCTTGCCATCTTACTGAATAACTAAGTGGGATTTTGTAATCAGGGACATGTTGGAGAAGAGAAAAGTTAGTCAAGTGTATTCTCAACTCAAATATGATTTTGATTTTTTATTTGTTTTTACAATTTCTTTGAGCTATAATTGAAATGTATTAAATTTCACCTGTTTAAAGTACACAATTCCTTCTACTTTGATATATGTATAAACCTGTGCAAGTATTACCACAATCAAAATAACAGATCTTTCCATGACATTCCAAAATTTCATCATGCCACTTTGTAAACTATACCTTTTTCCACTTCTATCTCCAAGAAACCAGTGATTAGCTTTCATTCTATATACGCTAATATGCACTTTTGAAAAATTTACAAAATATGTAAACCTGGCACCTTACCTCCTTCTTTTTCTCAGCATAAAGATTGAGATTCATCCATGTTGTTGCAAAAAACAGTAATTCCTTTATTATTCCCAGGTGGTGCTAATGTTAAAGAATCCACTTCTCAATGCAGAAGACACAAGAGACAGGGATTCGATCCCTGGTTTGAAAAGATCTCCTGGAATAGGAAATGACAACCAACTTCAGGGAAAATTCCATGGACAGAGAAGCCTGGTGGGCTATAGTCCATGGGATCACAAAGAGTCAGATGCTACTGAGCACACATACCAATGTATGAATATATTACAGTTTTTCCATTCACTTGTTGATGGACCTTAAGTTATTCTTTTTACAGTTTTAATCTATTACTAGTCATTCTATATTATGTTTGGAATTCATTGTCTTTTTCTTAAAAGACATTCTTCTTGACATGTATTTGCTAACTATTGTTGTAATCAAGGTCAAATTCTTTTCTTTATATCTAGACTTGAGTTACAGTATTTGTAAAATAGTAAGCTCATGTTGTTCTATTTATTTCAGTTTAACTGGAAAACATCTTTAAGAAACTTCCTGAGAAAAGTGCATTAAAAATATGCTTTCAGAGTTCCATTATTAATAATACAATTAAAGATGTTGTTAAGTAACACAGGTAAGTTCAAAAAGCTTCTTTTGCAGTGTCTGTCTCCATGATTTTCTTTTATCATCGTTTCTAATAAAAATTCTAAGAGTTTGTCAGATTTCAAGTTATTTATTTGACTTACTTTGTGAAGTGAAATTCTAACTATTCTTGGAAAAATTTTCTTTGATACCCTGAAATTTCATGGTGTTATACTTTGGTATCAGTTCACTTCAGTTCAGTCACTCCAGTTGTGTCTGACTCTTTGTGACCCCATGAACTGCAGCACGCCAGGCCTCCCTGTCCATCACCAACTCCTGGAGTTCACCCAAACTCATGTTCCACTAAGTTGGTGATGCCAACAAACCATCTCATCCTCTGTTGTCCCCTTCCCTCCTGCCCTCAATCTTTCCCAACATCAGGGTCTTTCTAATGAGTCAGCACTTTGCATCATGTGGCCAAAGTATTGGAGTCTCAGCTTCAACATCAGTCCTTCCAATGAATACCCAGGACTGATTCCTTTAGCAAAGACTAGTTGTATCTCCTTGCAGTCTAAGGGACTCTCAAGAGTCTTTTCCAACACCACAGTTCAAAAGCATCAATTATTTGGTGCTCAGCTTTCTTTGTAGTCCAACTCTCACATCCATATGTGACTACTGGAAAAACCACAGTCTTGACTAGATGGAACTTTGCAGGCAAAGTAATGCTTCTGCTTTTTAATATGTTGTCTACATTGGTCATAACTTTGCTTCCAAAGACTTAGCATTTTTTAATTTCAAAGCTGCAATCACCATCTGCAGTGATTTTGGAGCCCCCAAAAATAAAGTTTGACACTATTTCCACTGTTTCCCCATCTATTTCCCATGAACAGATGGGACCGAATGCCATGAATTTAGGTTTCTGAATGTTGAGCTTTAAGCCAACTTTTTCACTCTCCTCTTTCACTTTCATCAAGAGGCTCTTTAGTTCTCCTTAGCTTTCTGCTATAAGTGTGATGTCATCTGGATATCTCAGGTGACTGATATTTCTCCCGGCGATCTTGATTCAAGCTTTTGCTTCTTTCAGCACAGCATTTCTCATGATGTACTCTGCATATAAGTTAAATAAGCAGGGTGACAGTATACAGCCTTGACGTACTCCTTTTCCTATTTGGAACCAGTCTGTTTTTCCACGTCCAGTTCTAACTGTTGCTTCCTGACCTGCATACAGGTTTCTCAAGAGGCAGGTCAGGTGGTCTGGTATTCTGATCTCTTTGAGAATTTTCTACAGTTTATTGTGACCCACACAGTCAAAGGCTTTGGCATAGTCAATAAAGTAGAAATACATATTTTACTTTGGTATCAGTTCAGTTCAGTCACTCAGTTGTGTCCAACTCATTGCAACCCCATGAATCGCAGCACACCAGGCCTCCCTGTCCATCACCATCTCCCGGAGTTTACTCAAATTCATGTCAGTCGAGTCGGTGATGTCATCCAGCCAACTCATCTTCTGTCATCCCCTTTTCCTCCTGCCCCCAATCACTCCCAGAATAAGGGTCTTTTCCAATGAGTCAACTCTTCACGTGAGGTGGCCAAAGTATTGGAGTCTCATCTTCAGCATCAGTCCTTCCAGTAAACACCCAGGACTTATCTCCTTTAGGATGGACTGGTTGGATCTTCTTGCAGTCCAAGGAACTCTCAAGAGTCTTTTCCATCCGTATGTCTTCTTTGGAGAAATGTCTATTTAGTTCTTTGGCCCATTTTTTGATTAGGTCATTTATTTTTCTGGAATTGAGCTGCATAAGTTGCTTGTATATTTTTGAGATCAGTTGTTTGTCAGTTGCTTCATTTGCTATTATTTTCTCCCATTCTGAAGGCTGTCTTTCACCTTGCTTATATTTTCCTTTGTTGTGCAGAAGCTTTTAATTTTAATTGGATCCCATTTGTTTATTTTTGGTTTTATATCCAGTATTCTGGGAGGTGGATCATAGAGGATCCTGCTGTGATTTATGTTGGAGAGTGTTTTGCCTATGTTCTCCTCTAGGAGTTTTAAGTTTCTGGCCTTACGTTTAGATCTTTAATCCATTTTGAGTTTATTATTGTGTTTGGTGTTAGAAAGTGATCTAGTTTCATTCTTTTTCAAGTGGTTGACCAGTTTTCCCAGCACCACTTGTTAAAGAGATTGTCTTTACTCCATTGTATATTCTTGCCTCCTTTGTCGAAGATAAGGGGTCCATATATGTGTGGATTTATCTCTGGGCTTTATGTTTTGTTCCATTGATCTATATTTCTGTCTTTATGCCAGCACCATACTGTCTTGATGACTGTGGCTTTGTAGTAGAGCCTGAAGTCAGGCAAGTTGATTCCTCCAGTTCCATTCTTCTTTCTCAAGATTGCTTTGGCTATTCGAGGTGTTTTGTATTTCCATACAAATTGTGAAATTATTTGTTCTAGTCTGTGAATAATACCGCTGGTAGCTTGATAGGGATTGCATTGAATCTGTAGATTGCTTTGGGTAGTATACTCATTTTCACTATATTGATTCTTCCAATCCATGAACATGGTATATTTCTCCATCTATTAGTGTCCTCTTTGATTTCTTTCACCAGTGTTTTGTAGTTTTCTATATATAGGTCTTTAGTTTCTTTAGGTAGATATATTCCTAAGTATTTTATTCTTTTCATTGCAATGGTGAATGGAATTGTTTCAAAAGATGCTCAACATCACTCATTATTAGAGAAATGAAAATCAAGACCACAATGAGATACCACTTCACACCAGTCAGAATGGCTGTAATCCAAAAGTCTACAAGCAATAAATGCTGGAGAGGGTGTGTAGAAAAGGGAACCCTCTTGCACTGTTGGTGGGAATGCAAACTAGTACAGCCACTATGGAGAACAGTGTGGAGATTCCTTAAAAAATTGCAAATAGAACTGCCTTATGACCCAGCAATTCCACTTCTGGGCATACACACCAAGGAAACCAGAATTGAAACAGACACATGTACCCCAATGTTCATCGCAGCACTGTTTATAATAGCCAGGACATGGAAGCAACCTAGATGTCCATCAGCAGATGAATGGATAAAAAGCTGTGGTACATTTATACAATGTAGTATTACTCAGCCATTAAAAAGAATATATTTGAATCAGTTCTAATGAGATGGATGAAACTGGAGCCGATTATACAGAGTGAAGTAAGCCAGAAAGAAAAACACCAATACAGTGTACTAACACATATATATAGATTTTAGAAAGATGGTAGTGATGACCCTGTATGCAACCCAGCAAAAGAGACACAGATGTGTAGAGTGGACTTTTGGACTCTGAGGGAGAGGGAGAGGGTGGGATGAGTTGGGAGAATGGCATTGAAACATGTATAGTGTCATGTAAGAAACGAATCGCCAGTCTATATTTGATGCAGGATACAGGATGCTTGGGGTTGGTGCACGGGGATGATCCAGAGAGATGATATGGGGTGGGAGGTGGGAGGGGGGTTCATGTTTGGGAACTCATGTACACCCATGGTGGATTCATGTCAACGTATGGCAAAACCAATACAGTATTGTAAAGTAAAATAAAGTAAAAATAAAAATTAAAAAAAATAAATTTTTTTTTTAAAAAAAGAGTCTTTTCCAAACTACAGTTCAAAAGCATCAATACTTCGGTGCTCAGCTTTCTTCACAGTCCAACTCTCACATCCATACATGACCACTGGAAAAACTATAGCCTTGACTAGACAGACCTTTGTTGGCAAAGTAATGTCTCTGCTTTTGAATATGCTATCTAGGTTGGTCATGACTTTCTTTCCAAGGAGTAAGCATCTTTTAATTCCATGGCTGCAATCATTATCTGCAATGATTTTGGAGCCCATCCCCCCAAAAAAACTCTGACACGGTTTCTACTGTTTCTCCATCTATTTCCCATGACGTGATGGGACCAGATGCCATGATCTTCGTTTTCTGAATGTTGAGCTTTAAGCCAACTTTTTCACTCTCCTCTTTCACTTTCATCAAGAGGCTTTTTAGCTCCTCTTCATTTTCTGCCATAAGGGTGTGTCATCTGCATATCTGAGGTATTTGATATTTCTCCTGGCAATCTTGATTCCAGCTTGTGTTTCTTCCGGCCCAGCATTTCTCCTGATGTACTCTGCATATAAGTTAAATAAACAGGGTGACAATATACAGCCTTGATGTGCTCCTTTTCCTTTTTGGAACCAGTCTGTTGTTCAATTTCCAGTCCTAACCGTTGCTTCTGATGTGCATACAGATTTCTCAGAAGGTAGGTCAGGTGGTGTGATATTCCCATGTCTTTAAAAAATTTCCAGTTTGTTGTGATCTACACAGTCACAGGCTTTGGCACAGTCAATAAAGCAGAAATAGATGTTTTTTCTGGAATTCTCTTGCCTTTTTGATAATATAGTGGATACTGGCAATTTTATTTCTGGTTCCTCTGCCTTTTCTAAATCCACTTGAACATCTGGAAGTTCATGGTTCATGCACTGATGAAGCCTGACTTGGAGAATTTTGAGCATTACTTTGCTAGAGTGTGAGATGAGTGCAATTGTGCAGTATTTCAAACATTTTTTTGCATTGCCTTTCTTTGGGATTGGAACAAAAACTGACATTTTCCAGTCCTATGGCCACTGCTGACTTTTCCAAATTTGCTGCCATATTGAGTGCAACACTTTCACAGCATCATCTTTTAGGATTTGAAATAGCTCAACTGGAATTCCATCACCTCCACTAGCTTTGTTTGTAGTGATGCTTCCTAAGGCCCACTTGACTTCACATTCCACGATGTCTGGCTCTAGGTGAGTGATCACAACATTGTGATTAGCTAGGTCATGAAGATCTTTTTTTTACAGTTCTTCTGTGTATTCTTGGCACCTCTTCTTAATATTTTCTGATTCTGTTAGGTCCATACCATTTCTATCCTTTATGTGCCCATCTTTACATGAAATGTTCCCTTGGTATCTCTAATTTTCTTGAAGAGATCTCTAGTCTTTCCCATGCTGTTGCTTTCCTCTATTTCTTTGCATTGATCACTGAGGAAGGCTTTCTTATCTCTCCTTGCTATTCTTTGGAACTCTGCATTCAGATGTGTATATTTTACCTTTTCTCATTTCCCTTTTTCTTCTCTTCTTTTCACAGCTATTTGTAAAGGCTCCTCAGACAGGAATTTTGCTTTTTTGCATTTCTTTTTCATGGGGATTGTCTTGATCACTGCCTCCTGTACAATGTCCCACACCTCCATCCATAGTTCTTCTGGCACTCTATCAGATCTAATCCCTGGAATCTATTTGTCACTTCCACTGTATAATCATTAGGGATTTGATATAGGTCATACCTGAATGGTCTAGTAGTTTTCCCCACTTTCTTCAATTTAAGTCTGAATTTGGAAATAAGCAGTTCATGATATGAGCCATAGTCAGCTCCTGGTCTTGTTTTTGCTGACTGTATAGAGCTTCTCCATCTTTGGCTTCAAAGAATATAGTCAGTCTGATTTCAGCATTGACCATCCTGTGATGTCCTGTGATGACTTCTCTTGTGTGGTCATAAGAAGGTGTTTGCTATGACCATTGCTTTCTCTTGGAACAACTCTATTAGTCTTTGCCCTGCTTCATTCTGTACTCCAAGGCCAAATTTGCCTGTTTCTTCAGATATTTCTTGACTTCCTACTTTTGCATTCTGGTCCCCTATAATGAAAAGGACAACTTTTTGGGGTGTTAGTTCTAAAAGGTCTTGTAGTTTTTCATAGAACCATTCAACTTCAGCTTCTTCAGCATTACTTTTGGGGCATAGACTTAGATTACCATGATATTGAATGGTTTGCCTTTGAAATGAACAGAGATCATTCTGTCATTTTTGAGGTTGCATCCAAACACTGCATTTGTTGACTATGAGGGCTACTCCATTTCTTCTAAGGGATTCTTGCCCACAGTAGTAGATATAATGGTCATCTGAGTTAAATTTACCCATTCCAGTCCATTTTAGTTTGCAGATTCCTAAAATGTTGATGTTCACTCTTGCCATCTCCTGTTTGACCACTTCCAATTTGCTTTGATTCATGGACCTAACATTCCAGTTTCCTATGCAATATCACTGTTTACAGCATCAGACTTGACTTCCATCACTAGTCACATCCACAGCTGGCTGTTGTTTTTGCTTTGGCTCCATCTTTTCATTCTTTCTGGAGTTATTTTTCCACTGATCTCTAGTAGCACATGGGCACCTACCAACCTGGGGAGTTCATCTCTCAGTGTCCTATTTTTTTGCCTTTTCATACTGTTCATAGGGTTCACAAGGCAAGAATATTGAAGTGGTTTGCCATTCCCTTCTCCAGTGGACCACATTTTGTCAGAACTCTCCTCCATGACCCATCCGTTTGGGTGGCCCTACATGGCATGGCTCATAGTTTCACTGAGTTAGCCAAGGCTGTGGTCCATATGATCAGATTGGTTAGTTTTCTGTGATTGTGGTTTTCAGTCTGTCTGCCCTCTGATGAGGATAAGAGGCTTATGGAAGCTTCCTGATGGGAGAGACTGAGGGGGAACTTGGTCTTGTTCTGATGGGCAGGGCCATGCTCAGTAAATCTTTAGTCCAATTTTCTTCTGATGGGTGGGGCTGTGTTCTCTCCCTGTTATTTGACCTGAGGCCAAACTATGGTGGAGGTAATGAAGATAACTGTGACCTCCTTCAAAAGGTCCCATGCATGCACTTCGACACTCAGTGTCCCCAACCATGCAGTGGGCCACCACCAACCCACACCTCTGCTGGAGACTCCTGGACCCTCATATATGTATATTTATATACAAATACATTATATATCATATATATACATTATATATTATACATACATATATTAATAGTTTTTATTTCTAATTAGTATTTCATTATGTGGATCTAGCTTACTCATTTGCCAGATGATATATATTTAGATAGCTTCCATTTGGGAGTTATTACAATTAAACCATTATAATTATTTGCAGAAAGTCTTTATATATACATATGTTTTCATATGTCCTAGGTGGTCACTACCTTGTTCTGGAATTATGGGATTTTATGTTAAGTATATGTTTAACATTTTAATAAACCACTAACTTATTTTCCAAAGGGACTGATTCATTTTACATTTTCATTTTCATTGTATGAGGGCTCTAGTTTCTCTACATCTTCATTATTACTTACTAAATTCCTTTACCAGTTACAATAGCTTTTTTGAGATTCCTTAGGCTCTTCTGCATAAATGACATTGGTATTTGAAAATAAAAACAAATTGATCAATTATTTTCTATTCTCTATATTGTTATACTGCCTTATTAAAATAGATGGAACATCCAAGAGATTATTGACTGTAAATAGTGAGAAAAGACATCCTGGTCAAGTTCCCTAAATTAAAAAATAGTCTTTCATCATTATTGAACAAGGGTCTCCTGCATTGCAGGTGGATTATTTACCAACTGAGCAATCAGGGAAGCCCATATACAAGATTAGTGAAGTGAGGTCTCTCAGTTTTGTCCGACTCTTTGTGACCCCATAGACGGTAGCCTAACAGACTCCTCTGTCCATGGGATATCCCAGGCAATAGTACTGGGTTGGATTTCCATTTCTAAGGTTCAGTTCAGTTCAGTTCAGTCGCTCAGTCGTGTCCAACTCTTTGCGACCCCATGAATCGCAGTACACCAGCCCTCCCTGTCCATCACCAACTCCCGGAGTTCACTCAAACTCATGTCCATTGAGTCGGTGATGCCATCCAGGCATCTCATCCTCTGTTGTCCCCTTCTCCTCCAGCCCCCAATCCCTCCCAGCATCACAGTCTTTTCCTATGAGTCAACTCTTTGCATGAGGTGGCCAAAGTACTGGAGTTTCAGCTTTAGCATCATTCCTTTCAAAGAAATCCCAGGGCTGATCTCCTTCAGAATGGACTGGTTGGATCTCCTTGCAGTCCAAGGGACTCTCAAGAGTCTTTTCCAACACCACAGTTCAAAAGCATCAATTCTTCGGTGCTCAGCTTTCTTCACAGTCCAACTCTCACATCCATACATGACTAATGGAAAAACCATAGCCTTGACTAGATGGAGTAATGTCTAGCAGAGTAATGTTTTGACTAGCAGAGTAATGTCTCTGCTTTTGAATATGCTATCTAGGTTGGTCATAACTTTCCTTCCAAGGAGTAAGCATCTTCTAATTTCATGGCTGCAATCATCATCTGCAGTGATTTTGGAGGCCCCCCCCCCAAAAAAAAAGTCTGACCCTGTTTCCACTGTTTCCCCATCTATTTGCCATGAAGTGATGGGACCGAATGCCATGATCTTTGTTTTTTGAATGTTGACTTTTAAGCCAGCTTTTCTACTTTCCTCTTTTACTTTTATCAAGAGGCTCTTCAGTTCCTCTTCACTTTCTGCCATAAGGGTGGTGTCATCTGCATATCTGAGGTTATTGATATTTCTCCAGGCAATTTTGATTCCAGCTTTAGATGTATTTAAAACAAACAAACAAACAAAAATAGATGTCCTTTGCTAGGTTAAGAAAGTTTCCTTCTTTTTGAACATGTTGGGAATTGTGAATAATAGATTTGTCTGGATTCTGTTGTTTTTGAAAAGCAATCATTGTTTTGAAATAAAGTTAATTGTAGAGCAGCTTAATCTCTTGAGGTTTATACATCAGCTTTGTTAGGGTATTTCTTGAGTATATAGTGTTTAGTCCTCCTAGAAAATACAACCCTTTTGGAGCATCTACAGAATGCCCCAAGTTTCAACAAAGTCTCTCTACTTAATTAGAACTTAAATATTTCCTAACATGATATATTGTTGCATGATTTCATTTTATGTCACTCTGATCGTTTGCTTTGTGTCATGGGAATTTCACCCTATGCATACACTGCTTAGCAACAGACTCCAGTAGGCCCCTAGGCAGATTTCAGAATCTTCTATTTTGCAGTTACATTCTTTTCAGTAATCTTCCAGTGTCCCTGGCTGGTAGAAGTTTAATCTCAGTCTCCTAACTCCACACAGCTATTATGTTCTGCTTGGTTTTTCCCCTTCTCTGTGGTGTTGCCAAAAGTGCCTCCAGGTAGGAAGCCAGGGTAAGAGTAAATATTGCCTCTTTTGTTTCCATTCTTTCCATTTGTTTGCCTTTTGTCCAATATCTAAACACCTGTTTCATATATTTTTTCCAATGTTTTTTCTTTCATGAGGGTCACTTCCTTTACCAATGAAATAATAATGAATGGAAGCAAAGTCTCTTCCATATTATAAAATCTAAAGATTTGCTAAATTGCTGTCCTCATAATCTCTTTAAGAATGCCATTTTTTGTTTTTCTACTACAATTTTAATAGTTTTATCATGGAGGTTAGTCAATATCTTTGCCATATTGAATGAAAAATATTAATATAATTTTGTGCTAAAATATTTATAAAAACAGCTTTTGAGAAAAGGAGCACTACTTATGTTAATTGCAATAAAAGGTGGTTAACCAAGAACTATCTGGGAATTTTTTTGGATGCTATGTGGAATTATGAAGTGTATTATCTTCTATGATACCTTTTGCAGTGGTTTTCATATAATATACAACACTATGTGTCTCCAGATGCTAATGTCCTAGGCATAAGATGAACACAATCTAATACAATATTTGTTCCAAAAATTCCTATTTCAGAAAAAAAATCACTGCCTAATATTTTAAAAATTCATTCAGCATCACAGAATGGAAGGGCAAATCACAGAATCATATAAATTCAAAGGAGAAATGGTTTGACCCCTTAAGACCAATGTATTCCTGTATAACTAGTGCAAAAAAAAAAAGCCTAGCTTGTCTTGCTCTATTTTTATCGTTAAGCCACAGAAAGATTTGATCAATCCATTTGTCAGTACCTGAATATCACTGCTTATAAGTCACAAGAGAGTTCTATAAATGGAAGTATTCTAACATATTTAAGAGATTAATCTGACGGAATAGAATGTTTTGACAGGACTCTGATCTCCCGCAGACAAAGCTCTAGAGACATTTACTTTCAACATGGCAAACCATTATTGCTGTCTAAGTATTCTAGTACTAATGGCAATTTTTTGTCACATTGAATGATTAAAAAATAAATTTGGCAAAGAAAGAGCATGCTGGCTGGCCAACTAGGTGACTCTGATAAGTTAAGAAGCAAGGTCAGGAAAAAGGAAGGATGCCTGTGCCTTTATTTAAGGTTTCTTATTCATCCAGTAATTATATGATTTCACCAAAACAGATTAGCTTTTCAAAAAAGGGAAACTACTTTTCCCAGGCAGAGAGTTATTGGATTCTGGATTCTGTCACAATGTGTACAATGTTTTTGAGATATATTATAGACATTTATGAAACATGGGGGCCTAGGAGCCTGAACCATGTAGCATTATTTCACCCGCTATGCAGGCCAGTTCTGACTTGCACATAAAAGTGTAAATCTCATGGAGAAAATGTATTTAATTTTCTCACTCAGACTCATTTGAAAGACATGATTTGTTTAGTGTAAAATCAACAGCTTTCAATTAACCAAATGTCTCATTTTATATACTGGGAAAGTGAAAACTAAATATTACAAATAATTCCAACAAGTTAACTGAAATGTAGGTACTCAGTAGCTGTGTCTATTCTTCATAAATTCATACTACTGCAACTGGTCAGATAAATGGTGCCTAAAATTGCAAATATACATGAATCTTCTATACTTATTATTAATCCAATAAAATAATAAAATATTTATTGAACATGAACAATATCAGTAAATATGTGTTCTGAATAAAATATTTTTTCATACATTCATCTATTTATTATAACACATGTACTAACTGCTTAAGATTTCTCTCAATCCCTGGTATCTGTTAGGGAAAAGGATGATAACTGGCATCAGAGAAAACTCTCAATGAATGTAGAATGATTGTAATATAAATCATAGACAGGATGCTTGCCTTTAAAAATATAGAGGCAGACATGTAAATTTACATTAGAAACACAATAGTCTATATTAATAAATGTAAGGGAAAATGCTACGAAATTAGAGAAGAAAAACAAATAAATGTGAATGGGTTAGAGTAGTCAAAGGGATGTAGATTTCAAAAGAAGACATTAATAGAAAAATAGAATGGTCAGTCAAAGGGTGACTAGAACCAATAAATATACTATAAAGTACATAATTTTTTTTAACAAAGTCTTCAAAACATAGAACATCCCAGAAGATAACTCCCAATCTCTTTGCATTGCAGTTAACAATATGGACACAAAGGGAAATAAAAATGCAGAGTGATATATAATAAATACTAAAGGAATTCAAAAGAATGATGAATGCATGGCCTTACATGACCCAGAAAGTTTTCACCCAAGTGAGAGAATCAGGTGAAGTTTACGCAGATGATGTATTCTTGTGGGCATCTTGATGGGATGACTATTCCACAAGAGAAAGGAATGCATGACAAAAGCAATGAGAAAAAAAGATTTTAAAGCTCATTGAGTAAAATGTTACTGTGCAAGCTGTGCTAAGATGCTCCAATCACGTCTGACTCTTTTCCACCTTATGGACTGTAGCCCTCCAGGCAGCTCTATCCATGGGATTCTCCAGGCAAGAATACTGGAGTGGGTTGCCATTTCCTCTTCCAAGGGATCTTCTTGACCCAGGGACTGAACCTGTGTCTCTTACAACTCCTGCATTGGCAGGCAGGTTTTTTTGTTTGTTTGTTTGTTTTAACCACTAACACCACCTGGGAGGTCCAACTTAATATATAAGCCTAATAAAGTGACACAGGGTTTTTTCTTTGCTTAAGTAGTTATGAAGCCTAAGGTTGCTCTCAAAAGAAGTAGAGATTGAGTGAAAGGGCAATTGGGAGGAATTGATAGATTCGGTGGCTAAATTGCGGATCAGCTAATTTGCCAGACAGAAAAGGGGAAGCAGAAGGTTGAAAAGGGCCCTCTTGGATTTAGAAAAAAAAGCCACACATCTACCTCAGGATGTATTGGGTCGGTCTGTGAAGCAGTTATAAACCAGGGCATTGTTGAAAACAATCAGTTGGCAATTACTATACTTTTTCACAGAGGGTACAGTCAGGGAAAGAAACATTAAAAAACAAAACAAAACAAAAGGGGCTTCCCTGGTAGCTCAGCTAGTAAAGAATCTGCCTGCAATGCAAAAGACCCAGGTTTGATTCCCGGGTGGGGAAGATCTGCTGCATAAGGGATAGGCTATCCACTCCAGTATTCTTGGGCTTCCCTGGTGGCTCAGCTGGTAAAGAATCCACCTGAAATGTGGGAGACCTGGGTTTGATACCTGGGTTGGGAATACCTGAGTTCAATCCCAGGGTTAGGAAGATCCCTGGAGAAGGGAATGGCTACTCACTCCAGTATTCTGGCCTGCAGAATTCAGTTCAGTCTGTGGCATCACAAAGAGTTGGACACAACTAAGAGAATTTTACTTTCTTTCCTTTTCTCTGTTAGTTTCTCAGTCATGTCTGACTGTGACCCCATGGACTGTAGCCTGCCAGGCTTCGCTGTCCATGGAATTCTCTATTCTTTTACATATATACAGATAAATTAAGAAAAAAAGTCTACTTCTATTTTAACCAGAAATCCCAGGTGATATTGCTTATTAAGTATCCAGTTGATGTCTTTAAAATTTTTTCAATAATTAATTTTGTATGAATAACATGGCATAACATATCCAACCAAAGCTTTAGAATACTATCAGATCATAAGAGGTGGTCCTAAGATGGCAGAGGAATAGGACGGGAAGACCTCTTTCTCCCCCACAAATTCATCAAAAGAACATTTAAATGCTGAGTAAATGCCACAGAACAACTTCTGAATGCCAGCAGAGGACATCAGGCACCCAGAAAAGCAGCCCATTGTCTTCGAAACGAGGTAGGAAAAAATATAAAAGACCAAAAAAAAAAAAAAAAAAGAGAGAGAGACAAAAGAGGTAGGGACAGAGCTCCGTCCCGGAAAGAGAGTCTTAAAAAGAGAGAAGTTTCCAAACACCAGGAAACACTCTCACTGCCCAGTCTGTGGCGAGCCTTGGAAGCGCAGAAGGCAACATAACAGGGAGGAAAAATAAATAAATAATAAAACCCACAGATTACGAGCCCAATGGTAACTCCCCCAACGGAGAAGCAGTGCAGATGCCTGCATCTGCCACTAGCAAGTGGGGGCTAGGCAAGGAGGTGTGGGCGGCATTGCTTAGAGTAAGGGTTGGCCCAAATGCCCCGAGTTTAATCAGAGCGAACTAACATTGGCTAGCAAACCAGACTGTGGGATAGCTACCACACGGAAAGCTCTAACATAAGACACTGCCGAGACTGCACACAGAACAAAGGATGGAACAGAACTAGCCGGCTGCAGACCATCCCCCTCCGGTGACAGGCAGCCAGAGATGGAAGGGCTAGAAGGGGGCAATCGCAGCCCCAGAGAGACATTATCTACCAAACGGCAAGCAGGCTCCTTTGCTAACTAAGACTTCTTGGGGTTTTGGACAGTCATCATCCGCCTGAGAAGGTGTGCCAGCTATACACCCAGAAAACCAAGCAGCAGGGATGGGAGAGGCAATAAGTCACAGTGACCACACTCACCAAACACCTGAGCTACTCGGACCTGGGAAGGGCACAAAACGCAGGCCCAACCAAGTCTGCGCCTCTGAGGACTACCTGAGTGCCTGAACCTGTGCGGCTTAGACCTGGGAGGTGCATGCAACCCAGGGCTGGCCTTGGACGGTTCCTGGCAGGGCAACCTAGAGCCTGAGCTGTGTGCATCGCAAGCGGGGTCAGGCCCATTGTGGCTGAGACACTGCGAACACACGCCAGTGTTATTTGTTTGCAACATCCCTCCCTCCCCACAGCACGACTGAACAAGTGAGCCTACAAAACTGTCCATCACCGCCCCTCTTGGTCAGGGCGGAAATCAGATACTGAAGAGACCAGCAAACAGAAGAAGCTAAAACAGAGGGAACCGCCTTGGAAATGACAGGTGCAATAGATTAAAACCCTGTCGTTAGTACCGACTACATAGGAAGGGACCTATAGATCTTGAGAAATATAAGCCAGACCAAGGAACTATCCGAAAATGAACTGACCCCACACTGCCCACACCAACATCAGAGAAAGTTCTAGATATATCTTTACTAGTTTTTACGATCATTCTTCTTTCTTCTTTTTTTAAACTTTTTAAAAATTTTTAAGTCCTCTATTACTCCTTTAATTCTCATTTTATAACCTACTATTACTTAAAAAAAGACCCTATTTTTAAAGCAAACTTCATATATATATATTAATAATTTTTTGACTTTTTTTCCTTCTTATTCTTTTCTTTAATATTGTATTTTTGAAAATCCAACCTCTACTCTAGATTTTTAATCTTTGCTTTCTCATAGTTCTTATCAATTTTGTACCTTTAAAAGCCTAATCTTCAGTACCCATTTTTACTTGAGAGCAAGATTACTGGCTTGACTGCTCTCTCCTCCTTTGGACTCTCCTTTTTCTCCACCAGGTCTCCCCTTCTCCCTCCCCCTTCTCTTCTCTACTCAACTCTGTGAATCTCTGTGTGTTCCAGATGGTGGAGAACACTTAGGGAACTGATTACTGGCTGGATCTGTCTCTCTCCTTTTCATTTCCCTCTTTTATCCTCCTGGCCACCTCTGTCTCCCTCCCTCTTCTCTTCTCTGTATAACTCCATGAACATCTCTGAGCAGTCCAGACAGGGGAGCACACATAAGGAAATGATTACTGGCTAGCTTGCTCTCTCCTTTTTTGATTCCACCTCATCTCATTCCAGTCACCTCTAACTCTCACCTCCCTCTTCTCTTCTCCATGTAACTCTGTGAACCTCTCTGGGTGTCCCTCACTGTGGAGAAACTTTTCATCTTTAACCTAAATGTTTTATCAACAGTGCTGTATAGAAGGAGAGGTCTTGAGACTGCTATAAAAATAAGACTGAAAACCAGAAGCAGGAGGCTTAAGTCCAAATCCTGAGAACATCAGAGAACTCCTGACTCCAGGGAACATTAATCGATAGGAGCTCATCAAATGCCTCCATACTTAAACTGAAACCAAGCACCACCCAAAGGCTAACAAGTTCCAGAGCAAGACATATCACGCAAATTCTCCAGCAACACAAGAACACAGCCCTGAGCTTCAATATACAGGCTGTCCAAAGTTACCCCAAAACCATTGACATCTCATAACTCATTATTGGACACTTCATTGCACTCCAGAGAGAAGAAATCCAGCTCCACCCACCAGAACACCAACACAAGCTTCCCTAACCAAGAAACCTTGACAAGCCACTGATACAACCCCACCCACAGTGAGGAAACTCCACAACAAAGAGAACTCCACAAACTGCCAGAATACAGAAAGGCCACCACAAATGCAGCAACATAAATAAGATGAAGAGACAGGAATACCCAACAGGTAAAGGAACAGGATAAATGCCCACCAAACCAAACAAAAGAGGAAGAGATAGAGAATCTACCTGATAAAGAATTCCAAATAATGATAGTGAAAATGATCCAAAATCTTGAAATCAAAATGGAATCACAGATAAATAGCCTGGAGACAAGGATTGAGAAGATGCAAGAAAGGTTTAACAAGGACCTAGAAGAAATAAAAAAGAGTCAATATATAATGAATAATGCCATAAATGAGATAAAAAAACACTCTGGAGGCAACAAATAGTAGAATAACAGAGGCAGAAGATAGGATTAGTGAAGTAGAAGATAGAATGGTAGAAATAAATGAGTCAGAGAGGAAAAAAGAAAAATGAATTAAAAGAAATGAGGACAATCTCAAAGACCTCCAGGACAATATGAAACCCTCTAATGTTCGAACTGTAGGAGTCCCAGAAGAAGAAGACAAAAGAAAGACCATGAGAAAATACTTGAGGAGATAATAGTTGAAAACTTCCCTAAAATGGGGAAGGAAATAATCACCCAAGTCCAAGAAACCCAGAGCATCCCAAACAGGATAAATCCAAGGTGAAACACCCCAAGACACATATTAATCAAGTTAACAAAGATCAAACACAAAGAACAAATATTAAAAGCAGCAAGGGAAAAACAACAAATAACACATAAGGGGATTCCCAAAGGATAACAGCTGATCTTTCAATAGAAACGCTTCAGGCCAGGAGGGAATGGCAAGACATACTTAAAGTGATGAAAGAAAATAACCTACAGCCCAGATTACTGTACCCAGCAAGGATCTCATTCAAATATGAAGGAGAAATAAAAAGCTTTACAGACAAGCAAAAGCTGAGAGAATTCAGCACCACCAAACCAGCTCTCCAACAAATGCTAAAGGATACTCTCTAGACAGGAAATACAAAAAGGGTGTATAAACCAGAACCCAAAACAATAAAGTAAATGGCAATGGGATAATACTTATCAATAATTACCTTAAACGTAAATGGGTTGAATACTCCAACCAAAAGACAAAGACTGGCTGAATGGACACAAAAACAAGACCCTTATATATGTTGTCTACAAGAGACCCATCTCAAAACAAGGGACACATACAGACTTAAAGTGAAGGGCTGGAAAAAGATATTCCATGCAAATAGAGACCAAAAGAAAGCAGGAGTAGCAATACTCATCTCCGATAAAATAGACTTTAAAACAAAGGCTGTGAAAAGAGGCAAAGAAGGACACTACAAAATGATCAAAGGATCAATCCAAGAAGATATAACAATTATAAATATATATGCACCCAACATAGGAGCATTGCAATGTGTAAGACAAATGCTAATAAGTATGAAAGGGGAAATTAACAATAACACAATAATAGTGGGAGAATTTAAACCCCACTCACACCTATGGATAGATTTAAACAGAAAATTAACAAGGAAACACAAACTTTAAATGATACAATAGACCAGTTAGACCTAATTGATATCTATAGAACATTCCACCCCAAAACAAGGAATTTCACCTTTTTCTCAAGTGCTCATGGAACCTTCTCCAGGATAGATCACATCCTGAGCCATAAATCTAGCCTTGGTAAATTCAAAAAAATTGAAATCATTCCAAGCATCTTTTCTGACCATAATGCAGTAATATTAGATCTCAATTACAGTAGAAAAACTATTAAAAATTTCAGCATATGGAGGCTGAACAACACGTAGGTGAATAACCAACAAATCACAGAAGAAATCAAAAAAGATATCAAAATATGGATAGAAATGAAGGAAAATGAAAACACAACAACCCAAAACCTGTGGGACACTGTAAAAGCAGTGCTAAGGGGAAAGTTCACAGCAATACAGGCATACCTCAAGAAACAAGAAAAAAGTCAAATAAATAACCTAACTCACACCTAAAGCAACAGGAAAAGGAAGAAATGGTTAGCCCCAGAGTTAGTAGAAGGAAAGAAATGTTTAAAATTAGGGCAGAAATAAATGCAAAAGAAACAAAAGAGACCATAGCAAAAATCAACAAAGCCAAAAGCTGGTTCTTTGAAAGGATAAATAATATTGACAAGCCATTAGCCAGACTCATCAAGAAACAAAGGGAGAAAAATCAAATGAATAAAATTAGAAATGAAAATGGAGAGATCACAACGGACAACACAGAAATACAAACGATCATAAGAGACTACTATCAGCAATTATATGCCAATAAAATGGACAATGTGGAAGAAATGGAAAAATTCTTAGAAAAGTATAACTTTCCAAAACTGAACCAGGAAGAAATGGAAAATCTTAACAGACCCATCACAAGCACAGAAATTGAAACTGTAATCAGAAATCTTCCAGCAAACAAAAGTCCAGGTCCACACGGCTTCACAGCTGAATTCTACCAAAAATTTAGAGAAGAGCTAACACCTATTCTACTCAAACTCTTCCAGAAATTGCAGAGGAAGGTAAACTTCCAAACTCATTCTATGAGGCCACCGTCACCCTAATACCAAATCCTGACAAAGATACCACAAAAAAAGAAAACTACAGGCCAATATCACTGATGAACATAGATGCAAAAATCCTTAACAAAATGCTAGTAATCAGGATCCAATAACACATTAAAGAGATCATACACCATGACCAAGTGGGCTTTATCCCAGGGATGCAAGGATTCTTCAATATCTGCAAATCAATCAATGTAATACACCGCATTATTGTTCAGTCACACAGTCAGGTCTGAATCTTGCGACCCCATGAACTGCAACATGCCATGCTTCCCCGTCCTTCACTATCTCCCTAAGTTTCCTTAAATTCACGTTCACTGAGTTGGTGATGCCATCCAACCATCTCATCCTCTGTCGCTACCTTCTCCTCCTCCCCTCAATCTTTCCCAGGATCAGAGTCTTTTCCAGTGAGTCGGCTATTCACATCATACTTTATGTATAATTCAGAATAATCCACTGTTGAGATAAACAGGCTGTAGGAAGATCAGCTTGGTGGAGGAACTTACTAAAACATTTCATTAAGTATAAAAGCATTCCTTAGTTGTAATGCAGAATATTTGAAACTGAAAAATAAAAGCCATATGATTATCTCAATAGATGCAGAGAAAGCCTTTGACAAAATTCAACGTTATTATAAAAACTCACCAGAAAGCAGGAATAGAAGGAACATACCTCAACATAATAAAAGCTATATATGACAAACCCACAGCAAGCATTATCCTCAATGGTGAAAAATTGAAAGCATTTCCCCTAAAGTCAAGAACAACACAAGGGTGCCCACTTTCACCGCTACTATTCAACATAGTTCTGGAAGTTTTGGTCACAGCAATCAGAGCAGAAAAAGAAATAAAAGGAATCCAAATTGGAAAAGAAGAAGTAAAACTCTCGCTGTTTGCAGATGACATGATCCTCTACATAGAAAATCCTAAAGACTCCACCAGAAAATTACTAGAGCTAATCAATGAATATAGTAAAGTTGTAGGATATAAAATCAACACACAGAAATCCCTTAATTCCTATACACTAATAATGAGAATATAGAAAAGGAAATTAAGGGAACAATTCCATTCACCATTACAATGAAAAGAATAAAATACTTAGGAAGATACCTACCTAAAGAAACTAAAGACCTATATATAGAAAACTATAAAACACTGGTGAAAGAAATCAAAGAGGACACTAATAGATGGAGAAATATACCATGTTCATGGATCAGAAGAATAAATATAGTGAAAATGAATATACTACCCAAAGCAATCTATAGATTCAATGCAATCCCTATCAAGCTACCAGCGGTATTTTTCACAAGGCTAGAACAAATAATTTCACAATTTGTATGGAAATAACAAAAAACCTAAAATAGCCAAAGCAATCTTGAGAAAGAAGAATGGAACTGCCTGACTTAAGGCTCTACTACAAAGCCACAGTCATCAAGACAGTATGGTACTGGCACAAAGACAGAAATATAGATCAATGGAACAAAACATAAAGCCCAGAGATAAATCCACACACCTATGGACACCTTATCTTAGACAAAGGAGGCAAGAATATACAATGGAGTAAAGACAATCTCTTTAACAAGTGGTGCTGGGAAAACTGGTCAACCACTTGAAAAAGAATGAAACTAGATCACTTTCTAACACCATACACAAAAATAAACTCAAAATGGATTAAAGATCTAAACGTAAGACCAGAAACTATAAATCTAGAGGAGAACAAAGGCAAAACAGTCTCCACTATAAATCACAGCAGGATCCTCTATGATCCACCTCCCAGAATTCTGGAAATAAAAGCAAAAATAAACAAATGGGACCTAATTAAAATTAAAATTAAATAAATTAAAGGCTTCTGCACAACAAAGGAAACTATAAGCAAGGTGAAAGACAGCCTTCAGAATGGGAGAAAATAATAGCAAATGAAGCAACTGACAAACAACTAATCTCAAAAATATACAAGCAACTTATGCAGCTCAATTCCAGAAAAATAAACGACCTAATCAAAAAATGGGCCAAAGAACTAAATAGACATTTCTCCAAAGAAGACATACGGATGGCTAACAAACACATGAAAAGATGCTCAACATCATTCATTATCAGAGAAATGCAAATCAAAACCACAATGAGGTACCATTTCACACCAGTCAGAATGGCTGTGGTCCAAAAGTCTATAAGCAATAAATGCTGGAGAGGGTGTGGAGAAAAGGGAACCCTCTTACACTGTTGGTGGTAATGCAAACTAGTACAGCCACTATGGAGAACACTGTGGAGATTCCTTAAAAATTGCAAATAGAACTGCCTTATGACCCAGCAATCCCACTGCTGGGCATACACACCGAGGAAACCAGAATTGAAAGAGACACCTGTTCCCCAAATCATCACAGCACTGTTTCTAATAGCCAGGACATGGAAGCAACCTAGATGTTCATCAGCAGACGAATGGATAAGAAAGCTGTGGTACATATACACGATGGAGTATTACTCAGCCATTAAAAAGAATACATTTGAATCAGTTCTAATGAGATGGATGAAACTGGAGCTGATTATACAGAGTGAAGTAAGCCAAAAAGGAAAACACCAATACAGTATACTAACGCATATATATGGAATTTAGAAAGATGGTAACAATAACCCTGTATGCGAGATAGCAAAAGAGACACAGATGTATAGAACAGTATTTTGGACTCTATTGGAGAGGGAGAGGGTGGGATGATTTGGGAGAATGGCATTGAAACATGTATAATATCATGTAAGAAATGAATCGCCAGTCTAGGTTTGATGCAGGGTGCAGGATGCTTGGGGCTGGTGCACTGGGATGACCCTGAGGGATGGTGTGGGTGGGGGGGGTGAGGTGGGAGGGGGATTTGGGATTGGGAACACATGTACACCCGTGGCGGATTCATGTTGATGTGTGGCAAAACCAATACAATATTGTAAAGTAAAAATTAATAATAATAAATTAAAAAAAATTTTTTAATCATAAGAACATTGCAATGTTGAGGGAGCATGAATATATTTTAATTTAATTTGGAACTTTAAGATTGCCAGACATTAGTTCAGATTAAAATAGGTTTGCTAGTATCACCTTTTAATTTCTACAATTAGCATAACAGACATACAATATTTTTGAAAGAAAACATTTTGAAAATACAAGTCCAACTTACTTGAATCCTATGACATACCATTTAAGTTTACATAGCCACTGTGTAAATGTCATATCATTCACGATATCTTTAGCCATTTCAATATTCTTCCTACCAACCTGGAATTTTTGCATTTTTGATATTCTTCACTTTATGGCAATGACTCTACATTTCTCAACATTCCAGAAATGCTTTCCTTTGAAAACTTTAATTTTCTTTGCCACACTAGGAGGGAAATGTCAGGCCTTAGTCCCAGTGAAATAAAACATAAACAAAAGTGTCTCACTTATTCACCCATCTTTAGACATTTAGTTATCTTTCCACTAAACCATTTAGAGCACTCAGTATCTGCAAATAACCATGAAATTGAATAGATTAAGGACACAAAGAAAGGACATAAACTGAAGATGATTTTCTCCAGGGAGCATCCTCTTTTCCTCAAACAGTTAAGAGATCCTCTAGCCACTCACCAGCCTTTGGTTTCCACACCACTCTTGATTTTATACATAATCCTTACACATAATACCTACACTCACTGAAAATAGTCCTCAATATTCTCTTTCTTTTTCCCCAGTTAATTTTTCTTTCTGTCCATTCTTCTTTTCTCACAGTAGATTCTCCATTATAGAACAAATCCACAGGACAAACATATCCATATAAAACCTTATCTTTAAAGTACTTCGATCTCATATGTCACTTGGTCTCCCATTTCATTATATGAGACCGTGAATCTCAAAATTAACCTGAAATTGATAGACTGTGAATTAGCAACTAAGAAGACAAACTAGTTAGGATATTATACTTCATTAGGTAAAAGAAGAAAAGCTGGGCTGAAAGAAGCACAAGCTGGAATCAAGGTTGCCAGGAGAAATATCAATAACCTCAGATATGCAGATGATACCACCCTTATGGCAGAGAGTGAAGGAGGAACTAAAAAGCCTCTTGATGAAAGTGAAAGTGGAGAGTGAAAAAGTTGACTTAAATCTCAACATTCAGAAAACTAACATCATGGCATCTGGACCCATCACTTCATGGGATATAGATGGCGAAACAGTGGAAACAGTGTCAGACTTTATTTTGGGGGGCTCCAAAATCACTGCAAATGGTGATTGCAGCCATGAAATTAAAAGATGCTTACTCCTTGGAAGAAAAGTTATGACCAACCTAGATAGCATATTCAAAAGCAGAGACAGTACTTTGCCGACTAAGGTCCATCTAGTCAAGGCTATGGTTTTTCCAGTGGTCATGTATTGATGTGAGAGTTGGACTGTGAAGAAAGCTAAGTGCGGGGGACGACCCGTGAAGGGTTAAGTCTTGGGAGCTGCTCAGCAGGTATGCAGAGCCCTAGGACATGTGCCTAAGCTCCCTGTCCTGCCACCCTCAAGAATTTTTATAGCCCTTAAGGCTCCGAGATGTTTGGTTTCGGCAACATTTCATAGAAGATAGATTATCTTATTGTGTATACTTCATAGAAGATAGATTATCTGATTGTGTTCTGTATACAATGGTAAGGGTCTGGTGATTGTATCCTGAGATTAAAAACAATCTTGTAGATGCCTTAAGTCACGTACTTTACCCTATATATACTGCAGCACAATAAAGCAAGGTATCAGCCATTTTGGTCTGATCCTCTCAACCCCATCTTTTGTCTCTTTCTTATTTTCTTAGCGGGGACGCTCCGTTCTCTCCCTGTGCAGGTGTGACGCTTGTTTGTGCTGGCCGCGGCAGCTAAGTGCTGAAGAATTGATGCTTTTGAACTGTGGTGTTGGAGAAGACTCTTGAGTCCCTTGGACTGCAAGGAGATCCAACCAGTGCATTATGAAGGAGATCAGCCCTGGGATTTCTTCGGAAGGAATGATGCTAAAGCTGAAACTCCAGTACTCTGGCCACCTCATGCGAAGAGTTGACTCATTGGAAAAGACTCTGATGCTGGGAGGGATTTGGGGCAGGAGGAGAAGGGGACAACCCAGGATGAGATGGCTGGATGGCATCACTGACTCGATGGACATGAGTCTGAGTGAACTCCAGGAGTTGGTGATGGAGAAGGAGGCCTGGCATTCTGCGATTCATGAGGTCGCAAATAGTCGGACATGACTGAGTGACTGAACTGAACTGAACTGAACTAAGGTAAAAGGTGATATGATCCTGAACAATGGCAGTCATACTGATTACTTTTAAAGAAGAAGTGATGGATTTAAATGATTTCGCAATATAAAAGTAGTCCTAGTACCCTGATCAGAGGTAAGTTAAAACTAAAGTCCAGAAACAAGAGGTCTCTATCTGAGCTGCCTGATTGGTAGAGCTAGTAACCTAATAGAAACATAGATAAAATAATTAGATTATAATATTTTATATAATTCAATAAAATATCACTAACAATACAGATAATAAAAATAATACAATGTAATACTAAAGTGTTAAGTCAAGCCTAATAATAGAAATATATAAAGAACCAGATAGATGAAAACAGAAGAAAAAAGAACAGGTGGGACAGACAGAAAATGAATATAGAAGATGCAGACTTAAAACTAATGACATCAATAATTATATTAAATGTAAATAAGACCATAAACTCTAAATAAAACACAAATGGAGAAGACTCTCGATGCCCCCTTGGACTGTAAGGTGATCAAACCCATCATATAAATAAATAAGAATATTTTAAAACTGAATATTATTGTCTGCCATCTCTCCTAACCTGCCATTTACTATAGCCAACAACTGTAAAATCTAATCACAGTTCAAATGCATGTGAAACACTTACCAAGGTTGAATATACATGCTATAAAGTACATGTCAGGTAATATTTTTTGCTTTTGTTTACTTCAAGTTTTATTGAGGTATAATTGACATATAGCACTATATAAAGTTTACAGCATAATAATTTGACTCATATACATCATGAAATAATGGGTTTCTCCAGAGGCTCAGATGGTGTAAAGAATCTGCCCATAATGCAAAATTTAAAAGCAGAAAAAATATATTTCCTTGTGATGAGAACTCTTAGGATTTACTCTTAATCACTTTCATAAAAAAATATAATAGTGGCAATTGTATTTATCATGTTGTATATTAAATCCCTACTACTTATTTTTCTTATAACTAGAAATTTGTACCTTTCTGCTTCCTTCATTCAATCCCCCTCATCCCTCCATCTCTGGTAAACAGAGATCTTATCTCCTTTTCTATAAGTTTGTCTGCTTGAACTACCATTAACCCATCAATTTCACTCCTGGGTATTTTGCAAAAGACAATGATACATTTTGAAAAGATACATGCACCCTTATGTTCATTATGGCATTACTTATTATAGCCATGATAAAAAGAAATCTAAGTGCTCATCAATAGATGAATGAATAAAGAAAATATGATATATATTATATATATAATAGAATATTACTCAACCATTAAAAAAAACTCAAAATATTGTCATTTGTGTTATCAAGGATGGACCTAGAGGATACTAGGCTCAATGAAATGTCTCAGACAGAGAAAGACAAATATTATATGATTTCACTTATATGTCAATTCTGAAACACACACACACACACACACACACACACACACACACGGACATAACAAAATAGAAACAGTCATAGATACAGAAAATGAACAGGTGGTTGCCAGCAGGGAGAGTGTGCTGGAGGAGAGAAATAGGTGAGGGATATTAAGAGATACAATGCCCAGTTGCTATATAAATGAGTCATGAGTATGAAATGTACAGTGTGAGGAACAGAGTCAGTAGTTATGTAGTATTTTAGTGTGGTGACAATTTGTAACTAGACCTGTGGTGACTATTTTGAAATGTATAGAAATATTAAATTGAATCATTACATTGTATAAACAGGAACTAACAGTATTATAGGTCAATTATACTTCAAAAACAATCTCAACTAATTTACAAAAGATAGATATTTTACAAACTCTTCAGAAAAGAAGCCATCAAATGGTTTAAATGAAACAGTATCCATCACTCAAATGGGATTCAAAATAGTACATTTCCCAGTAGCCAGCTGGAAAACCACAACATTCCAAAAATGAACTTTGCCTCTAGAGTTTGTTGTTGTTCTGACACTCAGTTGTGGCTGAGTCTTTGGGACCCCATGGACTGAAGCAAACTTCCCTATTCTTCACCATCTCCCAGAGTTTGCTCAACTCATGTCCATTGAGTCAGAGATGCCTTCCAACCATCTCATCCTCTGTCCTCTGTCATCCCCTTTTCCTCCTGTCTTCAATCTTTCCCAGCATCAGGGTCTTTTCTAATGAGTCAACTCTCTGCATCAGGTGAACAAAGTATTAGAGCTTCAGCATCAGTCCTTCCAATAAATATCTAGGATTAATTTCCTTTAGGATTGACTGGTTTGATCTCCTTGCAGTTCAAGCCTAGACAGATACTGCTTCAATCTCACTTCACAAAATTTTAAAAATCAGAACCCTAAAATGATCACATTGTTCCCAAATAACTAACCTGCATCCCTAAGCAAAGCTCAAACATAGAAATTCATATTCAGGTGATTGTATTCATCAGTCACCTCAAAAGTTAAAATTCACCTTACAGTGAATTACTATAATGTCATTTAAAAGTAGATGGTGATGAATTAAAGATCTAGACTAAATTCTACAGTAAGCACAAAAATACCAATATAAAGAATTATAGCTATGAAGTTAACAAAGGAGATAAAATAGAATCATTAAAAATAAAAAAGGAGGTAGTAAGAGTAGAAAAGGGAATGGAGAACAGATGATATAGGATATAAAGATTTAGCAAGGTAATACATTTAAACCTAATCATCTCAATAATCATACTTAAAGCAATCAGTTCAAATGACCCAGTTAAAACCAGAGATTGCCAGTTTGAATAAAGAACACAAGACCTAACTATATGTCACTCTCAAGAAATCCATTCAAAATAAAAAAATATATACAGGTTAATTGTAAAAGGATAAAAAAAAATGTCTATCTGGGTTGAAAAGTGAAAGGTGCTCAGTTGTGTCCAACTCTTTGTGAACCCATGGACTATTCAGTCCATGAAATTCTCCAGGTCACACTACTGGAGTGGGTAGCCTATCCCTTCTCCAGGGAATCTTCCTGACCCAGGAATCGAACCAGGGTCTCCTGCATTGCAGGCAGATTCTTTACCAACTGAGCTTCTATCTGGCTTACACTCAGGTAAACAAAGCTACAGTGACTATATTAATATCAAACTTTATTTCAGAGAAAAGAATATTACCAGGCACAATATTCTTTGGATAATATTATCAACGTTTCAACAATATCATCAGCAGTGCACAAGGAAAGCTGCAAATGCTCTGCCTGCATTGAAGGTATCTCTAAATGCCTTGGAGATTATTATTAACCCTCCCTCCCCAAGCCTTTCAACACTAGTGACTATGCAGATGAAGCAGTATTAGCAGTTTTGCTCCCTGCCTCCAGTTGGAAGGAATTTTGAGGTTTAATGTATTGCCCAGAGTTCCTTGATGAAACAAGCTGAGTCTGGCACTTTTCCTGAAATCGCTTCTAGGCCTCTTCCCCTTCTTGCCAGCTTTTCTCACTCCATTACAGATTTCATTTAGAAGCACTTCCTTAATAAATCATTTGGTTGTATACAAATATTTCTTACAGGGTTTTACTCTGGAAATTGCCCTGAAGTGGATGAATTTTTAAAGATGATAGTTCAAAAGCTTTCCCTTAAAAGAGGATAATACTGAGCAGGAAAGAGAAAAAAAAAAAAAAAAGACAGAGTCCATTTTTAAATATTGCCAAAGGTACAAACCTCAACAGCTTTGAGGTCTATATATACAGTATTTTCTGCAGTATCCATTTAAGACTGTTCTTAATTCCTTCTATCTATTTTAACCATGCAGTGATTGGCTAAGGAATGAAATTTTCCTGGAATTAGGCCATCACCAGATGGTCAATACCAAAGTCAGATTAATTGTATTCTTTGCGGCCAAATATGGAGAGGCTCTATACAGTCAGCAAAAACAAGACTGGGAGCTGACTGTGGCTCAGAGCGTGAACTCCTTTTTGCCAAATTCAGACATAAATTGAAGAAAGTAGGGAAAACCACTAGACCGTTCAGGTATGACATAAATCAAATCCCTTACAGTGGAATACAATGGAAGTGACAAATAGATTCAAGGGATTAGATTTGATAGACAGAGTGCCTGAAGAACTATGTATGGAGGTTTGGGACATAGTACAGGAGTCAGTGATCAAGACCATCCCCAAGAAAATGAAGAGCAAAAAAAGCAAAATGGTTGTCTGAGGAGGCCTTAAAAATAGCTGAGAAAAGAAGAGAAACTAAAGGCAAAGGAGAAAAGGAAAGATATACCCAACTGAATGCAGAGTTCCAAAGAATAGCAAGGAGAGATAAGAAAGCCTTCCTCAGTGATCAATGCAAAGAAATAGAGGAAAGCAATAGAATGGGAAAGACTAGAGATCTCTTCAAGAACATTAGAGACACCAAGGGAACATTTCATGCAAAGATGGGCCAAATAAAGGACAGAAATGGTATGGACCTAACAGAAGCAGAAGATATTAAGAAGAGGTACCAGGAATACACAGAAGAACTATACAGAAAAGACCTTCATGACCCAGATAATCATGATGGTGTGATCACTAACCTAGAGTCAGACATCCTGGAATGTGAAATCACGTGGGCCTTGGGAAGCATCTCATCTCACACATTAACATGGCAATGCTCAACATTCTCCAACCCAGACTTCAACAGCACATGAACAGTGAACTTCCAGATGTTCAAGCTGGATTTAGAAAAGGCAGAGGAACCAGAGATCAAATTGCCAACAGCCTTTGAATCATCAAAAAAGCAAGAGAGTTCTAGAAAACATCTACTTCTGCTTTATTGACTATGCTAAAGACTTTGCCTGTGTGGATCACAACAAACTGTGGAAAATTCTTAAAGAGAGGTGAAAACCAGACCACCTTACCTGCCTCCTGAGAAATCTGCCTGCAGGTCAAGAAGCAACAGGTAGAACTGAGCATGGGACAACAGACTGGTTCCAAATAGGGAAAGGAGTAAGTCAACCTTGTATATTGTCACCCTGCTTATTTAATTTATATGCATAGTACATTATGCAAAATGCCAGGCTGGAAGAAGCACAAGCTGGAATCAAGCTTGTGCTTAACTGGGATAAATATCAATAACCTCAGATAGGCAGATGATACCACCCTTATGGCAGAAAATGAAGACGAACTAAACAGCCTCTTGATGAAAGTGAAAAAGCTGGCTTACAACCCAACATTCAGAAAACTAAGATCGTGGCATCTTTTCCCATCACTTCATGGCAAATAGATGGAGGAAAAAATGGAAACAGTGACAGACTTTATTTTGGGGCTCCAAAATCACTGCAGATGGTGACTGCAGCCATGAAATTAAAACGCATTTGCATCTTAGAAGAAAAGTTATGACCAACCTAGACAGCGTATTAAAAAACAGAGACATTACTTGCTAACAAAGGTCCGTCTAGCCAAAGCTTTGGTTTTTCTGATAGTCATATATCGATGTGAGATTTGGACTACAAAGAAAGCTGAGTGCAGAAGAATTGATGCTTTTGAACTATGGTGTTGGAGAAGACTCTTGAGAGTCCCTTGGACTGCAAGGAGATCCAACCAGTCCATCCTAAAGGAAATCAGTCCTGAATATTCATTGGAAGGACTGATTTTGAAACTGAAATTCCAATCCTTTGGCCACCTGATGTGAAGAACTGACCCACTGGAAAAGATTCTGATGCTGGGAAAGATAAATGCAGGAGAAGTGGTCAACAGAGGATGAGATGGTTGGACGGCATCACTGATTCTAATGGACATGAGTTTGAGCAAGCTTCAGGAGTTGGTGATGGACAGGGCAGCTGGCATGCTGCAGTCCATGGAGTCACAAAGAGTTGGACACTACTGAGCAACTTAATTGAACTGAGGGCTGTAAACCAGAACCACTGGCCATTCCATTCATACACATTTCTATCCTTATAGTAAGTCTTCAAATTAATCATAAATAAGGAGAAAATTGAAAACAAAGTAATTTATTGTAAATGAGATAGAATCTGAAAAGAAAGGTCTATAAGGAATCATGGGGCTTCCCTGGCAGCTCAGTAGTAAAGAATCCACCTGCCAATGCAGGAGACATTAATTCAATCCCTGGTATGGGAAGATTCCCTGAAGAAGAAAATAGCAATGCGCTGCAATGTTCTTGCCTGGGAAATCCCATGGACAGAAGAGTCTGGGGGTGGGGGGAGTGGGGCAACCTCCATCGGGTTGCAAAAAGTCAGACACCACTTAGTGACTAAACAAAACCATAACCCATTATATAAGCTTAACCTATACTATGTTTTGAAACTTGTTGAAATTGTTATCAAAAGAATTTTTTTGCAACATTTCCTTAAGTTAGAGGCTCTGGATAAACTTTAAATTCATCAGTCATCTGAAATATAGTTTTTTGTATAGTTTATATTTTCCTAGGAAGAGAGTAAAAATGTCCACAAGACTCTTAATGAGATTGGACTCTCCCTGCTCAAAAATTAGTCTTTTTGTTTATGAATGCAAGGAGATGGGGCATTCTTGCCCTTCCTTTTAACTTTGGTGACTCCTCAAAACCAGTGATCTTCCTTCTTCTTTTGAGGAAAGATGCTCTCTCTCCACTGTCTTAATTCTCTGTCTCCATTTTTCTTGTTTTCTGTTGCGTTTTTGCTTCTAAACACCTGTTATGCTTTCTGAGAAATTATTCCTGGACTGATTTTGTTTTTCCAAGAACCCTCAAAGAATTCAAGCAATCTCATGATTCCATGTAACCTCCTCTATTGGAATTACTCACACAAGTTTGCTTTCAACCCTGATAGTTCTCAAAGGCTTCACTTTTCCTCTCCTCAGTCTCATAGTAGCATATGTGCCCAGGTGTCACATTCAAAATATTCAAGATGTGAAATATTTCTCCTAATTACTATTTATTTCTATGATATCACTCTCTATTAATAAGACCAGAAACCCTAATAATCAAATTTGTCAAAATCAAATGAAATTTGACTCTCCTTTTCGTTTACTTCTAATTTCTGAGTAAGAACTGGACATGGAACAACAGGCTGGTTCCAAATAGGAAAAGGTGTACGTCAAGGCTGTATATTGTCACCCTGCTTATTTAACTTCTATGCAGAGTACATCATGAGAACTGCTGGGCCGGAAGAATCACAAGCTGGAATTAAGATTGCCAGGAGAAATAGCAATAACCTCAGATAAGCAGATGACACAACCCTTATGGCAGAAAGTGAAGAGGAACTAAAGAGCCTCTCGATGAAAGTGAAAGTGGAGAGTGAAAAAGTTGGCTTAAAGCTCAACATTCAGAAAACGAAGATCATGGCATCTGGTCCCATTACTTCATGGCAAATAGATGGGGAAACAGTGGAAACAGTGTCACACTTTATTTTTGGGGACTCCAAAATCACTGCAGATGGTGACTGCAGCCATGAAATTAAAAGACACTTACTCCTTGGAAGGAAAGTTATGATCAACCTAGATATCATATTAAAAAACAAAGACATTACTTTTCCAACAAGGGTCCATCTAGTCAAGGCCATGGTTTTTCCTGTGGTCATGTATGGATGTGAGAGTTGGACTGTGAAGAAGGCTGAGCACCAAAGAATTGATGCTTTTGAACTGTGGTGTTGGAGAAGACTCTTGAGAGTCCCTTGGACTACAAGGAGATCTAACTAGTCCATTCTAAAGGAGATCACTCCTGGATTTTCTTTGGAAGGAATGATGCTAAAGCTGAAACTCCAGTACATTGGCCACCTCATGCAAAGAGTTGACTCATTGGAAAAGACATTGATGCTGGGAGGGATTAGGGGCCGGAGTAGAAGGGGATAACAGAGGATGAGATGGCTGGATGGCATCACCAACTCGATGGACGTGAGTTTGAGTGAACTCCGAGAATTGGTGATGGACAGGGAGGCCTGCTGCTGCTGCTGCTGAGTTACTTCAGTCATGTCCGTCTCTGTGCAACCCCATAGATGGCAGCCCACCAGGCTTCCCTGTCCCTGAGATTATCCAGGCAAGAACACTGGAGTGGGTTGCCATTTCCTTCTCCAATGCCTAAAAGTGAAAAGTGAAAGTGAAGTCTCTCAGTCGTATCCAACTCTTAGCGACCCCATGGACTGCAGCCTAACAGGCTCCTCCATCCATGGGATTTTCCAGGTAAGAGTACTGGAGTGGGGTGCCATTGCCTTCTCCCAACCGGGAGGCCTGGCATGCTATAATTCATGGGGTTGCAAAGAGTCGGACACGACTGAGCGACTGAACTGAACTGAACTGAGCTGAAGTCCTATCAATTCTTCAGTGTCTCTTGAAAATACTTTTCCTATTCTTAGTGCCATGTGCCTATTTCAGTCTCCTCACATTTCTATTTTTCTCTATTCCAAATGTATTCTATACATACCAAAGTGAAGTGAATTGAAGTTGCTCAGTTGTGTCCAAGTCTTTGCAACACCATGGTTTGTAGCCTACCAGGCTCCTGCTTCCATGGGATTTTCCAGGAAATATTACTGGAGTGGGGTGCCATTTCCTTCTCCAGGGGATCTTCCCAACCCAGGGACTGAACCCATGTCTCTGGCATTGTAGACAGATGCTTTACCATCTGAGCCACCAGGGCCTCTATTCATGTTCTTCTGCTACTCGCATCTATGTTAAGCTACTATTTGCTAAAGAATATCTGTAGCCTCTTTTTTTTTTTTCTAATAACACCTGCTGTATTCTGCCCCTATTGACATATTACATGTCTTTCTTTCTCATTTTTTGAGAACCATGCAATTACAAATTGTCAATGCTAAACAAATCCTCAAGTTTCTCAACCCTCTAGCTTGGTTTACAAACATAGTTTTAAAGCCATTTCCTCTATAACATTTGGTTAATTTCTATAACTTGAGCATTCCTAAAGCTTTATTCGAATCTTGCCATCTTGCAAGAAACTCTCCCCTAATCTGCTTTGCTTAAAGATAAAGTCTTAAACTTTGTGTCCTTGAATTTGATTCACCTGCTACTATCTTATAAATAGTAGGTTCTTAATAATTTTAATGGAAGAATAAATGAATTATCCATTTTACTTTACTGGTTGGTTAAAAGAAGACTTGAATCTTAACCTTGAAAACTGGTTCTTCTCCTTGAAGAAACTGCCTATAAATGAAGTTCAATCAATGTTAGCAACTTTTGGAGCTATATATAAAGGCCAGTACCAAGAATTGTTAAGTAAACTATATGACCTGTGCAGAGAAGGACAACCATCGCTCAAGCCATAAATGCAAGAGGTTAATGAGGGCCACATACTCACTAAGTCTTTGAAAACCATTTAGAAGGTAGAATTGCTCTTAGAACAGTAATTTGGTTAAATGAATATTGTGCCAAATGATTTCAAATTTATAAAGTAACAGTTTAAGCAGTTTTATAGAAAATTGCTCCCCAAATTACACCCCTAAAAATAACAGCCTTTAATCACACTCTACAAGATGTATACATGTTGCAAGAGCCAAATCTTTTGGTAATTAGATACAATGGCTAATGTAACACTTTAACAACATCAAAATACATTGCATTTATAAAATACATTAATATTCTAACAAAACATCTATTATATTACAGATTTTAAAGGCAGCTTAATTGCAGGGTCTACTCATCTAGGAACAAATGTGAAATAAAAATTTCTTGATTACTTTTCAGCAGAAACTGAACAAATAACCCAATGGAATTATGACTAGATGCTTTAAACATTCATCAAATAACTGATTAATTTGGAGGAAAAAAGGCAACTGAATAAAACTCAGGTTATATTTTTAGTGCGTGTTTATTTTTAAGTTAACAGTTAAAACAAAAATTTGAAGTATTTTACTTCAGGAAACTAACTGAAAACAATGATTTCAAATTGTTAGAGGATGAGTCATTCAAAACACAACAAATAAATCAAATAGTTTTACATATCCCTCAACACAGCTTTACTGTTTTATTATTATAGTTTTTCCTCAAACAATTTGCCTTTTATTGTACATAGATATTCTAATTTAATCATTTCAGTAACTCTTGGACAAGTATGATATTAAAATTTTAACAGATGAAACTATGTCCAAGATTTGAAGATATTTTCTACTAACAGTATATTTTCAAGTAAATCAAACATTTAAAAATTGGAAGATTTTATCATTGGTGTATTTAATAATCTTTTATGTTTGGTAAATAGTTAAACCTTCCAAGGAGATTCATTATTAACCTATACATCCCTAAATAATAATGATATATGATTATTTAAAATATTTACATATATAATTTACTATAACAACTATATCAAAGTTGTATATATTTAAATGCATTATATGACATACTTCAACATACATTTATGCTGTTTTCTTGACCAATGTCTGGAACCCTAAAATGTATATTATTTATAACTAGGTATAATTCATATAAACTCTTGAGAGTCCCTAGAACAGCAAGGATATCAAACCAGACAATCGTAAAGGAAATCAACCCTGAATACTCATTGGAAGAACTGATACGAAGCTGAAGCTACAATAATCTGTTTAACCGATACGATGAGCCAGCTGTTTGGAAAAGACCCTGATGCTGCGAAAGATTGAGGGCAAGAGGAGAAGAAGGCAACACAGGATGAGATGGTTGGATGGCATCACTGATTCAGTGGATATGAGTCTGAGCCAACTCTGGGAGACAGTGAAGGACAGGTAAGCCTGGCATGCTGCAGTTCATGGGGTTGCACTGTTACACATGTAGTTATAGATTTGTTGCTACAGACACACATGTATATTTATAGCCATGAAAGTGAAGTTGCTCAGTCGTGTCCAATTCTTTGCAACCACATGGACTGTAGCCTATCAAGCTCCTCTGTCCATGGGATTTTCCAGGCAAGAGTGATGGAGCGGACTGCCATTTCCTTCTCCAGGGGATCTTCTTGACCCAGGAATCGAACCTGGGTCTCCAACAGTGCAGGCAGATGCTTCACCATCTGAGCCACCAGGGAAGCCCATTTATAGACATAAAACATATGTATTTTATACTCATACAGTATCGGTGCACTTGGACAGTTAGAACCAGACATGGAACAATAAACTGGTTCCAAATCAGGGAAGGAGTATGTCATGGCTGTATATTGTCACCCTGCTTATTTAACTTATATGTATAGTATATCATTTGAAATACCAGGTTGGATGAAGCACAAGCTGGAATCAAATTTGTGCTTGATTGGGAAAAATATCAATAACCTCAGATATGCAGATGATACCACCCTTATGGCAGAAAGCAAAGAAAAACTAAAGAGCCTGGCTTACAACTCAACATTCAGAAAACAAAGATCATGGCATCTGGTCCCATCACTTTATGGCAAATAGATGGGGAAACAATGGAAACAGTGACAGACTTCATTTTTTGGAATCTCAAAAATCGCTGCATATGGTGACTGCAGCCATGAAATTAAAAGATTCTTGCTCCTTAGAAGAAAAGTTATGACCAACCTAGATAGCATATTAAAAAGAACAGACATTACTTTGTCAACAAAGGTCCTTCTGGTCAAAGTTATGATTTTTCCAGTAGTCATGTATGGATGTGAGAGTTGGACTGTGAAGAAAGCTGAGCACCGAAGAATTGATGCTTTTGAACTGTGGTGTTGGAGAAGACTCTTGAGAGTCCCTTGGACTGCAAGGAGATCCAACCAGTCCATTGTGAAGGAGATCAGTCCTGAATATTCATTGGAAGAACCGATGCTGAAACTGAACTCCAATCCTTTGGCCACCTGGTGCAAAGAACTGACTCACTGGAAAAGAACATGATGCCGGGAAAGATTGAACATAAGAAGAGAGAAAGGGTCAACAGAGGATGAGATGGTTGGGTGGCTTCACCAATTCAAATGGATATGAATTTGAGCAAGCTTCAGGAGTTGGTGATGGACAGGGAAGCCTGGCATGCTTCAGTCCATGGGGTCGCAAAGAGTTGGACATGACTGAGCGACTTCACTTTCACTTTTCCTTTCATGCACTGGAGAAGGAAATGGCAACCCACTCCAGTGTTCTTGCCTGGAGAATCCCAGGGACGGCGGAGCCTGGTGGGCTGCCGTCTATGGGGTTGCACAGAGTCAGACACAACTGACGCGACTTAGTAGTAGTAGTAGTAGTAGTAGTAGTAGTAGTAGTAGTAGTAGTAGTAGTAGTAGTATAAGACTTGAAGTCTCTAACCTCAGGGGAATTTCATTCCTAAACAGACAGTACGTGCAAAGAACTCATATTACCAAAGAGACCACTGTATACATGTATAACCCCAGATCACAAGTGTCTCAGCAGAAGCTTGTTGAAGGGATTTAGCTTAATACCTGCTCTCTGAAGGCTCACAAATACGAGGTAATCTTCCCACAGTTCTCCACAAATGACACATCCATTACTAACTAGACTCTTAAGCTACCATTTTGTATCAAGTTGCAAGATAAATAAAGAATTTTCCATAATTGTCATAAATATATAATTTCAGTTCAGTTCAGTTCAGTCGCTCAGTCATGTCCGACTCTTTGCGACCCCATGAATCACAGCACACCAGTCCTCCCTGTCCATCACCATCTCCCGGAGTTCACTCAGACTCACATCCATCGAGTCAGTGATGCCATCCAGCCATCTCATCCTCTGTTATCCCCTTCTCCTCCTGCCCCAAATCCCTCCCAGCATCAAAGTCTTTTCCAATGAGTCAACTCTTCATATGAGGTGTCTAAAGTACTGGAGCTTCAGCTTTAGCATCATTCCTTCCAAAGAAATCCCAGGGTTGATCTCCTTCAGATTGGACTGGTTGGATCTCCTTGCAGTCCAAGGGACTCTCAAGAGTCTTCTCCAACACCACAGTTCAAATGCATCAGTTCTTCAGTGCTCAGCCTTCTTCACAGTCCAACTCTCACATCCATACATGACCACAGGAAAAACCATAGCCTTGACTAGACGGACCTTAGTCGGTAAAGTAATGTCTCTGCTTTTGAATATATTTTCTAGGTTGGTCATAACTTTTCTTCCAAGGAGTAACTGTCTTTTAATTTTATGGCTGCAGTCACCATCTGCAGTGATTTTGGAGCCCAAAAAAATAAAGTCTGACACTGTTTCTACTGTTTCCCCATCTATTTCCCATGAAGTGATAGGACTAGATGCCATGATCTTCATTTTTTGAATGTTGAGCTTTAAGCCAACTTTTCACTTTCCAATTTCACTTTCATCAAGAGGCTTTTTAGCTCCTCTTAAGTTTCTGTCATAAGGGTGGTGTCATCTGCATATCTGAGGTTATTGATATTTCTCCCAGCAATCTTGATTCCAGATTGTGTTTCTTCCAGTCCAGCGTTTCTCGTGGGTACTCTGCATAGAAGTTAAATAAGCAGTGTGACAATATATAGCCTTGACGTACTCCTTTTCCTATTTGGAACCAGTCTGTTGTTCCATGTCCACTTCTAACTGTTGCTTCCTGACCTGCATACAGATTCCTCAAGAGGCAGGTTAGGTGGTCTGGTATTCCCATCTCTTTCAGAATTTCCCACAGTTTATTGTGGTCCACACAGTCAAAGGCTTTGGCATAGTCAATAAAGCAGAAATAGATGTTTCTCTGGAACCCTCTTGCTTTTTCCATGATCCAGCGGAGGTTGGCAATTTGATCTCTCGTTCCTCTGCCTTTTCTAAAACCAGCTTGAACATCAGGGAGTTCACAGTTCACGTATTGCTGAAGTCTGGCTTGGAGAATTTTGAGCATTACTTTACTAGCATGTGAGATGAGTGCAATTGTGCAGTTGTTTGAGCATTCTTTTGCATTGCCTTTCTTTGGCTTAGTGAGCTGGCTCGCAGCCACCTGGGCTTAGTGAGCCGGCTCAGCCGGCCGGGAGGAAACACCCCATGTCCGAGATCAGAGACGGCCAGGAGAAGCCACCTCTCGCCCGAGGCCAGGGGCGGTGACCTTGAGGAGCCAGGGGCAGCAGCTGGGAGGAGCCACCCACACCCAAAGGGGCCACCCACACCCAAGGCCAGGGCTGGCGTCCGGGAGGAGCAATCCGAGGAGTGGTGGCTGGCAGGCACAGTAGGGCCTAGAGGAGCTATCCCATGTTGCAGGTCAGGAATGGTGGCGGTAAGGAGATACCCCTCCTCCAAGGTAAGGAACTGCGGCTGTGTTTTGCTGGAGCAGCTGTGAAGAGATACCCCACGCCAAGGTAAGAGAAACCCAAGTAAGATGGTAAGTGTTGCAAGAGGGCATCAGAGGGCAGACACACTGAAACCATACTCACAGAAAACTAGTCAATCTAATCACACTAGGACCACAGCTTTGTCTAACTCAATGAAACCAAGCCATGCCCTGGGGCAACCCAAACTGGGCGGGTCATGGTGGAGAGGTCTGACAGAATGTGGTCCACTGGAGAAGGGAATGGCAAGCCACTTCAGTATTCTTGCCTTGAGAACCCCATGAACAGTAGGAAAAGGCAAAATGATAGGATACCAAAAGAGGAACTCCCCAGGTCAGTAGGTGCCCAATATGCTACTGGAGATCAGTCGAGAAATAACTCCAGAAAGAATGAAGGGATGGAGCCAAATATATAATTTAAGAAGCTTTATATATGGGTGTACAGGTTATTTATTTGTATGCTCGGTTTTGTGGAAATTCTATCTGTGGCATTTCTAAATGTGTTGCTTTGTTTCAGTGAATGTTTTTGTTTGTATTTTTCAGTGTCTGTTTGAGGTCTCTATCAGTTCTATAAAAGGAGGACATTAATCAAGTGAAGGCACCATAACATATGTGAATGAGAGCCACTGTAAAGGAATTGCAAGCAACACAGAATTCTGTGTCCTTACCTTGTATTTTAAAACAAGCTCATTTCTTTACTGAAAATCTTGAAAGTAATGTGCATATCACTATGCCTTAGGGTGAGACATTTTTCTTCTCCTAAACATAATATCTTTTTCTGAAATTAATGTTTAGCATTATTAAATAAAAATAAAGAAAAAATATATTTTGCAACAATATATTCCACAAATATGTAGAGAAACATGAGGAAAGTATTCTTATTAATATAATAAATAATTATTACCTTTTATTTAATAATAACCTGGGTAATACTAGTTATTTGTAGACCTTTATCATATAAAAATTTACTAATTGTGTGCCTGATTAAATTGGAGTATCTTCCACTCTAATAATAAAAATTGATGTTTTATATTATTTCAGTCAAGGAAACAAGACTTCCATACAATTCTAATCAAAGTATATCACTATAAAATATGACTTAAATTCATCTATAGTTAATTTCCCAGATTTGGTGCAGATTAGAGTAATGCCTTTAAGATTCTATATTCATACATGTGGCACAATTACAAGTCATCCTGGACCCAAAGAAAAAAAAGCAGAAGTAGACCTTAAAACTGTTCCTGGGACCTTGCCTCTTGGAAAACAACTGTAAATCCTATTTTCCAATATTTTTTCTTCCTTTCTGGACTCTGATTTTCTAAATTGACTCTGTGTCTGCTAGTGACCTCCTTCTATGTTGTCCCTGGGATCATGGGCTAAATCGTTATTCATCACCACGTTTCATCTCTGTCTAGCTCCACACCATTCAGGTTGCTGGAGAGCATTTTCTTTTCTTTTAAGAAAATGGTTTGCCATAAAACAAGTTGGTGACAGAATCTATGGTAGATAAAATAAAAATATTAAATGCATTAATGTTTTGCCAGTATTATGCCAATGAGAAATATTTAATGTCTAATTGAAACAAGTCCTAAAGTCAGTAGAAAACATTTTGTTAAAATTTTGGTAAGATTTCCTTTCAGATCATTACCTCTTGATCTAATTTCATTATATTTTAAGTATTAAGTATTTATTCACTAAATTTTATTCTAGTATCTGACATAACAGCCATTGAAGCAACTAAAATTAAAAAAAAAAACAGTTCTAGTTATTGAAGTGACTACACTGAAAGGCTTGATACAGATAGTAATATAAATATAGATAGATGTAAATATATATCCATCACACACACACACACACACACACACACACACACACACACACAAACGCAATAATGAGTTTTTACAAAAGTCACAGTATCAACTACTACAGCCAGTGTAAATTATAGCCTTCTATGTCTATTCTTAATTTCCTCACACTTAATAGAGGCATAGGTTCAAGATATATTTTATTTTCATCTACGTTTACTATAAAGAAAAGCAGTGTGAATACAGTAATAAATGGGAGCTGACCAAAATGCTTCAATGTTCGGAAGACAATAAAAAGTATAAAGAGAATTGCATATGATGTCTGGTAGCAATAACACCTAAGTCTTACCATACTATCCAATTTTTTGAAAGATATTAGACATCGCCATATTTAATACATAAAAAGCCACTGACTTTTAGAAGTTTATAACTAATTCAATTTTTGTTTTAAATCACAGATTATGCCATCACTCTCCCACACCTACAAATGTTGAGACACTGCCCTGGTGGGAAGGGGTTTCCTTTGTTAAAAAGAAAAGTAAATGTAGACAGATGAAAATGCCTGTCTTTCTGGTATATTGCATGGAGTGTGATACATGGAGTCCCTATTTCACCCATCATAATTGCAAAAGTTTGCCAAACCTCCTTAGATTTATTGAAGCAGAATATCTGCCCATATGGGAATGAGGATAGATGAGTGAAATGGTGCCAGTGTTTTAGACTTCAAAAACCATGTCCAAAGGAATATTTGAGCTAGGTCAACCCTAAATGAAATGACTATTTTTTTTAAGAACCAGAAAACTTAAAGATATTTCCATTCACACTCATTCAAGCTACTTCTATAACTGCTATTTGTAAATACATTCTGCTGCCCTTTCTACAACATCTAAATCGTTGTCTGTCCTCCTATACACAAGACCTTCTAATTCAGTTAAGTTTCTAAAAGGACAACCTTTGATATGACACACATTAGCAACTGCTGTTGTCACTCAAATGCAGCTGGAGTGAAAGGGATTAAGCAAAAGCCCTTCTGCTATAGTTAGTGTACAACTGCAAGTATATAAAATGGACATTGAAGAATAAGCTTTTGAATAAATTGAAAACACTTCCTAGAAATATTCAGGTGTCCCTCACTGCACTAAATAGAAAGCAAAGGACATTTTCAGAAGGCGTTCGTGTGTAGAAGGCATATGGCTTTTAGTATTGACTGAGCGCATGCACCGTCAACAAGTGTTGTCCTTCCAAAATTGCCTGCAACATCAAAGTTCTGCAACATCAATTAAGGACAGAAACGGCAGAACAGTGAGAAGAGGCTTAAAGTTAGCCCCAAAATTATTATGTAGTGTTTGTCATATGTTTATTTGTATTTAACTCCTTAATAAACTACTTAGTTGACATTTCAATGTATAGATTTTGTTTCTTCCTCAATCAAGTTTATCGTTCTTCATACCACTTGTCTACTAATGAATGTCAGTGTTAAGAACCAAAGTTACGTCTGTTCTGTGTTAATTATCAACTTCAATGCATATGAATAAATACATACTTTGCGAGGTTTCAGTTCAGTTCAGTTCAGTTCAGTCTCTCAGTCGTGTCTGACTCTGCAACCCCATGAACTGCAGCACCCCAGGCCTCCCTGTCCATCACCAACTCCCAGAGTTCACTCAAACTCATGTCCATCGAGTCGGTGATACATAAATAAATACTTAAGTACCTAGCATAGTCTCAGGGCCATAAAATAAATTTGGTGGATTTGAGCTTAAATCTTGATGATCATATCTATAAATATTTTTCCTTTTAAAAAATCTGATGAAGAGGCTGGCCATCTGCTTCCTTTCTTTCCAAGTTACCATTTCTTATAGTAGCTATTCAACAAGCCATTAATCTTAGAGACTAGAGAACTGCTTTTACATTGCTTTCTATTTAGGTAGCACCTAAATCAAAGGGTGAGGTTTAAAAAAACCTTTTTAGCAAACCACTGTATGAGCTGTCATTGTCTTAGACTACTAAGTCATAGCTTAAACTACCTACTATCTTTTTCTTACACTGTCTGAATATACATCAGTAACTTGTAGTAAGGTGAAACTAGGAACAAAATTTTTTCTTTATTTTAACATCATTTACCCTGAGGGCCATACTGATATGTCTTCTCTCAGGTCAAATAGAGAACTGTTTTATGGGTTATTATTTTATTTATCACAGAGATCAATATTTCTAAGTGTATGAAGAAAGGCTTATTAACACTGAGAGGTTAATATTCCTTTGAGATCTGTTTAAGTCACTCAATCCTAACATTTTAGTATCCTCTTAAGAAAATCACTGTAACAGTCTATCTGTATTGTGACATTTTTCCCAGTTACCATCTCACTGGTTCCAGTCAGTTCTTCAATATTAGAAGGTCACAGAGTTCACTTTATCAGAAAGTCAAGACTTTTTGCTTACCCTATATGTTACCAGTGTTTTACAAATGGTGTTTCTGATTTTAAAAATACATATTTCTGCTACTGTACCTTCTATCTCTTACCCTTCATTGTTCAATTATTTCTATATTTGTCTAAATCCCCACCATTAAAATAAAACCCTTGATTATTATATAATTTTCTGTGAAAGAATCAATAAATTAACTAAGGAGCTAGATTAGAATATTCTCAGATGGTGAAAATCCCCTTCACTATATTTTCTGTGTAGAGTAAATTCATAGAACGAGCATATGAGAACGTATTCAACCAATTATTCCTTCTCTCACTTTTCATAAGTTATTTGGTATGATCATAATTTTTTTTAGTATGAGATATGATCAGTATTTGTCATATATTATTAGTATATGCTACAGTATTTAATATTATTAGTCTGAATGCTTATGTCTTCCCACCCCTGAATTCATATGCTGAAATCCAAATGACCAATGTGATAGTACCAATAGGTGGGGCTTTTGGAAGGTGCTTGAGGCATGAGGATGGAACTGTCATGTATGAGATTTTTAACAAAGAGGTTCCAGAGAGATCTGAAGCTCCTTGGACTTCCCAGGTGGGGCTAGTGGTAGAGAAACCACCTGCAGTTCTATCCTCGGGCCAGGGAGATTCCCTGGAGGAGGGCATGGCAACCCAACCAGTATTCTTGCCTGGAGAATCCCCTGGACAGAGGAGCCTGGCAGGCTGCAGTTCACAGTGTTGCACAGAGTCAGACTTGACTGAAGCTACTTAGCACACACACACTACCATGTGAGGACACAGCAACAAGGTGTCTGGTGTGAACCAGGAAGAGGGCCCCACTAAGAGACTATGCTATTGCTTTGATCTTGGAGTTTTCAGCCTCTAGAACTGTGACCAACGAATTTCTGTTGTATTAGTATTTTGTTATAGCAGTCAAAGGGACTAAAACAGTATTCATTAAAGTTCAAGATATTAATTCACTAATGTTATGGAAGGAAAATTATAAAAATAATATCCACTTAGACTTTATTCTATTTCATTGAGAATATGCCAAAGAAATTACTTAAAATGTAATCAGGAGTTATTTGTGCACACTGGAATTGAGAATAGTTGTTTTTGGCTTCAGAATTGCAATTCTAACTTTTTATTTGGATGTCTTTTCTTTCTTCCTTCTTCTTCTTTTATTTATTCTTTTTTTTCCTATTTAATTGCTCTGGCTAGGACTTCTGGTACTATTTTGAATAGGATGAGTGAGTGGAAACACTTTTCTTGTGCTTGAATTTAGAGGAAAAGCTTTCAGTCTTACCAATGACTCTAATGTGAATTGTGGGTTTGTCTTGTATGACCTTTTATATTATATTATATTATATTGAGCTAAAATTGTCTCTCTTTTCTGAAGACATAAATAGTTAGTTGCTCATGCCCAACTGTTTGCAACCCCATGGACTATAGCCTTCCAGGCTCCTTGGTCCATGGAATTCTCCAGGCAGGAATAGTAGAGTGAGTTTCCATTCCCTTTGTCAGGGATCTTCCTGATCCATGGACCAAACCCAGGTCTCCTGCACTGCAGTCAGATTCTTTACCATCTGAACCACCAGGGAAGCCCCTCTGATGACATAACCACATATAAAGAAAATCCTGTTCTAATTCCCATTGCTCCCATTACAAAGAGTGGTAGAAGCAAACATTTAATTGATCAAATATGTTTATAAATTATCCTTGGGTCCTCTTTAGGACAAATGTGGCAGAATAGAAGGTTTTAAAAGATCTACTAAAAGTTATTATTAGTAACATTGATGAAACTCAGAGAATAAGTCTAAAAATAGTTCATAAAGCCCACAAGATGTCCATGGCAGTCACAAACAGCCACACAAGTCTGCAAGGCCTTGTCAGGGCCACTTCCTTCCATACCTGGCATAGTCATATGTGGAAAATACCAAGTTACAGTGACTTTCCAAGGCCCCCTCCCTTATTTTAAATCATTTCTGGACCTTATTTTCAAGCAGCATAAACTACTCTTGTCCTTAAGAATAAAGCACATTGAAAGAATTTTAGGAAGTATATAGGATTGCTGGAAGGTTTGCTGAGTAAAACGTGAGAAGTGTAAAAATTCAGAGACGTCTATGTGGTAGTCATGGCAACATCCGTAGTAACCTCAGCCTCTGCTCCGGAACATTAAATGTCACTGTTTTCACAGTCACAGACATGACCAAATGAGATGGCACTGCCACTGCTGCTGCCACCTGCTGTCAGGATAGATTCTCCAGGGAATCCGTGCCTTTGAGTTTACCATCTGATGTGAACTTTGGGATAGTGTATCTGATGGGCAATGTCTAGATCATATGCCCAGGCCTTGGTTGCAAAGATAAGCAGACACATGCTTGTCATTTTTAATGTTTATAATAGTAAGCAGGCTCTGCCATCTGGAAAAACTCATGAGGTGTTAAACCCTCCAAGCAGAGAATAAGGGTTTAGAAGAAACTCACCACACCATGCCTCAAAAAAGTATCCATTGTAGACAGTGCTCAGAAAAGCCAAAACTTTTCCTTTTTTAAATTCTACTTCCCATCTGAGTCTTGCATTTTTAAATTCCCTTCTTCAGATTTGGGTGGGGTGAAGGTGATGGCACCCCACTCCAGTACTCTCACCTGGAAAATCCCATGGATGGAGGAGCCTGGTAGGCTGCAGTCCATGGGGTCGTGAAGAGTTGGACACGACAGAGTGACTTCCCTTTCAATTTTCATTTTCATGCATTGGAGAAGGAAATGGCAAGCCACTCCAGTGTTCTTGCCTGGAGAATCCCAGGGATGGGAGAACCTGGTGGGCTGCCATCTATGGGGTCACACAGAGTTGGACACGACTGAAGTGACTTAGCAGCAGCAGTAGGGGGGCTATCTCTATGCTGGGTGATTGATGAGAGTGTATAGTTTGCTTCACTTCCTAAGTTAATTTGATAACATTTAACTGGCATAGCAGGAGTTATACATAAGCCTCATTGTAAAGCAGATAACTTATTTGCTGGTATGAGTGACAGCAGATAATGAGAAAGAAATATCTGAATTGAGCAATACTGAAACGTGTAAAATACCTGCAGCAGAGGCAGACTAGCCCAAGAATCAGTGGTTTCCTTTCCTCTCTCCTAAATCCTCTTTACCCTTAAGATGCAGTATTTCCAAAAAACCTTCTTTACAAATTGCCCCCTTCCCATCCCACTCAGACATGTAAACTAACTACTTCTGTGTTTTGTTTCCAAACATATTGTACTTATTTCTTACAGTTGTTACAGTTTTAAAAATACTCTTTTAATTTTTGTGTGTCTTATTCCTGAATTCATGTTACCTTCCCAGTGACAACTATAGTACTCAAACCATAACCGGTCAGTGAAAAATATCTGTTAAATGACACATTTTGCAAATGCATTCAAACTTACAAAGTATAAGTGGGTACACAGAGAAAATAAAAAGATTGAACTATACAATTTGACGTGTCACCCTACCTTGCAAAGATTGTAATTTAAATAATCATGATAAATAAAATTCTAATTGTTTGAGGTTCAGGGTAGAAAGAAATATAGAATTTTAGACAAGTGAAATCTTGTTAATCTGCTATCAGAACTGATAACAGAAACAGGCAGACTGTGTTCTTTCCTAGAGAATAATAAATGGTTGAAGACCATCCTTGCTTAATTAAAAGCTCTTGCTTATTGTGTGTTTACTTTATCAGCACATTATGCTGGTATTTACTCCTTTATTTCTCATGAAAACCTTGGGATGAAGGTGTTATTTTCATTCTAGATATAACAAAAGAGGCAAATTCATAGTAATAGCAAAACAAATGCTTATTCAGGATGAGCAAAAACTGAAAGAATACTCCTTCAAATCTTCAATACCTTCTCTGTCTCTTTAATCAAATTATGGTAGCATTTATGAAAAATAAACCTTAATGGACATTGAATTTGGTGCTTTATTCATCAGTACCATCTAATTGGCAGTTTTATTCATCATTTTTCAATCAGAAGCCACTGAGTATTCATTTACAATTCACCTATAGTTTCTTACCTGGATCGCTTAAGCAATATATAGGTAGTGGGCAACCTACATTGTCTCATCAATTTCTCCAGGAATCTTTCAATGTTCCTTTATTTCTTGAGCTATTTATGATTTCAGCACTTTCATACTCATGGCTGTCAGTACTACAGCTATTTTCAAAAGTTTGTTTCTGTATCGAAAAGAAAGTTTACGTCCGTCAGAAAACTGATTTTGGGGACTGAGCTTATTGTCTATTTGAAAGTTCCCCGATTCATCAGGGAGGACCTAGAAATTTCAGAGAGCTAATTCCATCTCATTTTTTTTCTAAACCATTTATCAGCACTTCCTTGGTGAGCATAATAATTCTACATAATGGAAGAGTTCAGGATTGTGGTGACAAATATTAAAAGGGTTCATTGCCATTCACTGTACTGTTCTTCAACTCAATGGACATGGGTTTGAGTAAACTCCAGGAGTTGGTGATGGACAGGGAGGCCTGGAATGCTGCAGTCCATGGGGTCACAAAGAGTCAGACATGACTGAGTAACTGAACTGAACTGAGCTGTACTATTCTTCTGGTCTTGGATGTAGACTTTTTTTTAGCAATGAATTACTTGATTAGAAGACTATTGATTAACTCTAGTGTTCTTAAAATTTTCCTCTACATGTCCCTTATAATAGAGACAAACAAACATATACACCCTGTTCAGTTCAATTCAGTTCAGTCTATCAGTTGTGTCCAACTCTTTGTGACCCCATGAACCGCAGCACACCAGGCCTCCCTGTCCATCACCAACTCCCAGGGTCCACCCAAACCCATGTCCATTGAGTCAGTGATGCCATCCAACCATCTCATCCTCTGGTGTCCCCTTCTCCTCCTGCCCTCAATCTTTCCCAGCATCAGGGTCTTTTCAAATGAGTCAGCTCTTCACATCAGGGGGCCAAAGTATTGGGGTTTCAACTTCAACATCAGTCCTTCCACACCCTGAGGCTAAGAATATAACTTAAAGCAGTCTGTTAGAAGAATTAAGCATCTTCAGAATCACCTGCTTCATGTTTACAACTCATATAAATTCTCTAATGTAATTGGTAACAATGTATATGTTTATTCTAAAATAAAATTTTATAAACTAGCTTTCCAGTAAAATTAATAAGCCAGGAAGTTATGCCAGACTTATCCCCTATTCGCATATTGCCTGATGTCAGCCACGTAGTACCTAATATCCCTGAGAGTATTCTTGTTTGTTATCAGCAGAACAATACAAAATGTTGAGTTATTCCACAAGATGAATAAAGCCTCTATGATCTTAGTGGTCCACCTGATGTCTCTTGAAACATGTGCTCCTAGCTACATACCTTTATCACATGTCGCTTATACTGATTCATTGGAAAAGCGAGTTTAGAATGTGGAGTGAGCTAGTCATTGGTAAGTAATGACAAACAATCCAAACACAAGCACTTTCATATTTCTAGCTTTCAAGTTCTTTGTAATCTCTTAATTGGATTTTAAACTTCCACAGAAAGAGAAATAGTACTTTAAACTTCTATACATCTCCCCAAGTCCTTCTCTGTCTCCACAGTTCAAACACAAGGATGTGCACAGTATAGATATTCAATAAATGTTGATTTCTATCTTAAGATCCTGTAGAAGTTTTCAGTGAGGATGCTTTTGACATTTTAAGGGAGTGAGATATTTTTCATCGTGCAAGCGAGTTACACATAGTACAGGATATATACAGTTATGCATAGCACAGTTACACATAGTTCATAGTACACATATACCTGGGACTTTAGGATCGGAATGCCAGGAATGTTCCCAGACACTGTGTCAAAGAATTAGAAACCCTTCTGCATGGTCTATATCTGACAACACTATATTTCAATGCATAATTGAAATTTCCTAAGAGAATAGAACTTAAATGTTCTCACACAAAAAAAAGTAAATGTGTAAAGTAAAGGATGTGTTAATTAATTTAGTGGTGGGAATCCTTTCACAGTGTACACATATATCAAATTGCCACAATGTATACTATAAAATCATGATTTTTCCAGTGGTCATATATGGATGTGAGAGTTGGACTATAAAGAAGGCTGAGTACCAAATTATTAATGCTTTTGAATTGTGGTGCCAGAGGACTCTTGAGAATACCCTGGACAACAACAAGGTCAAACCAGTGAATCCTAAAGGAAATCAACACTGAATGTTCACTGGAAGGACTGATGCTGAAGCTGGAGCTCCAATACTTTGGCCATCTGATGTGAAGAGCCAACTCATTAGAAAAGTCTGATGCTGGGAAAGATTGAGAGCAGGAGAAGTGGGCAACAGAGGATGAGATGTTTGGATGGCATCATTGACTCAATGGACAGAGTTTGAGTAAACTCCAGGAGATGGTGAAGGACAAGGAAGCCTGGCATGCTGTAGTTAGTTGGGTTGTAGAATCAGACACAACTTAGCAACTGAACAAGAATGCTGTAAATGTCTCATAATTTTATTTGTCAGTTATATCTCAATTAAAAAATAACATAAAAATAAATTAGTAAATAAATCCAAAAAACAAATACAAACCAAGAATAAATGGATAAAGAAAGAAAAATACAAGTGAATCAACATCAATTTAAGAAAGGACAAAACAAGAAAAAAAAGACAATTTAAAGAAATGAAAAAAATTTAATATTCTAGGTCCCCAAAACATCTGAAGCATTTGGATCACTAGATAAATGTTAGAAAATAATTAGTTAAAATTAAATTGTAGGCTTCTTTCTACCTGTGATGCAAAGACTCCAGCATGTCTAATCAAATACTTATTCAGAAAGCCTCAAGAAAAAATTTTATATAAGAGAAATAAAAAATTAATTATCATCTGAAAAGGTACAATGATATCCTTGCCTTCTTATTTCATTCTTGTAAGCAAACAGTATTAAATAATCAGTATCTGTCATTCATTGACTTAGACCTTGGGAATATAGGCTCCTCAAATTTGAGGAACTACTACTGAACTAAGCAAAAATATATAACTATTTAAATAAATATGATGACAAGAGTTTGCCAAGGCAAAGCTGAGAAACAAATCAAGGTGAGGTCATTTTAAAAGTAGTAAAAAAAAAAAAAAAGGTAGAGAGAAACTTTTCTCACTGAAGTTGATCATTACAAATTTCATACACAAAACAACAACAAAAATCTTTAAATAATTTTTAAAGGTTTTGCACAATGTTCTCAGAACAAGGACACAGCTCTAATATAAGAACATTTAGCCTCAATAAGTATTGGTTCCACCTGCTGTTAAATTATGAGTCATGTTTGGGCAAGTCCAAACAACGTTATAAGAGCCTTAAAGGACACGTAGAGACAGCATTCAGTATAGGTAGTATCAAAATTTGGAAAATCAAAATAAAAAATTGGAAAGCAAGGAGATTAAAACAGTAAACCCTTAAGGAAATCAACACCCTTCAATACTCTTTGGAAGGACTGATGCTGAAGCTGAAGCTCCCATACTTTGGCTACCTGATGCAATCAGCTGACTCATTCGAAAAGACCCTAATGCTGGGAAAAATTGAAGGCAGAAAAAGAGGGTGACAGTTGATGAGATGGTTGGATGGCATCACCAAGGCAAACATCAGGAGATGATGAGGGACAGGGAAATCTGGTGGGCTGCAGTCCTTGGGGTTCCAAAGAGTCAGACACAACTTGGTGACTGAGTAATAAGAACAAAGAATCAAAACGCTAATTGCAAGAATAATTGGAAAGGAGCCAAAGGGAGGTTCCCTGGATAGTTAGGGAAGAGACCTTTAGAGAGGGCTTCTCTTATTAGATCAGAGCTGGAAGGAGTCCGAAGGCAGCTTTAGAAGAATATAGACTGTAGTTCTTTTTATTGCAGTCTTGCAGAAAAGCTCTTCCTGCTAAAATACTAACACAAATTCTGGATTGTTTTCTAGACTTGCTCACCTCTATTTATTTCAATCTTCTGCTGGGAAAGAGAGGTGAAGGAGGGAAAAGGGCATTTGAACCCAAAGAAATTTAAAATGGAAAGCAAACTGAAAGGCTCTGAGGCCAGGTGATGGAACAACAGAGCAGGAGTTAACAGTATGTTGAAGACAGCCTGTGCCTCCTGAATCCTACATAACTTGGTCCCCATCCTATTTTTTCTCCTACAGTTTCTCCTACAGAAACCTACAGTTTCTCCCTTTGGTCCCCATCCCGTTCAGTTTCTCCCTTGAGATGCTGCTCCTGGACTCTCTGTAAAGCTTCTCTTGACTTTTAAAAACCTCTACTGACTTTAAGGCGTATCTTTTCCTGGTGAAAAGGCATTCTGTGATTAGAAACTGCAGCTTCATACCTGAGTTGAAAAGACATTCCTGTTAATGGGCCTAACTGGATGCAACTGAACCACAAGAATGTGTCTGTAATCCCCGTAGTCTAACAAGAGAGAAACAGGAAGGTTGTTTGAGTGGTATGTTATGTGGCATCCGTTATAATTTCAAGCATAAAACTGCATCTTCTATGAGGTCATTAGCCTTTTGAATTAATCATTCCACAATTGTTACTACAAAGCCGTGTTTGTTTACAAAGAAGCACTCAAATGTCCCAGACACTAATTTATCATATAAAAATGTGTTTATATCAGCATTTTTGTTTCTGTATTAATATAAATTTGAAAAAAAAGATAAAGCAGTTGTCAATTATATTAAAATAAACAGATAATGAGGAAGCTTAGTATCATCAATATTTATTATTATGTGTACTTGTTCGAATTTTTTTCAGCATGTTTTAGTCAGTGTATTTTATGAACTAGACACATGTATTATTAGGGGTTGCAGTGAGGGATTTTATTGGCATGAGAAAAACTTCAGTGATCTTAATTTCAAATTCATTCCTGGTTTAGTGATTTATCTGGTATCTTGATTCTTAAATAAACAAAAGAAAAAAATAACACTCAGCCACACGACGAAACTCGAACACAGAGAGTTCTGAGGATCAGAAAGATTATCACCTCTCCAGTCTCTTGCTTTTGAGACTGTATGTGTTTTTGCAAGAGGTAATGCTATCCTGTACTGCTGACACTGTTTCTCCAAACATCATACTTCTACTCTGCTATTTGAAAGACAATACATTTGGCATATATTCTAACAACTCCCCTTTCTCCTATAAGATGACAGGTGGTTGCACCTTCTCTTCTCACAGTAGGAAGATCTAGTGTGCAAGAATGACCATGATTCCCTCTTGAGAAATTTGTTAAAAAAGATAGCTGTCCTGCACAGAACCGCTGGCCCTAGACATTCTTTGTGAAAGCTCATAGAAACCAAAACACAAAGCTGTATATAAGAGAAACCACGTTAAGTCATAGTAGAATACTATGACGTTTTAATATTTTTCTTTGGAAAGATGATAGAAACAATAAAAATAAAAAGTACATAAACCAGGTAATAGGTAAAATAACAGCATCCTATGTATACATGTTTGGAGAGGGCTCCTTTTATTAGGACATATCTAAGTAAAAAGGTATCACCTTACAAGTGGCACAAATAACTTGCTGCCAAGAGAGAATTTTCATAATTGTTTTCCTTTCTGTTAAATGGCTTTTTTGTATTTGCAAGTTCTTATGAAAATAAATCCATTAGAACTATACTATAAAATAGCATGTATATAATCACAAAAGATGTTTTATATACTCTATAATACTGTGGGCTTTTATCATTGATTACTGACCAAGAACATTACATTTAGGTAATTCAAAATGATATTACGATAGTAATTAAAAACCAAAAGAGTTATGAGGATTAATTCAGCAACAGTGTCAGTCAATATGCTGAGCTAATTAAGAAGAATGGTACACTGCCCTTTCCCATAAAATATAAGCATGCACTTGTTGGCAGTTCTGTAGGACACTGTTAGTAGATTAACGTATTTTAAATCAGAAACTCTTTTTAAATATCTAATACGAGTCAGGAACTATGCTAGGTATGCAGAATACAGATATAAAGCAGAAAACCACCTCCCCTCTTCTAATATTTATGCTTTTGAAATTCTAAGCACAACTGTCACAATTTATTTGTTGTAGAGACCCTTCTTTGTGCTATGTACCATATCCCACTAAGTGAAAGTGAAAGTGAAGTCGCTCAGTTGTGTCCGACTCTTTGCAACCCATGGACTGTAGCCCACCAAGCTCCTCCGTCCATGGGATTCTCCAGGCAAGAATACTGGAGTGGGTTGCCATTTCCTTTTCCAGGGTATCTTCCCGACCCAGGGATCGAACCCAGGTCTCCCACATTGCAGGCAGACGCTTTAACCTCTGCACCACCAGGGAAGCAAAACCTCCTACAGAGACACAGAACTTCAGATCCAAGTACTAACATCAAAGATTTCAAGGGAGGAAAGGAAGCCAGGTTGAAAGAAGAAGGGGGAGGAGGCGGGAGAGGGGGGATGAAAGGGGTGGCCTTGCAGATGTCTCCTGCCACCTACAGATACCCAGGCGTTCCCACTAAAGCTGCTGTGATTTCAGCACAACAGCACTGGACAGTTCCACATATATTGACAGGTTCTTCCAGAGTCTATTGTATGCATTTCTGCACTGACCTTCTCCAAATGTGCAGGAACTTGCTTGTTCCAGATGTTCAGGACAGTTAAATCCCACAAGGAGGGGAACATGTGCAACTACTTCTTTGTCTCTGCCTCTACTATCGAGTGACTCCAAACTAAGCCATTCAGTGAATCAAGTATATTTAGAGAAGGATAAATAGAGTATCTACATGAGTCAGACACTGTTGGGTGTCCAATATATCTACCAGCTATAAAACCTTATGGATGGAATACCATTCAACTCCTTTTATTGACATTCTCCCTAATACTCTCAACAATTCTGCAAAGTAATCTAAGGGCTATGATGTTCAGAGAGTTCAACTAATTTGCCTACATTCAAACAACTAACAAAGTCTTAGGAAGATGAAATCCAATTCTTTTTCTAACTCAAATGTTCATCATATTAATAAACCATGAAAACTCACTTGTAAATGAATCAGATGATTAATGAACATTATCCTCAAAGAGCATATAGTCTACAAATGGAGACCAGCAAGTAGCATGTATAACTGGAATGTTATGAGAAAGACTAGACTTATCTGAAGACAAGTAGGAGCCAGCTCCAGTCATTTGATAAGATTTTCTCGACAGTTAACTTGACTTCAAAATATCCAATTTTTTTTTTTTTTTTAATTCTCCAATCCCTATCACTCAAATCATCCTCTGGCCCTGAAAACTCTGTCTGCTTTTGCCTTGAGGTCACAAGAACTTATAAAAACTACTAACATCCAAAATTTAACCAGACAATTACTATCATATGTCATGCTCTTGAACTCATCTTCCAAACTTCACCATTGGGATTCCTCCTCTCCTCTGATACCTTCTTTGACCCTTTAAGCGAGCTTACCACCTGCTCTCACTCCTAATGTCTAGGCCTCAGTATGCATTCTGAATTTTGAAAATGTGTAAATTTTCTCTTAAATACAGAAATATACAAGTGCACACACATTTGGTTTCTGCTTCATATGAAACTTTATATGAAACCAACATTATTTTCCCCATACAATCAACACCTCTAATTATAAATATATAAGTATGTAATATATATGGAATTATATATAGAGAATATATACATAGAATTATATATAGAGAATATACATGGCATGTATTACATACATATTCTAAATTTTTCACCAGTAAATTACCAATAAATAATTTACATCACCAATTACCAATATTTAATTCATACCATTGTTTTCTATACAGATATATATTTTTTTAAAAAAGAACCATTTACTATGCAAACAATGAAAATATTAATATGTTCAATACATATTCTTTTTCATGTATCCCCAATAAAAGATGACATACTCATCAATAACTAGAGTGAACCCTCTGTTGCCTCTTGCCTATTAATTGTGTAAGAAATCCATATTGATAAATTTCAAACTCAAAGGAACGTTGGAGATAGTAATCCACATAGGAAAACACTGCATCATTATCAATGTGGTTTTAAGGTTGACAATCAATTTTTAATTTATTAATTAATCATACAATTATGCTTGTATATTGATAAACAATGGAAATACTATGTGAAGTCTGTCAAATGTCCAGTTGTTCTATTATACTTCCTTTTTCTCCTTACCTGCATTTTCCTTTTTCTCTCCCTCTCTCCCTTTATTTCTCTGTCTCTTAAATAATACCTTATTTTATAGTATATTATCAAGAATAAATAAGGCAGGAATGGTATCACAGAGCTTTTTATATATCAAAACTATTATATGAACTTCTGGGAATACTCCTGATGAATTAGTTTTCATACTATGCAGGACAAAAATTTGCAACTAAGAGACAAAAAGAGTCATAATATTAAACATAAGGGCAAAATGATAATGCGCAAATAATTTGAAAGCAAATGAAATTAGACTTTACCTTTCCTGCTCTCTAAAAGTGTCTGCCTGAGGTCTCATAACTGAGAGGTTCCCTGGGATGGTAATTGATCAGTGAAAAAAGTGATCTCCTGTCATGAAAACTTAACACTTCTTAGAATATTCTGAGGATTAGACATTTAAGATTGGAATCACAATGTTTACTTTCCTCTCTGGAGAACACCATTCAAATGGATATCCAAGGGAATATTAAAACCCTTCTTCACTGACCTGATGAAAATGAAAATCATTATTTGATATCTTGGGACTGTTTTTATGATGTGGACAACAAAAAAAGTATTAAGTACTATTAACTGTCTTCTAGGCAGGCCTTGATTAAACTCTATATAAGGCATACTTAGTCAGTGAATCAAAAACCTTTATAGCCTCTAAAATTACCATGACATTTTCTGAAATATTGTATCATAACATCTCATCTAATAAGATTCGTTTGCCATTATCTGGGAGTGTTTTAATATGTTTTTAATTTATGTATTTATTTAATAGCTATTGATCACTATATTCAGAAGAAAATTATCACATAGATTAGAAGGGCTAAATCTCACAAATACCTCATTCCAGCCAGGCACAATTCCTCTCTTTCTACTAAACTGTGTAACAGCTCACTGACTCAAATCATTTAGTTATCATTAAAAAAGGGAATTGCTGTGGCATATATCTAAAAAAAAATCAAGTTGAAAATCCTTTAAGAGCTACAGTTTCCTCTGGAGTAATTCAATGAGTTGTCACAATATGACAACTGTGTGATTTCTTGTAAAAAAAAAAAAAGCAGCAGAAGCACCATTGTGAAGCACAAAAATTATAGATTTCATTTCAAAAAGATTGAAGTCTCTGAAAACACTTCATTTACAGAAACTCTGAAGCTGAAGTCTTATATAAACTAAATAAATCTGGGTTGGGGAATAAATACATAAGGTTGGTTACATTTTTTTAAAAAAAAGCTGAATCAACAGTGAATAAAGTTTAACCAACCTTCAGCAAAATGGAGAAGGATGAGAGAAATTTGGGTAGAAATTGAAAACAATTTTATGTCCAAGTCAAATGTGTGAGAATTCCATCCAGAAAAGAATAGCTATCTTGGGACTAACAAGAGGCATTTTAACTGTAACGAATTCTGCCTTGGGAGATGAAATGTGTGGTTAAACCTTCATCAGACCACAGAAAACCTATCTTAAGTGGAACTTTTGAAAACACAAAACTTCAGCTCTCTGCATCAGCTGAAGCAAGTAGTGTTCATTTGATTTGATTGTTCTATTCTAAACATGTTCAACCATAGACATGAAATTCACTGTGGGTTTCAATAGAATATTTTAAATTATCCTGTTCATATTGTTCCAGACTCATCTTTCTTTAAAATTGTCCCACGTGGGGAATTTTTTTGCACCACTGAAGCTAAGACATCCTGTTGCTATCTGTGCTGAGAGATTCTTGTCTTTCCCTAAACACTGTGCAGTGGGCAAAAGTTGTTCTTAAAGGAAGGTCATGCAAAACTTCTTTATGACTTTGAGTTTCTTCTCCTGAGTATGAAACAAGAAGGGCCTCTTTTCCCACTTTATTTAGCTATGCAAAGGCTATCTCTCCCTGATGACCTGACACAGACCCAGCCAACACCATCCATAATGAAAATCAATGGTACCAAGTCACTAAACAATTTACTCTGTCTTCTTTAAAAATGCACAAGTCTTCAAAAAACAAGGATTTAGAGACTGATTAATTTGCCATTTATCTAGGAGATTGCACTAGTTGCATTATTTAAGAAGTGCCTTGTCTCTGTGCCCTCAGAATCTGAAACAAGAGCAAAGATTTGAGAATCACCAGGTCCCATGAAGGGCATCTGGTGACACTCTGAAGCCCAGCCAGAATTTATGCCTTGGGTCTGAAGCATTCAGAATCTCTCTCATAAGACCACAGTGCATTGTAGCTTTTCTACATATACAATATAGAAAGGTAATGATTATCTCTTCCCCCTTTATTTTTATCATTTCTATACGATCCCTTGATACAAACTCCCAATCTCATCATTTCTACTCCAGCAGACACAGTAGAAGAATTTACAAAGGTATTATATTGCATGTGTTTCCCTCTCCTCCCAGTGACCCCATTCAAAGAGGGTAGCCAAACACTTTTCAAAAAGTGTTTAACTCTTAGATGTTCAATTAATTGGTACAGTTATTTTCAGAGCACCAAGAAGAAATTGCTAGGAACATTTTTTTCCTTTATACAATCTTACAGTTACTGAAATTATTTTAGTAGAAACAATTTTTATGAGTAACAAAAGCCTGTAGGAAGAAATTACTCTGAGACTGAAGAAGTAGTAGGAAGTGAGAGAGAGGAGACACCGCTTGGTTTTCTGAGCCGTTCCCCAGTCAGTCGGAAAAGTGGGTGTTTGGAAGAAGATGGAGTCAACTGAGGGAGCAAAGCAGTATGCCTGCACCCCTGAAAGGTAGATACCAGGTAGACAACTTCACACATCACACCATAGATAACTTAGGTAGAAAGTCCTGAAAGTCATTCTTATTTGCCACCTTAGATTTTCTGAGTATTACTCTGAATTACATAATCTGCTAACATTTGTTCATATGCCATTTAATGGTTTCCCCAGCCTATTTATTTCTTAGCAGTGGTTTATAGTATTCAAATAGCTTCCATATGAGATGCTGAAAGATTCCTAGAGGTTCTCCTGGTTTCACTGCTGAGGGGCACATTCTTGAGACCCATGCATTGCTCTGAAGGCTGAAATCATTGGAAGGACAGGCTTCCCTGTCCTTTGTTCTTACTAAACCATGAACACTTGTATACTTCTTTCGTTTCCTTGATTGAAACATTTCAAAAATGGAAAACATGGGATAACTTGGGCTTTCTTGACATGATCCCACCTGTCACAGAAACATTAGAAATGCTAGCTTTACACAGATTTTGCTTGTCTGTTCTTATAATGATAATTTTACATAGTCTAATAAAGGTACTCACACAATTAAAATATTAATAATTAAGGGGCCAAAAGTAATGCTTTCAGAAATCAGAATCCCCACTAGGACTGTCAAGTAGATATGCCATTGATTGATCTTTTTTTTTTTTTTTTCCAATTGGTCAGATCTATAATGAAGTGAGGATAAGCTTGACCTAATTATTTATCTCTGAATTGAATTTGTCGATTTACACCCTAAATTATCATTAAAATAATTTATACATTCTAATATTTTATGATGCATTGGAGACTATGCACATGATTTTAAAAGGTGGCACTTGAATCTTTAAATCTGTGTTCTGTACTAGTGCTTGGCTCTACTATGAATATTTAGTATATACTTTCAGGGCTATGGGCTTCCCAGGTAGCACAGCGGTAAAAGAATCTGCCTGCCAATGCGAGAGGTGCAAGAGACGTGGCTTCGATCTCTGGATCTGGAAGATTCCCTGGAAAAGGAAATGGCAACTCACTCCAATATTCTTGCCTGGGAAATCCCACAGACAGGGGAGCCTGGGGAGCGACAGTCGATGGGGTCAGACATGACTGAAAGCGTACTTTCAGGGCTACAAATAATTATTTTCACTTAGAAGAGTGTAAAGTAAAATTTTGTACTTGCAATATGATTCAGAATAATTGTAGAATAGAGTCTATAGAAGTAAAAGTTCACTTTTACTCTGAAGCCCATTTGTTTAAAACTAGAGAAAGAAAACAGACTAACATTAATGTTCTTAGATGTGACAATGTCTTTGTGATTATTCAAGAGAACAGTCATGATTTTAAAGTTGCAAACTAAAGTAGCTACTGGCATGGCATAGAGGATTTGTGTTTTAATACTTCACAAAGAAAAAAATTAATAAGAAGGTAAAACACATCTATCAATTAAATGTGGAAAAACATTAGTATACAGGTTTATAGATTATATAAGAGTCCCTGTCCTACTCTGCTTTTTTTTGCATATTTAAGTTTTCATAATAAAATGCACATTGTATAGAAAGATAAAGCCTAAAACATATTTTCTTACTTTTTGCATCATTATAAAATTAATTTATTATGAGATAGGAAAAAAGGACAGGTTGGTAAAAATACTTGAAAGTAAAATAACTGGGACTAAAATAAATAAAAATTAATATTAAAAGCAAAAGAAATCTAAAAGAAATATATATATATGAAAGAAAGACAAGTGGACATTGTTTATATGAATTGACCTGTGTACATGTATGCTTTATAGAAGATCTCTTATTCTCCATGATTTTGTAATATGCAGTCCTTTTCAGGGGCCAATGAATGAAGCTAACCAATGATCAGTGCATCTTCTATTGAAACACATTGCAAAATCTTAATTGTTATATTAAAACTGATTTTAGTATTATTTGCTCCATTTTGCAGAGCTTCAGACTCAAGCATAAAGAAATGAATAACTTGCGTCTACCTTTCTATAGAAATGGTTATTCAGAGTAGACGGTTTCTGAAGCTATCATAGATGCAGTTAACAGTGGCATTTACATTCTAGAAAAGTGATTTCTTATCATTTGCCATTTCCATATTAATATGCTGGCTGTTAAAAATAAAGTTGTAACTTTTTTTAGAAGCTGATTTAATTGCTGCGAATTTATTTTAGTTCCACTGATATGTTGGTGGAGCCAAAAATATTCTGTTTATCCAACAGAATGAGAGTCAGACTGCTGCTTTTCAGCACTTGCTCTCTGAGTCCTCTGCTTGATCATACGCACTGGCAGATGCTCCAGTGCTACCAGATGGAAGCCATCTAAGACCTTGTAAATCGCACATCTTTGCCACTGACATTTGACAAATGTAGAACTCTCACTCTATGCCAATAACAGGACTCCTACTAAAACTAATAAATACATGGGAGTGGACACGTAATAAATATGTTTTACTTTGTTTTGGAGCAAATGGTACATCTTATCACGACAATATGGTAAACAATACAAACTGTTCACGTGGCATACAAACTATAGGTAAAGTACTTACAAACATTAACCACTTCAAAGAAAGTATAGGGACATCTAGAACCCATATGCTAATATCCAGTACAATACATTAAACTCCCAAAATTGCTGATAGTTTAACACAAGTAATATTTTTGTTGCTGTTGCTTAGTCACTAAGTCATGACTGACTCTTTATGACCCCATGGAGGAGACTGCCAGACTCCTCTGTCCATGGGATTTCCCAGGCAGGAAATCCTGGGGTGGTTGCCATTTCTTTTTCCAGGTGATCTTTCCAACCCAGGAATCAACCCCAAATCTCCTGTATTGGCAGGCAGATTCTTTACCACTGAGCCACCAGGGAAGCATACTAGAGTGGGCTACCATTTCCTTCTCAGGGAATATTCCTGATCTAGGGACTGAATCTGCTTATCCTACATTGCAGGCAGATTCTTTACCACTGAGCCACTTGGGAAACCCAAGTAATATTTAGGTCTAAAAGTAAAATTATAGTTATATTACTGGCAAGATCTTCCTAATATACTTCTATATGTATATTACCTTATGTATATATGGAAGAAAAGCTATAACCAACCTGCTGCTGCTGCTGCTAAGTCGCTTCAGTGCTGTCTGACTCTGTGCGACCCCAAGACAGCAGCCCACCAGGCTCCTCCATCCCTGGGATTCTCCAGGCAAGAACACTGGAGTGAGTATAACCAACCTAGACAGCATATTAAAAAGCAGAGACATTACTTTGCCAACAAAGGTCCATCTAGTCAAAGCTATGATTTTTCCAGTAGTCATGTATGGATGTGAGAGTTGGACTATAAAGGAAGCTGAGTGCCAAAGAATTGATGCTTTTGTACTGTGGTACTGGCGAAGACTCTTGAGAGTCCCTTGGACTGCAAGGAGATCCAACCAGTCTATCCTAAAGGAGATCAGTCCTGAATATTCATTGGAAGGACTGATGCTGAAGCTGAAACTCTAATTCTTTGGCCACCTGATGTGAAGAACTGACTCATTTGAAAAGACCCTGATGCTGGGAAAGATTGAAGGCAAGGGGGAGAAGGGGACGACAGAGGATGAGATGGTTGGATGGCATCACTGACTCTGTGGACGTCAGTTTGAGTAAGCTCCGGGAGTTGGTGATGGACAGGGAGGCCTGGTGTGCTACAGTCCATGGGGTTGCAAAAAGTCAGACCCAACTGAGCGACTGAACTGAACTGAGCATATGTATCTTATGTTTCTGCATTGATTAAAAATAAAATGCAGTGCTTAACAGACATATCATCTGATATGAAATTAACTTTTGTTAATTAATACATTCTCTTTAATAAGTTTGCATTACTTTTGGCTATGTGTTAACAAGTGTAGAATCTCACAATTTTGAATAACCTTACAGGGAATTCTAACCTGTTCATCATAGTTTCTTAACTTTTCAATATGCCTACTGCTAATTGTACTAATATGGTTTTAAATTTGATATATTTTATTATGTTTTGACATCTTAGGACTTGGCAGACTCCGAGGGTGATTGACCCTTTCAGGGAAAGCCAATTCGCAGAAATAGCTAACAGTCTGCCAGTAAACACACCTTTTAAATGCAAAGAAATCAATCCCAGGTGAATATCCCTGGTCTATCTCCTTTTATCGGAATCCTGCAATCCCAGGACACTATGTGCTGTGTGTTCTGTCCGCCTGCGTTAAATCACCTCAGGGCCAGGTACCAGGCCACTAGCAACCACCCATACCATCCAGTTGTTGCTTAGTCACTAAGGTGTGTCAACTCTTTGGAGACCTCATGAACTGTAGCCTACCAGGCTTCTCTGTCCATGAGATTTCCCAAGTAAGGATCCTGGGGTAGGTTGCCATTGCTTTCCCAGGGGATCTTTCTGACCCAGGGATCAAACCTGCATCTCCTGCACTGGGCGGTGGATTCTTTATCACTGAGCCACCTGGGAAGCCATACCGTCCAGAGATCCCTGAAATTATTCAAACTATCCAGTCCTAAACCAGCTCAGCTTTCCTACTTTGCTTGGCCTATTTCTTCCCATAAAAACCACAAGAAAGCCTCTGGCTTATGCCAGTTCATTTGATACCTAACAAATTCGGGTGCTTCCCCATATGGTCCTGAGTGGTTGGCATGCCTCGTTCTCTAGGAGACTGTGAGTAGCAATAGTCTCTTGATCTACCGCCTTCACCATAACTGAATAAAATCAAGTTCTGAGTACATTCTAACAAGCTAACCAAAGCCATTTTCTTTCAAAAGATTCTAAGTTCACCTTAGTTCTATGCACTGAAAAGTTTGATGTGATGTTTACGGTCCCATGGAAGAGAGCTAATAAGGAAAAATACAGAAAGCAAAGCTTTCTTGAAGAGAGAAGTATTTAGGTTCTAATTTGGCTCTGAAACTTTATCAGTAATTAAGTATTTGACAATATGTTTAACTGTATACATTTTCTTCTCTACTTTCTCCTCTGCAAAACGGTGATTTCTACTTGCAAGGATATTTGTTAATTTACAGATTGGCCAGCACACATTAAATGCTCAAAACTATAGATTTTTTTTCGCAAACTTAGTAACTAAATGGCACTTGAAATTGAAATGATCAATTTTCAATGTCTTTTGATTTTTAATTACAGTATTTATGTGTGCCCAATTTATTGTAAAACAATACAAAATTTTATAAAGAAAAGGTAAATATTCACCTGCTCCTTCCAGTGTGCCAGTTTGTCTTACCCTACTGTTAATACCTGTAAGTAATCCTTCAACACTTTTTTCCCAAGGTACAATCAAATAATTTATATTTAAAAATCACAAAGTGCTGATTAGGAAAAGCTCTTTACAGAGTAATGCCAGTTAATAAATGTAAAATGAATGAGAGAATTATTAAATTATCGATTTCAAATCCCTGTGATTGTTTCAGTCATGCTTTATCAATGCACGGAAAACCACTGGATTTAAAAGTTCCTGAGGGAAAAGATATTCCCACAGTGACAAGGTATCACCCCAGAGATTATTCATAAATCACACAGGGGAGTACCAGACTTTTAAACTAAGGAAACCTAGGTTATCACTTTAAACAAGTTATCCAAATTATCATCACTGATATTGTGAGAAGCTGACATCTATGCCTCCTCATGTGATGCAATTATAAAGTGTCTCCTATGAATAAAGTAGTGTTGTGAAAAAATTTTAACTTGAAAATAAGCCCTTAGAGCTATCTATTTCTATTTACAGAAAATAAGGTAAACAGGGTTACATATTACATGATACCGCTAGATATTAGACAAACCCAGACTGTGAGGCCTTCTATAAAACTTTGGTTTCTTCAAAAGGCAGTAGAATTTTAAAAAGTGAGGAGTATGTTTTAGATTTAAATGGACTAAGGGAATTTTTTTTAAAATTATATTTTGGAAGGTTTCCCAGGTAGCTCAGTGGTAAATGTAGAGGACTGCCAACGAAGAAGACATGGGTTCGATCCATGGATTCCAGGAAGATCCCACATGCCACGGAGCAACTAAGCAGCCACAACTATTGAGCCTGCTCAGGAGCCCAGGAGCCGCAACCCCTGAGCCCACGTTCTGCGGTTCCTGAAGCCTACGTGCCTAGAGCCTGTGCTCCACGACAAGGGAAGCCGCCGCGATGAGAAGCCCGCACGCCACAGCCAGAGAGCAGCCCGTGCTCTCTGCAACGAGAGAAAAGCCCGCGCAGCAACGGAGACCCAGCACAGCCGAAAATAAAATTATTTTAAAAATAAATATGTTGGAACTGTCCTGTATTTTCTGTTCAGTGTTGCTATAAACCCAAGCCTGCTCTGAAAAAGAAAATTGATTATTTAAAAATGAAATATGTGGACCTTGATTGGATTCTCATATGGAAAGTAAATCAAAGGCAACTGAAAAAACTTGAGTATTCTGTCGATATTAGATATTATATACTTGCTAATTTTCTTAGTTGTTGGAAGTATACATCCTATCCACAATTAATTATATAGGAGGAAGTCCTTTTCCTTAGGATATGCATGCTGAAGGATTTAAAATATACTTACAGCTGCAATTTCTTTTCAAATTGTTCAGCAACAAAACAACTATAGTTGTGTGCACATGTGTGTGTGTGTGTCCCCTGTACACAAAGAGATAGAGCAAATAGGTAAGAATTCTATCTGACTTCCCTGGTGAGTCAGATGGTAAAGCATCTGCCTACAATGAGACCTGGGTTCGATCCTTGGGTCAGGAAGATCCCCTGGAGAAGGAAATGGAAACCCACTCCAGTACTCTTGCCTGGAAAATCCCATAGACAGAGGAACCTGGTAGGCTACAGTCCATGGGGTTGCAAAGACTCGGACACAACTGAGCGAGTTTCTTTCTTTATAGGGATGTCTATAGTGTTTTTCTTTAAACTTTTCTGAACTGGTATTACACCTTACAATGTATCCTGAAAGTGACTCAGACTTTGCAAAGACTGTGACTCTACAGACTTAGGTCTTTTACCTGGATCTGTACTGCAAAAGTAAAACAACCATATAATTTCTGTGTCTTTGGGGATCTGGATGTTCTAAATTGTTTATCTGTATTCTGTTGACATACTACTTCTCTTTTTTTTTTTGGATCTTTTGTTCTGAAGAATATAGAGTTAGAGAGCTTCGAGGATAAGGGGGTAATCTCAGAAGCACCGGAGTATGGAACAGAAGCTGCCCTCTGCCTTGTATTCTACTAAAATATGGTTAAACTAAATGTCACCAAGATGAAATGGTAAGTACTAAAATCTGAGGACTGTAGGTGGCTTCCATCTTAATGCAAGCAAGTACTGCTCCACTAGGTTTTTCATCTGCTTTAATAGCATGTTCAGTCACTTATAAGGGCCTGACACATTATTTTCTTTGAGCTGTGTTTTCTAAAAGTTCCCTGTGTTTACATCCCTTAATTGTGCAGAGATTCCTTCGACTTTATGATCTCTTCTATGGAGTCGGACACTAATTGGTAGCTCTGTCAAACAATTGCTGGATTTTTTTTTTCCTACTCACAGAAAGACAGCTCAGTTCCAAGCCAAGTATGCATTCTTTGCTTCCTTTTCTTTTGTTTCCCTTGGGTCTAGATGCTGCAAACTTTAGGTCATTTGTCAATTTTACCAATTAAAACCATGAGCTTTGCCAAATTAAAAGGGCTGCTACCCCTTTAAGTACATATTTAATAATTCATGCATGAAACAGAAATAGGACTTGCCTTTCCCTGGCTGGAATGAACAAAATTTCCTCAGAGATTGCTTTAGTGTTATATCTAGGTAATGCTTTAGGATTATAATCTAAATCATACTAGAATAACTGCATTAGAATTACTATGATACATCATTCTAATGTACAGGCCTACAGTATAATGTTACTGTTGGAGTAATGCAATAAAACCTGTGGGTCCCAGAACTAGAACTGTGTGAGAAAGGCCTTGAAGACTGCCTGAATATATACTGTTAAAAGGAGGAGAATGTGCTGATTGCCCACTCCAGTGTTCTTGCTTGGAGAATCCTGGTAGGCTGCCGTCTATGGGGTCGCACAGAGTCGGACACGACTGAAGTGACTTAGCAGCAGCAGCAGCGGCAACCATACAAATACATGGACATTATAGAGGGTAAATGGGAATAATTTTACAACTGAGGAGAAAAAGCAGACTGATAAGTTCATGTCCATAAAACTGAAAATAGTGCAAGAATTTTTGGATGCTAAAAGCAAGTGATCTTGGATTAGTAAAACTGAGATGAGTTCACTTGAATGTGAAACTTGAATCAGTTAAATGATTAAGCTTTAGTTAATCATTAGTTAAATGCTTCAGCTTCTCCTCACATTGTCTAGAATTATGGCAGTAGGTAACCGAATGGTCTAGATTTTGGAGTTAAAAATTTGAGCTTTACTTCCTGCTCTACCACTTTCTAGGTGTGCATTCATGAACTACACATTTACCACTCTGTAATTCAGCATTCTTACCTCTAAGGTAAAGGTAAAAAAAAAATGGTTAATACATTTCGTCATGTCAAAACAGGATTAAATAAAATATCTGTAATTTTCCTGACATGGTTTCAGTATGTGTATTTAAATTATTAACATATGTGGGCACAACATTGTTTGCTCATCTAAAATAACTCCCTTAACACCAGCTGGTGCCAAAAATGCCCACTGATATTTTCTGAAAATTCTTTTTTCAATATACAAATATATTAACTTTTGAAAATCTTTCAGTGACTGCTGATTGCCCTTAAAATGAAGTCACATTTGGCTAGCACCTTTTGTATTACTTTTTGTCATCTGGATTTTCTCTTTCCAGTCCAATTTTTTGAAATTCTCTCCAGAATCATGCTGTACTTCTATTTTAAAAATAGGATTCATGCACCCATTCACCTTTTAAGTCCTTGCATACCCATGTTCTCTGTCAGTATCAGAACTAGTTTTTCTACCTGAAAATTCTCAGTCTGTCTGTTAGGCTACTGTCCACATGGCCTTCAAACCTCTGTCTGGATACATCTTAATTTCGGATCCCTTTTCTCATTACTCAAGCCCAAATTGAGTTATACTGCTATGTATCCCCATCGCTCTTGGAACACACCCACAGCACTGTACCTCTGCTATCAAGCAATAAGTCTATTTATTTTTCTCTACCATTGTACTGAACGCTCTGTCAGCAGTTCAGGAAGGATTATTTCTGTTAAGTTCATGTTTTATCTCCAATATTTAGAAACGTAATCATCACACAGTATTCAAAGCAGATGACTGTTGAATAAGTGAATACTACAAGTTTCACATATATTGCATTAAATGTTATTACCAAATGGGATATTTTGATGTCTAATATAATTCATGATGACTAAGACAAAAGTAAACTTACTTTGTTCATTTAAATGTTATTCAGACAGAGCTTCTCCGCACTCCTGGATGAAAACTTTGGCAGAGTCATTATGTCTCTGATTAGTTTTAAGTAATAGAATGCCTTACAGTCCCTCTGTCATCAGTTCTTAAATTCAGTAATTAAATGTCCAGTCTAATGAAATAGTCAAAACTTTCAATACAATTGTAAGTTATAGCCAATTCCCGTTGCCCCAGCGAGGCCTGCAGCTGCTTGAGACCTCTCCTGAAGACAGGCTTCTACTTTCTCGATTGTATTATGCCCCACTCATTAGATGATGGAAAGAGCCTGGGTGGTAAAAGATAAAAAGAGCTAGGCTATTTGTACCTAACTGATCATTGCTCTCTACTCTTCTTCTGCATTCTAGATCTGGCTGACGTAAAGCTGACTCCTCTTCTTCCTTTTAAGGTGTATGTGTGTTGTATGCATGCTACGGGGGTGTTGAAAAGCTAACTGTACTTCCTATGTCAAAAGTGATGGATTTTCTTATAGCTGGCCCTCTTCCTCTGTCCTGATCTTTGCTTATTCAGTCAGACTCTTTAGAGTTTCCATCACCCCTCAGTTTCTCCTGAGCTGCTGATTCTCTAGGGCTTCATGTGAATTCTCTCAGACATGTGGCCCATATCTGGTTATTGGTAAATATTTCCTTGACTTCAGATCTTCAAGAGATACTGCACCTGCGTGTTCACTGTCAAGATATGAAACAAGTTAAGTGCTCATCAACAGATGAATGGATGAAGATGGTCTGATATATATAAATGTATATACACACACACACACTTAGTCACTCAGTCATATCCAACTCTTTGAGACCCCATGGAGTCATGTCTGACTCTGCTAGCCCGCCAGGCTCCTCTGTCCATGGAATTCTCCAGGCAAGAATCCTGGAGTGGGTTGCCTTGCCTTCCTGCAAGGGATCTTCCCAACCCAGGGACAAACCCAGGTCTCCCACATTTCAGGCAGATTCTTTACTGTCTGAGCCACCAGGGAAGTCTAAACATATATATATATATATATATATATATATATATATATATATATATATATATATGCATACACACACACACACACACACACACACACACACACACACACACACACAAAGGGATATTATTCACCCATGAGAAAGAAGGAAATCTTGCCATCTACAACCATTTGTATGAAACTTGAGAGCATTATGCTAAGTGAAATAAGTCTGACAGAGAAGGACAAATACTGTTTATCACTTATATGTGAATCTAGACCAGCTAAATTGAGAGAAACAAGAGAGTGAAGCGGGGATTATCAGAGCCTGGGGTGTGGAAGGGGCTTCCCAGGCGGCTCTGGTGAACGTGCCTGCCAATGCAGGAGACATAAGAGACAGGTTCAATCCCTGGGTTGCGAAGATCCCCTGGAGTAGGAAATGGCAACCCACTCTAATCTTTTGCCTGGAGAATCCCATGGACAGAGGAGCCTGGCAGTCTAGCAAAGAGTCAGACAAGACTCCATGTGGTCACATAATCCGTAGGATCACAAAGAGGAAAATAGGGGAATATTTGTTAAAGGAGTTATAAAATTAATAAGTTCAGCGAATCTCATGCACAGGAGGATGATTATACCTGATAACACTGTATTATATATTTGAATATTTCTTAGATAACAGATGGCTAAATGTTCCCACTCAAAAAGAGCTCCTTGGGAGATAAGCTATGACAAACGTAGACAGTGTTTTAAAAAGCAGAGACATCACTTTGCCGATAACAGTTTATATGGTCAAAGCTGTGGTTTTTCCAGTAGTCATGTATAGATGTGAGAGTTGGACCATAAAGAAGGTGGAACGCTAATGGACTGATGCTTTTGAATTGTGGTGCTGGAGAAGACTCTTGAATTCCTTTGATATGTACCCAGATGGGAATAGCTGGATCCTCTGGTAGTCTGTTTTTAATTTTTGAGGAAATTTTGCACTGTTTTCCATAGTGGCTGTACCAATTTACATTCCCACCAACAGTGAACAAGTGTTACCTTTTTCTATATCTTCACCAACTAATTTTTTTTATGATGCAAGGCTATGTTTTTCCAATTATCGTAAATTCTCTTGAGCCTTCACAAGTACAATTTAAAAATCCTTAGTGTAAGAGATTTTAGCCATGTGATAAGTTTTTAGTGCATCCTTTTTGCAAATTTTACAAGATTTCTCCCTCTTTTTGACATATACTATTATTTTGGTCTCATTCTAAACTTAGTGTTTAATATTCTATTACACTAGTTTCTCCAACAAAGACAGAAGAACTCTGATTACATCTAGTTTAAACTATCATTTGGTTCAGTTTTGGGGGGTGGCCTTATATGGCAAATAAATAGAGTATCTGGGAACCCTGACAGTTGGTTCGGGTCATGGAGATGTCTGAGTGGAGTGACAGAGGGAAGTACAGCAGGAAAAATTCCTATGGAGCATCGGAAATTTATACTAAATGATGCTCGGGGCTGGTGCACTGGGATGACCCAGAGGAATGGTACAGGGAGGGAGGTGGGAGGGGGTTCAGGATTGGGAACACATGTACACCTGTGGCAGATTCATGTTGATGTATGGCAAAACCAATACAATATTGTAAAGTAAAAAATAAAAGAAATTAAAAAAAGAAAAAGAAATCAGGGAACATGATAAAAATACCACATATATTTGATGGTAGCAATTTGTTGAGACTTTCATTCATTTCCAATGAACTTAATATATTGAAATATATAGATATAGATCAGATCATATATATCATACATATATATATCATACAGATCATATATATATATATATATATATATATATAGTCTGTATGAATAGAACAGAAGAGATTGTAGGAAGGAATACTGCAAATGAGAGAGAGATGGATGGATTAATTTTCCTGCTAAGTTGCTTCAGTCGTGTCCAGCTCTGTGAGACCCCATAGAGCCTATTAGGCTCCCCCGTCCCTGGGATTCTCCAGGCAAGAACACTGGAGTGGGTTGCCATTTCCTTCTCCAATGCATGAAGGTGAAAAGTGAAAATGAAGTCACTCAGCCGTGTCCCACTCTTAGCGACCCCATGGACTGCAGCCTAGCAGGCTCCTCCGGCCATGTGATTTTCCAGGCAAGAGTACTGGAGTGGGGTGCCATTGCCTTCTCCTAGGCCCAGGCTAAAATCTATCTCTATGGAGTAATTGTATCCTGTTCCTTAGATAGTTAGAAATGTTCCTTTTGTCTTTCTAAGAAATTTCTCTTTCTGGTTAAACCTACTACACTGTGTCTACTGTGAAATCAAGAGAACAAGCAAAAAGACACTATAAACCCATCCTGGAAAGGCACGTTCTAAGCCCACCTAATAACCATAGTGTTAGCATAGTTCCATTCTAAGTCCCAAACTTTTATTCTTTACTGTTTTATAAGCACATCGTGTAACCAAAAAGTGGCATATAAATTCTAGCTTGCTGAGTCTAGGAAAATAAAAAAATATCTATCATTTCCCTGAAAACTATCTATTTTTTGTAGGTCTCTCTTCTTTTGGAATTTTGAATTGACAAAATTAGATAAAATACATATTCCCTGATAATCCCCAGGCACAGTCTTTATGAAGTATATTCCATGACAAATGTTTTATAATTCAAGCTATTCCCATGAATCCTCATTGTCAATCAAAAGACACTTGCAAAAAAGGTAATAACTAATAATTAATGCAGTTTCCTTTCTTCAAATGGCTATTATTCTGGTGGTTTTATTAATACTTTCCATCTGTTTACTCAGCGTATTCTTACCATCCTCAGGGGGATACTAAGTTTTACATTCACAGCTAGTTCAATCCTTTTCTTCTCATCATTTTTATTTGTGGTTTTATTGTTGAAGGTATCTGTTGAGTATTCGATCCTCATCACTCAAACATGCACACTACTGCATGTATAATAAGCATATGCATACTGCTGACATGCTTGATTTACAAACATCTTTAGCAGGCCTCCAGGTAATCGCAGAAAGCACCCGCCACCCCAAGCCTCTGCCCTTTCATTCCTCATTACTTAATGGAGAAAACAGATTGATCTTTTGTCTGACAATTTGTCATCCTCCACAGCCCGCTGGTGTCAATCAGGACTAGGGGACAGACATTCATCAGAACAACCAGGACCTTGTCATTACAAGTGGATGTGTTTCTCCTGTAAAGTTGAACTGAAATCTGAGCACCCACAAAAAGGGTGGTAAACAGGACACCTCTGAAGGTCACTTGAAGGTAACCATTAGCTCTTTAAGGATAGAAACACCACTTTCTTCAAACTCATGGTTGTGTCTCTTTTAGATGAAAGGTAGAACAGAAGAGAAAGCAGGAAGCAGAGAAGAAACACCAGTAATGTCTGAGAATTATGTACTCAAGAGCAGCCAAATTCTTTAGGGCTTCAGTGTGACTGTTATGGTGACATGCAGGGATGAACTGGCTACACAATTGAAAAAAAAAAAAATCATTCCTACTACTCAAATAAAGCTGTCTTTTATAAGTTACAATCACAAAATTATACCCTTTAATAGCACCATATGATAATAGTAATGAGCCAGCAAAGCTTCAGAGAAAAAATGAATTAAAATAGTTTAAAATCCTATTTGTCTCAGGATAGAGTTAATAGCAGTTAACATAAAAAGATCTTCTGTCAAAAAAATATTTGGGCATTACTTAGATCTCAAACACAGCTCATTAGCAATTAATTTTTTACTGCAATTGCAATTACTTGGAAATTTCAATATTGCTATGAAAATAATCATTTCTCTTACATATCATTTGAGAAATGCTTATTAAATTGATTACATATTTTCATTGTGTGGTAGGTTTTCTAATGGTGAAATATGGTCTCCTGATTTTATCTGGTTCAATGCCAATAAATAAGACAATGACAAGATGAGTCGAAAAAATACTACTCTATCATTGAGCTGGTGATTACTTCTTTAAATTTGGATTTTTCTTAATTAGGTAATGCATTGACTAACCTTAAAAATAGTAAAGCATGAAACTACAAGGAATTCTGAAGTATTATATTATTAATTACATGTATTTAGTTTCCTTTAGTTATTCACTGAAAAGGAAAACAAAAGAGTCTCCTACCTCCAGTCATTCATTTCTTTATTATTCATTTGCCCAACAATTCAACAAATATTCACCTAAACCTAATTAATTTCTAGATACCATACTCAGAACTGAATGCACAATGATGAATGAAAAGGGAAAGACTCTAAGTCTCAAGGGAACTGTAAACCTAGGAAATGGAACAGAGAATAAGCAAGTCCTAACAGATATATTTTAAATTTTGTGAACTGTGATAAATACAGTAGAAGGGGGCTGGAAGAAAGTAAAGGATCTGGAGGAATGGCTACCTTCAAGAGCAAATCAGGTTCCTGCTGACAGATTCAATTTAGGCAGGGAACTGAAGAATAAGCAAGATTGAGGGCATAAGGAGCAAAGGAGAACATTCCAAGTGGAAGAAACGCCATGAACAAAGGCCCTGAAGTTTGTTCAGCATTTAGTGAATTAGGAAAAGTTTCCCAAGATATGCTAGAAGAGTAGGTATGGTGAAGGATTTGGGTTATCATTTATCTGTGATGTAAATCAATGATGGTTATTACTCAAGTGCCAATATCTCTCTCATAGATATGCACATACACATACATACATTGCTAGCGAGCATATTAATTAGCATAATCCTTTACTTGTCTTAAAAGCCAGTAAAAGCATATATCTACACTAAGACAAATAACTCAAATCTGGTGGAAAACAATTATCATGAAACAAGTACATAAAACTTATGCCTAAGTTGTTTGTTTAAGCTCTGTTTATTTAGATAATAATTAGGAAAATCCAAATTTTCAAATATTATTAAAGGATCCATTTAAACTACCAATAAAATCAAAAGTATAATGATTTCTAATATTTATATCACAAAGTCAATAAGAATACCTCATATTAACATTTATGAGGCATGGCCAAAGTGCACAATTAGGCAAATACTCTGTTGACCCAAAAGTTCATTTGGGCTTTTCCATAAGAGCTGGAAAAATCCAAAAAAAAACTTTTTGTCCAACTCAGTACACAGACTAAAATTACTACATTCTTTACAACTAAAAAAAGAAAATGTGAAATGTCTGAATGAGACTGACCAAATAAATTAGATATATCCACCTTAAGCTGGATTCATGGCAGAGGGAGGGAACAAGCAGGATAATTGTTCCTGCTTTAATCTTGGTTGAATCTAAAGACAATATGGGCCTCAACAAGTAAGGAGAAATGGTATCTGAGAAGCAAGAAAATTCATATTCAATATCCTACATGCAAGATAAAAATAAAACCTAAGAGTGGCTGTTCCCTTCTCCACCTTTTTATTTTGCAGATCCAGCATATTTGGATTCTGTGGGTGCAGTATAAACCTACAACATCTCCTGAGTGACAATCTGTATTGCTCGTGTGTGTGGAGCTCTGAATTCATTCAGGCTGTCTCATTAAAAGCTTCTAAATTATAGTTGGCAATCAGTTCATTGCATACAAAGGAGGAAACATGACTCTCATATGTTCAGAAATGTATAAGCTAAGGGGGGGGGAAAAACGAAGAAGAAAAACTATATGCGATGATACTCAGTGTAATTCATTTAAATTTAATTAAATTCAACGAATAACCTACTTGTAGAGATTAGGAAAATGAAATGACATATTATTTAACTATGGCAAATATATTTCAATCCAAGCAATTTCAAACACTCACTATATTTTGCATCTCCTTCTTTTGATAGTAACTCTACTAGGCAACTAGAAACCATCATTTTTTAGTCACCCTCCTGATGAACATCTTTTAGAGAATCCAGCGTTGCTTAGTTTCTATTTTTAAATGTTTTTTAACATATATGTTGTATTTAGTTTAATTTACAAGAAATATACTCATGTAAATGAACAAATCTGCATGCATAACTGATTTCTTTGTGAGACATAAAGGCATTCATTTTATATGCAATTTATACAAATTATTCTCAAATGTATATCTCCATCCTTGATCTTTTCCCTCAACCCATCATCTTTACCATATGTTCAATATTTCTCTTTGTCCCAAATTACATTGATTTCTTTCCCCGAAAAAATTTACTTCCATATTTTCAGTCAGCTGTTAGCTCTGCACCCATGTAGATAATAAGGGCAGAAATTTGAGGTATCAATTCTGATTCCTCCATCTCTTTTTAATTTTATATCCTGTCAATTATTAAAGTTAATTAATATTATCCCATGGCTAGATTAAGAATCCAATTACTTCTCACAAGTCTTCCAATTCTCCTAACTTAATAAAAGCCACAATAATTTCCTATCTATTTGAATAACCTCTCCATGCTACCTTTGTCCCATGAAAATTCATTTTCCACCCTAAAGCCAAATCTATTTTGAACTACTTTGGTTAAAAATCCATCAACAACAAGGTTTTATCCTAAAAATGAAGGCCTGACTCTGCCATAATCTCAGTTTAAATGACCATTCTTGTCTACCATGACCTTCTTTCATATATCAGCTTTTTAAATGGATGGTACAGTAATCAGCAGTGAATAAAAATATAAATGTGTGGCTATATTGATCTTTCTAGCCCTCTAGGAGGCCTGGTTAGGCATGAACAGCTAAAGCTCCCAGATCAGTTACTTATTACAAGCTTTATAACCTATCTGACATGCTATGAAATGTTTAAGAAGTACTGCTTTGGTACAACTGCTTTGAAAAACTCTTTTACAGTTTGGAGAAACTCTCCATTGTTTCCAACACTCTTATCTCTAATAGCTCATTTCTCTTCTTACCTAGATTCTTATCTAGATTATCCTTGTGATTCATAAGGCAATACTAGAATCACTCTCTTCTCTCTCTTAGAATCAGCCCACTTAACAACAACAAAATCTAACCCTAACCAACCCAACTCTCTATCAACCTGATGATGGTTGGTGAGTGAAGTGAAAGTTGCTCAGTCATGTCCGACTCTTTGTGACCCCATAGACTATACAGTCCGTGGATTTCTCTAGGCCAGAATTCTGGAGTGGGTACCCTTTCCCTTCTCCAGGGGATCTTCCCAACCCAGGGATTGGATCCAGGTCTCTTGCATTGTAGATGGATTCTTTACCAGCTGAGCCACAAGGGAAGCCCAAGAATACTGGAGTGGGTAGCCTATCCCTTCTCCAGCGGATCTTCCAGACCCAGGAATTGAACTAGGGTCTCCGGCATTGCAGGGGAATTCTTTGCCAACTGAGCTATCAGGGAAGCTAAACATGTAACTATAATGACAAGCCTTACCTTAACTTCCAGCCCATCAAACTTTACTACATTTCCTGCATTTCCATAATCTCTTTCCTCCTTTTATAACAACTATTTTATACCTTTTTTTTCTCTCCCCAAACACTCAAAATCCTCCCTGTTCTTATTCTTACCTGATGCCTCTCTTCCCTTATCACTGAGAAAAGAGAAGCAATTAAACAAACATGCAAACAAAACCTCCCCTGTGCTTCAATGTCTATCATCCTCTCTGTCTCTTTCCCTATGCAATATTCTGACTTTCCTCCATGCGCTTTTTAAAGCCCGAACACTGATCCTCAGCTTGTAAAATCTTCTCTTCCCTGCTCAAAGACTTTTCTCCAGCCAATATTTCTCCTGAATCTCTATATTTCCTCCTTTTCAATTATTTATCCTAAACAAGAACAAAACATAACAACTAGCAAAAAAAAACACCACCCTGGATCATCATCATGCTCTAGTACATTTCCTTGCTCCAATTGATCTTAAATCTCAATAATCTTATCTAAATTTACCGATTCTGGAATACACCATATGTGCTCCCACCTCTGTACTTGTGGTTCCCTTTGGTTGGAATGCTCACCTCTAAAATGCCCCATGCTTACTTCCCTTGGCTGACTTTATATTTTTGGGCTCCAAAGTCACTGCAGATGGTGATTGCAGCCATGAAATTAAAAGACGCTTACTCCTTGGAAGGAAAGTTATGACCAACCTAGACAGCATATTAAAAAATGGAGACATTATTTTGTCAACAAAGGTCCATCTAGTCAAGGCTATGGTTTTTTCAGTAGTCGTGTATGGATGGGAGAGTTGGACTATAAAGAAAGCTGAGCGCTGAAGAATTATGGTTTTGAACTGTGGTGCTGGAGAAGACTCTTGAGAGTCCCTTGGACTGCAAGGAGATCCAACCAGTCCACCCTAAAGGAGATCAGTCCTGAATATTAATTGGAAGGACTGATGCTGAAGTTGAAACTGCAATACTTTGGCCACCTCATGCGAAGAGCTGACTCATTTGAAAAGACCCTGATGCTGGGAAAGATTGAGGGCAGGAGGAGAAGGGGCCAATAGAGGATGAGATGATCCGATGGCATCACCGACTCAATGGACATGGGTTTGGGTGGACTCCGGGAGTTGGTGATGGACAGGGAGGCCTGGAATACTGCAGTTCATGGGGTCTCAAAGAGTCGGACATGACTGAGTGACTGAACTGAACTGAACTACTTCCCTTTCATCTTTCCAATGTCTCCTTATCATAGAAGCATTCCTTAGCCATCCTATATTAAAACCATACCCCCAACTTCACCTACTACATCCCTGTTCTAAACCCATGGCCCAGATACATTACAAGTTATTTTCATCTTCTTTCTCCTCCATCTCTTTTACAACATTAAGTCCTTAATACTGGCAACATTTTTTTTTCTATATTTCTGACATCTTGAAAAATTTCCAGTGCATAGCAGCCACTCAGTGAAAGTGAAAGTCCCTCAGTCATATCTGACTCATGGCAACCCCATGGTCTATATCCATGGAATTCTCCAAGCCAGAATACTGGAATGGGTAGCCTTTCCCTTTTTCAGGGTACCTTCCCAACCCAGGGATCAAACCCAGGTCTCCCACATTGCAGGTGGTTTATTCACCAGCTGAACCACAAGGGAAGCCCAGTAGACACTTATTAAATGATTGAATATTTCCAAAGGGCTTAAGATGCTGATTTTGGGCCTACCTATTTCTTGCAATAAACCTGTCTTCCATTGAACCTATGTTCACTACATTGAATGTATATTGCACTTCATTTTTTTCTCCTTTCTTAGGTTTTCACTCTTGAATACTCTCATCTCCTTTATAACCTGGCCCAGAGCATTTTAGGCTTTATTGATTTCCCCCATATTCTTCTTTCTCTCTTAACCTGACCAAACTACTTATTCTTTCATTTCAGCTGAGTTCTTTCTCTTCCCTAACATCACAGCATTACCTAACACATGCCTTCAGTTCATCCTGAACTGTGTCTTATTATTTGTCCTAATTGTAAATTTACAAATTTCATATTTTTAAATGCCTTTCAGACTAGACACTCACTTTAAACTCTAAGCTTCCTGAGAGTTAACACCATGGACATCATGATCTACCTGTTGAGAAGTTCTAATTCTTTCTATAAGCTCATAGGGTTTCCTTTCTTTAGTATCACTTTACATAATTCTATTGCAATATTTTTCACCTCAACAGTGGGATACAAAATTGGGTAGATGTAATGCAGTTAATACTGTTACACCATACCTGGACTGAGTGCCAATTTTATATACATCTCTACTCAATAAAACTTTCCATATGATAGACATCTTCTATTAACCAAACGGATTAACTAAGATGTGACAGTGGACTCAGCTTAGAAACAGATGAGAGATAAATAGTAATATTTTTTAAGGTATATAACATAATTTTGTAACCAATTTGTTTTGTTCGTTTGATCGCTATTTCAAGGGAAATGCATCCATGTTGAGATGTCTCAACTTATTAATGTCTCAGACTAAAGTAAAAAATTAAGCACTAGGATGTTAGCAGGAAAGTCATCTATGTGATATATCAAGAGGTTCATTAGCTTCAGGTACATTCTTAGACACTTTTCAAAACAGTTGATTGCTGCTTGGCATTCTTTAGTAAGCCATGGGTTGTTTAGGTTTCAGTTCAGCTCAGTTCAGTCACTCAGTCATGTCCAACTCTTTGCGACCCCATGAATCGCAGCACGCCAGGCCTCCCTCTCCATCACCAACTCCCGGAGTTCACTCAGGTTCATGTCCATCGAGTCAGTGATGCCATCCAGCCATCTCATCCTCTGTTGTCCCCTTCTCCTCCTGCCACCAATCCCTCCCAGCATCAAAGTTTTTTCCAATGAGTCAACTCTTCACATGAGGTGGCCAAAGTACTGGAATTTCAGCTTTAGCATCATTCCTTCCAAAGAAATCCCAGGGCTGATCTCCTTCAGAATGGACTGGTTGGATCTCTTACAGTCCAATGGATTCTCAAGAGTCTTTTCCAACACCACAGTTTAAAAGCATCAATTCTTCAGCGCTCAGCCTTCTTCACAGTCCAACTCTTACATCCATACATGACTACTGGAAAAAGCATAGCCATGACTAGACAGACCTTAGTTGGCAAAGTAATGTCTCTGCTTTTGAATATGCTATCTAGGTTGGTCATAACTTTTCTTCCAAGGAGTAAGCGTCTTTTAATTTCATGGCTGCAGTCCCATGAAGAGATGGGATCAGATACCATGATCTTCGTTTTCTGAATGTTGAGCTTTAAGCCAACTTTTTCACTCTCCTCTTTCACTTTCATCAACAGGCTTTTTAGTTCCTCTTCACTTTCTGCCATAAGGATGGTGTCATCTGCATATCTGAGGTTATTGATATTTCTCCCAGAAATCTTGATTCCAGCTTGTGTTTCTTCCAGTCCAGCGTTTCTCATGATGTACTCTGCATAGAAGTTAAATAAGCAGAGTGACAATAGACACCCTTGACGTACTCCTTTTAAGTTTAAATCATTACAATTCTACTGACTCTCCTTTTCCTATTCAATAAGCACCCATTATTACCCCTACAGGACACTGTGTTTGATGATGAATTTACACAGACTTATGTCATACACTCTGTAAGCCTCATCACATTCCCTTCTCTGATTTCCTGCACCAGCTTGTAGGGCATATTTTAACCCAATCTCCTACTCTCAACTTCAGCATTACCTAGACTCTTTGACTATCACAGAGTTCAAAACTTCATTCTACATACAGAGTTGGAAACGTTGTACACTTATAACACTAATCATGCTTCATTATAATTTTCATAGGGGTATTTTCTCTGTGATTCTGAAGTCTTTTAGGTCAAGCAATACATTTTCATCAATTTTTTATACCTAGAGTACAACATAATGCTTAAAAATGCTAAGGAAATGAATGTTTTGAAACTCTATTTTGAAATAATAACTTTTTAGTTACTGTACTCTTGAAAATAGAGTTCCCACTTTCATCAGAGAATAAGCTACAAGAAAGTAATAAATATGCATAATATACCACTATCCTTAATGTGCTGATAAATGAAAATGAAATCAAGCACTCAAAATTTAAAGAAGTTTCAAATAAAACAGAGTATACTCTGTGCAAGACAGTGCTAGGTGAATAAAAAATAAATGTTAATATCAAATGTGAATGGTGGCAATTTGTGATTTTGTTAACTACAAATATACTTTAGTAAAACCAGAAGGAAAACATAATTTGGAAGATAAGATTTTAACTTGGTAAAAAGTACATGACTGCCATTGTATTAAGTGTATAAGATGAATATTATTTTAGATCAACTTACAGATAATACCCTCAGATAAATATAATTTAAAAGTGCACATGAAAGCTAGCATTATTACAACTAAAGTGATTTATAGCAGCAATGGTACACTCATACACCCATGAATTATTCTCTAAAGAATATCTCCCAGTAAATTAAAATTATCATGAATTTAGGGGAAGCACACTGACTGAAACTGCTCACCCTAGCCAGGCTCCCTAGGATCCATTTGCATAAGTTGTCTTACAACAGCATGTCTTGGTAAGGAACATGGAAGTTATAAGCCACCACCAACCAGAAGAGGTCAGGAAAGATCAAAAGGAGACACCACATGTTCGTCCACCTCCCAGAATCCCTCTGGCTAGCATCCATCTTGTCTGAGTGATACGTGCACCGCCAGGAAGGACTCTGAGTCAGAATGATTGGCCAAAGACAACGTGGAAACTAATCCCATCACCATAATACCCGAGAGTGTGAGCCACATGGCAGAGCAGTTCTCCTGGGTTCCCTTACCTGCTGCTCTCCACCTGGGTGCCCTTTACCAATAAAGTCTCTTGCTTTGTCAGTATGTGTCTCCTCAGACAATTCTTTTTCGAGTGTTAGATAGAGCCCACTCTTGGGGCCCTGGAGGGCACCCCCTTCCTACAACAATGAGGAAATGACAAAATTAAATAGCATTGAAGAAAATGGCATTCTTTTTGCTTCATATGGATTTCTTTAACAATAGTTTCTTTAAAATTTTGTACTAGGTGTATATATATATATATATATATATATATATATGTATATATATATATATTTAGAAAAGAAATATACACATATTTATATAAATATAGGCATATCTGACTTTGGCCAAACAGAAGCGTTTAAACAGAGGCATTTCCTTTTAATCAGTCTACCTCCTTTTTACTATATAAAAGGACAAGTTTAAGACATATTTGTACTACATGGAGCAAACAATAGCCTGATTTATTGGAAAATAATTAATTTAATTTCCTTGATTGAGCTATACAGCTGCCTGTAATTTGACAATAAATCAGTACACATTCTTGTATTTCCTTAAAAAAAGAAGAAAAAGAAAAAAAAGAGTTTAACAGCACATTGGAATGTTAAAATGATTTCAGGGAAGATTAATAACACCCAAATGGTAGTTATTCTCTTGCTTTGCAAGAAAACACATTATCTATTCCATAACAATTGATTGATTTTCTGAGGAATGTCCTTGATTCCAATGGTATTGTTCAGGCTTTTGATACTAATCTGTAAGATGTTAGGAAAGAATCTCACCTCATCGTACATTCTGCAAGAAATAAAAAATCTGCACCTGATAAATCATCCATATTCTCAAAGTGACAATTTTCACTTGAAGAACTGGTCCCCTCTGAATACCTTCAAAATCAAAAATCAGAGGTATGTTCCAGAATTAAAAAAAAAAAAAAACCTCACAAAATGTATCTTCTTAAAGAAGAGAAGAGCTGTAAAAATAGAAAATCAAACTTGCCCTTTCAAACTTACTTTGTGTCCTTCTGAGATGCACTTCCTATTTTTCACAGCTTTTAGGAATATCTGTTGATTTTAAAAAATGGACACAGAACAATGCATTGCCGATTACCAAAATCATTCAAACTACCTAGCAATCAATGTTGGAAGTTTTAGAGCTTCACTTGGGGAAAAAAGAAAAAAAAAAAACAAAAACCAGTTACTCAGACTTTTACAAATTGCACATTTTTTTTTTCTATTTGCATACTCTCTTCCTAATAGAATATTTGCCCTAAAAGGACCACATGGTATAGTGGAAGAAATGTAGTCTTTCACTCAAGACACCTCTGTGGCAATGCTATCTGTCACAGATAGCAGATAGTTATCACAGAGTGACTCAAACAATTAGGTAACTTAAGTTTTCTGCATTGAATTTTATTCATAGATAAAACCTGAGTTAATAATTCTTACCATAGAAGTTGTTATGATATATTTAGATGTGAAACATACAAGCATTGGTCCATATAATTAATCAATAATACTGGTTTTTATATTTATGCAGTTATTTTGATTATCTGAAATCCTTTTAATTTGACAGTGATTATAATATTTTTTCTCATAGAGTTTTCAAAAAATTTTGCTAAGTCAACAGGAATTGATTAAATACCTCTTATTGTCAAATATTATAACTGAGTAAACATTAAAACTTGAAAAGTTTTGTCTCAGAAGATTACCCATATCTTGCAATAAGCTGAAGTGACAAATCAAATGAGAGGAAATATAATTTCAAGGCATTTCAGACCCTTTGGACAAATAGAGAGCTTACTCAAATGCTGATTTTCACAAGTGCCCCCCTAGAAACACAGCTCAACAAATCTCAGTGAGGCATTTGCCACTACTACCACGTATGTATTTATCCAGCACCATTAAGCTTACATACAGGCTAAGAAGTTCTACTGTTCTCCCAATAGCATAAAAATGATATTCTGTCCTAAGTTATTGAGCATGCACAACACTGTTTGAATTTTCAAATATACACAGTTATGCTTTGCTTTATTGAGCTTTGAAGATTCTGAATTTTTAATTATAAATTGAAGATTTATAGCAACCATGCATGGAGCAAATCTATTAGTGCCATTTTTCCAACAGCATTTGCACATTTCATGTCTTTGTATCACATTTTGTCATGTTCACAACAGTCCAAGCTTTTTCATTATTGTTATATTTGTTATGCTGATCTGTGATCAGTGATATTTGATGTTATTACTGTGACTCACTGAAGGCTCAAATGATGGTTATCATATTTTAGCAATAAAGTATTTATAAATTCAGGTAGGTATACAGCTTTTTTTAAAAGACAGAATGCTATTTCACACTTAATAGACAATAGTATAATAGGAACATCACTTTTACATGTGCTGTGGAAACAAAATTTGTGTGACTTGGCATTACTTCAATCTTAGTTTCATTGTGGTGATCTGAAGCTGAACTCAAAATATCTCCAAGGTATGCCTGTATACATTCATATATATATATATATATATATATATATATATATATATATATATATATATATATCAGTACCTCATAATTTCAAGTCTGTCCCAGGTTTTCATAGATTTGTGGTTGAAAGAATATATTATATTATATATATACACACATATTTAATTATAAATTGAAGGCATATAGTACTGATAAAATACCTAATGGAAAACTGGTATCAGTTCAATTCAGTTCAGTCACTCAGTCGTATCTGACTGTTTGCAACCCCATGAATCACAGCACGCCAGGCCTCTCCGTTAATCACCAACTCCTGGAGTTTACCCAAACTCATGTCCATCGAGTCAGTGATGCCATCCAGCCATCTCATCCTCTGTTGTCCCCTTCTCCTCCTGCCCCCAATCCCTCCCAGCATCAATCTTTTCCAATGAGTCAACTCTTCGTATGAGGTGGCCAAAGTATTGGAGTTTCAGCTTCAGCATTAGTCCTTCCAGTGAACACCCAGGACTGATCTCCTTTAGGATGGACTGGTTGGATTAGTGCCTCCCTTCAAAATGGGTATTTTCTGTGAGTATACAAAAGGATTAAGATGACAGAAAGCTTTCTGCAAAAGTAGACCAATGAGAAATTGCAGAGTTTGATCATATTTGCAGTATTACCTGAAGCAGGTGTATACAGAATTACTAAATTTAAGGATTGCTAAGATTAAGAGAAAGAAAAATAAAAACAGAATAAATAATGAATCAGCAACAAAAGAGGTGAAGAAAAGAGCGAGATTCTAAGTTGGTATCAAAGACCGGCCTGTTAGGAGTTTTACAGGTGTGTGTGTGTGTTGTGTATCTATGTGTGTTTCTGTGTGTGCATGCTAAATATTATTACATTCTTCTCTAAATCAGGATGAGTAGTATTAAAAGAAATTATATTGTCATCTTTATATTTTCTTTCCTCATTTCTTTCAACAATTTTTTTCCTACTCTTCTTTCCTTCCTCTTTTTTTTCTTTTACTCCTACTATTCTTTCCTGTCTCTTGCCCAATTATCATATCTTTTTTCCATTCCATTTTTACTGTCAGCAAGACTTATCCTGAATATCATTTTCCTGAGAACCAGTTTTAGCATTAAACATTAAGTTATGGAATTTAGGCAGAATTGCTCTTATTCACTTTTGCAAACCCAAGTTTGCTGACCTTAATTATATGACATGGATCACAGATGTTCCATTGATATTGGAAGTGATTGATAATAAGGGGGATGGGAGTAATTAAAGAGCATATGATGTGTTTGTTTGCATTTTGAGTGACTGCTATAGAGTAAATGCAGTCAAAGCCATGGTACATTAAATAAATCAAATAGCTCAATAAATCAGCACAACCTGCCAAAAATGAGCAAAGGGAGCTTGCAAAGCAGCAGGCCTACATGTCAAGCCTTAGGCAAGCTGTTTCCTCTAAGGTGAAGTCGTCAAAAATAGCCCCCAAACCAGAAACAACTCACCCTTTGAAGGATTCAGAATCTCATGAGGTAAGATAAGCTTAAAATGTATGAAAACATGTTAGCATTTGTGCAGGCACTGTATAGTTTGTGAAGTTGGCTTATATAAAATTTTAAATTTAACCCTTTCAATAATTTTGTGAAATGTAATTTACAGATGTGAAAATGGAAGTGCACAGAGAAAGATTTAATACCATGTGGCTAAGGAAAATCCTTCTGAATGAAGTTTTCCCATATTTCACACTCTCTTCTCTACCCAGACAAATCATAAAGGATAATGCTTCTCTCCACTTAACATCACAACTGGTATTATCAGATGAGCCCCTTAAGAACTGGTGAGTCTGGGGTAGTGGTTTAATATCTTGACAAATCACAGAAGTTACAGAAAAGCGCATGAGATAGATAATTTGGAAAATAAACAGCGGTTTTAGTATGAAAAAACTCCACATGGCTATAATATAAACTAAAACTAGATAAAATAAATTTTGTATTATTTTGTAGTATAAAAGTGAAATGAAGTAACATGATTAGAGTAAGCCTATAAGATACCCATTCAAGGCAAAGACTGATATATCTAGAAAAATAAAATCTCAAGTCAAAATAAAAATTTGGCTCCATGAGAAGTGACTTCGAGTAAATTACTAATTGCAGGATGTATCTTCAAATGATTGAAATAGTGAACTTTATAATGTCCCATCTGCCCTATAAACACCATCTCTGCTTTGTATCAATAAAGTGAAAGTGAAGTCGCTCAGTCCTGTCCAACTCTTCGTGACCCCATGGACTGTAGCCTATCAGGCTCCTGCGTCCATGGGATTTTCCCCGCAAGAGTGCTGGAGTGGATTGCCATTTCCTTCTCCAGGGGATCTTCCCAATCCAGGAATCGAACCTGGGTCTCCCGCATTGCAGGCAGATGCTTTACTGTCTGAGCCACCAGGCTTCCCTATTGTACCAATAAAGCTATGAAATAATTTTATTCAGTTCAGTTCAGTTGCTCAGTCGTGTCCTACTCTTGCAACCCCATGGACTGCAGCACGAAAGTCCTCCCTGTTCACACCAACTCCTGGAGTTTACTCAAACTCAAGTCCATTGAGTCAATGATGCCATACAACCATCTAATCCTCTGTCAGTCCCTTCTCCTCCTGCCCTTAAACTTTCCCAGCATCAGGGTCTTTTCAAATGAGTCAGCTCTTCGCATGAGGTGGCCAAAGTATTGCAGTTTCAACTTCAGCATCAGTCCTTCCAGTGAACATTCAGGACTGATTTCCTTTAGGATTGACTGGTTGGATCTCCTTGCAGTCCAAGGGACTCTCAAGAGTCTTCTCCAACACCACAGTTCAAAAACATCAATTCTTCGGCACTCAGCTTTCTTCACAGTTCAACTCTCACAACCATACATGACTACTGGAAAAACCATAGCTTTGACTAGATGGACCTTTCTTGGCAAAGTAATGTCTCTGCTTTTTAATATGCTTTCTAGGTTGGTCATAACTCTTTTTTCCAAGGAGCAAACATCTTTTAATTTCATGGCTGCAGTCACTGTCTGCAGTGATTTTGGAGCCCCCCAAAATAAAGTCTCTCACTGTTTCCATTGCTTCCCCATTTACATGACATAAAGAGATGGGGCCAGATGCCATGATCTTAGGTTTCTAAATGTTGAGTTTTAAGCCAAATTTTTCTTTCATCAAGAGGTTTATTAGTTCTTCTTCACTATCTGCCATGAGGGTGGTGTCATCTGCACATCGGAGGTTATTGCTATTTCTCCTGGAAATCTTGATTCCAGCTTGTGCTTCCTCCAGCCCAGCGTTTCTCATGATGTACTCTGCATAGAAGTGAAACAAGCAGGGTGACAATATACAGCCTTGATGTACTCCTTTTCCTATTTGGAACTAGTCTGTTGTTCCATGTCCAGCTCTAACTGTTGCTTCCTGACCTGCATACAGGTTTCTCAGAAGGCAAGCCAGGTGGTCTGATATTCCCATCTCTTTGAAAATTTTCCAGAGTTTATTGTGGTCCACACAGTCAGAGGTTTTAGCATTGTCAATAAAGCAGAAGTTGATGTTTTTTTCTGGAACTCTCTTGCTTTTTCAATGATCCAACGGTTGTTGGCAGTGTGATCTCTGATTCCTCTTCCTTTTCTAAAACCAGCTTGAACATCTGGATGTTCACGGTTCACATACTGTCAAAACCTGGCTTGGAGAATTTTGAGCATTACTTTGCTAGAGTGTGAGATGAGTGCAATTGTGCAGTAGTTTGAGCATTCTTTGTCATTGCCTTTCTTTGGAATTGGAATGAAAACTGACCTTTTCCAGTCCTGTGGCCACTGCTGAGTTTTCCAAATTTGCTGGCATATTGAGTGCAGCACTTTCAGAGCATCATCTTTCAGGATTTGAAACAGCTCAACTGGAATTCCATCACCTCCACAATCTGTGTTCCTAGTGATGCTTCGTAAGTCCCACTTGACTTCTCATTCCAGGATGTCTGGCTCTAGGTTGGTGATCACACCTTGTGATTATCTGGGTCATGAAGATCTTTTTGTACAGGTTTTCTGTGTATTCGTGCCACCTCTTCTTAACATCTTCTGCTTCTATTAGGTCCATACCATTTCTGTCCTTTATGTGCCCATCTTTGCATGAAATGTTCCCTTGGTATGTCCAATTTTGTTGAAGAGATCCGTAGACTTTCCCATTTTATTATTTTCCTCTATTTCTTTGCATTGATCACTGTGGAAGGCTTTCCTGTCTCTCCTTGCTCTTCTTTAGAACTCTGCATGCAAATGGGTATATCTTCTTTTTCCCCTTTGCCTTTCATGTCTCTTCTATTCACAGCTATTTGTAAGGACTCCTCAACAAGCATTTTGGTTTTTTGCATTTTGCATTTATTTTCCTTGGGGATGGCCCTGATCCTTGCTTCCTGTACAGTGTCACAGACCTCCATCCATAATTCTTCAGGCACTCTGTATATCAGATCTAATGCCTTGAATCTATTAGTTACTTCTACTGTATAATCAATCATAAGGGATTTGATTTAGGTCATACCTGAATGGTCTAGTGGTTTCCCCTACTTTCTTCAATTTAAGTCTGAATTTGGCAATAAGGAGTTCATGATCTGAGCCACAGTCAGCTCCTGGTCTTGTTTTTGTTGACTGTATAGAGCTTGTCCATCTTTGGGTGCAAAGAATATAATCAGTCTGATTTTGCTATTGACCATCTGGTGATATCCATGCGTCTTCTTTTTTGTTGTTGGAAGAGGGTATTTGCTATGACCAGTTCGTTCTCTTGGGAAAAGTCTATTAGTCTTTGCCCTGCTTCATTCTGTACTCCAAGGCCAAATGCCTGTTTCTCCGGGTATTTCTTGACTTCCTATTTTTGCATTCCAGTCCCCTACAATGAAAAGGACATCTTTTGGGGGTGTTAGAAGAACTGTTCAACTTTAGCTTCTTCAGCATACCTGGTCGGGGCATAGACTTGGATTACTGTGATATTGAATGGTTTGCCTTGAAAACAAACAGAAATTATTCTGTCGTTTATGAGATTGCATCCAAGTACTGCATTTCAGACTATTTTTTTTTACTATCATGGCTACTCCATTTCTTCTAAGGGATTCTTGCACACAGTAGTATATATAATGGTCATCTGAGTTAAATTCACCTGTTCCTGTTCATTTTAGTTTGCTGATTCCTAAAATGTCATTCACTCTTGTGGTCTTCTGTTTAACCACATCCAATTTGCCTTGATTCATGGACCTAACATTCCAGGTTCCTATGCAATATTGCTCTTTACAGGATCGGACTTTACTTCCATCACCAGTCACATCCACAACTGGGTGCTGTTTTTGCTTTGGTTCTCTCTCTTCATTCTTTCTGGAGTTATTTCAGAGCTATTATCTAGTTTATATTCCAGACTTCAACTCATACTTCCTAAAGGAAAATCCTCACTATGGACAGTTCACATTAATAGGACATTATTTTGTAGATTGCTTCAGTCACTAGTTTACCATGGTTCTGGAATTAATAAAATGATTCCTTAAATGCAACTTTTGTTTCTGTGGTTCATATTGACTTGGGGGTCATGAATATCTTTTGATTCCTGGAGAAAATCTTAAAACCAAGAAAAACACAAATGGTCACTCCTGAAAACAACTACATATACTATTTCATAAAGTTTAGAATCCCATTTGTTGACCCCATAGAATTCTCAGTGCTTTATTCAAAAAAACTTTAAAACAATAGCTTTTTTCCCTTTAAGACTATGCAAATTTACCTTTGTCCTGCTGTCAGCACGTGGTTCCAAGTTCATTAAGTATATCTTATATATTAATATATATTTTGTAAAACAAACTTGGTTTAAAATAGTAGGAATATTGTCAAGCTGTAGCATATTTCTTGCTACTAACACTTTGAAATTTAATGGAGTATATATTAGGGGCAGTAGAAAAATTAGTGATTTCTTTAATGTCAAGGAAATTTGTTGTTTATATATACATATAAACATGTGAGTTGAGACACTGTGTTACTGTAAATAATAGTACACATCTCAGAAAATTACTCAAGCATTTAGCTGAAATATATTCAAAACAAAGATCACTTATCATTTAGATTAAATACTTAGAGCAGTTGGCTCTCAGTTTGACTAATCACCTGTCAGGATACTTTTCAAAAACATTTGAAGAGCTACTAAGGCTGTAAGAACAGAAATTTTATATTCTTTTAATAACCTTGGGTATCCTCTAATGCTAAGTCGCTTCAGTCGTGTCCGACTCTGTCTGACCCCATAGACGGCAGCCCACCAGGCTCTGGCATCCTTGAGATTCTCCAGGCAAGAACACTGGAGTGGGTTGCTATTTCCTTCTCCAATGCATGAAAGTGAAAAGTCAAAGTGAAGGAAGTTTCCTTTATGTACAGTTGGGAAGGTCCCCTGGAAGAGGAAAGGGCAACCTACTCTAGTGTTTTTGCCTAGAGAATCCCATGGGCAGAGAAGACTGGTGGGCTACAGTCCATGGGGTTGCAAAAAGTCAGACACGACTGAGCAGCTAATACCATACTTAATATATTCCTCACAAGATAGCAAAATATTATTGTGTAAAGTAAAAATTGGTTTTTTAAAGTCACAAAGCTTTTTTTTTTTTTTTTGATTGGCATTGAATTTCAAGTATAAAAACATCATTTTTGGAACTACAAAGGATTCAAAGTAAATGATAGACAGATTTCCAAGCCTAAATACAATTTTGTGTCCTGAGAGAAATGTAATTTAGAACCCTGGATATTGGACCCCAAGAGATTTACTAGTCACAGCCATTTAAACTGAGAGGAGACAGGCAACCATACAGAAGTAGACGAAGTATCACAGGAAACTGGGCTTGGGATAAGCAACCTTTTGAAATCTGAAATCACAGAACATTCCTCATTTTTGTATGTTAAGGAAAGGGAGCAAAACATGAATATGTGTGTGTGACAGAAGAGTAGAAAAAGCATTAAAATAATCACCTGAGTTTAGGGGACCATGTTAAGAAGATGCTTCTTACCAAGATAACCACTGGAGCAGGTCATAATAAACAAATAGGAGATAGGCAGATCAAAGGAAATCTGTACACCAGCAAGGGGAAGTCAGAGGTATAAGGGAGAGGGAGCAAGACCTGATTTTGATAACATTATGAAGTTAGTTTGCTTTGAGTTTCTAGGATTAGATTTATAATATACATACTGCAAATCTACCTACTGACAGATGCCTCATTCCAAAACGGCATTAGGCATTCTGAAAGAGAAATGAGTTTATATAATTCTATACCACAGGTCTATGCCATTAATAGTAAAAACAATCTTAATATTTGTATATTTGGGAAAGAAGGAAGCAGGTTATTCAGTAATTTACCAATATCTGTATGCCTTAATTTTCTCAAATTCATAATACAGAAAATTAATAATATCACCTAGGATTGCTGCTGAGGATTGAATGAGATCACAGGTATTAAAAAGAGTGATCTAAGGTATAAAGTAACAATTATCAATAAATTTATCTATTACTATAAAATATAATTAATATATTTAAAGATAATTAAATATATTTACAGGCTAAAAGCAGTGACATTAAACTGAACATTACATTCACCAGAGCTCATTTTGTTATCTATGCTCTAAGAGAAATATGAACTCAGATGTCTTTAAGTTTTATCTCATTAGGAGAGTTTTATGACTGTCTTTCTAATGAAGTCATTTTCATTCACATTTTGTTGAAAATAATTTTTATAATTCCAAGACCTTTTAAATATTAAATTCTTTTGTTGCTTGACATAATGAGTGGAAGTTAACTTCGCAGTTGCTTCCATTCTTTTTGTACATTGCTTTGTAAATTCTATCCAAGGGGTGGATGAAAATGAGGGATTCTCAGTCACTGTATGTTCTTCAAATAAGATGAAAAAAATACTTTTGCAGTGATATCATATCATGTAACATTTTAACATCTCCACATAATTTGTAACTTTGAGACAAGGCCTACAAACAAGCTATACTGCAATTACTGCATTCAATACTATGGGATTTGCAATTCTGTATACAGTCTTACTCAGGAAATAGAACAGGTGATTTTATTTAACATATTGAGTTTCATTCTAGTGAGATACATTGGTAGCAGGAAAGAGGAAAGCTCAGAAATGAATTCTATTAACATGGCATCTTTCAAGCTGGGTATTTCCAAGAGTCTACTAATCCATTATTTCCCTCTCCCCAAAGAGTTTAAAATAGTATATGTACAGGTTAAAAATGCTATAAACATTTAAAAATATTTTTGATATATCAATTATATTCTGAAGTAACAAGAAAATGTGTGTGTGTGTGTGTGTGTGTAAATTAAGGGAGAGAAAAAAGGAAATACTTACAGTATTATTTGACAAAACATAAAACATTTGGTTAAATGGGAGTTGAAGTCATTACTATAAACTGAAATCAAGTACCAGCCCTCTCCTATTTTTCACCATTAGTGTTTGATTAACTGGCATGTGCCAATAAACAAGTTGACAAGCACCAGGAAATTCGGCTGTTTTATCAGCCTAGGAAAACCTCATAGGAAATCATGTTCAGGAATCAGGTGTCTGAAAACTGCTCTACTGTTTTCTGCATTTTTTCCCATATATTTCTGTCCCTCACAGATTATGCAACAAATTTAAATTGCCAAAACCACTTTTGAAATAAATGCCACTCAATTCCAGTGGATAACTACAGTCATAATTTCATAAGTTAGTTTTGATCCGGAGAGAGAAATCTTGCTATTTTCTCTGAGAGCAGCTCACCCAGAATGGCATCTGGCAGGTCTAATTTTGGTGGCCGCACACTATGGCACTGTACAGTTCATCATCTAGCACACAGATCTATCTATGTTTCCTGTTACTCACCAGGACTAAATCACTTACAGGCATGACTCTGCTGATCACTAGAAGATTATTGCTATAAAAATCAAATTTGAATTTCAAAGTCTGGAAATACTGGAGTAGGAGGGAGGGGGTGAAGAGTATGTGTTAACAGTTCTCTGTGGACAATTGTTAAAAAACAAAACAAAAAAAAGCAGGAGAGCAAAAAAAGGCAAACAATAGCTTATGAACCCATATTTGGAAAACCCTATTCTAGATTGAGTGTAACAGATTCTAAATTCAATTAAATGCAATCTTAGGGTTGCACCATTATTTTAGTCATTTGGTCCCATTAGTGAAGTGTGCTGATGCTTCCTTTCCGGAGCTATGATTCATGCAGGGCATCAGAAGATGAGTTAAGTGATATTCCGGGAATATTCTGTTGATTAATTATCAACAAGGGAAATCCAGCTTGAAAGATTGGTTTGACTTCCCATATGAACCACACAGGATAAAAGCCTATTTCTGCAGAGAAAAGCCACAGCTCCTTAGAAACTTTGAAACTGATAGAAATGTTGAATTATTATGAAATTTTATATTTATATTATGAAATTTAAAAATCATTCTTGCTTTAATTGGTTACAAAAGCATGGAAATATTTTTATTATTTGGGGCATTGCCATTGGACAATGGCAGTTGAAAAGTTGAAAAAATTAAAAAGTTGCATTTATAAATGAATCTGTAATAGTAATATCTCTAAGGACTACTTATTCTATATTTCAAAGAAAGGAAAGTGAATTATATAACTTACAGGAAAGTATCAAATTTATATAGCATAAATCTTCAGAAAAATGTTAGAATGTTTACAAAATATTTTCCATATATAGTAGATTTCAGTAAATCATAGAAGAAGCTTCATGAATTTTGCAATAAAAAGAAAGTGTCTCATAAATCCTTTCCAAGTAGAAAATTCTGTACAGAGAAGAGCACCCAATGGTTTGATTATTAGCATTATAATTAGTTTGGTCAGTTGGATGAAGAATTCAGACCAGTTCCATTTAATTCTGTTCTATGACAATAACATAAACTCCCCACCGTCAAACTATCCCAAATGTAATAGTACTTGACAACTGTGTTTATCAGTACAGATGATTTTGAATTTTTTTTCCAACTATAAGAGTGCTATTTTAAGTTTTAAAAACATCAATAATCTTATTATTACCTTGCTTAGAAGTGTCCAAAGATACTACTTTGTCTAGACATCAAGCTACATAAGACTGCCTAACTCACCCCTTGAGAAAAAGGGGTGAAGACTTCAAATCTAACTCTGCTTTATAGAAGATGTGCTATAGATTTAAGGATGGAAATAAGTTGGCCAAAACTAATGGGATAAAAGCATTCTAAGCAATGTGAACTACATACACAGAACTTCTTTGGAGATACTTGAGGGGAAGCCTGCCCTAGCTCACCTCTTGAGAAAAACTATCTAGAAATTGAAAACAGGATAGAAGAGTTATTTCCTGTACTTTCAATGACAAAATAAAATACTGAATAACAAGTACACCTAATGAGTTATCTGGAGATACAGATTACGGAATTTTATTTGGCATGCTATTCCCTATTAACATTATTAACTAAGGTCCAGAATCTGCAAAGAAATGGAAACTTCTAGAAAATCACTGACTTACCACTAGTTTTTTTTCAGAAGTACAAATTAGTTTTGTTAGGTAGAATATATTATGTTCTTATTTTTCCATAGATTATTAACCAGTTCTATACTTAACTTTGAAGTCTTACCACAGTCCTGGACATATGATAGACTAATGATAGATAATAGAGATAATAAATAATTAGAGTTTTACTTTTCAGTTGTTTGAAAAATATGACATTCTCTTTCCATCTTCAGAAATTATCTTTTTACTTCACACAGAAATATCTATATTTCCCCATGTGTAAATTCCCCTCAAGTATCTCCATAGAAGTTCTGTGTATCCTGTACACATTGCTTAGAATTTGGCCAACTTATTTCCATCCTTAAATACACAGCATGTCTTCTATAAAGCAGAGGTAGATGTACATAAAGCTAATGTAGATTAATACCCAAGGTTCCTCACTTTCAGAGAGCCCTCTGCATGACCGTGGGAGGAACCTTTGAAGTGTGTATGTGTGTGTGTGTGTAAAATAAACTATTTTGACTATCATTGGTTAAAGCGACTCATATTTCCACTGAAACAAACATATCTCAACACATCCTCTTGTCCAGTGGTTTTGATAATGACTATGTACACTAAGTGCGGGCAGCTGCAACCTGGCGCCCTAAGTGCAGCCGAGAGGAGTTACCCCACGTCCGAGGTCAGGGGCGGCGGCCGAGAGTGCCAGGCTGCGACGGCGCAGGAACAGCTGAGAGGAGCTACCCAAATCCGAGGTCAGCTGAGACACCCCATGTCCAAGGTCAGGGGCGGCAGCCTAGAGGAGCTACCCCGCGTCTGAGGCCAGGGGCGGTGGCTGAGAGGAGCTACCCTGCATCCAAGGTACAGTGGCGGCCAGGAGACACCCCGCATCCAAGGTCAGGGGCGGCAGCCTAGAGGAGCTACCCCGCGTCTGAGGCCAGGGGCAGTGGCTGAGAGGAGCTACCCTGCATCCAAGGTCAGTGGCGGCCAGGAGACACCCCGCATCCAAGGTCAGGGGTGGCGGCCAAGAGGAGCTACCCCGCGTCTGAGGCCAGGGGTGGTGGCTGAGAGGAGCTACCCTGCATCCAAGGTCAGTGGCGGCCAGGAGGAGACACCCCATATCCGAGGTCAGGGGCAGCAGCCGAGAGGAGCTACCCCGCGTCAGAGGCCAGGGGCGGCTGGGAGAAGCCACCTCACTCCTGAGGCCAGGGGCGGTGGCCGGGAGGAGCCACCCAAGGAGTGGTGGCTGCATGGGCACAGAAGGGCCTAGAGGAGCCATCCCACGTTGAAGGTCAGGAAGGGAAACGATAAGGAGATACCCCTCCTCCAAGGTAAGGAGCAGCGGCTGTGGTTTGCTGGGGCACGCCCAAGGTAAGAGAAACCCAAGTAAGATGGTAGGTGTTGCAAGAGGGCATCAGAGGGCAGACACACTAAAATCATACTCACAGAAAACTAGTCAATCTGATCAAACTAGGACCACAGCCTTGTCTAACTCAATGAAACCAAGCCATGCCCGCAGGGCAACCCAAGATGGGCAGGTCATGGTGGAGAGGTCTGACAGAATGTGGTCCACTGGAGAAGGGAATGGCAAACCACTTCAGTATTCTTGCCTTGACAACCCCATGAACAGTAGGAAAAGGCAAAATGATAGGATACCGAAAGAGGAACTCCCCAGGTCAGTAGGTGTCCAATATGCTACTGGAGATCAGTGGAGAAATAACTCCAGAAAGAATGAAGGATGGAACCAAAGCAAAAACAATACCCAGCTGTAGATGTGACTGGTGATAGAAGCAAGGTCTGATGCTGTAAAGAGCAATATTGCATAGGAACCTGGAACGTCAGGTCCATGAATCAAGGCAAATTGGAAGTGATCAAACAAGAGATGGCAAGAGTAAACGTCGACATTCTAGGAATCAGCGAACTAAAATGGACTGGAATGGGTGAATTTAACTCACATGACCATTATGTCTACTACTGTGGGCAGGAATCCCTCAGAAGAAATCCCCATCCCTCATGATGGTCAACAAAAGAGTTCGAAATGCAGTACTTGGATGCAGTCTCAAAAACAACAGAATGATCTCTGTTCATCTGCAAGGCAAACCATTCAATATCACAGTTATCCAAGTCTATGCCCCAATCAGTAATGCTGAAGAAGCTAAAGTTGAATGGTTTTATGAAGACCTACAAGACCTTTTAGAACTAACACCCAAATAAGATGTCCTTTTCATTATAGGGGACTGGAATGCAAAAATAAGTCAAGAAACACCTGGCGTAACAGGCAAATTTGGCCTTGGAATGCAGAATGAAGCAGGGCAAAGACTAATAGCGTTTTGCCAAGAAAATGCACTGGTCATAGCAAACACCCTCTTCCAACAACACAAGAGAAGACTCTACACATGAGCATCACCAGACGGTGCCGGGAGCCAGTGTGAGGAATCCCGCCTGTGACAAGGTCATGAGGAAGGAAGCTGACATACGCAAGGCGTGCTCACACTTCAGGGGCCCCTCTGGAAATTCCTAGGCATGTACCCCAACAAAAATCTGCCAGTTTTTGTGCTCTGCTTTTCTACTCTTCTGACATTCTCTGGAAAAAGTCAATTCAGGGCTTTAGTCTTCTGCATTTGAAAGAGTGTTTCAATCCAAAAACCCCTCTGATGGCTTTCTAGCCTGCCTGCAGGACTCGTACAGCTGCGCATGTGATTGTTTGAGGCCTCCTGACCACAGGAGGCACAGGAGGCTTAAAACATCCTAGGAATGTAGGAGCTTCCGAGGAGTCAAAATCTTTAGAATAGGACTGATTAAAAGTTTCATTTGTTGAGTCAATGCTTGCTGCTGAATTTTCATATCATTTATTTTTAGATATAGTTGGTATATAGAAAAACAAGTACTAGACCTTGTATTAGCAACATTAGATCTTTGAGTTAAGTAACTTCTTTGTTATAACCCACTGCGCCTTTGTTCTATAGAGATGTAACTTTAGCGCTTTAAGGAGATGCAGATTAAAGAAAAACACTTCAGGGGAAACAAAATTAACATTCATTAAGGAAGAGAGCCAAAAAGTGTTAACAAGCCTCTTGGCCAGAAGATAATGTAAATCACCTGAGACCTTTTGTATACAAAAGGATATACGGAAAGAATCTGGGTTGTGAACGCTACATAATTTTGTGTTACCCATTGATCTACATGTTTTATCAAAAATATAAAAGGCCTTCTGAACAATAAAGGATGGGGCCAGCTTCTCGGACCAGTTTCTCGAACTAGCCTCTCGGCCTGGTTTCTTGGGAATCTGGCTCCCCCGTGTCTCTCTCTCTCTTCTTCTCTCCCTTTCCCTCCCTCTGCTCTTTACTCTAATTTCAGGCTGAGTTTCCATCTGGGGCGCGGAGGCTCGCCAGGTCTACTTACTTGCCCTGGCTGTTAAGACCCGCGCGAAAGGGAGCCTAAGGTGAGGCACCCTTAGATATTCAAGCAGGCGCCGGTGGCCCAACGTAGATGGTGCAAATTCCTTGTCTGGAATTTTATTGGCCTTCCATGTAACCCAAGCTATTCAGCCCTCTTCCTCCACTTAATCTTCCTACTACACTATAGTTTCTTAATCTAATCTTATATCAATCAATAAACAAGTCTTTCCACACCAACGCCGTCCACCCTTTGAATTCCCTGGATCCACCGGGGCTGGACCCTGGCAGGACGGTCAACATTGAAATCAGATTGATTATATTATTTGCAGCCAAAGATGGAGAAGCTCTATACTGTCAACAAAAACAAGACTGGGAGCTGACTGTGGCTCAGATCATGAACTCATTACCAAAGTCAGACAAGAAAGTAGGGAAAACCACTAGACCATTCAGGTATGACCTAAATCAAAACCCTTATGATTATACAGTGGAAGTGAGAAATAGATTTAAGGGCCTAGATCTGATAGATAGAGTGCCTGATGAACTATGGGCTGAGGTTCGTGACATTGTACAGGAGACAGGGATCAAGACCATTCCCATGGAAAAGAAATGCAAAAAAGCAAAATGGCTCTCTGGGAAGGCCTTACAAATAGCTGTGAAAAGAAGAGAGGTGAAAAGCCAAGGAGAAAAGGAAAGATATAAGCATCTGAATGCAGAGTTCCAGAGAATAGCAAGAAGAGATAAGAAAGCCTTCTTCAGTGATCAGTGCAAAGAAATAGAGGAAAAGAGCAGAATGGGAAAGACTACAGATCACTTCAAGGAAATTAGAGATACCAAGGGAAAATTTCATGCAAAGCTGGGTTTGATAAAGGACAGAAATGGTATGGACCTAACAGAAGCAGAAGATATTAAGAAGAGGTAGCAAGAATATACAGAAGAACTGTACAAAAAAGATCTTCACGACCCGGATAATCATGATGGTGTGACCACTAATCTAGAGCCAGACATCCTGGAATGTGAAGTCAAGCGGGCCGTAGAAAGCATCACTACGAACAAAGCTAATGGAGGTGATGGAATTCCAGTTGAGCTGTTTCAAATCCTGAAAGATGATGCTCTGAAAGTGCTGCACTCAATATGCCAGCAAATTTGGAAAAGTCAGCATTGGCCACAGGACTGGAAAAGGTCAGTTTTCATTCCAATTCCAAAGAAAGGAAACGCCAAAGAATGCTCAAACTACCGCCCAATTGCCCTCATGTCACATGCTAGTAAAGTAATGCTCAAAATTCTCCAAGCCAGGCTTCAGCAGTACATGAACCGTGAACTCCCTGATGTTCAAGCTGGTTTTAGAAAAGGCAGAGGAACCAGAGATCAAATTGCCAACATCCGCTGGATCAGGGAAAAAGCAAGAGGGTTCCAGAAAAACATCTATTTCTGCTTTATTGACTATGCCAAAGACTTTGACTGTGTGGATCACAATAAACTGTGGAAAATTCTGAAAGAGATGGGAATACCAGACCACCTGACCTGCCTCTTGAGAAATTTGTATGCAGGTCAGGAAGCAACAGTTAGAACTGGACATGGAACAACAGACTGGTTCCAAATAGGAAAAGGGGTACGTCAAAGCTGTATATTGTCACACTGCTTATTTAACTTCTATGCAGAGTACATCATGAGAAACTCTGGACTGGAAGAAACACAATCTGGAATCAAGATTGCCAGGAGAAATATCAATAACCTTAGATATGCAGATGACACCACCCTTATGGCAGAAAGTGAAGAGGAACTCAAAAGCCTCTTGATGAAAGTGGAAGTGGGGAGTGAAAAAGTTGTCTTAAAGCTCGACATTCAGAAAACGAAGATCATGGCATCCGGTCCCATCACTTCATGGGAAATAGATGGGGAAACAGTGTCAGACTTTATTTTTCTGGGCTCCAAAATCACTGCAGATGGTGACTGCAGCCATGAAATTAAAAGACGCTTACTCCTTGGAAGAAAAGTTATGACCAACCTAGATAGTATATTCAAAAGCAGAGACATTACTTTGCCAACAAAGGTCCATCTAGTCAATGCTATGGTTTTCCTGTGGTCATGTATGGATGTGAGAGTTGGAATGTGAAGAAGGCTGAGCGCCAAAGAATTGATGCTTTTGAACTGTGATGTTGGAGAAGACTCTTGAGAGTCCCTTGGACTGCAAGGAGATCCAACCAGTCCACTCTGAAGGAGATCAGCCCTAGGATTTCTTTGGAAGGAATGACGCTAAAGCTGAAACTCCAATACTTTAGCCACCCCATGCAAAGAGTTGACTCATTGGAAAAGACTCTGATGCTGGGAGGGATTGGGGGAAGGAGGAGAAGGGGACGACCGAGGATGAGATGGCTGGATGGCATCACTCACTCGATGGACGTGGTTCTGAGTGAGCTCAGGAAGTTGGTGATAGACAGGGAGGCCTGGCGTGCTGCGATTCATGGAGTCGCAAAGAGTCAGACACGAGTGAGTGACTGCACTGAAGTGAACTGAACTGATGTACATTTTGAGAACTGTGATAAGGGAAAGTTAATTTGTGGAAATATTGAGTTTAATTTAGTGAAATATTTTTATTTGATTAGCACTTAGCCCCCTGTGTAGGGATGTTATTACTACTAACTCACTCTTCTAACTCACACGCCAATATGAAAAATATGGCAAGGCCAGGCCTGACATGAGTATTTTGCAAGGTCTCCAGCAGATATATGTTGAGAAGTGACAGAGTTTGAATATATGGTCCTAATTTTGAAAACATTTTCAAGCATCCAATGTGTAAAATTGTAAGAAAATTATTTAATTTATACCTAATTCAAATATGGAAGTTTCCTGTTGACAAATAATAAAATAATAAATAAATAAATAATAATAAGCAAATATAATAAAATCATAAATATAACATATTTTAATGTTTTTGTGGATATGAACTATGCTCATATCCAGAGAGTGGCTATAAGTGTTGTAGCTGTCCTTTTTTGAATAGTGTCTGCATGTCATGCATAACCATCTGCAAACCAGGCCTGAGGTTTTTCTTCCTCTGTCAGTTGATCATAGGGAACTTCCCATGAAGTCACAGGTGCAGAAAAGGAGAAAGGCAGTGTGGCAAGATTAGCGACCACAGGTAATTGGGCCGTCTTTTCATGTAACTTATTTGCACCTTCAGAGTCTACTTAGCCAAATTATGCAAACACCACTCCCATTTCATAACAGAGTGGAGTGCCACTGAGCTTTGTGGCCTAATAGGTTAGGTGACACCCGGTTCATTAATGATAGCTCGGGTAGCATGGTAACTTTGTGGTTCATGGTTAAGCATTCAGTCTCTGCTAAGTCCCACTAACAGTTCAAAAGCTGTTTCTCAAAAGTAAATCAGTTATCTGTGGAGAATTATAAGGCTTTCCTATAAAATCTTAAGGATGTGTGCTGTGATTCACCTATAGTGCCCTGCCAAAATCTCCTTATCTGAACACCAGTGTTTCTGGCATCTTTGGATGTGATAAGTCATGTGGGCGAAGGGGCAGAGCACCCTGTACAGCAGCCTGGACCTGTGTTTGAGCCTTCTCTTGTTTTAGGCCCCTCTCAAAACTAACAAATTGTTGAATCATTCAGTAAATGGACTAGTAACACACATATGTTGATTCCAAAATCCAAAAAAGCTCACTAGATGTTGTGTTTTCCTTGTTGCAGAAAGGGCCAGATGCAGCAACTTATTCTTCAGTTTGGCAGGAAAGTCTTGAAATGCTCCATAACACCAAACTCCTAAAAATGTCACTGGGGGAGAAGACCTTTCAATATCTGTCACATTTATTTCCTATTCTCTGACACACAAAGGTCTTACCAATAAGTCTAGAGTAGTGTTTGCTTCTTGCTCCCATGATCCAATCAGCATAATGTCACCAGTGTTATGAACCAGTGCAAAATCTTATGAAAGGGAAAAGCGATCAAATTCCTGACACAGGAAATAAGTTATGAAATTAAATTGTGACATAGGGTTGGAGAACTTATATACTCCTGAAGTAGGATGTACTACTGTCCCTGCTAACCAAAAGCAAACTGCTTCTAGTACTTTTTTCTAAAAGATGTCTGGGAGAAAAAACATGTCAATAGCTACATACTTGGATGTGGATGTGTTCATTTGTTCAAGCAAGGAAACCATATATGGCATAGCAGCTTCAATTTTAATTCATCACCCAGTTAAGCTTATGGTAATTCAGTGTCATTCTTCAAGGTCCATCTTTCTTCTGCAAGGTTAATTTAATGGGATTGTGATAACAGTAACTATACCTGCATATTTCAAGTCCTTGATGGTGGTACTAATCTCTGCAATCTGCCTTAGGAATAAAATACTACTGGTCTCATATTTTCCCAAATACAGTCAGTTCAAGTAGCTTCCACTTGGTCTTTCCTACCACAACAGTCCTAACACCATTGATCGGGAAACCAATGAGAGAATTCCACTAGACAATGAATGTATTTATTTCAATCATGCCTTCCAGAACTGAGGAAATAACTACAAGATGAGTGTAGGGACCCACTGGGCTCAACATGAGATGGATATAGGCTAAAATTCCACTGACTAACTGACCTCCATAGATTCTGACCAATCCTCCAACACCAGCTGGGTGTCCAATTCTGACACTAACCAGAGTCAGTGCACACCTCACAGGCTAAAAGCCCAGTCCCACAGGCTGTTGACCACTTCAGACACCAATGGTCAGGAGTAGGTCCCCAGTTACCCACAACTTCTGTCCAACTTGGCTATGAATTAGAGATTCCCACAACCCCCTCTTTAGGTTTGATACCATAACTTTTTATTTCACACAGACTAACACCTGGCCCCTCAATCAATTTCCTGACTTGAATGAATTTATAGACCTGGAACCCCCTAAAAAAAGAAAGTCTGGGCACTCTTGGAGAAGGATCACATTACACTACCTAAATGGTATACTGCTAATCTTTCTCCAGCCTTTCCTATTGGGGCCTAAGGCCTTTTCTCGTGGTGTCTATGCATTGGAAAAAGGAAATAGTGTTTTAGGGATTACTGGATACTAACTCAGAACTGGCAGGAATTCCAGCAACAACAATGAAAAAAAAAAAAAAAGACCGTAGTAACTAAGGAAATCTGAGTAAAGAATGGATGGACTTCAGTTAATAATAATGAATCTATACTGGATCATCAATTGTGACCTACTACTACAGATGTTAATAATAAAAGCACTTGGGTGCTGGGTATATGGGTATTCTCTGTACTATCTTTGAAACTTTTCTATCAATCTAAAGGTATTCTAAAAAACCTTTTTTTAAAAATTTACTCTCAGAGAATATTCAGCCAAATCAGATAGAAAAATATAAAGTCATGTGATGCATTGAATTAATGTTAATAAATATAAATGTTGATTCACACAAAGAGATAGGATCTTAAGTTAAAAACTCCCATCTCTATTCATGGATTCTGCTAATATGGTTGAATATATCCATAAGTCATATGTTTAGTCTCTTTAAAAATTCCTCTGTGTGAGCCAATACTCCACATTTTTGATCATCTGCAGGCTTTAAACAATAGTTATCCAGCCACAACCATGACTATCTCTTCAGAACAGTGAATCTCCTAATTTTGGCATCTTTTACAATGTGGATAGACTGAGAATTTTCCAATCCATAAACCCCTAGATTACTTTTGTTTAATAATCTTAAATCAGGTGATCAAGCCAGTCAAATCTAAAGGAAATCAATCCTGCATATTCATTGGAAGGACCAATGCTGAATCTGAAGCTCTAATACTTTGTGAATACCTGATGCAAACAGCTGACTTGTTGGAAAAGACCCTAAAGCTGGGAAAGATTAAGGAAAGGAAGAGAAGGGGGCGACAGAGGATGAGACAGTTGGATGGAATCAGCAACTCAATGAACATGAATTTGCGTAAACTCTGAGGGGAGCCTGCCATGCTGCAGTTCGGGGGGTCGCAAAGAGTTGGACATGGCAGAGTGACTGGACAACAACAATAAATCTTCACTCAACTTATTTCTTCACTCTCACATTTGATTTTCATCAAGGCTCTTTAGTTCTTCTTCACTTTCTGCCATAAGGGTAGTGTCATCTGCATATCTGAGGTTATTGATATTTCTCCTGGCAATCTTGATTCCAGATTGTGCTTCTTCCAGCCCAGCGTTTCTCATGATGTACTCTGCATAGAAGTTAAATAATCAGGGTGACAATATACAGCCTTGACGTATTCCTTTTCCTATTTGGAACCAGTCTGTTGTTCTATGTCCAGTTCTAACTGTTGCTTCCTGACCTGCATACAGGTTTCTCAAGAAGCAGGTTAAGTAATCTGGCATGCCTATCTCTTACAGAATTTTCCACAGTTTACTGTGATCCACTCTTGATGAAAGTGAAAGAGGAGAGTGAAAAAGTTGGCTTAAAGTTCAACATTCAGAAAACTAAGATCATGGCATCCAGTCCCAACACTTCATGGCAGATAGATGGGGAAACAGTGGAAACAGTGGCTGACTTTATTTTTCTGGGCTCCAAAATCACTGCAGATGGTGACTGCAGCCATGATATTAAAGGACGCTTACTCCTTGGAAGGAAAGTTATGACCAACCTAGACAGCATATTGAAAAGCAGAGACATTACTTTGCCAACAAAGGTCCATCTAGTCAAGGCTATGGTTTTTCCACTACTCATGTATTGATGTGAGAGTTGGACTGTGAAGAAAACTGAACACCGAAGAATTGATACTTTCGAACTGTGGTGTTGGAGAAGACTCTTGAGAGTCCCTTGGACTGAAAGGAGATCCAACCACTCCATCCTAAAGGAGATCAGTCCTGGGTGTTCATTGGAAGGACTGATACTGAAGCTGAAACTCCAATACTTTGGCCACCTGATGCAAAGAGCTGACTCACTGGAAAAGACCCTAATGATGGGAAAGATTGAGGGCAGGAGGAGAAAGGGATGACAGAGGATGAGATGGTTGGATGGAATCATCATCCTGATGGACATGGGTTTGGGTGGACTCCGGGAGTTGGTGATGGACAGGGAGGCCTGGCGTTCTGTGGTTCTTGGGGTCGCAAAGAGTTGGACACGACTGAGAGACTGAACTGATACTGATACTCACATTTTACTATAAGCAGCAAGGAGAAGCTAGTGTGTACCTTTATCACTTTGCTTCTACATCTCCTCAGCTAAATATTCAAGTTCATTCCTTATAAATTCTGACATCTTTAAAACTGTTGGATGCAATTTAGCTAAGTTTTCTGTCATTATATAACAAGAATCACCTTTCTTCTACTTTCCAATAGCATATTTCTCATTTCGTTCTGATTTCTCACCAAAAGCACATTTATCATTCACATTTCTACTAACATTCTGTTTATGACAATATATCCACTGTCTGACTCTCTGTGACCCTATGAACTGCAGCCCGCCAGGCTCCTTTGTCCATGGGATTTCCCCAGCAAGAGTACTAGAGTGGTTGCCATGCCCTCCTACAGGGGTTCTTCCTGACTCAGGGATCAAACTTGGGTTTCCTGCACTGTAGGCAGATTCTTTACACTGAGCCATCAGGGAAGCCCCCTTAGATAATAGAGCTTTTCTTTATTATAATCCTTGCTTCCTCATCAGCAGAGTCACTAGCTTCCATATTTCTACCAACAACCTGTTAAAGCAACAACCTGGAATTTTTATGTGTCTTGCTGCCCCTAACTCCTTCATTCTCTACCCATTAGCAATCCCAAGGTCACTTCCATGATTTTAGGCATTTGTTCAAATGTTTTAGGCATTTGCTCATTTCTCAGAATCAAAATCTGTATTAATTTCCTATAGCCACTGTGACAAATCAGAAAACTGACTATAATATAATTTAATGAATATACCTACCATTATTATTTATTTTATCCTAGAGCCTGGTACTCAAAATAAACCTAATTCTATTTTTAGGCAACTTATCCAGAATCACTTTTCTTAGTTTTAATGATGACAATTTAGGAAGACGATTCAGTTCAGTTCAGTCTCTCAGTCGTGTCCGATTCTTGGAAACCCCATGAACTGCAGCATACCAGGCCTCCCTATCCATCACCAGCTCCCAGATTTCACTCAGACTCACGTCCATCGAGTCCGTGATGCCATCCAGCCATCTCATCCTCGGTCGTCCCCTTCTCCTCCTGCCCTCAATCCCTCCCAGCATCAGGATCTTTGTCAATGAGTCAACTCTTCTCATGAGGTGGCCAAAGTAACGGAGTTTCAGCTTTAGCATCATTCCTTCCAAAGGAATCCCAGGGTTGATCTCCTTCAGAATGGACTGGTTGGATCTCCTCCTTGCAGTCCAAGCACTCTCAAGAGTGCTCAAGCACTCTTCTCCAACACCACAGTTCAAAAGCATTAATTCTTCAGTGCTCAGCCTTCTTCACAGTCCAAGTCTCACATCCATACATGACCACTGGAAAACCATAGCCTTGACTAGACAGACCTTAGTCGGCAAAGTAATGTCTCTGCTTTTGAATATGCTATCTAGGTTGGTCATAACTTTTCTTCCAAGGAGTAAGCATCTTTTAATTTCATGGCTGCAGTCACCATCTGCAGTGATTTTGGAGCCCAGAAAAATAAAGTCTGACACTGCTTCCACTGTTTCCCCATCTATTTCCCATGAAGTGATGGGACTGGATGCCATGATCTTCGTTTTCTGAATGTTGAGCTTTAAGCCAACTTTTTCACTCTCCACGTTCACTTTCATCAAGAGGCTTTTTAGGTCCTCTTCACTTTCTGCCATAAGGGTCATGTCATCTGCATATCTAAGGTTATTGATATTTCTCCTGGCAATCTTGATTCCAGATTGTGTTTCTTCCAGTCCAGCATTTCTCATGATGTACTCTGCATAGAAGTTAAATAAGCAGGGTGACAATATACAGCCTTGACGTACTCCTTTCCTTATTTGGAACCAGTCTGTTGCTCCATGTCCAGTTCTAACTGATGCTTCCTGACCTGCAAACAGATTTCTCAAGAGGTAGGTCAGGTGGTCTGGTATTCCCATCTCTCAGAATTTTCCACAGTTTATTGTGATCCACACAGTCAAAGTCTTTGGCATAGTCAATGAAGCAGAAATAGATGTTTTTCTGGAACTCTCTTGTTTTTTCTCTGATCCAGCGGATGTTGGCAATTTGATCTCTGGTTCCTCTGCCTTTTCTAAAACTGGCTTGAACATCAGGAAGTTCACGGTTCACGTATTGCTGAAGCCTGGCTTGGAGAATTTTGAGCATTACTTTACTAGCATGTGAGATGAGTGCAATTGTGTGGTAGTTTGAGCATTCTTTGGCATTGCCTCCTTTGGGACTGGAATGAAAGCTGACCTTTTCCAGTCCTGTGGCCAATGCTGACTTTTCCAAATTTGCTGGCATATTGAGTGCAGCACTTTCACAGCATCATATTTCAGGGTTTGAAATAGCTCAACTGGAATTCCATCACCTCCACTAGCATTGTTTGCAATGATGCTTACTACGGCCCACTTGACTTCACATTCCAGGATGTCTAGCTCTAGATGAGTGATCACACGATTGTGATTATCTGCGTCATGAAGATCTTTTTTGTACAGTTCTTCTGTGTATTCTTGCCACCTCTTCTTAATATTTTCTGCTTCTGTTAGGTCCATACCGTTTCTGTCCTTTGTCGAGCCCATCTTTGCATGAAATGTTCCGTTGGTATCTCTAGTTTTCTTGAAGAGATCTCTAGTCTTTCCCATTCTGTTCTTTTTTTTTTTTTTTTTTTTTTTTATTTATTTATTTTTTTACAATACTGTATTGGTTTTGCCATAGATTGACATGAATCAGCCACGGATGTACATGAGTTCCCCATCCTTAACCCCCCTCCCACCTCCCACCCCATATCGTCTCTCTGGATCATACCTGTGCACCAGCCCCAAGCATCCTGTATCCTGTATTGAACATAGACTGGAGATTCATCCCATTCTGTTCTTTTCTTCTATTTCTTTGCATTGATCGCTGAAGAAGGCTTTCTTATCTCTTCTTACTATTCTTTGGAACTCTGCATTCAGATGCTTACATCTTTCCTTTTCTCCTTTGTTTTTTGCCTCTCTCCTTTTCACAGCTATTTGTAAGGCCTCCCCAGACAGCCATTTTGCTTTTTTGCATTTCTTTTCCATGGGAATGGTCTTGATCCCTGTCTCCTATACAATGCCATGAATAAACAGCAGGTTTGCAATATGCAAATCAGATATTGAATACAATTTCAGTGAACGTCATAGAAAGATATTTATTCTACAATTAACCACTTAATTGCCCTGTTTCAGAGCTCTCTACTCTTATTCATTCTTTTAGAGGAATTATGAAGTTCCTTTTAATTACATAGGCTATCTCTGAGGTGTGATCACTTTTTCCACTCCTTTGATATACAGGAGGCACAAAGCAACAGCATGGAGTTATGAAAAGAGCATGGTATCAATAATACACAGACTCAGGCTCTGTTCTTTGTCATTTACTCTATATGTTCTTTGGGAAGTGAACTCTCAGTAGCTCTAAGATTAAATTTCACTATTGGTGGGATGGATATAACAACCGTCTCGACTACCTCACAGGGTGATTTGAGTAAAAAATAAGACAAATACATATGAAAGAGGTTTGCCCATGTGAAACTTATTGGCAAGAGAAAGCCTAAAAAATATTAGTTCTGTAAATTAGATATCTGTCTAATCAGACCTTCTGAAAAAGTAGCACGATATAATTAAATCAGAGTAAAAATAAATACATTGAAAACCCAAGTTTCTACAGTGGGGCACTCTGGCAGAGACTTCAATGGACAAAAACTAGGAGCTTTAAGAGGGAATGCCCTTGAAGTTGTACCATTAGGATTCAGGAGATCTGGGTTCAAAATATCCAGCGCCATGAGGATCTATAACAATGATTCACCCATAAATAAAAATGAAAAAGGTAGCAGTTCACTTAGAGGAATTCTTTCCTTTTTCATCCAAATGTCTGCATTTTTAGATTTTTCCCAGTCCAGGGATCTTACACTGGAAGACATCTACATTTGTGGTCAAATAAGGCCCTATCTCGGACTCAACCTAGGTGAAATCATTTTTCAAGTTGTTAGTATTCTCTCTCTTCATGATACAGAAGAGTTACCAGTAACTCCCAGTATTAAATCCCACCTGAAACATTGTGAAGTGTGTCTTGAAAGATTTATGTGTACCAAAGCAGCTTGGAATGCACCAAAACGTACAATTTTCCCACTTTGGCCATGACCTTCAGTTCTTTACTGTTGCAGTGAAGTGTGAAAAGTTGAAAGGCATGTTCACAAAATGTATGTTTGTGCACATACATATTCAGAGATTCCCCTGCACGTTTTTATCCATTCAGAATAGTATATATATTTCACATTCTATGATAGGGTCTTCACTGAGCTATTTAGATTCTGATTAAGACTTAAAATTGGAAAAGGTTTTAAAAATAATTTAACCCATAGTTATTTAGGATTCTTCAGCATATTAATAAAATGCAAGAAATCACAACAAATATTTTGGACTAAAGTTAGACCTCCTTATGCCTGAATTTTGTCATCTCATGATTTGTAAATAATATATTTACATATTATTTTCTTGAAGTACTTCATTCAATGAGCAACATTCATGGCATCCAGGAAAATGAGCCTTGATGAACATGTATTATAGATTCCTTGAAAGAAACCAATAAAATGTAATGAAAACCACTTGACACTGATGGTTATATGCAAAAGAGTTACTAATTTTGAGAACCAAATGAACTCTGTTTCAGAAAATTTTTTTCTAAAGATGCCACAAGGCTGTACTTTTATGAGATGGGAATGACAGCATTCTCCAACCTGATTTTTTTTGTTCAACTGATCTTCAATTTCCAATAGAATGTACTTCCAGTAGAAAGGGTATTTAAAAGGTAGGTTGTGACAATCTGGATTATAATATTTCTGGCCTCCTAGGTGAGTATGAGATGAGAGTAAGAGTTTATCAGAGACTCTGAATTGGATTCTTTGAAGCTATAGCTAAACATGAGATTGAAAGTGACTGGATGGTCAGTGGCAGTGAGTGAGTAACTAGGAACAAAGTAAAACTAATTGTGAAAGTTTTGAGATTTGATTGACTCTTTAATTGATATTAATTAGATTTGATCCCTGTCTTCCTGAATAAAGACATTCAATACAGTGGAGATAGAAAGCAGAACCTGGGGACTGAGTCCCTGAGGCAGAAACACACTGAGACAGACTTATATATTCACAGAAAAAAACTGAGAGGATACCCAGAAAGAAATGGATTCCCTGTTGTTTTTGTTGCCTGTTAGCCTTGTGAACATGCCACAGTATGAAATCCAAAACATCTGGAAGCAAATTAAAAAAGATTCTATCAATTATATGGGAATTAACTTAATTTCTAAAATCTTATTTCTGTAAATTCTGTAATTGGGTGAATAGGTTGAGCTTTCCTTCAGATATCTGACCTTGTGTATGCTCAAAAAATATTTAACTAATTAAGCTTAGTCAGAAAGAAAGGAGGGTACCATTAATAATCTGACATCAGATATTGTTTCAAGGGGCCATCCATTCCAATTCACCCTGCAAGAATCACAAATGCTCAGTCCTACGGTACTTTCATTAGCTGATCATTATTTCAGGCAGCCTTGCTGACAAAGAAAAATCTTTACCTGTTTTATTTTACAGCCTCCAAATTTTCTCTCTGCCAGATGGGTGCTTACCTAATTGCAAAGCAGATTGTGTCTGTGTCTACAAAAGCAAATTGAATTGGAGACTTGAACATTAATCTGGAGGCCATATGCGTGTGTGTTGTCCTAAGTAAATATGACAATAGCATCCAGTCATCATTAAGCTCTACTCATCAAATGGTAGAGCTCTATTTGCGTTGACCCATCCATACATCAGTATTTTTCTAAGTATAAAGTTAGATGACCTATATCAGAGTCACCCAGGCTCTTTCTAAAACGCATATATGTGAGTCCTACTCAAGATCTATGGGCTTCCCTGGTGGCTCAGAGGTTAAAGTGTCTGCTGGGCAATGAGGGAGACCCGGGTTCGATCCCTGGATCAGGAAGATCCCCTGAAGAAGGAAATGGCAACCCGCTCCAGTATTCTTACCTGGAGAATCCCATGGACTGAGGAGCCTGGTAGGCTACAGTCCACGGGGTTGCAAAGAGTCGGACACAACTGAGCCACTTCAATTCACTCAAGATCTACACTATCAGAATCTCAGAAATTGAAATTCTGGAGAAACTGAATTTTTTACAAACACTCCCAGAGGTTCTCTTGAACAGTGTTAAAGAAAATATTCATGTCTCGTTAAACGACTAGAAGGCAGACTTCATTCAGGGGGCTACTGGGATGAAGTTTTTTAATAGAGGGGAGAACTTAACTCTGAAAAAAATATGGACTGCTGGAGATTTAGAGCCAAGAAGCAGGGTGGGGGTCACTGGATGGAAAATTACTAAGAGGAAATATCAAGAGTAAGGAAGATTCTGGATAAGCCAACTTGACAGGACTTTTGCTTAAGCCAGGCCAAGGTGATAACATACTAACTAAGGGTGGGGGATAAGAAACTTAAACAGATACAGAGAGTAATCAGATACCAAGAATGGAGGATGACAAATTTTCTAAGATATGGAGGGTGGGGAATTTCCCTATACTGACCTACTAGTTGCTAAAACTGAGGAAAAGAACAGAATGGGAAAGACTAGAGATCTCTTCGAGAAAATTAGAGATACCAAGGGAACATCTCATGCAAAGATGGGCTCAATAAAGGACAGAAATGGTCTGGACCTAATGGAAGCAGAAGATATTAAGAAGAGGTGGCAAGAATACATGGAAGAACTATACAAAAAAGATTTTCACGACCCAGATAATCATGATGATGTGATCACTAATCTAGAGCCAGACGTCCTGGAATGTGAAGTCAAGTGGCCCTTGGAAGCATCACTACAAACAAAGCTAGTGGAGATGATGGAATTCCAGTTGAGCTGTTTCAAATCCTGAAAGATGATGCTGTGAAAGTGCTGCACTCAATATGTCAGCAAATTTGGAAAACTCAGCAGTGGCCACAGGACTGGAAAAGGTCCGTTTTCATTCCAATCTCAAAGAAAGGCAATGCCAAAGAACGCTAAAACTACCGCACAATTGCACTCATCTCACATGCTAGTAAAGTAATGCTCAAAATTCTCCAAGCCAGGCTTCAGCAATACGTGAACCGTGAAATTCCTGATGTTCAAGCCAGTTTTAGAAAAGGCAGAGGAACCAGAGATCAAATTGCCAACATCCACTGGATCATGGAGAAAGCAAGAGAGTTCCAGAAAAACATATATTTCTGCTTGATTGACTATGCCAAAGCCTTTGACTGTGTGGATCACAATAAACTGTGGAAAATTCTGAGAGATGGGAATACCAGACCACCTAACCTGCCTCTTGAGAAATCTGTATGCAGGTCAAGAAGCAACAGTTATAACTGGACATGCAACAACAGACTGGTTCCAAATAGGGAAAGGAGTACGTCAAAGCTGTATATTGTCACTCTGCTTATTTAACTTATATGCAGAGTACATCATGAGAAACGCTGGGCTGGAAGAAGCACAAGCTGGAATCAACATTGCTGGGGAAAATATCAATAACCTTAGATATGTAGATGACACCACCTTTATGGCAGAAAGTGAAGAGGAGCTAAAAAGCCTCTTGATGAAACTGAAAGCGGAGAGTGAAAAAGTTGGCTTAAAGCTCAACATTCAGAAAACGAAGATCATGGCATCCAGTCCCATCACTTCATGGGAAATAGATGGGGAAACAGTGGAAACAGTGTCAGACTTTATTTTTCTGGGCTCCAAAATCACTGCAGATGGTGACTGCAGCCATGAAATTAAAAGACGCTTACTCCTTGGAAGAAAAGTTATGACCAACCTAGATAGCAAATTCAAAAGCAGAGACATTACTTTGCCGACTAAGGTCCGTCTAGTCAAGGCTGTGGTTTTTCCTGTGGTCATGTATGGATGTGAGAGTTGGACTGTGAAGAAGGCTGAGCGCCAAAGAATTAATGCTTTTGAACTGTGGTGTTGGAGAAGACTCTTGAGAGTCTTGGACTGCAAGGAGATCCAACCAGTCCATTCTGAAGATCAGCCCTGGGATTTCTTTGGAAGGAATGATGCTAAAGCTGAAGCTCCAGTACTTTGGCCATGTCATGGGAGGAGTTGACTCATTGGAAAAGACTCTGATGCTGCGAGGGATTGGGGGCAGGAGGAGAAGGGGACGTCAGAGGATGAGATGGCTGGATGGCATCACGGACTCGATGGACGTGAGTCTGAGTGAACTCTGGGAGTTGGTGATGGACAGGGAGGCCTGGTGTGCTGTGATTGATGGGGTCGCAAAGAGTCAGACATGACTGAGTGACTGAACTGAACTGAAAGGGGCCAACAACAGAGCTCCCAGTGAGGTCTCATCTAAAAGAGGACTCAAGGGAGCTCCACTAAAGTTTGTTTAAGGCAAGGGTCTTTGTCAACAGTAAAGTCCAGGATGAGGTAGCCTCTAAAACAGTAATTCAATGATTTTTTTAACCCAGGGAATATTTGGCAATGTCTACAGCCATCTCTGTCACAACTTTGGTTTGGGGCCAGGTGAGGTGGCCCTGGTGGTAAAGAACCTGATTGCCAAAGTAGGAGACATAAGAGATTTGGGTTCGACCCCTGGGTTGGGAGGATCCCCTGGAGGAGGACATAGTAACCCACTCCAGTATTAGACAGTCCAAGTGCCATGCTTGAGAAATCTCATTCTACAGTGACCAACAATATGTAATGGCAAATCTGTAGAACACACTGAGATATCCAGCTTATTTTCTACTGAACACAGACCATTTGCCTGAATGGAACAAGTAATCAAATTTTGGCTTGAGTTTCACCTGAAATGGGTCTATAGTCTCTTTCTATTTAAAGGCTTTTAACTTAATTTCCCATTTTAATAGTGTGCAAAGTGTATGTTCCCCAGGACTCTGACCTTGGAAGAACCCATACTTGCCATAATGGTGTGCTGCTATTGCTGTCTGATATCTTAATAATTATTTGGCAAAGGGTTCCATATTTTAATTTTGCACCAAGCCCTGTAGATTATGTAGCTTTTTCTGGATGATGGCACTGTTGTATACACTTTTGTTTGTTCTGAAATGAATTATTCTAAATGAGATATAATTAAATCACAAGGAAGTTCTAAGTACTATTTCACTAAGGTAAACATCAAGATTTATTTAGAAAGCTGTCTGAAAATCAAGTAATGCTGATTAATCCATAACTATCTGACTTTTCTGTGCAAGAATAGAAAGCAAGAAAATTAAGAGAACTTTGGCAAAAATCCTGTTTACAAAAAGAGAAAGACATTGTCTTTGTTTCAGTTCTATGTCACAGGATACATTCTATGCGAGAGGCTATGAGTTAAAATTTACAGATTTCTCTGGATACAAAAAAATGTTAGCACTTAGACCAAGAATTTGGCTATGCAAAATTCAGAGTTTCTATATAGAAGAAAATGCATGAGGTCAAAGAGAAGCAGGTCTTTGGAAGTTACCAGATTATAACTTTACTTGGTTGGTACACATTAAATTAAAATGTACTCCATTATTTTACCATTTTTACGTATGCTATTTTACGTCTGCAATACCTAAGTGATATCGTAAGTTTCTATGTAAAAATATTTAAAATAAGTGACAGGAATTTTACAGCCCAGAAATTTACAGGTTCTAGCTGTTTACCATGCCGTTATTTGTGATTCAGTTTGTTCAAACATCAAAGAGTGTATTCCCAGTTACTAAATGTCAACCAAATTTTCCTGCTGATATTTTTTTCTGTCTGTTGTTTATTTTTCTTAGAAAAATTCTGGGGTATTAGTGATCCAGTTCTTAAGACACCTTTAAGGGTCCTCTTTTTCCTTCTTTGTGTACAGCTGCTTTCCATTTCTAATTTAAACTTTTTGAATCACTGTAGCAAAAGTTGAATGTTTTCAGGACATTGATCTTTTCTACACACTCAGGCAATGGACCAGAGCTATCATTCTATCAGAAATAATCATGATGTCTTTCTTCTTTAGAGTGCCAGACTATGGCTCAAAGAATTAAAAAAATAAACAATTTTACTTAAAACCTATAGGTGTTACTAACACCAGGTTTAGGAGATCCCAGTTCAATTCCTGGGTCAGGAAGATCCCCTGGAGAAGAGATAGGCTACACACTCCAGCATTCTTGGGCTTTTCTTGTGGCTCAGCTGGTAAAGAATCCTCCTGCAATGTGGGAGACCTTGGTTCAATCCCTGGGTTGGGAAGATCCCTTGGAGAAAGGAAAGGCTACCCACTCCAGTATTCTGGCCTGGAGAATTCCATGGACTATGCAGTCCATGGGGCTGCAAAGAGTCTGACATGACTGAGCGACTTTCACTTGTCAGGGGGACAGGAAGATCATGCCATTAATGCCTCACTGGCTACCAGCTGGAACTATGCTCTATTCTGTATTCTCCTTTTAAAGTCCCAAAGAACAGGCTGCTCTTCTTGAAACTCTTGCCAAACGCCTTGATAATTAGAGTCATTCAGCAGTCTGCTAACGAACAAAAATACTTAATGGGAGTTTTCAGAGCTCCATCTGAGAAAGATATTGTGGTTGCCTTTTGGAACTCCTGGATGCAAACGAAGTGTTATATCAGTTTTAAAATCCACTCTTACTTCTTCAATAATTCTACCATGTTTCCTATCATCATTTTGTCAACAGACAACTATTGTGCATCTACTTTGAACAAATCACAACTGGTAGTTGTCTAGTTTTCTTAAATACATAACAGAATACATGGTCTGACAAGAATGAATATATTATTTAATAAATTAATGGAAGCAGTCAAAAATTGCTAATGATAACTCAATCTGTACAATCTTTCTGAACAAAAAACAATATATATCAAATGCCTATTCTTTGCCCCAGTAAATTTATTTCTGGCTATCTATTAGGTAAATAATCAGCTATGTAAACTAAAATTTTCCTTGCTTTTGTGAATTTACCATTCATGACATTATTGAAATGGAATAATCTTAAAGTGCCACATATTGGAGAAAGATTAAAGATGCCAAAATGATCTAAAATATGATATAAAAAATAAGGTATTTAATGATAGAGTTCATTTAATATAATATTGAGATACAAAATGAGACAAATATATATGTGTGTGTGCATACATATATGTGTATACACACAGATGCACACACACTTTAAAAATAAAAGGAACATACATGGTCAGGCTTCAGTTCAGGAAATGGCAGACATTTTAATGTGTGTTCCAGGGTATGAAGGGTTTCATTTCTCCAAAAGGAGCTGCTGCGATTCTCCATAATCTCTCTCAATAACTATCTCAGCCAGCAAGCAGGCAGGTGGGCAGTTCTTCATTAAGAAAGCTATGTTCCATCTTTTGTGTGCTCCTTACTCTCACTTCCACTTCTCCCAAATAATATTAATAATAGTCTCTCATTTTCTTCTATTCGAATCTCCTGCCTCTCACTTAGGAAACTCTAACCTGGATTCACAGAGAAGGAAGCCAAGGACATACAGCTCTGAGGAGACTTCAGAAGATGATGGTGAAACTGCTGAATTCACAACTAACATTCCTGAACAGGAATATAATATGAGGTTTACAGAGTTTATTTCTAGATAAGGGAATTTAATGGAAGAGGATGTTTTAGCCTGACTATGTCTTTTAGTTTTCATATCTTTCACAAGTTGAGTACATTAGTTTCATAATCAGAAAAAAAATGTGGTTATGCTTAAAATGAGTATGGGCAATGACATAGAATTTGTCAATTTGAAATTAGGGCTTCTGAGGGAAATCCAGCTTATTATAATTTTTTTAATAAAACATGTCAACATCTCAGAGGTTTACTGGCTACTTCCTGAGAAATCTTATCCATTGCTGTTTCAAAACCCCAAAACACAACCATTGATGTTTCAAAACCCAAAACACAACCATTTCTTCAGTTACAAATAAACTGTTTCTGCTCATATTTGCTATGTATCTATAGAAATAGAGCCTCTCCTACTCACTTCAAATTCCCAACTTGACAATGTAGTCACACCTGTGGCAGTCAGAAACTGGACCAGGAAGGTATAGGTTGTTACGTGGTTTTCAGCGCAGGGCATAAGACTTTTCTCCATGTATGTCAGGGCTTGCCTATAGGATTATGAATCCAGGAGAAATGTTGTTAAATATTTTAGTACACAGTCTCCTAGACAGGGCTACCCTGGAGTTTAATTTCTCTGAATTTTTAACCAAACTCTACTTCTGCTGAGAGATTGACCTTGGTCAGCAATGACTGGAGCAGGCATCACCCTAATTCTATCAACTGCTGTGAGAGAACACAACAGAAATATTTAGGGGATTTCAATGCACTTGAAGACAGTAAAAGCTACCAAGTATGCACATACAATTGGATGTGAATAACTGTGCACCTTTACACACTGTGAAATGTTAAGGCATTAGGTAAGTGCAGGCCCTTTGGGCTTTAAGAGCGAATGATGAGAATCCAGCTGAGGGCACTTAAAGCGGTCACTTAGCTCTTTGCAACCTCCAGTTACTCGTGTGTAAAGTGTTCGATCACATGTTTGTGAATTTCTCTTCCAGCACCAGCTTTCTCTGTCTCTTTGAATCCATCACAGTCAGGATCTGGATGAAACGCCAAACTTGGAAAAACTGTTTTCCGTTCCCCCTACTCTGCATCTTACTCTTCTCTTTCAGCTCTGCTGCCACTAGCCCATATCCCAAAGCACCCCCTTCTTGGGATTTTTCCATCCGTCTTCTCTTAGAGTTCATCAGCTCAGTGTCTCTTCCATATCTAATATGATACATAATATGTGCTGCTGAGATGGTGTGAGCTAATGAGGTAAAGGCTTGCCAGATGGCATATTTGCATTTTAACAGGGGCCTGCTGGAAACAATGCCTTGGTACAAAGGAGTGCTATAATTCGTAAGAATGCTATCAAACAAGGTAAGAGAAAGACCATGTATAATGAAAGATAAGTCAATCAGAGTTTACCAAACTGAAACTATTTTCCTATTTTAAGCTCACAATACAATGACAGGGATTTTTTTTTTAAGGCATATGAATTGCATACAAAAAGAAAATATTTTCTTTCTTCTGGTGGGAAATAATCATGTTTTTAATGAAGCTACTAGGCACAGAGAACTAAGCTAATTTAACACTCCGATTAAAGGATAAACACAATGCTAAGCCAATTGCTAAAATGAAAGACAACCAGTGGATATTTCAGTTTGTATAAAAGGATGTTTTCTAAATATTGTGTTTCATCTTGATTCACAGATTGACGTTGGTATATAATCTGAGATATCACTTAAAACTTCATGTATAATTAACACAAGTGAAAAGGACAGGTCTGGAATTCTGGTATAGCTAATTAGATTTTAAATGATTTTTGCTTGTATGTAAATACCATGTCTAGAGGCAGATATCCTCAAGTATTACAACATGAATTAGTTTTGTTCTGAACTATTTTAGGCAAAACTTCTTAGGCTATGATTCTTAGGTGTACTGCAGTATTATTGACTCTGAGTTGAAGTAAAGGTAAGCAGAATAAATGTGAGGCAGAATTTGAAGATTCTAAATACCATCTAATCCTTCAGTCCCTATTTAATTTGTTGTTCTCTCTGTGCAGATTTTTATTCTCTCCCAGAGGAATTTTTCATACCTAAGTCAGGGCACTCTATATTACGTATATGAACCATTTCTCCTTGATACAAAGAACATCATTTTTATCGATCATTGCGGCATGGTGAAGGCAATGGCAACCTACTCCAGTGTTCTTGCCTGGAGAATCCCAGGGGCAGGGGAGCCTGGTGGGCTGCCATCTATGGGGTTGCACAGAGTTGGACACGACTGAAGCGACTTAGCAGCAGCAGCAGCAGCAGCAGCAAAGGCACTTCTGCTTTACAGAAAAAGTCTCAAATGTAACAACAGAGAAGGTCTTAAAAGAGCATGCATGAGTCAGAACCACTATTGCCTGGTCAGAAGCAGCATGTGCTTAAGGACAATGATGCTTAAATTCTAAGTCCTAATAAGGATTGTAAGTGATGTTGGCCTCCTTCGTCTGAAAGTATTTATCTTAAATCTTGCAAATTGGTTAGTTGCTTGTCACAACTTTTGTCAGTTCTTGATAGTGTTTCTAAAAACATTGTTGAATCATTTTTAGCATATAAGAAATATGTGTATGATGTTCTCTTCCCATGAAATCCATAAATGGTAAATCTTTTCAAATAATGTTTATAAAGTTTTTTTATCTCTAAATTATGTTTATTCAGGCATTCATTCATTGAAGAAAATCATATTAATTTTCTAATTCATTTAATAGGAAAAGTGAAGTCGCTCAGTTGTGTCCAATTCTTTGGGATCCCATGGACTGTAACCTACCAGGCTCCTCTGTCCATGAGATTTTCCAGGCAAGAGTACTGGAGTGGGTTGCCATTGCCTTCTCCAGGGGATCTTCCCAACCCAAGGATTGAACGCAGGTCTCCTGCATTGCAGGCAGACGCTTTACCATCTGAGCCACCAGAGAAGTCCTCAATTCATTTAATAAATATAGCCCAAATGGCCTAATCTGCACCAGACCAGTGAGTCTTAACCTTCCTGCAATTTGCTTCAAAACTGTTCTTTATACCTCTTTTAAAACTCATTGACACTTTTTCATTTTAAAAATTATAAATACAAAATAATAAAAAAATTAGAACATATTTTAGTTTTGAGGTAATAATTTAAAAATACATAAAAGCTGTGTGCCTTAAACATTTTTATAGCTAAATGGTTCAGTAGCTTTCTCAGTATTACATTATTTAATACTATTCAATAAATGAGGAATTACTTTGGGAAATGCCATATATACTTTATCACCCCTCTTTAGACAGTTGCTAGTTTTTGTATTGATGTGTAACAGTGACGATTCTCCCATGTCAAATACAAATAGTATTTTGTTCAATAAGGCAGAATTCTCTTTTTGTCTTTCTTTTGAGAAAAGTACTGATTAGCATTTCTTAAATTTTCCTGAAAAAGAGGGAACTGGTTTGACTAAGGAGCCCACAGTTCTTTTGAGAAGGAAGAGACAGGAACCCAGTCTATCATCCCAAAGATTCTAAATTGTTAACATTCCTCAGATTGCAAGCAGGTAATCCCAACACAAAGACGAGTAAAAGTGAAACATGAAAAATAACCATGGAGGTAAGAAGTGAAACGATCATTAGTTGATCCTGGATCAAGTCTAGTGGTAAAAGATCTTTTCATGTCTGCAAAATTGCAGACTCTGAATTGTGCTCAGCCACATCCTACCAAGACACATGCCCTCTCCTTAATCAAGTGTTCACATGGCTGAATCTAATGTGCTGCCACTTAAGGAATTCCAGACAATTTGGCAATGTAAGGCAGTTGACAAAAGAACCAAGTGGGTTTGGGACAGAAGTTCCTTCCCAGAGCCTGCATAGGTTCAGGGTTGCCTGAAATCGGAGAAGGCAATGGCACCCCACTCCAGTACTCTTGCCTGGAAAATCCCATGGACAGAGGAGTCTGGTAGGCTGTAGTCCTTGGGGTCGCTAGGAGTTGGACACGACTGAGCGACTTCACTTTTCACTTTCCTGCATTGGAGAAGGAAATGGCAACCCATTCTAGTGTTCTTGCCTACAGAATCCCAGGGACAGGGGAGCCTAATGGGCTGCCATCTATGGGGTCGCAGAGTTGGACACAACTGAAGTGACTTAGCAGCAGCAGCAGCAGCCTGAAATAGAAATTTCAGTCCCCAAAATGGGCAGGATATAAACAAGCAGCTCAGCCCTACCACCAATGCCAGGACGTGATCCTCTGGCAGTGTAGTGAGTACTTGGAACTTTGAGTGTTTTGTCTGCCTCTCAAAGAGACTTATCTGTGTTTCAGTTTACAGAAAGATTTTCACAACTCAGCATTACTCCTGGGACAAAATTCACAGTGCTGTTAATTTCTTTAAGCGTGAGATGAAAGTGGTAGCAAAAATGGCAAGAGATTGAGTGAACTGAAGATCTATCTGAACAGTTTGAGTTTCAGCAGCAAACAGTACTTGCCCTTTGAATGTGAGGAAAAATTAGGTTTGACATCTTAAGAGACAGAAAATACTGAACTTTTTGACATTCTGGATAGTTGAGTGGAGTATGCTATATTCTGAGATACCTTTAGGAATAGTAATTTACACATCTAGACTCTAAAATAGAATATTCAAGTTTCCTATGTAGTCACTTTGCTGCTTATAAAAATGGAGCTAACTAAACAAACCAAAAACTCAAGTTTCATTAACTTACATTATTCAGGTTCTGGGACAGACTAGTGTATCAAATCGTCATCACTGACCAAAATTCAAATGAAATGGACCCAATACTATCACACCAATTACTGCATCCACCTTTATTTTCTAAAACAAATGCTCCTTCACAAAATAAAAATTTAGTTAAAGTATATTTTTAGAACGTTTTGTCAAAACGTATAGTTCTTTTAAAACACAACATGTAATTTATCTTTATATTCTAATATTTTCTTCCTGCTTATCTACATAATATTTATTGACTGCACCTATGAAAAAGTTATGTTTTCTGGAAGAAAGATCAGTTTTCTTTTTTGCTATGTTATAAGCTAAAATGTAATTTTTACCACTTTCAAAAAAATCATAGTAACTATATCACCCCAGGAGAGCCACCTTGCATTTGTTTGTCAAAGGATAATTTGCTTGGTATCTACTTCTCCAATAAAACCTCCAAGAAGGCAAAGTTCAGAGTATACCTATGATATTATTTAGTGTTCATAACATCCAAGAAAAATCTATACTTTAAATTCATGCAAAGTCTAAGTAGAAAGTGCATGAAGGTACAACATGCATTGTATGATTAAGATTCTTTCCTCCCACCGACATATACAAAAAATTTCAATTGCTTTTTTGTAGGCAACAAAAAGGAGCCCTGGTGAGCTAGGCTTCCTAAGGAAGTCTGTGATATGATTGAACACATTGATTCCTTTTATATTAATCACATTTTTTTTCAAAGCACAATAACTGCTCTGTGATCATTTTCTTCTTTACTTACTTCACACGGATTAGTAACCTAACAGCTCATCAACATCAGTTGACTCATCAAGCTGTATATACATTTTATGAGGACAAGCTTTGATAACATAGCACAACATATCCTGTCTCACCTTATGAATGAACAAAGGGAAAAAGAACAAAGAATTCTGCTGATAAGAACAAAGGATCCTACTGAAGCCTCGTCCGTGCAACTGATGTCAATAAAAGTTCTAATTGCATAAAGCTCTACTGATTTCTTTTGCATGAAATTTTGTTGCCTGAGAAGAATATAAGCATTTGACTGGCTCTAGGTTAAGAATTATTTAAATAACACAAACTCAAATGTTCCTAAAATTCTTCTATTAACAAACACTAGTCTTTGGTATCAAGGCTATGGCTAGCAACACTACTGGATAGTATTTGGGAATTTTGTAGCATATTTTGATGGTTGGAGATGTATAATAACATGTGGTCATTGAGATTTATTAATTTTTGAAATATAAGCCCACAAATAATGAATACATCTACAACTTAATTTTAATTCTTAGCTCATGAAAATATTCTGATTGTAGAATTTTGGTGTGAAAGTACTGTATAAGTAGTACATAGTAGTTAGCTCATTAATTATGTACAATTCATGAAATATCCCAAAACATGGTGGTCACCAGTTTAGACTGTGATAGAACAACTCTACATAAGCAGGTTTCCACTCTATAGAATTTGACAGTGTGCTTAACTCATTATCTTACAGTTTGAATCAGTGACCCCATGGACTGTAGTTGGCCAGGCTCCTTTGTTCATGGGGATTCTCCAGGCAAGAATACTGGAGTAGGTTGCCATGCCCTCCTCCAGGGGATCTTCCCAATCCAGGGATTGAACCCAGGTTTCCCACATTGCAGGTGGATTCTTTTCTATCTGAGCCACCAGGGAAGCCCATTAATTATGTACAATTCATGAATATCCCAAAACATGGTGGTCACCAATTTAGACTGTGACAGAATAACTCAACATAAGCAGGTCCCCATTGTGTAAAATTTGACAGTGTGCTTGACTCATTATCTTACAGTTTCAATCAGTAGGATGTACATGAGAAAACAGATATAAAAAAGTTTTTTTTAAGGGATATAGTTGGGATTCAAAACCAACTATATTTCAAAACCAGAAAGCTTACCTCCATCACAACATCATACTAACTTTCAATGCACTGACAAGTTACATACATTCTGTCAAGCTGGAAATTGGAAATTTTCTCTCAATCATGGTTTAATTTTGTATATTTGAAGATATGCCTTTTTTAAATTAATTTATTTATTTTAATTATAGGCTAATAACTTTACAATATGCCTTTTATACAAGTCTGCTGCTGCTGCTGTTGCTAAGTCGCTTTAGTCGTGTCTGACTCTGTGTGACCCCAAATACGGCAGCCCACCAGGCTCCCCCGTCCCTAGGATTCTCCAGGCAAGAACACTGGAGTGGGTTACCATTACCTTCTCAATGCATGAAAGTGAAAAGTGAAAGTGAAGTTGCTCAGTCATGCCGACTCTTAGCGACCCCATGGACTGCAGCCTACCAGGCTCCTCTGTCCATGGGATTTTCCAGGCAAGAGTACTGGAGTGCGGTGTCATTGCCTTCTCCCTATACAAGTCTAGAGTAACTTATATCCCAGAAGAAAAATTTAGTAACTATTTTCAGCACACTAAAACCTATTCCAGGGTAGACAGATAAGTGCCTTTAACTAATGAATGATTTAGCAGAGAAGAAAACAAATAATCAAATAATGAAAATACAGTAAGAATTAGGAAACAGGATAGTCCTAAAGACTTTTTCCATGACTAACAAATGATAAATCTAGAAAATATACCTCTACCATCTTTTAAACTCTTCCTCCCAAAATCTATTTCTTCACTGTCCTTTTGTCTTATTTCTGTGAGCAGGGAGCCCTCTATGGCTGGTATGAGTGAGTGAAAGTCACTCAGTTGCATCCAACTCTTTGCCGCCCCATGGACTATAGCCTGCAGGCTCCTCTCTCCATAGAATTTTCCAGGCCAGAATACTGGAGTAGGTAGCTGTTACCTTCCCTAGAGGATCTTCCAAACCCAGGGATCGAACCCAGGTGTCCCATATTTCAGGTGGACTCTTTACCATCTGAGCCTCCAGGGAAGCCCAATGTCTCATATAGTTGTTCAGAATTCATCTACAAAAGTATTCAATTTCTCTAGTCTATACTGTATACGAGATGTTCTATGATTTAGTAAAACAGCAATTCCTTCAGCCTTAATGCTTTGCAGTACCTAAGATTACCTCTGAGAGCAAAAATAGCTATTGAGCTATTTAAAAACCTTTCAGTCAATTCAGAAATACTTTGGAATGTACAGTCATCCTTTGGAATCCATGGGAGATTGGTTCCAGGATATCAAAACCCACCATACCCAATTTCTACAGATACCCAAATACATGGATACTCAAGTTCCTTATGTAAAATGTCTAGTGCTATCAACTCTCCATATCTGTGGATGCAGAATGCTGACTGAAATTATAATTTGTCATTTGTCAATTCATTACAATAATGTTTTCAAAATTCTTCACACGATGTTGACTAACAATTCGCCTCATATTAGCAGTGGTACATTTACTTATCTCTTTTGCTTCGTGTGATTCAGTTACTTTTTAAACATTAACTTCACATTCTTATGGCTCCAAGGGGACAGTTAGCTAATTGATTAAAGTGGATAAAAATTTATCCATGAAAGAAATTTATAACATCATAGGATTTCTGTAAAGATGATTCTTGAAATAACATTTGTTTATTCTCACATCTAATATGAAAATGAAATCTTTATTCAATGTTTTCTGATTTTGTAAAGGAGGTTTGCTGATTTCTCACTGCCTCTCTTTCCCTCACCCCCACCAAGTAAACAAATGGAATGATTTAATGTATTTTTTCTGAAATTAAGATGAATTTTATGGCTACATCTATACCTTTCAAATTAGATAAACAAAAACACATTTTCTCTTTCTCATCAGCATTGCATTTGTTGAATTTATTGAGCTATATAGTACATCAAAAACACTACAGAGTAATCAAATGGTTTTATTTTTATAGTCCTGGACTCATAAACAAAATATGCTTTCAAAGGAAAAATACAAGAAATTATAAAAATAAAACTCATTTTCCAAGCAGTTCTTCAGGAAAACAATCACAAATATAACCATAAATAGTCCATAGGTATCCCACTATCATTGATTAGCTTCCTTGCAAAGTTCAAATGAGTACAGGACCTACTTTAAATCCTAGTGAAACTTCTACTGTAATAAACTTTGATCCTGAAAAGGAACTTTGAAAATAAAAATATTTTAGTTCTAGGTAAAAAAATAGCATGCCCCCCCCCCCCCACCCATCCACCATTAAATTCTAAATAACTCTTCCCAGGCTTTTTCCAAAAAGGCATAGCAATCATCACTACAATAGAATAGTTGTGAATTCTTTGGGCAACAGCACTGAGGTACTAGGGTAAAATTGTATTTGAAAAAATAAATTTATTTTCCTTCCCTTCTTTTCCCTCCTTTCTACTTTGCTTCATTTCCCTTTACTTATTTTCTTACTTCATTACTTCAACTTTTTTTGAGCAAGTCATAGTATAACTAGAAATCAACATGAATTAAAAGATACCAGATATTGGTGCCAATTAATCTACGTTGAAAAGCATGGCTTAATTTTTTAGAAGACCCTAGGTTCTAGAAACAAAGTTGAGACAAATGAACTTTACAGTCATAAATGTACTATATAATCTTAAGAATGACTTATGAACCAGTATTAAGGCTTATTATATATCTACAGTAATCAAGAAAATCTGACTTTGGCAGAGGGATAAATACTTAGATAAATGAGGCAGATAAGAGAACCCAGAAGAAGACCTAAAGAAATATCCTCAACTAATTTTTGACAAGGATATAAACCAATCCAATAGAGGACAGACTTTTCACACAAAATCCTATACATGAAAGTTCATAGAGGCTTTATTATAATAGCCAAATACTATAAACCACCCAAATGTCTCTCAGTGGTTGAACAGTTAAACAAGCTGGCACATACTATGTGATACTCTTCAGCAATAATAAATAAAAAAATCAGCTGCTGATATACACCATGACCTATGATAAATTTCAAGAGAATTTTTCTGATGAAAATAGTCAGTTCCAAGACTGAACATACTGGAAATGACAAAATATTAGAAACAGATCAGATTACTAATTGCCGTGTGTTAGGGTAGGATAATGAAAGAGAAGTGAGAGTGCCTATTAAAGGGCAACACAATGGTTTCTTATGGTCAAGGAACTATTTATAGTATCTTGACTGTCCTAGCGTGTACATGCTTCTGCTAAGTCGCTTCAGTCGTGTCCTACTCTGTGTGACCCCATAGACGGCAGCCCACCAGGCTCCCCTGTCCCTGGGATTCTTCAGGCAAGAACAGTGGAGTGGGTTACTATTTCCTTCTCCAATGCAGGAAAGTGAAAAGTGAAGTCGCTCAGTCGTGTCCGACTCTTCGCGACCCCATGGACTGCGGCCCCCAGGCTCCTCCGTCCATGGGATTTTCCAGGCAAGAGTACTGGAGTGGGGTGCCACTGCCTTCTCCAGAAAGGATATAGTATATACCTAAACCTATACTAATAATAAAACTGCATAAAACTAAATACACCACACAGAAACATATATCCCTATATATACAAATACACAAACACACAAATGAGTACCACTGGAGAAAATCTTTATAAGATAGTTAATAGCTGATTTTACAACTTAAATATCCCAATTGCTATATTGCAATTACTATAGGCTTACAAGTTATTCCTGTAACTGGGTAAACCTCTGTATTATTTCTTAAAAACTTCATGGGGACCTAAAATTATCTCTAAATAAAGTGACTAATTTTAAAAGAAGTTACCTGTGACTGTGTAATCCTATTTCTAGGATTTATCCACAAACGAATATAAAAGAAAATAGAAACAAATTTATTTGGCATTAGTTGGATAGCCAGACATTTAAACAAATAAACTATCCACCACAATATTGCAAAGTAATTAGCCTCTAATTTAAAAATTACTTAAAAAAATTAAAATAAAAGATAACCTAAAAAGTTATCAGAGGAGGAATGGTGCATTTACACTTCTCACCCAATGGAATTATTAACAAGTAAAAAGAATAAAATATCTTTAATGAAACGATATGGAAAGATCTGCAAGACAGATTAAGGAACACAAATTCCGTATATAGTGAGGCACCATTTATTTGGGGAAAACAGATGGCGTGGAAGAAAACTGAGTTACTAGGAAACTGGGGAATTATAGGAAAAGAATTTGCTTTTCCCTGTGTAATTGTAGCAACCATGGAAATGTGCTGCTCAGACCTGCTGGAACAAGAAGCACGGTCAAACGGTCACCTCAGATGCCACCTTCTAGATAGACAGGTAGATTCATTCACACACAGGTCATGCTTTCCTCAGATCACTCAGAGCCAAGGACTGAACCACCACGGTGGCTCTAGTAATATCTCCTCTAACAGGTAATTATTTAGTATTTCTTAAACAATTTTGGTTAGAAAAGTTCTTAACAGCCTGGCTAAGTGTTTTGTGTTTTTTTTTTTTTTCCTCAAAATTACTCTAAAATCAAAATCTTCTTACCTAATTGTCCTGAAGACTCTCTCTCTTACCATAGCTCTCTTCTCCTTTGTCCTTCATATCTGTTTTGCCTCATTAATCTTTTTCATGTCTCAGCCCATCTAAGTATCTGCTTTTTAAGAGTACCCCAACTAACACCAAATTTTATACCATAGCTACATATTAGCTGTATGACTATTAAAGTCATATATTTCAATTTAAAGTAAACATATTTATAACACTAAGTTGGTTCATAGAATTTTTTTAAACATACTTCTAAACATATTTGAGAATTCACAAATTTGCTTTGAGTAACTGCTCATTCTACCCCTCATGTAAACTTGGCAGGACTGTTAGTCAAGGTGCCCTGACCATCTCTCAAAATGATCGATTTGAGGATGACACCTCAAAGAAGTCAACTTTTAGTTGCTGCTGCTTGGACCTCCAAAAACTCCCTGGTTTCTGGGCTTCTAGAGGTTGGGCTTTCAAATTATTCTTTAAGTCTATGAGCTGCATCATTATCTTTCCAAGAACTTGATTTTTACTGGAGAAATATATAACTTTGGAGAGTAACATTTTATAAATATTAACATAATATCTTTCTAGAAAAATTAAGATATCATTGATAACTTTTTAACCTGGCATCTCACCCATTATGTCTGTGTACGTATTCAAGACCACTGAATATTCTCATGACAAAGGCTATGGAGTTAACTCGTGGGGAGCCCTGGAATCAATCTAAATAAAATACCCTTCCTCTTGTTTATCATCTTGAAGAAGAAGATTGTGCTGAATTTATCCTTATTTCTTCTGTCCTAGGAAGCCAAAACCACATAAAGTAAGCTTCATTTTTAAAAAGTTTCACACTTCAAGATTCTTATAGGTTTCACTTCCGTCAGTAGCCCACAGTCCATACACCAATGTTCTTCTTCCCCATATTGAGAAAAACTTAGCTTAGTCAATGTTTCTCATAAGTTTGACATTTTAATTAATAATAATTAATAATTAATAATAATTCTTTAAAAAGATTTATTCCTATTTTAAATATTTTTTAAATTAATGAGTGCCTACTATATGCAATATCCAAGGCACTTTACCTACATTAGTTGCAATACTAACATTACTTGTAACACAAAGTGAGATACTGTCTCACTTTAAATAGAGACTGTGGCTTACATAAGTTAAATAACTAAGCAAGGCCACTAGAAAATAAGAAGAAAAATAAGATTAAAATCAATCTCTGAATTCAACTGTCATTCTATTTCCACACCAGTAGATTACTTTTCACAAGATCTGGATACTCACTGGAAGGTTATTAATCCATTTAATCGACATTTATTGACCACCAAGATTGTAAACAGTTTTGCACTAAGCACAGTGTAGGGACTTCAGGAATCATTCCCCTTTGAAAAACAGTCTCAGATTTACCAAGTACTCAATAACTGTGAACTCTGTTGAGTTATAATTTAGTTTATTTTAAGTAGATTGCCATAAACATTTTAAATATAGATCATTTTTTTAGATACTTTCTTCCCAATAATGAGGTTTGAGAAGTAGAGTGTAATCACAGGGAAGTGAGGGGAACTATGTTGTTAGAAAGTAAGTCTATGGTGGTAAATACCAGTGAAAGCACTAGGAATTCAGCTGAGAAAAACTGGGGTAGAAAATGCCCAACATGCACTTGATGGTTGAGGAAAGGAGTAACAGGAGGAAGAAGACGGAAATTTATGAGAATTCTACAAACCAAAATCCCTTAAACTAAACACATATGACCTCTAACCTCCGTAAGTCTGATTCTATCTATAAAATAGGGGATTAATTGCTTCTGCAATCTGTGAAATCCTGTCTGGTTCCTAAACCTCCAACTTTTCAAAACTAAATAATAAGATCCATGAAGGTAGGAATTATGCTCCTTCACTGCTGTATTCCTAGCAGTCACCAAAGTATTTAGCACATAATAACCACTCAATAAACATTTAAAATAATGAACTTGAATTAATTAATGCGGATTTCAGTGTATGATTCAGATCATAAGTTGATAACATAATTAAAAAAGCATTCTAGAAATTTACTCTGGGCCTCCAAATTGCATTAATGTAAATAATATATTCATCAATTTTAGCAATTTAGATGATCTTCACATGTTTTTGATTGTGTACTTCTAAAAGTAAAATAATGTTGAGCATGAACCCCAAATACATATTTACTCACTTTAATTAGATGATGCCTGTTTGTATATTACTTATTAGTAATGTCTAGCTTTCATATTTTAGTTAATAGAAGTTTAAAAATTTTCTTCCTGCACCCTTATATACCTTGGAGCAACACAAACTCCTACATAGAGCCTCCAATATGAATTCTGGACACCAAGGCATAAAGAAGAGTTGGTTAGCTTTTTAGGATTCATTGAGTGCACAGCAGTATTATAACAGCTCCCTTCCCTATTCCTAAGGCACTGCTGCCAACATCAAAAAGAATCACCAAGTTGTCCCAACTCTGCAATGCTAGTCCAGTCAGCTATTGCTCCATTCATAATACACCCCATAGTGCAATGGAAACTGCACCAGCCTGAGAATTAGGAGTCTTGACTTAGGACTGATTAGTTGAGAAACCTTCAGCAAGGTCCTTATACCTCTGGGTTGGGGTTTATGATTTTATAAGTGACAAGAAACGATGATCAAGCCTTATGTACCTTAAGAAAGTATGAAATATAGCATCTTTATGATGTCTCTGTGGACAAAAGAGCACAACCTATTTCAAAAGAGGACTTGGTACTAGAATGTATTATTTGGCTATCGTTAAAACAGTCAAATAATTGTATCAGTTTCCTGCTGGCTTTCTTCTTTCTAAACTACAATGCCTGGTGAATAACTGGCTAGAAGTGATTCCTGCAGAAAAGTGTTTTAGAAAGAAAACTGATGGTTTGTTCTTATAATAATTATTGTTAAACATTATTAAACACTTTATCAATTTGCACATTCGATTTTTCTCTCATAATTTAGGATTTGATAAGATTTTAAGAATCTAGGTTAACAGCATCAGTATTTTCAAGCATACAGATTTATCCAAAGTTAAGTTTTTGCATAAAATTAAAAACTATTACACAAATATGCACAAACATATGTATTATCCAGTATATTCTATCAACTTAATTTAACTCTTTCAAAAGGCTTACTAGTCTTCACTTTTCTTATTATGACAAACTTGTTAAAGTGTATCTGTTTGTATTATCATATAACAATATTATAACAACCATTCATATTACACTCTGAATTTTTCAAAGTCCTTTCACATAAATTATCTCAATTTTAGTTACACAGAATTAAATATCTAGAGAACAGTAGAGAACAAATCACAAACTGGGTTTTTAGACTTACTCTCTCTAAAAACTCAACTGTGTCCTAAACTGAGCCAATTTTAATCTTGAATCTGTAGATCATATTTTATAATAACTGTTGGGGACTGAGGAACATTTATCTTATTATGTATTAATTTGTTTGAAATAAGGTGTGACCAAAAGTAACTGAAAGTGAAAGTGAAAGTGAAGTCGCTCAGCCGTGTCCGACTCTTTGGGACCCCATGGACTGTAGCCCATCAGGCTCCTCCATCCATGGGACTCTCCAGGCTAGAGTACTGAAGTGGGTTGCCATTTCCTTCTCCAAGAAAAGTAACTGAAAGCGGAATTAAAGAGATTGTTTTCTTTTTTCATAGAGGTTCACATTTCCTATTTTGATGGGAAATTTTTTTTATGCTAAAATCTTGTGGGAACATTGATCTTTTCTTTCAAAGATCATCCTTATACTTTTCATATTATACACTTCACCTTTTCAGATCTCATGTGAAAATATATACTATCACTCTACTTTGTTTTAATCCCCTGGGAAGCTACTGTTATCTTTTTCAGCCACACCTCAGTACTGCTGAGGTGTGTCTGAAATAATTTATACTATAGTCTAGGCTGCATTATTCTAACATGGGGAGACCCTGTGTATGGGTGTAATAAAGTTGGAAACAATCTTATGTTTCCCATAAAAGGGTGGAAATTTTACCTCTATAGTGAGAATTTTAAGTTTAAGCCTAAGGCTCTCAGATTTGGAATTTATACACTATAGGATCAATCATAAATTTAGTCATTTCACATTTATGTCTCTATGGGTTTTCTTTATCATCAAAGTGTTAAAAAGTTCCTCAAAAGTTTCAATAAGTTGACAGTGTTGATTGATACTCTTGCCTGATATATCAGATTCATGAAGATGTAATTTTACACCTTTTTTTTTTACATCTGCTAGATCTGAGATCAACATCAATAGGAGAGTAGCTAGACAAGAAGACAATTCTATTGTTATAACTCTTGACCTAGTAAATATGAAAAAATGTCGGGTAATCTGTATCATTTTTCTTCAGAGTAAATTTCAACTTAATGCATCTCAAAGAATTTAAACAAACTAAAAAAAAACAAGGAATGGTCACCACCATTGTTTTATATAACTGGTATAAAATTTCCTAATTATAAAATACTATATGCTTTACAGTTGAAACATATAGAAAACACTAAGTAAAACTCAAATTAAAAAAGTCAACTATACAATCATCACTCAAAGAAAATTCAGGCTCCTGCAGTAACTCTACTAACCAATTCCATTGAACAGGATCCATTAAAAGGTGTATTCTCTGCTTTCTTAGAACTTCTTTCTGATTCAAACCTTAACCCTCTCATCTAGAGTACCTCTAAAAGTCAAGGTTTTCTGTGTTTCTCTTGAGCACCCATTGCTTCCTTAGAGTTCTTGACATGTATTTAACATCCTTCACTAGCTCTCAATGCTGATGTAGACTTGCCCTCTTGTTTACTTTGCCTTAATCATTTCAACTAGTTTAGAAAAAACAGCCAAAAATATTCTCATGTCACAATCTTCTGTAGAAATCTGTAAAGATGCCACATTTTAAAAAATAAACATTAAATCAATAATTTTAGCATTTTAGAGAAAATTATTTATTAACTAAAGATGAAAAAGCCTGCTAATAAAAGGACTGATAAGCTTAATATTTTATTTATAAAGTTATATATTCATATAACTTTATTTTAAAAATTAATAAATAGATCATGCAAAATAAGTAAAATAAATATGGTAAATACAGGTGATACAAATAGTTAAAAGTCAATGAAGAACCAGAAAAAGAAACAAAAGGGGTTAGGCTAGATCATTATATATGTATATTAATTTGCTTATGTATACTCAAGGTGGTAATATGATATGCAAATTTCAGTTTTTATAATGGAAAGATTAAAAAATAGGACATATGTAATTTTTTTTTCATTTTTACACAAAAATTATCAGCAAGAGCAAAGAAAGACATTATAATCACCTATTAAAAACTTGATGAAAATGTTCTCCAAAAACCTATCTATCAATTATTACAAATTATTCCTCAGTAAGAAGTCCTGATGCTCTCCTCAGTCAAGTTTCCTGCAGTGTTTCACCTTACAATGTCTATTTTATAAGAAACTCTAAATGGATGTGTACAGTCGACTGACATCTACACGTACAGGGAAACTGAGTCATAAGGGCTTGAAGAATGTTTTAGCGAGGAAGCAGCAATGCAGACCGAAAGGACGAAAAGAGGTAATAAGTCAACAGCAGCCTTTCGGTATGGTAGTTTGAGTAAATGGAAAGTCCACTGGACTAGTAATCAAAAAACCTAGATTCTAATTTTGGCTGGAGTACTGATTATCTATGACTTGGTACAAGTAAAATGACTATCACCTTACATTTCTCAATTAGCAAATTAAGGAGACAGGACCCAAGTTCTAAGAGACTATCCTTTTACCTCTAATATATGGTCACACAAACTTTAAACCTAAAAGAGCAGGATGGATGATAAAGATGATAGGAAAAAGAATTCTATATGTACTTAAAATTTAGGAGTCCCATTGGGCTATAGTCTTCAAATTAAAGTGACAATAGCATGTTTATTTGCGGGAAACAATGAAAGTTGATTTTTTAATTCTATGAACGGAAGTTTCTGTAGCTGAACTGATTTTTTCCAATCCAACTGATAAACATATCAGTTTTAGATGGCAAATCTATTTCTACTCATGGAAAAAACATCTTAAGTCTTTTATTTTATTACAAGACAGATACATATTTAACCTAAATTCCAGCCTTTACTTTTATTACCGCCAAATGAAAGGTATATTTCCCATAAGAATGAAACTAAAACTGCTTTAGGATGAAAGTGTATGTTTCCCTTTCTTAACATCCTACTATCATACTGAGTAGACACATTAGATAAAAAGTAACTCCCTACCCCTCACCACCAAAGCTAAACACACACACATAGATGCACCATCACTTAAGTACTAAGGAGCTTGCTACTGACCTTTGTATTAATGCCATGGTTTAAAATAATTTCTAAAACTTGTTATTTTATAAAGTATTATTTTTCTACATCAGGATCGCCAAATCATTGGTACCTCACACACTATCTTGGAATTTATTTTATAATAATAAGGAAGAATAAAACTCACACCAAGAGGCTTCTCCTATATGTTCTGAAGCCATACCCAGAAAGACAAGTCTGAAAGACTTTGTGACACTAGAATAATGAAATTTTACCTTTAAATTATCAACAACATAAATTCTAAACTCATTTAGATATCTTTAATTTTTATCTTTTACCCTTGGAAAAAAATTATTAACACTTTTATTGGAATATAGTTGCTTTACAATGTTGTATAGCATCATGAACCAGCCATATATGCACACCCCCTCTCTCTTGAACCTCCCTCCCATCCTCCCATTGCACCCCACTAGATCGACACAGAGCACCAAGCTGAGCTCCTTGTGCTATAGAGCGCTTCCCACTAACAATCTACTTTACACATGTGGTGTTCATATGTCAGTGCTACTGTCTCCATTTTTGTGCCCCCTCCTTTCCCTCCTGCAACCACAAGCCTTTTCTCTATGTTTCTGCCTCTGTTACTGCTCTGTAAATGGGTTGATCTGTACCATTGTTCTATATTTCACTTATTTGTATTAGTATACAATATTTTTCTCTTTATAACTTACTTCCCTCTGTATGACAGGCTCTAGGTTCATCAACATCATTTCAACTGATTCAATTTTATTTCTTTTTATGACTGAGTAATACTACAGTGTATATATGTAGTAGTCTTCTTAATCCATCTATCCAGTTATCCATCATCTGTCAATAAACATTTAGGCTACTTCTTGGAAATAATTTTCAAGATATATTCAACATCATGGCTGGGTACTACCTCAATTTTACATAAAATTTCTAGGAAATTTTTAAAAAATCATGTAAATTTTAGAGTATTATTATGCTTATATGGCAATTCCAAAATATCATATATTATAGAATTCAGTAGGAAGTATACAGTCCTACAGAATGCAAGACATCAAAGGTACAATGTGTGAGAAACTTGGTATTAGTCAGATGCCTGCTCCATATCATTAGGAAGGTCAAATGAAGTAGCAATGTAAAAGCTACTACAGATTAAAAAGAAATCCTCTGTCATTAAAGAAAGACTAATGCTTAAAGTATTAACTAGGCATATATGGGGCTGAGCAGTGATGAACATATAAGTTCTGGCTTCCAGGATAGTAGCAGAGTTCAACTTAGTAATCTTCACAATGCCCAGACATTTATAAATATTGATTGCAACAAATTCAGTGTCAGAGAAAGTTTTAACATACTTGTATACTCTTCAATGTTTGATATCTATATCATGTATTTTTTCTTTAGTCATCATTAATAGTATTTTGTTAAGACGGTCTATTGTGTCAACCATTCTCCATCACCTATAGCCCCCCAAATTCATGTCTACTTATAATTTCAGAATGTGACCTTATTTGGACTTAAGATGTGACCAACCTAGACAGCATATTAAAAACAGAGACAATACTTTGCCAACAAAGGTCCATCTGGTCAAGGCTATGGTTTTTCCAGTAGTCATGTATAGACGTGAAAGCTGGACTAGAAAGAAAGCTGAGCGCCAAAGAATTGATGCCTTTGAACTGTGGTGTTGGAGAAGACTCTCGAGAGTCCCTTGGACTGCAAGGAGATCCAACCAGTCCATCCTAAAGGAGATCAGTCCTGGATGTTCATTGGAAGGTCTGATGTTGAAGCTGAAACTCCAATATTTTGGCCACCTTATGCAGAGAGTTGACTCATTTGAAAAGACTCTGATGCTGGGAGAGATTTGTGGCAGGAGGAGAAGGGGACGACAGAGGATGAGATGGTTCGATGGCATCACTGACACAATGGACATGGGTTTGGGTGGACTCCAGGAGTTGGTGATGGACAGGGAGGCCTGGCATCCTGTAGGTCATGGGGTCGCAAAGAGTCGGACACGACTGAGCGACTGAGCATGTGACTGTGTGTACTACTTGCTTATAGTGTATCATTATGTATGTGTGTTACATATATATATACATATATTGATATATATGTATAATGTGCAGATGTTTTAAAGACAGGGTGTACTAAAACATTTTAAATATAAAACAAAAATTAAGTTAAAATCTAAAATTAATTTTTTTTATGTTACAAAAAACCCCTAAAATTAACAATACCTGAAGGTTTTCAAAGTAACTTGAAAATGACCTGACCCTTTCCTACCCTCACCACTCCTTAGACTTTTATAAAACTGGATACTTTACTAAGGATTAGACTTTTACTTTACCAGAAGATTTACTAAGGAGACATTCATTCTTTTGCTTATGAAGAGCTGTATCTCTATATTTAAAAAAAATAAAAGGATTTACAGGATACTGTAACAAATAATTCTTCAGTGTAGACACCAACACATCTTGTTAGCTACTGGAGTGGGAAAAGGCACTGTCATTTATAAAAATAATTGTGGGGAAGAAATCAAGGGCTTGGATAAGGTGTGAAAGCAGGAAGAAATGGAGAGACAAGCAAAGAAAGGGAAAGGAAAAACAGTAAAAGGCAAGGGAAAGAAGAATAAAGAAGGTAGGAAGAAAATGGGAGGAAAAGAAGGAATAAAGGAGAACTAAAGAGAAGGGAGAAAGCAGTATAAGCACTCAAATAGTAAATATTTGTCTCTATTTTTTAAAGAAAGGCAGATAGAAAAAGGAACTGTCATATTTAAGATTAGCCAGTTAGGATCTCCATTATGTTTAACTGAAGGCAGACACTAGAAGACAAGGTAATTACAGGTAATACTTGAACCTACACAATAAATGCATATTAGATTCTCTGTGCAACACAGGATTGACTCTTCATGGTAACAGAAGGAAATTGTAAATATTGAAACCAGTGATTTTCAAAGTTTGGTCCTCAGGATCTGCAACATCATCACTAGGGAACTTATTAGAAAGTAAATTCTTAGGTTCCACAGGTCACCCACCAAATCAGGAAACTCTAGGAGCTAGGTCCAGAAATCCATGTTTTACCAAGCCCTCCTGGTGATTCGGATGCATGCTCATGCTTAAAAACCTCTGGTTTAAACCACACTTTTTCAGGCAGAGCACTCTGCATGCTTTGTTCAGACAAAAGAATGATCATGTTTCCTGAGGCATCACAGTATACAAATTAATTTATATCAATACAAACGAGGGCTAGTGAACCAACTATTCTAAGACTGAAAACCTGAAGCTACAGATGTATTCTTTCTCCTCTCATATTTCAAAAAGCATGAACTCATTTGCAGCCACATTTTCTAATTGTTTTCTGCCCAACATCCTAAACTCTATCAAGGTCCTACAGTCAAGGCCTCTAAGGGACAGAGTTCTATTAGGGAAGTGTCTTGAGACATATGGAAATCTCTGAATTTCCATATGGTTCACACTTTGAGGATTCAGGACTATAATCCCCCTGGAATACAGGACAGAAATGTCCTACCATGAGACAAAAGTCAAGCCCTTTTATCTCAGGACTGATAAGCAGCTAAAAACCTAGATGACAAAGAACATGCATTTCTTCAACATGATATTTAAAAGAAGCTGTTAAGCTATTTCAGAAAAATTATTGCTGATGCCCCTTTTGACCACAGCTGTAAACTAGTATTACGCAAGATCTGAATCACACTTTTTCTTTAAAACTGATGGTTAAATTTTAAGTAATCTTGAAGTTAGTTGTTACAGCTATTTATTTAAAATTATGTTAAACACAGCATTAAAAACAAAAGTAACATAGACTGAAAGATCCTTGCTTCACAAATATTTTACTTAATCATATGCTTTTCTATGATTTAAGGTCATCTACATCAATTGCCATGAAATCAGAAGACGTTTGCTTCTTGGCAGGAAAGTTATGACAAACTCAGACAGTGTGCTGAAAAGCAGAGACATTACTCTGCTGACAAAGGTTCATATAGTCAAATCTATGGTCTTCCCAGAGGTCACATATGGGTGTGAGAGCTGGATCATAAAGAAGGTAGAGCGTCGAAGAATTGATGCCTTTAAACTGTGGTGCTGAAGAAGACTCCTGAGAGTCCCTCGGGCAGCAAGGAGATTAAACCAGTCAATCTTAAGGGAAATCAACCCTGAATATTCATAGGAAGGACTGATGCTGAAGCTGAAACTCCAGTATTATGGGATTTCTGATGCAAATAGCTGACTCATTAGAAAAGTCCCTGATGCTGGGAAAGATTGAGAGCAGAAGACGACGGAGCCAGAGGATGGATAGGACCACCAATGCAATGGAGTTGAACTTGTGCAAACTTAGGGAGATGGTGAGGGACAGAGAGTCCTTGCATGCTGCAGTCCATGGGAGTACAGAGAGTCGGTCACGACTGGGTAATTGGACAACAACAACATCATTATCTGTACATCCCTGGCCATAACTGAAGATTTCTAGAAGTCTTATCAAAAGCTCCTTTTGAAGAACAGACAGCAGATACTGAAAAAATTACTATAAAGTTGAGAAAATGTCATGTAGGTCATATAAGCCAAAGTTAGTTGAAGATATTTAACTGATTATGAAATTTAAAAATTCACATTTTAAAAATTTAACAAAAAACTTAGTGTGCAAAGGAAAGGGTGAATAGCTAATATGCATTTTTTTCAACTCTAGGGTTTTTTTTTTCTTGTGTTTAATAAAGTTCAGACAGAACTATATTACTTTCTTTTCACAGATTTTCATCCATTTGTTTCTCCCTATTTTAGTGGCTCAGACAGTGAAGAATCTGCCTGCAATGCAGGAGACCAGATTTGATCTCTGGGTCGGGAAGATCCCCTGGAGAAAGGAATGGTTACCACTTCAGCATTCTTGTCTGAAGAATTCCATAGATAGAGGAGTCTTTTGTGCTACAGACCATGGGGTTGCAAAGAGTCAAACACGACTGAGCAACTAAGCATGCATGATAATACTTTCATTCACTTTGAGCTTTACTTTTGCACTCTCTTTTCTGAATATATATAAAATGTCCTTTTGAGTATGAACTCTACTAGTTAATGTGAAATAATTGGTTTCTTTTTGTCAACCTTTTAAATAGGAAAAATAAAAGGAGAGGGCACAATGAAATTATTGAAGCAATTGAACCTGCATGTTTCATACTCAAATTAGTATTGTTAGGTGACTCTCTGTGAAGATACGATCTCCAGCCTTGAGAAATTTGTATTGTGAAATGGTTTCTTTATCAGTGAGGTTAATGAAGATGTCAGCAAATGGGATGAGGCCTTGCCAAATGGAATTACTTTCACCTCCAATCCAACTTGGAAAAAGTGTTAATCAGTATAATAATCTTATCAGCAGCTGAGAAGGAGGTTTTGGATGTGGTCATTTCTATTCCTCAATAGAAAGCCCTGAAAAGATAATTATTCTCAAAATCTATATTATCTATACTATGAAAATCTCTTTTCTAAAGTACAGACCTTTGTAAAACAAAGACAAAATGGGTTGATGGGTCAGAAAGAGTTTTGAAAGAAGAATTTAGATAGGAACATATCTAAAGTATTTTTAAACTTTTCTGGAGAATTCAAGGCATGACCAAAAAAAGTATATATCAACTAAACATAATCATAGAAATAGAGTCATCATATCATAGAAACATAATTACTTAATTGAACAGGATCAACACCACAGCAGAAAACTACATGCTTGCTGAGAATATCAACGTGTAAAATAAAAGCAAAAGCTATAAAGTTTACTATCTGGTATGGTCTGCATATAAAAAATGAATGGCAACCCATACATAATGCTGTAAGTAAAAATGAATTCTAATAGACTAAAGGTCTCAATCTTAAAGGTAAAATGATAAGGAGTTCCAGAAAATAAAATAGCAGGACATCTTCCTGATATATAGTAGCCCAAGATTTTTCAGTAAGACATGTAACCATTCAACCATAAAGGGAATAATTAATCATTTGGATTTCATGAAAAAAAAAAAAAAACCCAAATCTCTGTTCATAAACAAAATCAATACAAAAGAGTAAAAAGATAAGACACAATTAAGATTTTGGAGTTGCATATAAAAAATGAAGACTATTACCAAAATATGCAAAGGGTTCCTATAAATCAATAAAGTAAAAATGAAGTCGTTCAGTCGTGTCTGATTCTTTGTGACCCCATGGACTGTAGCCTGCCAGGCTCCTCCACCCATGGGATTTTCCAGGCAAGAATACTGGAGTGGGTTGCCATTTCCTTCTTTAGGGGATCTTCCCAACTCAGGGATCGAATCCTGGTCTCCCACACCTCAGGCAGACTCTACTATCTGAGCCACCAGGGAAGCCCACATAAATCAATAATAGAAGATAAAAACCTAATTTTTAAAAAAATGGGCAAAAGCTTTAAGTATTTCCCAGAGAAGGCGTGCTGATCTCCAATAAATTTGTGCAAAGGCACTTAACATGTTCAGTTATTAGGGAAATGTAAATTTAAAACTACAAAAGATAAAAGGATACTGTTACATAACAATCAGAATAAAAATTAAAAGACTGCCAATAGCAAGTAAAATGTGGAGTAACTAGAATTCTCATGTACTACTTTTATTTCCTTTTTTTTTTTTTTCAGATGCTTCTGATGAGAGTATAAATTGGTACAACTATTTTGGAAAACTCACAGTGTTTACTAAAGTTCAACATAACAGTACACTGTATGTGTGTAAGTTGCTTCAGTTGTGTTCGACTCTTTGTGACCCTATGGACCATAGCCTGCCAGGCTCCTCTGTGCATGAGATTTTCCAGGCATGAATACTAGAGTGGGTTGCCATGACCTTCTCCAGGGGATCTTCCTGACCCAGGGACTGAACCTGCATATCTTACGTCTCTTGTATTGGCAGTCAGTTTCTTCATTGCTAGTGCCACCTGGGAAGCCCAACAATCTGGCAATTCTGCTCCTAAGTAGTTGCTAATAGAAATGTATACAAATATCCCCAAAATATAATTATGAGTGCCTCTTGATGAAAGTGAAAGAGGAGAGTGAAAAAGTTGGCTTAAAACTCAGTGTTCATAAAACTAAAATCATGGCATCCGGTTCCATCACTTCATGGCAAATAGAAGGGGAAACAATGGAAACAGTGACAGCGACTTTATTTTGGGGGGCTCCAAAATCACTGCAGATGGTGACTCAGTTCAGTTCAGTTGCTCAGTCATGTCAGATTCTTTGCAACCCCATGGACTGCAGCATGCCCAGCTTCCCTGTCCATCACCAAATCCTGAAGCTTGCTCAAGTTCATGTCCATTGAGTCAGTGATGCAATCCAACCATCTACAGATGGTGACTGCAGCCATGAAATTAAAAGACGCTTGCTCCTTAGAAGAAAAGCTGTGACAAACCTAGACAGCATATTAAAGAGCAGAGACATTACTTTGCCATCAAAGGTCTGTCTACTCAAGGCTATGGTTTTTCCAGTAGTCTTGTATGGATGTGAGAGTTGGACTATAAAGAAAGCTGAGCACCAAAGAATTGATGCTGTTGAACTGTGGTATTGGAGGAGACTCTTGAGAGTCCCTTGGACTGCAAGGAGATCCAACCAGTCACTCCTAAAAGAAGTCAGTCATGAATATTCATTGGAAGGACTGATGCTGAAGCTGAAACTCCAATACTTTGGCTACCTGATGTGAAGAACTGACTCACTTAAGACCCTGATGCTGGGAAAGATTGAAGGCAGGAGGAGAAGGTGACAACAGAGGACAATATGGTTGGCTGGCTTCACCAACTCAATGGACATGAGTTTGAGCAAACCAGGTTGGGACAGGGAAGCCTGGCATGCGGCAGTCAGTCCATGGGGTTGCAAAGCGTTGGACACAACTGAGCAACTAAACTTGGCAACATTATCCATAATTGCCTTCAACTGAAAATAACTCAGATGCTCAAAAACATTAGAATAGATAAACAAATTGGCGGTATGCCCACATAATCAAATACCATAAATCAAAATAAGATATTGTACTGATGAATATAATAGCATGAATGTTTCACAAAAGCGAGACACAAAAGAGTAAGTACTTATTTAATTTCACATGTATCAGGTCAAGAAGAGGAAGAACTAATCATGATAAGAGACATCAGAATACTGCTAATTTCTGGAGTGTAAGCTTGAAGCAGTGATTGAGAGATAGATTAAGGGAACACTAGTAATTTGCACATTTTGATCTAGGAGCTGCTTAAATGTGTGTGCTTGCTGTGTTAAATTTTATTGAAGTATACACAGGATTTGAGCACTTTATATATTTTGTATTTAAATGTGAAATTGCCAGTTAAATAGAAAAAAAGTTAAGAAAATGCATTTAGATTATAGGAAAACTATAATGAACTTTGAGGAAAACTTTAAGAAAAAATATGTAAGAAGATAGTTATCTTCCATCTGGAAAATTAATGATACAAGAGTGAATGCAAACTGATCATTTGAAATAGGTTGAGTGCTTTGGTGTTCTTTAATATGCTTTGAAATAGAAAAGGTGCAATATTTATTTCCTTGTTCTAGAGACTAAATCTAGAAGTAATATAAATTACTTACATAAGCAATAAGGAGAAGCTTTTATCATCACATATAACAAGAAAACTTGAAATAGAGATTTCCCAATCTTAGTAAATTTATCAGTTGAATAACAATCAATAACTCAGTTTTATTCCATTTTTCCATATACTCATGTTGGTTTACAGCTTGAAGACTGAAACCACCCTGAGGAGTGGTGGTTTAAAACTAGATTCACAGTGTAATACTAAAGAGAGATCTTATCTCTCTTAGGAAGGGAATGTACAAACTCTTCTCTTAACAAGGGGAATGCTCGCAACAAAAATACTCGCACATATACCATACACACATGTAAGGATGAACTCTTAAATATCCCAAAAAACTCCCCCACTAACAGGGTATGAGCCTTTCCAAGCACCGTCTTATCCCTTGTACAAATTTCTTTTTAGTAAAACACATTTCTTCCTTGGAAGTTCCATCTCTCTACAAGGTATTAAACCTTGCTAATATATTAAACTAGACTATTAAAATTAGCAGGTGCTAGTTCAATACCTCGGAGAAGAAAAGGGCAACCCACTCCAGTACTCTTGCCTGGAAAATCCCATGGATGGAGGAGCCTGGTAGGCTGCAGTCCATGGGGTTGTGAAGAGTTGGACATGACTGAGTGACTTCACTTTCACTTTTCACTTTCCTGCATTGGAGAAGGAAATGGCAACCCACTCCAGTATTCTTGCCTGGAGAATCCCAGGAACAGAGGAGCCTGGTGGGCTGCCATCTATGGGGTCACACAGAGTCGGACATGACTGAAGTGAGTTAGCAGCAGCAGCAGCAGTTCAATACCTGGGTTAGGAAGATTCCCTGCAGAAGGATATGGCAATCTACTCCAGTATTCTTGCCTGGGAAGTCTCATGGACAGAGGAGCCTAGCGGGCTACAGTCCACAGGTCACAAAAGAGTTCGATACAACGAAGTGACTAAATGACAACAACGAAACAAATTTACATGTAATTTTCATAAAAACCCTATGAAGTAAGATAGGTAAAACTGAAGTGAAGCTCAGAGGGGCTAAGTGTCATTTCCAAGGTCACACAGCTTAATATGGATAACTCAGAAATTTAAGCTCTGCTCTTTCAAAGATAAAATCCTAAATCAGGGGCCAACAGATTTATTTCAAAAGTGATAATTAGTATTTTAGGTTCTGTTAACTAAATAGTCTCTGTTAAAACCATTCAGTTCTGTATCATAGCATGGAAATAGCAATAGACAGCATGCTGCTGCTGCTGCTGCCAAGTCGCTTCAGTCGTGTCCGACTCTGTGCCACCCCACAGATGGCAGCCCACCAGGCTCCCCCGTCCCTGGGATTCTCCAGGAAAGAACACTGAAGTGGGTTGCCATTTCCTTCTCCAATGCATGGAAGTGAAACGTGAAAGTGAAGTCGTTCAGTTGTGTCTGACTCTTAGCGACCCCATGGATAGCATATAAACTAATGAATATAGTTGTGCCTCATAAATCTTTATTTATAAAAAATGGTGATGTTTTACCTGATGTACTAAAGAGGAAACAATAAAATGAATTTTGGTTGCAAAATGCTCTACAAAATTATTGACCTAGACTCCTCAAAGATGTATTGGGCACAAAGAATGGTCCAAATGAAAGGGAAACTCCTTATTGTCAAATTCAGACTTAAATTGAAGAACGTAGGGAAAACCACTAGTACATTCAGGTATGACCTAAATCAAATCCCTTATTATTATACAGTGGAAGTGAGAAATTGATTTAAGGGACTATATCTGATAGACAGAGTGCCTGATGAACTATGGAAAGAGGTTCATGACATTGTACAGGAGACAGGGATCAAGACCATCCCCAAGAAAAAGAAATACAAAAAAGCAAAATGGCTGTCTGAGGAGGCCTTGCAAATAGCTGTGAAAAGAAGAGAAACAAAAAGCAAAGGAGAAAAGGAAATCTATATCCATTTGAATACAGAGTTCCAAAGAACAGCAAGGAGAGATAAGAAAGCCTTCGTCAGTGATCAATGCAAAGAAATAGGTGAAAACAATAGAATGGGAAAAAATAGAAATCTCTTCAAGAAAATTAGAGATACCAGGGAACATTTCATGCAAAGATGGGCTCAATAAAGGACAGAAATGCTATGAACCTAACAGAAGCAGAAGATATTACGAAGAGGTAGCAAGAATACACAGAAGAACTGTAACAAAAAAGATCTTCACAATCCAGATAATCATGATGGTGTGATCACTCACCTAGAGCAGACATCACCTAGAGCTTCACATGGAATGTGAAATCAAGTGGGCTTTAGGAAGCATCACTATAAACAAAGCTAGTAGAGGTGATGGAATTCTAGTTGAGCTATTTTAAATGCTAAAAGACGATGCTGTGAAAGTGCTGCACTCAATATGCCAGCAAATTTGGAAAACTCAGCAGTGGCCACTGGACTAGAAAAGGTCAGTCTTCATTCCAGTCCCAAAGAAAGGCAATGCCAAAGAATGCTCAAACTACTGCACAATTGCACTCATTTCACACACTAGTAAAGTAATACTCAAAATTCTCCAAGCCATGCTTCAGCAATATATGAACCATGAACTTCCAGAGATTCAAGCTGGTTTTAGAAAAGGCAGAGGAACCAGAGGTTCCTGGACCATCGAAAAAGCAAGAGAGTTCCAGAAAAACATCTATTTCTTCTTGATTGACTATGCCAAAGCCTTTGACTGTGTGGACCACAATAAACTGTGGAAAATTCTGAAAGAGATGGGAATACCACACGACCTACCTGCCTTTTGAGAAATCTGTATGCAGGTCAGGAACAACAGTTAGAACTGGACATGGAACAACAGACTGGTTCCAAATAGGAAAAGGAGTACGTCAAGGATGTATATTGTCACCCTGCTTATTTACTTCTATGCAGAGTACATCATGAGAAATACTGGGCTGGAGGAAGCACAAACTCGAATCAAGATTGCTGGGAGAAATATCAGTAACCTCAGATATGCAGATGACACCACCTTTACAGCAGAGAGTAAAGAAGAACTAAAGAGCCTCTTGATGAAAGTGAAAGAGGAGAGTGAAAAAGTTGGCTTAAAGCTCAACATTCAGAAAACTAAGATCATGGCATCTGGTCCCATCACTTCATGGGAAATAGATGGGGAAACAGTGGAAACACTGTCAGACTTTATTTTTGGGGCTCCAAAATCACTGCAGATGGTGACTGCAGCCATGAAATTAAAAGATGCTTACTCCTTGGAAGAAAAGCTATGAACAACCTAGATAGCATATTCAAAAGCAGAGCCATTACTTTGCCAACAAAGGTCCATCTAGCCAAGGTTATGGTTTTTCCAGTGGTTGGTCATGTATGGATGTGAGAGTTGGACTGTGAAGAAAGCTGAGTGCCGAAGAAATGATGCTTTTGAATTGTGGTGTTGGAGAAGACTCTTCAGAGTCCCTTGGACTGCAAGAAGATCCAATCAGTCTATCCTAAAGGAGATCAGTCCTGGGTATTCCTTGGACAGAATGATGTTAAAGTTGAAACTCCAATACTTTGGCCACCTTATGCAAAGAGCTGACTCATTTGAAAAGACCCTGATGCTGGGAGGGATTGGGGGCAGGAGGAGAAGGGGACAACAGAGGATGAGATGGTTGGATGCCATCACTGACTGAATGGACATGAGTTTGGGTAAAGTCCAGGAGTTGGTGATGGACAGTGAGGCCTGGCATGCTGCATTCCATGGGGTTGCAAAGAGTTGGATACAACTGAGTGACTGAACTGAACTAAAACAGACATGAGAAGTGAAAGCAATGCATAATCCTTGATTGAATTCTTCATGAATGAATTTTTTAAAATACTGGGCAATTTGTAGACTGTTATATCTGAATATGGACTGTATAAGATATAATTTACTAAGCTGATACTAAATTTATTGGGTAGAGAAGTGTTCTGACTCTGTTTTTAAAAAGTTTTATTTTTCTTTGGAGATACAGCTTGTTGTGCTGCAGTCCTTGGAGTCACAAAGAGTTTGACTGAACTTAGTGACTAAACCAGAACAGACTAAAGTACTGGAGTGGGGGGAAGAAAGGAAAAGAATAGGAATGAAAAGGGAAGGGAAGGGAGAAAAAGAGGGAGGGCGGAAAGAAGGACGGAATGAGGAAGGAAGAAAAGTACTGGGTCATGTTGGTCCCATGACCATAGTTTGCTGATACTCTCCTTAAATTTTTTAATAGTCTGGGTATCCACCACATATCTTTAAGATAACACTGCTTACAAGAGTTTCATTTATTTATTTTCGAACACTAAGTGTAAGAAGATCAAAAGGGTCTAATTTTGACCAACTCCAGTGGTCAATCTCCATGTTGCCCTCAATTCGGTAGAATTTTAGATAAGTTTCTTACTGAGTTTCTTTCATTGACCTTTTTCTTAGAGCAGTTAGTTTAGAAAAATGTGCAATTGTAATTTCTTTCTCTGCCCCTTTGAGATGTTAATCTTCTACAGTCCAGGGATGTCTTTGTCAAGAACCTGGGAGCCAGCAAATCCCTTTGAAATGTAATCATCAAGAAGAGAGTGCCTCTATCCTCCAGTCTCTGGGTGAGAGCAGGGGCTTAAATTTGATATACATCAATTAGCAAATCCTGAGAGCCTAATCACAATGACCAACTTACTCCCTAACATCCTCTAGTACTTTTCCACTAGCTCATCCAAAGCTTCAAAAATCTCCAGCCTTTTGTTTCATGGAGTGCAACCTTTTTTCCTTATGGCAATAGTCTTGAATAAAGTTTTCCTTCACATTTGTAACCAGTACCCAGTGCAATTTCTTTCTTTTGCTCTATATGCCAGAATATCAATGGCTATTAGGTCTCAAACAACCAGGTTTGGGTCAATTAGTAATTGTGATTCAACAGTATTGTAATTAATTTTATAATGTGTTTCTGTTTGTATTTGAATCCTTCATGAAAGTAGGCATTAAGAAAGACATCAAGCATAGCAAAATAGATTTGAATGAAATCTACCTGTGCCTTCAAGTTACATCTAATCTTTAAAACACTAAAGTTGCATTTTCTGAATCACTATTCATGAGCAGAAAGTGATGAGCATCATCTGCTTCCCAGAGAAGGCATCTTCATTTTCTTAAAGGGTGAGTTTAATATGACACCCTGGGAAATTCTGGTTAAATATTTAAGGATGATCAGGCCTTCCTTACTTTGGCCACCTGATGTGAAGTGCAGACTCATTGGAAAATACCCTGATGGTGGGAAAGACTGAGGGCAGGAGGAGACAGGGGGACAGAGGATGAGGTGATTGAATAGCATCACCACCTCAGTGGACATGAATTTGAGTAAACTCTGGCAGACAAAGAAGGACAGGCAAGCTTGTGCTACAGTGCATGGGGTCACAGAGAATCAGACACAACTTAGTAAATGAACAAGGCTTTCCTTTGTTCACTATTTCCTGACATATCTTCCCTGATATACGGACTGAAGGTCTAACCCTTGAAAAAGAGCCAGAAGCAAATTATATTCTACTAGTGGGCCTTATTTACCAAAGACAAAAAAACCACAATCCCCATCTAGGATTATGGAGCTCTAAATCTCATTTGGGCCTCCCCCTTGTGGTTCAGCTGGTAAGGAATCCACCTGCAACGCGGGAGACCTGGATTCAGTCCCTGGGTTGGGAAGGTCCCTTGGAGAAGGGAAACGCTACCCACTCCAGTATTCTGGCCTGGAGAATTCCATATGGGGTCTTAAAGAGTCAGACATGACTGAGTGACTTTCACTTGTAAAAATTTTTTTGATTCCCTGGTGGCTCAGACAGTAAAGAATCTGCATGTAACGTGGGAGACTGGACCTCAGTCCCTGGGTCTGGAACATCCCCTGGAGAAGGAAATGACAACCCACTCCAGTATTCTTGCCTGGAAAACCCCATGGACAGAGGAGTCACAAAGTGTTGGACATGACTGAGCGGCTTTACTTTCACTTTTCAAATCTTATTTACTTAAATGCTTTAGTTTCAAGAAAGTTAGAGAACACTGATTTTTTATGATCACCTTATCCTTGTGCCAACCTTGGAGTTTTTTATTTGCTTGTGCTCTTTTCCCTGAAGTCTGATGTGATGTTTTTAAAAGGTGGAGGTGGTGATAGAGGGGATCTAAAGGACAGGAACTATAAAGTAGATAGAATGAACACATTAAATATGTCTCTGCAATGCACCAAAAGTCAGCCAAGAGTTGAGTAGCAGCTGAAAGTCACTATCCAAACCTTGAGTCCAGAATACGGATCATGTCTACCTGAAGGAAAAGGTGGCCCTTCTCTCCTAAGGCATCCTTTATTCTCCTAACCATGCTCCCTAGAACCATAAATGTCTAGAAGGGGAGCTCTTCTAATCTGTCCTTTTTCTAGAGAAATCTCTCTCCTTCTCTCTCTTATTTTCTTAATAACAACAAATAGTGAATATAACTCTGGACTTAGACAAGAAGCCTAGTATTTCTCGACTCAACTATACTCTGAATTTATGCCATGGAATGATTATACAGTGCGGATTTAAAAGAAAAAGAAATAGTAAAGAGTTCAGAAACCTGAGTCATCATTCTGATTTTTCCAACAGTGCCCCAAACAACTTTATACTTGATTCTTAAACTCCTTTAGCTACAAAATATGATGACACTGAAGCCAGAGGTCCACAGCAGTACAGATTAAATGAAATGACAGATGAAAAAAAATGGTTTGAAAATGTTGCAAACATCATCTAAATGCAAAGCATGACTGCTAGGCAAGGAGATTTAGTTGTTTTGTTTTGTTCTTTATGACATACTTTTTTGATTCTAGTCTTTTTTTTTCTTTGTCTGCTTCACATCATCTCCTCCCTCCCTTCTCCCATGTAGCATTAAGGGCTTAATAACTACAGTCACTTTTCCCATCAGTAGTCACAGAATGTTTAAGTTTCTTGTTGATTTTCTTCTTAATTTAATTAGAATTTTAATGGAATAATTGCAACTTTACATACTCTGCATAGTGATTTAGAGGATTACGTTTACTCGGAGGATTTTTTTAAGTCTCTGGAGGAGAACAGACAATAAACAAAAATGAATAAAATCATTACAGCAATTTATTGAGAATAGTAAAAAGGAAAATGCTTCTGAAATTCCACTTGAACATCAACGTGTTGGGTGTTCTTAAAAATCCTCAACAAAGCCATTCAGTCATTTATTCTGAAAGTATAAGAGAAGTATAAAAATCTCCTGAGCCTTACCATTTTGCTTGTCTAATCATCTATTCCATATTCTTCCCAAACTGAGAAACTTGATCAAAACCTCTAAGGTATTGTTTTCCTTCACATTCTTGTTCTGTAATTCCCTCCCTTGGTGAGGGATTAATTAATTTTCTTGTTGGTACTTTACTTGAATATTCTTTTGAACTAGGAAGCATCAGTGTATATAATACACACATATAGTAACTTTGTACACTATAAAACATCATTTAAGTTATTTTGATACATGTAGTGATGTTGAAGGTCAACATAGAAATTGTATCATTTTTTTTTAACAACACATGCACATCCTGATCTCTTACCAGCTTGCTATGCCCTAGGATGAATACTTTATCTACATTATATCATTTAATTCTCAAAATAGCCCTATAAGAAGTAGTTAATCTTACTATTTTATGCAAAAAATGAATGAAATTTGATAATTTGTAGACATGTGGATGGACCTAGAGACTGTCATACAGAATGAAGTCAGAAAGAGAAAAACAAATAACACATACTGTGTGGAATCTTAAAAAAAAACTTATATATAGATGATCTTATTTACAAAGCAGAGATAAGGACACAAACATAAAGAACAAATGTATGGACACCAAGGGAGAACGGCAGAGATGAGATAAATTGGGAGACTGGGACTGACATAGATACACTAATGATGCTATGTATAAAATATATAACTAATGAGAACTTACTGTGTAGCACAGGGAACTCTACACAAGGCCCTGTGGTGACCTGAATGGGAAGGAAATCCAAAAAAGAGGGGATATATGTATATATGCAGCTGAGTCACTTTGCTGTACAGTAGAAACCAACACATCATAAAGCTAGTATAATTCAATAAAAAAATTTTAAATGACATAGAGAAGATCATTGGATAAAATGTTTAGACTCTTAAGAATCACTTAGTAAAGCAATTTGCACTGTCACTTTCTCCAGATTATACTAGTGGATATAGCCTATGGGGTCAACATGTACTGGAACCCTGAGTTCTACCCAAAATCCCTCACTTCAACCCCACCTACTCAAACTTACTTCACCTCATTGAGCCTCAACGTCTTTTCTGTCAACTAAAGTAAAGGGGTTTCATGATATTTCATGTTCCTCTCAGAAAAGTCCATGAGTCAATGGGGACTGTGCCTACAACTTCTTTAAAAAATCTGTTTAAAATGTTTGATTTTCCTTTTTTGTATCTTACAAACTAAGCACAAAAGTTTTATAAGCCTAAATTATCATGTATACATTTTCAGAAAACTCCATAGACTTTATTTCCACAGATTGATTCTTTGTTTTCATGAAAATTAAAATGGAAAGCAGCTCATATTTGCAAGTTAGACTTCCAATTACAGACTTTGTAATGCAAATTTGAAGTTCAATTCTAGAAAAGAAAAGGATAAAAAGGAGAACCAAGGCTTTAAAAAAGAAAGATTCCTTTTTGCCTTCTTCAATATAATGATTTCTGGAAAGCAAAATAAGTAACAGAATACTGTCTGGTATTCTTGCCTGGAGAATCCAATGGACAGAGGAGCCTGGTGGGCTACAGTCCATAGGGTTGCAAAGACTCAGACAGGAGTGAAGAGACTGAGAATGCATGCATGCATGCAAACTGACTTATCTTCACTTTCTTTTATTCAGATTCCACTCAGTTGCTTTCTCTAGCATGTTGCAGTTGGATATGGCAAATTCATTTTTTGCATGTTTCATTTCTTACAATAATTTTTTTTTTAAAAAAAGAATGAGTATATTTTCTTAAAGAAGTTAAGAAACTGTGCTGTTTTTGTAGAGGGGTAACCAAAACTGCAGAGGGGTAACAAAAAAGATCTTCACAACCAAGATAATCACGATGGTGTGATCATTCACCTAGAGCCAGACATCCTGGAATGTGAAGTCAAGTGGACCTTAGAAAGCATCACTATGAACAAAGCTAGTGGAGGTGGTGGAATTCCAGTTGAGCTATTTCAAATCCTGAAAGATGATGCTGTGAAAGTGCTGCACTCAATATGCCAGCAAATTTGGAAAAGTCAGCAGTGGCCACAGAACTGGAAAAGGTCAGTTTTTATTCTAATCCCAAAGAAAGGCAATGCCAAAGAATACTCAAACTACCGCATAATTGCACTTATCTCACACGCTAGTAAAGTAATGCTCAAAATTCTCCAAGCCAGGCTTCAGCAATACATGAACCATGAACTTCCAGATGTTCAAGCTGGTTTTTAAAAGGCAGAGGAACCAGAGATCAAACTGCCAACATCCGTTGGATCATGGAAAAAGCAAGAGAGCTCTAGAAAAATATCTATTTCTGCTTTATTGACTATGCCAAAGCCTTTGACTGTGTGGACCACAATAAACTGTGGAAAATTCTGAAAGAGATGGGAATACAGACCACCTGACCTGCCTCTTGAGAAACCTATATGCAGGTCAGGAAACAACAGTTAGAACTGGTCATGGAACAACAGACTGGTTCCAAATAGGAAAAGGAGTCTGTCAAGGCTGTATATTGTCACCCTGCTTATTTAACTGATATGCAGAGTACATCATGAGAAACGCTGGGCTGGAAGAAGCACAAGCTAAAATCAAGATTACCGGGAGAAATATCAATAACCTCAGATATGCAGATGATACCACCCTTATAGCAGAAAGTGAAGAGGAACTAAAAAGCCTCTTGATGAAAGTGAAAGAGGAGAGTGAAAATGTTGGCGTAAAGCTCAACATTCAAAAAACTAAGATCATCGCATCTGGTCCCATCACTTCATGGGAAATAGATGGGGAAACAGTGGAAACAGTGTCAGACTTTATTTTTTGGGCTCCAAAATCACTGCAGATGGTGACTGCAGCCATGAAACTAAAAGATGCTTACTCCTTGGAAGAAAAGCTATGAACAACCTATATAGTACATCGAAAAGCAGAGACATTACTTTGCCAACAAAGGTCCTTCTCGTCAAGGCTATGGTTTTTCCAGTGGTCATGTATAGATGTGAGAGTTGGACTGTGAAGAAAGCTGAATGCCAAAGATTGATGCTTTTGAACTGTGGTATTGGAGAAGACTCTTGAGAGTCCCTTGGACTGCAAGGAGATACAATCAGTCCATTCTAATGGAGATCAGCCCTGGATATTCGTTGGAAGGAATGATGCTGAAGCTGAAACTCCATTACTTTGGCCGCCTCATGCGAAGAGTTGACTCATTGGAAAGGACTCTGATGCTGGGAGAGATTGGGGGTGGGAGGAAAAGGGGACAGCAGAGGATGAGATGGCTGGATGGCATCACTGACTCGATGGACGTGAGTTTGAGTGAACTCTGGTAGTTGATGATAGACAGGGAGGCCTGGTATGCTGTGATTCATGGGGTTGCAAAGAGTTGGACACGACTGAGTGACTGAACTAAACTGAACTGAATCAAAACTGAGTAATAGAAGGCTAATAGAAATTACTGGGCTTCCCGCATGGCTCAGGGGTAAAGAATCTGCCTGCACTGCAGGAGCCGAAGGAAATGCAGATTCAGTTCCATTCCTGGGTTGGAAAGATCTCCTGGAGGAGGAAATGGGAACCCACTCCAGTATTCTTCCTGAAGAATCCCATGAACAGAAGAGCCTGGAGGGCTACAGTCCATAGAGTCCCAAAAGTTGAACATGACTAAATTGACTCAGCACACACACAATAGAAATTACTATGTATTAAGCACTTTGCTAAAAGCAAAGTGTAACTTTTTATTCAGAATGAGTAAAATCAATGTCCCTGGCAGTAAGACAGCAGAATCAAGCTCTGTCCTCTGCCTGTGTATTCCACTTTCATGCAGTACCTTACATCTGGCAGTCAGCAGTCTGCGCAAACAGAAACAACTAACTCTGTCAACTTCACGCCCTCCATCTCCAAGACTGCTTTCCAAAGGATCAGCAGTTGGATAAATTCTGATGGTAAGACTTCTAGGTCATTTTTTATACCCTCCTTCTTCTCATTAACTTCTCCTTCATCAGGTCTCATGGACCTTCTGTAATCCTTAATATCAGGAAGAAACCTAGTAAATTATTCTTGGTCAGCCATTTTCACTTGGGCAATTCCTATTTATTATTATCACATAAAATTCAGCTTAAATATCACCTCTTCTGGGAAAAACTTCTAGAAACACCAATATAGACACTATCTTCCTTTGCCTCTTCAGCCTCTGTAACAGTCATGATCTTGTAGTGCTATTTATCTGGCAAATATTTATTTAAAGTGAAGGTCAGACTGGGAATATAGATGAAAAGAACAGAGAACTCTGATCCTTGTGAAGTCTGATGTACTTTAAATAAGCAAGCTAAAAAAAATATAGTATAATACAAACTTTAGTAAATACAAACTTAGTAAATTATATAATACCAAAAAAGGGAAAAATAAGTGAGAAGAGAATCATCTTTTGAAATAGAGAGTTTCTTTGAAGAGAGGGCAGAATCGAGATGGCTGGGAGAAATATCAATAACCTCAGATATGTAGATGACACCACCCTTGGGCTCCAAAATCATTGCAAATGCTGACTGCAGTCATGAAATTAAAAGACGCTTGCTCCTTGGAAGAAAAGATGATCAACCTAGACAGTGTATTAAAAAGCAGAGATATTACTTTGCCAACAAATGTCTGTCTAGTCAAAGCTATGGTTTTTCCAGTGGTCATGTATGGATGTGAGTGTTGGACTGTGAAGAAGGCTGAGCGCCAAAGAATTGATGCTTTTGAATTGTGGTGTTGGAGAAGACTCTTGAGAATCCCTTGGACTGCAAGGAGATCCAACCAGTCCATCCTAAAGGAGATCAGTTCTGAGTGTTTATTGGAAGGATTGATGTTGAAGCTGAAACTCCAATACTTTAGCCACCTGATGCTGAGAACTGACTCATTGGAAAAGACCCTGATGCTGAGAAAGAGTCAAGGCAGGAGGAGAAGGGGACAACAGAGGATGAGATGGTTGGATGGCATCATGAACTCAATGGACATGAGTTTGAGTAAGCTCTGGGACTTGGTGATGGACAGGAAAGCCTGGCATGCTGCAGTACATGGGCTTGCAAGAGTCAGACATGACTAAGTGACTGAACTGAGCTGAAGTGTTGATAGTTAGTTTTCATACTAGTTTTCGAAAATGGAGAGATCTTTACATATGGTTCTACTTCTGGCATTAAATATTTCTTTTCAAAACTGAGTCACAATATTTCTCTTTATAAATCCTAAGCTTTGATCCTATGCCTCATCTTATGGGCAATCCTAGACGTTTACTCTGTAATGTAGTAGTAGGCCCTAAAAATACAGATTTTGAAATGTTGAGTGAATACTGGTATGAAAGTAGATGCTTTCCAGGCTAAATATGCTCTACTTATTCATTTCCTATATTTAACTGAACATGGTTTGTAGAAAATCATCATCATTGGTCTCCGAGCTGCTTGTTGGGAGTGGAAGTTATAAGAAGTAAAAGAGACATAAACTCATTATATGAAAAGAACTAATTTTTAAAGTTAATATATATTTAATATATAAACTGATATGAATGAATATCCTTGTATGTTCCTCATCTTATTCAATACAAAGTTGTTGAAAGTGATTTTAAAAGATCCTGGTTTCAAAAAGTCAACCTGCTTCTATATCTTAGGAATAAAAGTACTTGTTATAAAGACTGTTTACAACTCCCTGGACTGCAGCACACCAGGCCTCTCTGTCCCTCACCATCTCCCAAAGTTTGCCCAAGTTCATGTCCATTTCATCAGTGATGCCATCCAGCCATTTCATCCTCTGATGCCCTCTTCTTCTGCCCTTGATCTTTCCCTGAATCTGGGACTTTTCCAATGAGTTGGCTGGATTTTATCCATCTTTATGAATCTGAGCTAAAGTCGGAAGGGAAGGGAAGGGAAGGCACTCACAAATGCAGGAGATCAGAGAGTCCTATTCTATTTTAGGAAGCCCCATGTGAAAGGCTGTGTGTCTGATCAAAAAAATAAAATTCCGCAGTCCTGTTCAGCACACCAACAATTCTGGCCACCTGTTTTTTCAGTGAGAACTCTAGGGGCTAAAGACAACAAAATTTATGTGAATATGGAAGTTTTCCCCTGAATTTTCTGAGCCCAGGAAGTGCTGTGTGAAGGTGTTTAAGTGTACTCTGGTCTCACCAATGGATAAAAGGCCTGCTTTCTAATTATAGTTGCCTATACAGTACTTTCCCTTAGAATACAGTAAATCAACAAGCCAATGAAAAAATTAATGGTACCCCAAACAGCATAGCCCTCTTGTTCAAAGAAGTTTATTTCACTATTTTGTATCCTGGAGTTTCAACAGAAACTGTACAACAGGATGATTTTGCTGACCTCACAGAAAACAAAATAACAAAAGGAAAATAATCAGACTTGTTGTGCAGTCTGCCAGCAGATGCTGTGAAGAAAGGCAGAACAGCAGCAGTCAGCCATGTTCTGCTACCGGCAAAGTTTAGCTAATCAATATGGGATTGGTGTCTGGGAGTGCATGCGTCCAGGCATGAATTCAGCAAAACACATTAGCGAATTTTCTTCCTCATTATATCTGCCCTATTCCTGAGGCCAAGACAGAAAATATGGTCAGTAAAAAATACAATTTGTGGATTTTAAATTTCACACATTTCTGTTATTCATTGTTACTATATTTATTGCTTTATAAAATAAAGTAGAAATAACCCTGATTTTCTCCTCAGTTTTTATTACAAATTGAATTGCAAGTTTCACATTCAACCATTTGATTGTAAAATATTTAATGGGTATGTTTCTGCAAAGGGTTCATACACTTCCTTCCTCTAGAAAAATGGAATTAATTTTTATTTTCTTTTTTTTTTTTAATTTTTATTTTTTTTATTTTTTTTATTTTTTAAATTTTAAAATCTTTAATTCTTACATGCATTCCCAAACATGAACCCCCCTCCCACCTCCCTCCCCATAACATCTTTCTGGGTCATCCCCATGCACCAGCCCCAAGCATGCTGCATCCTGCGTCAGACATAGACTGGCGATTCAATTCACATGATAGTATACATGTTAGAATGGCATTCTCCCAAATCATCCCACCCTCTCCCTCTCCCTCTGTGTCCAAAAGTCCGTTATACACATCTGTGTCTCTTTCCCTGTCTTGCATACAGGGTCGTCATTGCCATCTTCCTAAATTCCATATATATGTGTTAGTATACTGTATTGGTGTTTTTCTTTCTGGCTTACTTCACTCTGTATAATCGGCTCCAGTTTCATCCATCTCATCAGAACTGATTCAAATGAATTCTTTTTAACGGCTGAGTAATACTCCATTGTGTATATGTACCACAGCTTTCTTATCCATTCATCTGCTGATGGACATCTAGGTTGTTTCCATGTCCTGGCTATTATAAACAGTGCTGCGATGAACATTGGGGTACATGTGTCTCTTTCAATTCTGGTTTCCTCGGTGTGTATGCCCAGCAGTGGGATTGCTGGGTCACAAGGTAGTTCTATTTGCAATTTTTAAGGAATCTCCACACTGTTCTCCATAGTGGCTGTACTAGTTTGCATTCCCACCAACAGTGTAGGAGGGTTCCCTTTTCTCCACACCCTCTCCAGCATTTATTGCTTGCAGATTTTTGGATCGCAGCCATTCTGACTGGTGTGAAGTGGTACCTCATTGTGGTTTTGATTTGCATTTCTCTAATAATGAGTGATGTTGAGCATCTTTTCATGTGTTTGTTAGCCATCCGTATGTCTTCTTTGGAGAAATGTCTATTTAGTTCTTTGGCCCATTTTTTGATTGGGTCGTTTATTTTCTGGAGTTGAGCTGCAGAAGTTGCTTGTATATTTTTGAGATTAGTTGTTTGTCAGTTGCTTCATTTGCTATTATTTTCTCCCATTCAGATGGCTGTCTTTTCACCTTGCTTATATTTTCCTTTGTTGTGCAGAAGCTTTTAATTTTAATTAGATCCCATTTGTTTATTTTTGCTTTTATTTCCAGCATTCTGGGAGGTGGATCATAGAGGATCCTGCTATGATTTATGTCTGAGAGTGTTTTGCCTATGTTCTCCTCTAGGAGTTTTATAGTTTCTGATCTTACATTTAGATCTTTAATCCATTTTGAGTTTATTTTTGTGTGCGGTGTTAGAAAGTGATCTAGTTTCATTCTTTTACAAGTGGTTGACCAGTTTTCCCAGCACCACTTGTTAAAGAGATTGTCTTTACTCCATTGTATATTCTTGCCTCCTTTGTCAAAGATAAGGTGTCCATATGTGTGTGGATTTATCTCTGGGCTTTCTATTTTGTTCCATTGATCTATATGTCTGTCTTTGTGCCAGTACCATACTGTCTTGATGACTGTGGCTTTGTAGTAGAGTCTGAAGTCAGGCAAGTTGATTCCTCCAGTTCCATTCTTCTTTCTCAAGATTGCTTTGGCTATTCGAGGTTTTTTGTATTTCCATACAAAGCTTGAAATTATTTGTTCTAGTTCTGTGAAAAATGTGGCTGGTAGCTTGATAGGGATTGCATTGAATTTGTAAATTGCTTTGGGTAGTATACTCATTTTCACTATATTGATTCTTCCAATCCATGAACATGGTATATTTCTCCATCTATTAGTGTCCTCTTTGATTTCTTTCATCAGTGTTTTATAGTTTTCTATATATAGGTCTTTAGTTTCTTTAGGTAGATATATTCCTAAGTATTTTATTCTTTTCGTTGCAATGGTGAATGGAATTGTTTCCTTAATTTCTTTTTCTACTTTCTCATTATTCGTGTATAGGAATGCAAGGGATTTCTGTGTGTTGATTTTATATCCTGCAACTTTACTATATTCATTGATGAGCTCTAGTAATTTTCTGGTGGAGTCTTTAGGGTTTTCCATGTAGAGGATCATGTTATCTGCAAACAGTGAGAGTTTTACTTCTTCTTTTCCAATTTGGATTCCTTTTATTTCTTTTTCTGCTCTGATTGCTGTGGCCAAAACTTCCAGAACTATGTTGAATAGTAGCGGTGAAAGTGGGCACCCTTGTCTTGTTCCTGACTTTAAAGGTATATGTTGAATACTTCCTGATATACTTCAGAAACACTAAACAAATATAGTTTTAAAATATACAGATTTTTTTTTTCCATTGACAGGTGGAAGCAGGTGTTACAATTTGAGACTAAAAATTATGATTTTAGATTTTATCTGAATAGATGTGATTAACAGATCTCAAAAGATTTTTAAAGTATTGTACGTATATGGCCCACTTCTTGGAGGTTCCAGCTGAACACTAATGTGGACCCCACTTCCCCCAAATAATTTAATTTTCCCATAATACTATCAGTGAGTATATGAAGCAATGAGAATTCTCACACATTGTTGTTGTGAGTACAAATTAGTAAACCACTTTGGAAAACAATCTGACATTAAGTAGTTAATTTGAGGATTCACATATCTTATGTCCTAGCAATTCAACATCTCATTGAATATCCTAAAGAAATTAATGATTCCCACACATGTGCAAAAGTGCTCATAGCAGTATTATTCATAATAGCATCAGCCTGGAAATTACTCAAATAGTTATCACTAAAATAAATAAATCAGTTGTAATACAGTCACATAATGAATGCTTCACAATAATGAAGGGAAACAAACCACTACTAAAATGTAACAAATGAATTTCCAAAGCATAAAATTAAGCAGAAGAAATGGACACAAAAATAACACAGCAGTATAATTCCATTCACATAAAATTCAACCTCCAGCAAAACTCATCATTTATTTAAAAATAGTTTTTCATTTAAAAATCAACTATGCTTCGATTAAAATGCACATATTGATAAAACAAAAAACTTATTATCACAAAACATAGGATATGATTACACCAAAGGGGAACAATCTATTGTTCACTATTTGGCTTCACCTACTTTCAAGAGGTTTTTCTTTCCTTTTTTCCAATTTTTCCCTATGTTCGGTTCCTATTTCCTACTATGAACCATATTCAACTGATAAAACGATTTAGTAGTACCTACATTCTGCTCAGTACTAAAAACTTCTCTTTCTGTATTATTACACAGAGTCCACTACCTTATTCACCTCCCAGGGCATGAAAAGTAATGCTGGATCCCAGTTTGTGAAATCACAGCAAATAGCACTTCTGGATGAAATAAACAAACCCCCCACCACTTCAGCTAGAATTTCCCAACAGTCTCTGAATTTCAGTACCTTTTCTCTGAGAAAGGTTGAAACAGTGTAAAATATATCATGTTTTGTTACCTTTCTCTCTTTAATATCTTGTGAAGGTAGTACAAAGAAGCTAGTAGTACAAAGAGTAGTTTTCTTTTTAAAATGAGTATAGGTGGGGTGTCTGATGCTATCTGGTAAGTAGCTGTGTCTGATTAACACACTGGGGAAGAAATGTGCAAAACCAGCAGTCAGGACTGTTTCCATGGTTGCCAAGCTCTGCATGGAACAAAAGTAAGAAGGCCTTAGAAGCTGCCTCTGTCTAAGAGTTGAGCATGATTAAGTGCTGGAAATGCAGAAGCAGGTGGTATTCACTGCAAAATGCAGTTCATACATACAAATAGTATTGTAACTCTGTTGAGGAAAATATGTTATAAAAATCATTTTTGACAATATATAAGAATGTGATTGCAATGCTATAGTGTAGTAGAATTTTATAGAGAACTTCACGAGGGGGAAAAAAACTGACCTTTACTCAGCACATTCTGTAAGACTGGAATAAGCTTAGACTACCTATGTACCAGGAGATATAATTTATCTTTTCTCTTATGTTAATAGATGAGAAACAAAGACTCAAACAGATCAAAGTACTTTTTCCAAGATAAACACCTGAAACTTTGCCTCTTCAAATCCAAAACCAGGGCGGCATCTGCCACATTACAGACTGGCATCATATATTTGGATATGTGAGATGTTTAATGGAATATTCTAACAAAATGTATTGCTATACAGTATCTGCAGACCATGGAAGATGTTCATAACATTATCTATGTCCCTTTACTATAGACTCAACTTTGAAGGAAAAATTTATACCAGTATTAGAAATGGCTATGGTTCTTTTGAATAGTTTAATTTTATGTTATGGATTTTTTGAATTTTATAAGTGACCACATGCCCATCTTTGCAATGACCTGAAGAATAGTTGGACTGGTATTTGGATCGAACTCAAACTCTAAAGTCTGCAATCTGTATCTTGGTCCCACATATCCATATACTTTAAATTATATTTACTTTTCCTTAAGCATGTATTTTTATGTCAACATAGACAAAATGCATTGCAAATAATAATAATTTTCCTTAAAGATATGCTTCATGTTTCATTTCTTCCTAAATTTCATAACTGGGTGATAATTCTTATGCTACAGGTTTCCTACCCACATCTCTGATTTCTCCTTTCACACCTCTTTTATACATGTCTAATATGTTGCATTATAGAGATATCTGCTAGGGACAACTAAAAATCCATTTTGTCTTGTTATATCTTTGTCAGAAGAATGAATTCTGCTCTGTCTCAATCTGACCTTTCGAATGTTATGCTTTGACAGACTCTCTCCTTCACCTGTCAGACAGTCCAGGAAAAAAGAGGAGAAAAAACACCAAGTAAATCATTCAGGATGTATCTCTATTACTGAAGAAAAATGAAATGGAGAATTGAAATATAGTGATCCTGTTCCCTTCCCAAGGAAATCAAGGGGTTGGGGAAATCGACAAAAGTTTTTACATTACAGTTTGAGAGACAGGTGGGCATATCACATTAGTTATGTTTAAATTCTTATCTTTACAAAAGAAGCTCCCTTCTCCTTTTTTTATTCACTTTTGTCACTCTGCTCATGATACATGTGGGCGATGAAGGTGAGGGGTTGTCTTTATTTTCTAATAAATATTGCTAAGATATAGTCTGTAAACAACCATGACCCATGGGATACCAGTGACACTGAGGACCAGGTTCACTCAGAATGCTGGGGAATTTTATTGGCATTTTTCATACTGGTTAGTCTGAACTATAATATGAACCAGTCATCAGTATCTCCTACTTAGTTCAATGAAATATACACTATAAACAGGACTTATTTATCATCAAAATCTTTTTTTTTTAATTGTTTGAGTATTTCCCAGTTCTCTTTCAGTTTTAATACACATCTCTATCACCTTCTTCACTGCAATATGAAACCAGCGACAAAGGCATAGAACCGTACCAAGAGAGACAGGAAGAGTCATACAGAAGCCTAAGTTTGGCCTTTGAAATAACGAATAATTCTCCACTACCAAGTTCTCAGCATTCATTCACAGGACTATTATTATTATTATTTTGCAGAGAATGGAGTTTTCCTCAATAACACTAATGATAGCCCTTGGAGTATCCCTGCTTCAGTTTCCACATGCCAGATGAGTTCTAAAAACTATAGACTTATGGCATGTCAGCTTAGAGCAGTCAAAATGGAGCACATGAGATCAAAGGCAGAATCCTGGATGATAGAAGCCTATAACAACAATTCCAGTGCTGAAGGACAACAGAGAATCAATAGGAATCCAAAGGGGATTCCCATCATTCACTGCTAACTAGGAACGCAAACTCCACAGATCCATAAGGAGGATACTCCTAGCATGAGTCTATAAAATTCCAGATCTGAAACTTTCAGAATCCAAAAAATATATATATATGAGTGCTTACATGTAACAGGGTAGATGCATTAAAACTTAGTTCAGCACCAGTCACGTCTCTCCCCCCACCCTCCCCGCATACCTTACATACTTACAGTCATAATAGATGAGGGAAGATGGCAAAAACTATGTTTCCAATTATCTTGCTCAAGGTCACATGACTTTTAAATTGTAGAATTGGGTTTCAAATCACTTGATATTAAGCTGTGTTTTCTAAATTCAACTATGACTAGCTTTTGGTCAAATTCAGTGCGAATTTTCAGATCCTCTTCACCTATCAGCTGCATTGAATACTTGGATCACCAGTGAAACCATCTTCATCCTAGAATCAGGTGAATTCACATTTTCCTTATCTAATTTATCCTTTTCTGTTATTTTCAGAATGCTTATTCTGCCATTTTCTGGTGAATCATGTTTGCTTTGCACTTAAATGTTTTCCCTCAGCTCCTCTGTGATAGTTATTCTTTGCAATTCCCTGACCATTATTACCACAGTTACATATCAAATATGTCACCATTGTATCTTTGATATGTTAATAAAGTTTAAATCTTCATAATTTAGCCTACTTCCACTAAACTCATATTCACCTCTTCAAGTTCACCTGGATGTCTATTTCAGAGGAATTAGTTTTACTTTAATGTTACTAGAGTGAATCATCAGTGTTACATATTGTATATCTGTCACTCCCAGTGGATGATAGATTTCCTAAACTGAGGAACTGAAACTTACATATCCAGTCTCTGTGCATGATGTGTGACCAACATATGTTTGTTGAATGTGTTAATAATGCAATGTATTAATAATCAACCTGACACTGCCCAAGAATGAAATACATGTCCTCTCTTCTCCTTAACACTAGTCCTAAAATTCCTACTATCTCTTCCATAGAAGGAGGACTTAATAAAGTATCTAGTGTTATTGTACTACTATATTAACCATTCCATATATAGCAATTATATGTAGAAAGTATGGCTATAGCTACTATATGTATAAATCACATATAATATATATATATACAACTGCTATAGATGTGAAATATAACATTTATAATGTAATAAATGTACATATACATAAATATATAGAGAGACATTTTACATAAAGAATATAATTTATAGAGATAAATATATAGGTATTTATGTATATATCTTATATAAATGCATAAACATAAATGTTATATAAAATATTTAATTATATAATAATGCAATTAGATACCATATGGGAATGCATGTAAGAATTAAAGATTTTAAAATTTAAAAAATAAAAAACTAAAAAAAAAATAATAAATTAAAAAAATAAAAAAATAAACATTAAAAAAATAAATAAATTTAAAAAAAACTATATATAATATAAATTATCAAAATTATCATATATAGATGGATAAGGGAATGGCAACCCACTCCAGTATTCTTGCCTGAAGAATTCCGTGGATGGAGAAGCCTGGTGGGATATAGACTATGGGTAACAAAGAGTTGGACATGACTGAGCAACTAACACACACACACACAACTTTTATAGAATACTATAAAGATATATATTACAACTATAAAAACTCAGAGAGGTACAATATCTAATCTAGACTCACCTAAATATTTATACACAAAGCTGGGCACAAAGCCTCCAAGTCCTATTTCCAAACCGAATGCTCTGATCTACTTTGATATGCTGATCAGTCAGTAGAGTGGGAGCTGTTTTCTGATCTTCATTTGTCATTTTCTTAAAAAACACTGGGGAGTCAAACAAAGAGTAGGTGCTCAATACATTTGTGATGAATAAATTATAAAATAAAAGTACAACTTGATACTTTAAGATATCTAAATGAATAGGATGTCTCAAATTTGGACACTTTTAGGTAAAATGATATTCTGAGTCATCTAATAGCAACCCAGTATGCTAAGTCATTGAAATCAAGAAGAGTAGAAAGTATTTCTTAAAACAGAAAAAAATGGGACTAATTTTCCAATGAGGTAAAAGATTGACTCCACTTTTTAAAATCTCATTGATTGAAAAGATACTATGCTATGTAGCCATCTATCCTCTCTGAGTTTCAATATAGTCATCTGAAGTATAATTATATACTTCTATAACAACATATTTGTATTTTTCAAATTGTCTTACCAAAAAACAGACTGCTTACCTTGAGGCTATAGATTCTTCAGGCAACTGCTATTGGTTTTCCCCCATATATACAAAATATTCACTTCCTCCCAATTATTGCAATTATTCCAATACTGTATGCATATTTAAGGAGAAGGCAATGGCAACCCATGCCAGTACTCTTGCCTGAAAAATCCCATGGATGGAGGAGCCTGGTAGGCTGCAGTCCATTGGGTCACAAAGAGTCGGACACTTACTGAGCGACTTCACTTTCACGCATTGAAGAAGGAAATGGCAACCCACTCCAGTGTTCTTGCCTGGAGAATCCCAGGGATGGCGGTGCCTGGTGGGCTGCCGTCTATGGGGTCGCACAGAGTCGGACACAACTGAAGCGACGCAGCAGCAGCAGCATGCATATTTAAATAGCTCTCTTAATACTTAAGTAATACACAGATTTTCAATAGAGCAATTTTTATATATCCTTCCCCATGTTCTTTTTGTTTTAATAATGCTAGCCCATCCAAACCTTTTTACTATATCCAGTCCAAATAAAATTTATTCATTGTGCTGGATTACAAATATTGGTTCATAAATAGAGTTGAAATTCAGGACATTTGTTTCTTTAGTTTCAATGGCCTAGGAATAAACAGTTCTAAATTTTAATCCTAGGTTTGTCCCTTGACAGCTTTATGACAGTAAATTACTTAACCCCTTTGTATTTCTAGTTCTTTATTTGCTAAAATTAGTGCAATGGATCTGACTACATGTGCCACTGAATTATTTTTCTAATTTTATTATAAAATGAGATGTACGTTAATTCCTAAGAAAAATTATGATTTGGAATTAAAACTTCTTCATTAAGCAATTATTACTTTTTGGCTAAGTTAAAGGTAGGCTAGATAGCAGTTGCACACTCACTCACACATACTGATAAGGTGGTAACAAGTTGCTACAACCTTTGTGGAAAGCAATTTTTAAATATAAATCAAGAGCCTGAAAAATATTCAGAGCCTTGATCTGCTAATTAGTAAGCTCAAAGTCTATTTTAAAATTATAAAGTTGTATGATGGATAAATACTTACGTACACATAATGTATTCCTAGTGAATTTATGATAACAAAAATAAACAATTCACTGTACAGCAATAAAACAAATTTAAACAATGAAAAATTATGTAGCCATTAAGATCATATTTTTTTACATAAACAATCTTGCATACAATTCATATTAACTAAAAGATAATGATTCTGATTATACATTATATAAACAATAAGAAGTGCACAGAAACATGCCAAAAAATATTAGCAATGGCTTTCTTCAGAAGATAGGATTATAAATGTGTTTTTCTAAAATGTGCATATTTTTCTTGGATATTTAGAAAAAATTAATAAAAGTGAACACAGAATATCAGCTACTAATGATCAGTTTTCATTTCAGTTTCAAAATTAAAAAAACATGTTTAGATAGAATTCAAATATTGCTAGACTTTCAGGTTTGAAGATGAAACTACATGTAGAAGTTTCCGTACTTTTTGAAGTATTCATGCATACACTGTTCTGGGACATGGTAGGGATATTTTATTCAGTTTTGAAATTGCAAATAACAGGACTAAAACAATTTTTGAGTTTCTTTTAAAATTTATTTTATAGAAGTATAGTTGATTTACAATGCTGTGTTAAACTTTGCTTTATAGCAAAGTGATTCTGTCATACATAAATATGTATATATGCATATTATTTTTCATATTCTTTCCCATTAAGGCTTATTACAGGATATTGAATATATTTCCCTGTGCTATAAGTAGGACCTTGTTGCTTATCCATTCTATATATAATAGTTTGCATCTGCTAACCCCAAATTCTCCATATAGCACTCCCTCACTCTCTTACCCTTGGCAACCACAAGTCTGTCTTCTATATCTGCGTGTCATTTTCTGTTTCATAGATAAATTCATTTGTGGTATATTTTATATTGACAAATAAGTGACTTCATATGTTTTTTGTCTTCCTCTTTCTAAAGGCCTTAAAAATGCTAAAGTACATTTTCACTCTTAGAATCCATATTCCTAGATCACATGGGAGAACACACACCCAGAGGAGTGAGCAGTTCAAGCCACAGACCTGGGGTCCTCCATGGGAAACACAAGCCCCCTTGTCTAGCTGGAAGGTCTCTGGGACTAACAGAATCACTGTGGGAAGCCTGGGCTCTGGTCATGAGGAGGGAGTAATTGCTTGTGTAGGCTTAATGGCAAGGCAGGATGGAGAGAGATCTGGATTACTGACTCCCTGGTTTCCTTGATCACTTCGCCCTGTGCCCTACCCTGAGGCCAGTGAACACTCAGTTCCACTTATTCCAACTCACAGTGCAGCACTGAATCTAGGGCAGCTAAGACTAGTAAAAAGACTCCACCAATGTGAAGCAGAGGTGACCTGGTCCTGGGGTAGGGCCTAAGTGCAGCAGTGGTGGCCACTGTTGGCATTTACTCAAACAGTACCACAGAAGGAGCCCAGGTTTCTGATGGCGGCCATTCCACCACGACTTACCCCTAGGCACACACTTAGACTGATGCAGTTCCTTCAAGCCTTACAGAGCAATTTTACAACAGGATGAGGGCAATGGAGGCTGAGGGTAGCAACTGGCTTGTGAGAAACAAAGCGGATTTGCACCTGAGGCTTTGCATGAATGAAAACATGGGCACCTGCACAGGCAGCAAGAACTCTATCCGTGGCTGACACAACCACAGCCCACTGAAGCAACTAAAGTATTCTAAAACTGTACCACTCTGTCATTTGAAATTTTAATACCTAATAAAATATCCTGACAATGTGATTCAACAATCATATGAATGAAAACTTCAAAAAGTAGAGAAATGGCTGCCTATAATACCATCTTCACATCTGAAACTCTAGACATATTTGAATACTATTTAAACATGATTTCTTAGATTGAGATCAGATAACCCTGATCATTTGCAGTTGATATTTTATGTTCATTTTTATTAATTTTTTTCTGAATATGCAGAATACATTGTCTCAGCAGTAGCCAAAGAATTGATGCTTTCAAACTGTGGTGCTGGAGAAGACTCTTGAGAGTCCCCTGGACTGCAAGGAGATCAAACTAGTCAATTATAAAGAAATTCAATCCTGAATATTCACTGGAAGGACTGACGGAAAGCTCCAAGACTTTGGCCACCTGATTCGAAGAGATGATTCACTGAAAAAGATCCTGATGCTGGGAAAGACTGAAGGCAAAAGGAGAAGGGGGTGGCAGAGGATAAAATGGTTAGATAGTATAATTGACTCAATGGACATGAATTTGAGCAAATTCTGGGAGATAATGAAGAACAGGGAAGTCTGGAGTGCTTTAGTCCATGGGGTCAAAAAGAGTCGGACACATCTTAATGACTAAATAACAACAACAATAAGGGAAAAGAATCTGAAAAACGATACAAATACACATACATATATCATATATATAAATGAATTGCTATGCTATATACCTGAAACTAACACAATACTGTAAATCAGCAATACTTCAATAAAAAAATGAAAGCCTACCAATAACACATGCTGATCCTGATGTGAAGAAATGGAACCCCTTTATACTGTTAGTGGGAATGTAAGTTGGTGCAGTAACTATGGAAAACAGTCACATAGGTTCCTCAAAAAACTATTAATAAATATAGAACTACTATTAACCAGCAATTTCATTCCTGTACAAATATTTGGAAAAATTAAAAGCACTGATTCAAAACGATACATGGTCCCCCATGTTCATAACAATATTGTTTTCATTAGCCAAGATATGGAAGCACCCAAGTTTCCATCAACAAAATTTCCATCAACAAAATTCTGTCATTCGCAGCAAAGTGGATGGACCTAGAGAGTATTACACTTAGTGAAATAAGCCAGAGAAAGACAAACAGCGTATGATACTACTTATATGTGGGATCTACACAATAATGTGAAGATAGGCAATAAAAGAAAAACAGACTCATAGAAAATAAAATTAAGAATACCAATGTAGAGACAGAAGGGTGAAGTAACATATTACGGGCTTAAGAGGTATAAACTACTATGTATAAAATATAAGAAAATCAAGGATATATTGTATAGCACAAGGAATAACAGTCATTATTTTGTGCTAAACTTCAATGGAGTATAAACTGCAAAAATACTGAATCACTATGCTGTACACCTGAAACTAATATTGTAGTTCAGCTATACAGAAATTTTAAAAAAAAGTCAAATCTTCAGGTCTGAAAGCAACATTTTAGAAACATGTCCATGTGGTACCAGTCCATCAAATGAAGGCCTTATCTAAATTATTCTATAGATTTAATAACTTGAGAAATTAATAATTTGTTCATAATTTTAGTGATTTGTCTTCCTTTCAGTTTTACTATGAATTAAAGTTATGGAACATCTGGATCATTGTCTTGATACTTTAGAATAATCTAAATGTTTTATACATTCCTGATGCTAATCTGAATATTATAGTAACAAGTGTTCTAATATTTGCCATTCCATATGGATGAACACAGATCTAAAATGCCCTTGTTAAAGTTTATGGTGTCATATTTGTAAATACTGTAAATTTGCAACTGAAAATTGCATTCAGTAAGAAATAAAGTATCTGTAATGTAGGATACACAGGAGATTCATGTTCAGTCTCTGGGTCAGGAAGATCCCTTGGAGAAGGAAATGGTAACCCCCTCCAGTATTCTTGCCTGGGAAATTCCATGGACAGAAGGGCCTGGTGGGCTACAGTCCATGGTATCACAAAGAGTCGGGGACAACTGAGCATAGCACAAACACAAAAATACTTTACAAACATACAAAAATAAAAATCTTTTAAAAAGCACGTAAATGGAAATATATCTTAACTCACTGCCTTCTCCCAGTCACAATTACCTATTAATTACTTAAATTTTCTGAAGGTCTACACATTTATAGATGCATTTCATGCAATTTGACAGTCAAAATAAACACTGAATCTGGACTTTGTTTAGCTTGCTGTTCTTCAGTTTTTTTTTTTTAATTCAATTTTAACACATCTGTAATTTAGTATAATGTATAACTGAGTTTCTCTGTAGACCAAGGTTATCACTGTTTCTGTTATAATACTATGGACCATGGAGCACAGATGTATAACAGAGTACTCCATTTTAATTTACTGAAATGCATGAGAGATAGAAGTGTACAAATTTATATACAGAAGTTCCATAAAAATTATAAGTATGGGATGAATTCTATAATTGAGGAATATTTTGAATTATAACCTTAAGCCAGATGATCTCTCATTTGACTTTTCTCTTGTATAACAATGGAGAAGGATGTTTGACTCATCCATAAAAATGTAATAATGATCAAGCTGCTACCCTTTAAAGTCATGCCCTTGGGTTTTATTGAGGGTTGATGCAAGAAACAGCCCTATGCAGATGGCTCCTGCATCAACTATAAAATCATTTTTGATGGCATTATTCATTTACATTATTCAATGTTCTTGGTAAGAAAGACCTTGAGTGTTATATTTTTCAAACATAATATGGGAAAAAAACAGTTTCTGTAGGACTGATTTATATCATACTTTTAATAAAATCAAAATTCATTTCCTATTTTTGTCCTGGATGCCAGGAAGCTCATAGGCAATGCTAGCTAACATAACTAGATTCTTATAGCTGGTGTACTTGTCTCAAACATTTTATTGGGTTGGCCAAAAAGTTTGTTCTTTTTTTTTTTTTTCTGTACAATGTTAAAGAAAAACTCAAATGAACTTTTAGACCAACCCAGTTTTTGAATTTCTATTTGTTCATCTTACTGTAGGAAGATTTCCATCATAAAATGCCTTAAAACTTTCTGGAAAATGGAAAGGGTAGAGGAGAGAACTGAGAACACTCACATTTTTTTATTCCCTGCTTTGTGAAGTAATGTAGTACTATATTAAATGAGTTACATATAGTACTTAATCACCCTAATACTTTCAGTAAAGCTCATAACCCACAGTTTACAGATTATAAAAAAAAACTGAGGGGTATAAATAGTAGGCTAATTACCAAGAATCACTTAAATGTGTACAACAATGAGTTTTTGTAGCCTGAACTGGTCATGGAACTACAGACTGGTTCAAAATCGGAAAAGAGGTAGGTCAAGGCTGCATATTTTCACCTTGCTTATTTAACTTCTAGCCTGGCATTCCATGTGAAATGAAGCTCAGGCTAGAATCAAGACTGCCAGGAGAAAGATCAATAACCTCAGATACACAGATGATACCACTCTAATGGCAGAAGTAAGAGGAACTAAAGAACCTCTTGATGAGGGGGAAAGAGGAAAGTGAAAAGGCTGGCTTAAAACTCAACATTCAAAGAACTAAGATCACAGCATTCAGCCCCATCACTTTATGGCAAATGGAAAGGGGAAAAGAGAAAACAGTAACAGATTTTATTTTCTTGGGCTCCAAAATCACGACAGACAGTGACTACACCAACAAAATTAAAAGACACTTGCTGTTTGGAAGGAAAACTAGGAGACATCTACACAGTTATTATTAAAAAGCAGAGACATCACTTTGCTGACAAATGTCTGTATAGTTAAATCTGTGGTTTTTCCAGTAGTTATGTACAGATGTGAGACCTGGGCCATAAAGAAAGCTGAGTGCCAAAGAATTGATGATTTCAAGTTTTGGTGAGTGAGAAGACTCTCGAGTCCCTTGGACTGCCAAGAGATCAATCAATGCTGAAGGAACTCAACCCTGAATATTCATTAGAAGGACTGATGCGGAAACTGAAGCTCGAATACTTTGGCCACCTGATGTGAAGAGCTGACTCACTGAAAAAGACCCTGATACTGGGAAAGACTGGGGGCAAGAGGATAAGGTGGCAGCAGAATATAAGATGGTTTGAGCAAACTCTGGGAGACAGTGAAGGACAGGGAAGCCTGGCCTGATGCATTTCATGGGGTCAAAAAGAGTCAGACAGGACTTAGCGACTGAACAACAACAATCCATATATGTTACAAAATGTATGCCTGTTACTCTAAAGCACATTTACTAATAAATATAAACATGAAGATACAAATTAGTTCAAAGACAGGACCATGATGGAGATCATATGAACAAAACCACTCAGTACATACCCACAGCTGTATACAATCATTTTGGTTTGAGACTGCCACAGTTTTTTCAAAATTAGTTGACTGTACCTGAAAATATAAACACACTCGCCTTTGCACTCATCCAAACAACTTGTTTCATTCCGTAACCTGTAAAACCTACCAAGCCATCTACCAAGTAGAGAGGAAAAATATGTGAGGTACCAGGTGAAAAATAACTGTTTCTAGAAATATTTATTTATAAGAGCAGCATGTAGTTTCCTTTATGCATTATTCATCTAAACACTGCCATAAACTCTTCACTTCCTATGGCTCATGTCAACATAATTTATAAGCAAAACATTGAGGAGGCAAGATTCTCACTCTAAACCTAACTGCATATCACCATGATAAAGCATGATTTCTTTATTTTTGACCTCAAAATTAAAATGTCTGCTTTTTAAAAATTATTCGTACCTGTGATCATGCTGAAAGACCATGATAAATTTTATCTTGCATAGGACTGCTGCATTAGTATTTTTTAAAAGCTCTCCAAGTGATTATAATGTGAAACAGATTGAGAAACACATATGATAAAACAATTTGTACGTGATGAATTAATTCCCTATACTTACTCAGCACCCAATCCTCACACTCACAAACACACATACAAACATATATACTCATTTCTCACTAAAATTACATGATAGCATTGACTCCCTCTGAGCTCTTGATTGCTGCTGCTGCTGCTAAGTCGCTTCAGTCATGTCCGATTCTGTGCAACCCCATAGACAGCAGACCATCAAGCTCCCCGGTCCCTGGGATTCTCCAAGCAAGAACACTGGAGTGGGTTGCCATTTCCTTCTCCAATGCATGAAAGTGAAAAGTGAAAGTGAAGTCACTCAGTCGTATCTGACTCTTAGCGACCCCATGGCCTTCAGCCTACCAGGCTCCTCTGCCCATGGGATTTTCCAGGCAAGAGTACTGGAGTGGGTTGCCATTGCCTTCTCCCGAGCTCTTGATTGCTATCTCTTTAACCTCTATGACTCTGAACTCTTTAAATTTACCATGCATTTTAAAGTATTTCCCAAGTAGATCTCAGTTCTCATCACTGGACTCTGTTATAGCTTACTTCTCTAGTATTTCCCCCTATCTTCTGAGGTAGGAATGCCCTGGTCAACTTGGAATTTAATCATTCCCTTTGGAGATACGGCTAGCTTCAGAACCCAGTGTGGAGAGGATGTAAGAAGGTTATTTAGGGCACTGAATATAGATGACCATGACTGTCTTTACAAAAATATAAGTACCAGGTAGCTGAGAAGGACAAAAGACAATCCACTCTCTAGAATTATTTTCTTACAATAACATTATGTAAAATTTGTCATAAAAGTGGATTAACTGATTAACTCTATCATAGATTAAAGATTGCTACCAAGAAATCCTGAGTACTCCCCCATACACTATATATAACGATATATAACTACTATATTATTAAAATTTGGTGTAAAAAATAAATGAAATGTCTGCTCACTTTATTACAGTGTTATACAGAAAAATATTTTCATCTAGTTTAATATTACTGGCAAATTTTGGTAGAGTGAATAACTTAAAAAGCACAATATTATATTTTGGAACAGTTCACTGATCAAATATTATACATTGGCACCACATAACATCTGTAACTTGGTGTTTATGACAATTGAACTCAAAATAAATAGCTTCATATCAAAACTTGAATCACAGCTGGGAGCCAAATTAGACTAAAGGACAGCTTGTGAGCATCTTTAAGTTATATATCCTCCCCAATTCCCTGCTAAAACTGCCTTTATCATTTTAATCCACATAATAGCTTTCACCATTATAAATATATCATCCAGATTATTATTCAAATGCATGGCATGCATAATTATAATTAATTTGCTGAAGGCTCATTTTGCTGCTTCTATTAATTATGATCCTATGGCTTTAAATAAATCAGTGAGAAAGAAGAAAACCTAAACTAGTAGAATACAGTAAACTAGACTAATAAAGTGCATCACTCAAATGACACTCGTTGATGGTGTCAGGGAGATAACTCACTGGTAGCATTTAAACATCAGCGCTAAATTAAAGATTTAACTAGTGAATCAAATGGTGCAAAATTTTGCCCTGTTCTCTCTTCCAGATCAATTTCCACTAATAAATTATCAGATTTCAAATAGGAATACAAGGGCTAAAATACGGCAATAAGAAACACAAGCAGTGTAAATTATGATTCCACAGAAATTTAATTAGGTATTTCAATTAAAATAAGATGAATTTTCCTTTCCAATCAAGCATACAACCCCATCTCCTTGCCACCCACCAAACACAAAACAAAAACAACAAAACACATTCCAAGTTGTTACATGCCTTGTCTGCCTAAATAAAATGCAATTATGTATTGGAAGAAACCCCAATAACTTACACATTTTCTCTGTCTCTTTCTTACTTGCTCTCTTTGAAACACAAAACTCAGCTAAAGTAAACGTGGTGGGAAAAACCCAATATATCCTAAAGAAACTGCAGGGAAGATCTTTGATAATTTATTGAAGACACTTTTGAGAGTAGATAGCCTTTGATCATAAAAACCAATTTTCAGAAAATCCTAACATTTTTCAGGGGAAAAAAATGAAAGCTGTTTGAGGATATTAAGCAGCACAGTGATTCTGAACAATAGTCTCCCATTTCTGAACAAGAACCTCAGGGGAGTATATTGCATTATAGCCCCAAGCCATGCCTAAGCCACATTTTAGTAGTTGTTTGAATTGAAGCATCCCCTATAAAAAATGTTTTCTAGCATTAGAAATCAAATATAAATGGTACATGCCTCAAGTTTCTCAGAAAGCTATAGGAGTCCTCAAATCATTTATTTTTTCCAGTGTGTATATTTTTGTAACTGGTTCAAAATCTTTGGACACTCTTCCAATACAATGAACCAATATTCTTTATAATAGGATTACCATTCATCCCTGATTCTTTCTGACTTCATGGACTGCTGCATGCCAGGCCATGGTCTCAGAATACTTCTTAATGATATTCCCTTCAACTATCTGAAGTATCTTGGTTTACAAAACAATGTGCTGACACTATTTATAAGGATCTCAAATTAATTTTTAAAAGGAAAGAGACAAACCAAACCACTTTTATCATATCTCCCTATGAGGTTAAGGGGTTTTATCTGCTTGTTCACTGATGCATATATCCAGAATCTTGAACCATTTCTGATACAAAGAAGGTCCATCAGTTCAGTTCAGTTGCTCAGTTGTGTCCAACTCTTGGCGACCCCATGGACTACAGCACACCAGGCTTTCCTGTCCATCAGCAACTCCCAGAGCTTACTATTCAAACTCATGTCCATCGAGTCGGTAATGCCATCCAACCATCTAATCCTCTGTCATCCCCTTCTCTTACCATCTTCAATCTTTCTCAGCATCAGGGTTTTTCCAATGAGTCAGTTCTTCTCATCAGGCGGCCAAAGGGTTGGAGCTTCATCTTCAGTATCAGTCCTTCCAATGAATATTCAGGACTGGTTGGATCTCCTTGCAGTCCAAGGGACTCTGAAGAATCTTCTCCAACACCACAGTTCAAAAGCATCAATTATTCGGCACTCAGCTTTCTTCTTCTTTTTTTTTTTTTTTAATAATGCCATTCTGCTTTTATTTCCTTATTTTTTTTTTGTAATTTTTTTTTCCTTTATTTTAATTTACAATACTGTATTGGTTTTGCCATACATTGACATGAATCAACCACGGGTGTACATGCGTTCCCAAACATGAACTCCCCACCCACCTCCCTCCCCATAACGTTTCTCTGGGTCATCACCGTGCACCAGCCCCAAGCATGCTGTATCCTGCGTCAGACATAGACTGGTGATTCGATTCTTACATGATAGTATACATGTTACAATGCCATTCTCCCAAATCATCCCACCCTCTCCCTCTCCCTCTGAGTCCAAAAGTCCGTTATACACATCTGTGTCTTTTTTGCTGTCTTGCATACAGGATCGTCATTGCCATCTTTCTAAATTCCATATATATGTGTTAGTATACTGTATTGCTGTTTTTCTTTCTGGCTTACTTCACTCTGTATAATCGGCTCCAGTTTCATCCATCTCATTAGAACTGATTCAAATGTATTCTTTTTAACAGCTGAGTAACACTCCATTGTGTATATGTACCACAGCTTTCTTATCCATTCGGTGCTCAGCTTTCTTTACCGTCCCACTCTTACATCCATACATGACTACTGTAAAAACCATAGCTTTGACTAGATGGACCTTTGTTAGCAAAGTGATGTCTCTGCTTTTTAATAAGCTGTTTAGGTTGTTCATAGCTTTTCTTTCAAGGAGCAAGCATCTTTTAATTTCATGGCTGCAGTCACCATATGCAGTGATGTTGGAGCCCAAGAAAATATAAAGTCTGTCACTGTTTCCATTGTTTCCCCATCTATTTGTCATGAAATTATGGGACTGGATGCCATGATCTTAGTTACTTGAATGCTGAATTTTAAGCCAGCTTTTTTATTCTCCTCTTTCACTTTCATCAAAAGGATATTCACTTCTTTGCTTTCTACCATAAGGGTGGTATCATCTGCTTATCTGAGGCTATTGATATTTCTCCTGGCAATCTTGATTCCAGCTTGTGCTTCATCTCAGGATCCACCCATTGGAATAAGAAATATCTACTGAATTGATGAATAAATATTTAAAAATAAAAGGCCAAAATATGGTCCAAAGCTCTGAATCCTTAACAAGAGAGCTGTCTGTGAAAGTACTTGAGTTTTAAATCAGAAAGTAATATTTTATATAAGAATTTTAAAAGCTAGTTCTATATCAGAAATCATAGTATATCAATAATCAGAAGAATTAAAATTATCTTAATTTCTTCTTAAAAGTAAGAGTTTTTCCAGAGCAAGATTCATCAGTCCGCAGATTTTTAAAATTAAGACTCATTTTCCTAGAGCAGCTTAAGACTCATTGCAAAAGTGAGGAAATGGGACAGATATTTCTCCACACCTGCATGAAAGTGAAAGTGAAGTTGCTCAGCCGTGTCCAACTCTTTGGGACCCCATGGACACCAGGCTCCTCCATCTTTGGGATTTTCTAGGCAAGAGTACTGGAGTGGGTTGCCATTTCCTTCTGCAGGGTTTCTTCCCAACTCAGGGATAGAACCCAGCTCTCCCGCATTGTAGATAGACGCTTTACCGTCTGAGCCACCAGGGAAGTCCACACTTGCATAGCATGCCTGTTATCAACATCCCCACTAGAGTGGTATATGTGTTACAACTGAAAAACCTAGAGTGACACACCATAATCACCCAAAATCTAGTTTACATTATGGTTCACTCTTGGTAATGTGCATTCTACGTGCTGTGCTGTGCTAAATCTCTTCGGTTGGGTCTAACTGTGTGACCTAATGGACTGTACCCCCACCTTATTCTGTCCATGGGATTCTCCAGGCAAGAATATTGCAGTAGGCTTCCAATTCCTTCTCAATGTACCTTCTGTGAGTGTGGATAAATGTATAGTGGCATGTGCTCACCATTGTGGTATCCTATAGAGTATTTTCACTCTTAAAATTCCTCTGAGCTTCACTTCTTCATCCTTGCCCCACCTGACCCCTGGCATCAATTAATCTTTTTACTATCTCCACAGTTTTGCCTTTTCCAGAATGTCATAGTTAAAACCATGAAGTATGTAGCCTTTTGATATTAGCTTCTTTCACTTACTAATGTGTGTTTAAGTTTCTTCCATATATTTCTTTGGCTTGATATCTTATTTCTTTACAGCACTGAATAATATTACGTTATCTGGATGTACCAGAGTTTATTTATCTATTCACCTACTGAAGGACATAAAAGGAAATAAATCAGTCAATCTTTACAATGGTTCCTAGACTTCTTTTCTATTGACTTCTCTCCAAACCCCAGGTTGTGAATCTCCATTAACCCCGGCTGCTGGGTCATTTTCTTATTCTCCACACAGTGGTATTCCAAAGGACAACCTCTGTATTTTCCATCACCTTTATCTTCTTCAGTTAACTTCAGTTCCTCAGTTGTGTCTGACTCTGTGACCCCATGAACTGCAGCATGCCAGGCCTCCCTATCCATCACCAACTCCCAGAGCTTACTCAAACTCATATCCATTGAGTTGGTGATGCCATCCAACCATATTGTCCTCTGTTGTTACCTTCTCCTCCTGCCTTCAACTTTCCCAGCATCAGGGTCTTTCCAATGAGTCAGTTCTTCACATCAGATGGCCAAAGTATTGGAGTTTCAACTTCAGCATCAGTCTTTCCAATGAATGTTCAGGACTGATTTCCTTTAGGATAGACTGGTAGGATCTCCTTGCAGTCCAAGGGACTTTGAAGAGTCTTCTCCTACAGTATAGTTCAAAAGCATCAGTTCTTTGGTGCTCAGGTTTCTTTACAGTCCAACCCTCACATCTATACATGACTACTGGAAAAACTATAGCCTTGACTAGACAGACCTTTCTGGCAAAGAAATCTCTCTGCTTTTTAATATGCTTTCTAGGTTTGTCATAGCTTTTCTTCCAAGGAGCATGTGTCTTTTAATTTAATGGCTGCAGTCATCTGCAGTGATTTTGGAGCCTAGAAAAATAAAGTCTGTCGCTGTTTCCATTGCTTCCCAATCTATGTGACATGAAGAGATGGGACCAGATGCCATAATATTAGTTTTCTGAATGTTGAGCTTTAAGCCAATGTTTTCACTCTCCTCCTTCACTTTCATCAAGAGGCTCTTTAGTTCTAAGTTTTCTGACATAAGGGTGGTGTCATATACATATCTGAGGTTACTGATATTTCTCCTGGCAATCTTGATTCCAGCTTTTGCTTCCTCCAGCCCAGCGTTTCTCATGATGTACTCTGCATATAAGTTAAATAAGCAAGGTGACAATATATAGCCATGACATACTCCTTTCCCGATTCAGAACCAGTCTGTTGTTCCATGTTCAGTTCTAACTATGGCTTCCTGACCTGCATAAAGATTTCTCAGGAGGCAGGAGGTGGTTTGTTATTCCCATCTCTTTAAGAATTTTCCCGAGTTTGTTGTGGTTCACACAGTCAATGGCTTTGGCATAATCAATAAAACAGAAGTAGATGTTTTCTGGAACTCTATTGCTTTTTTAATGATCAAAAACATGTTGGCAATTTGATCTCTGGCTCCTCTGCCTTTTTAAAATCCAGCTTGAACATCTGGAAGCTTACAGTTCACATACTGTTGAAGCCTGGCTTGGAGAATTTTGAGCATTACTTTGCTAGTGTTTGAGATGAGTGCAGCTGTGTAGCGGTTTGAGCATTCTTTGGCATTGCCTTTCTTTGGGATTGGAATGAAAACGGACCTTTTCCAGTCCCGTGGCCACTGTTGAGTTGTTCCGTTTTGCTGGCATATTGAGTGCAGCACTTTCACAACATCATCTTTTAGGATTTGACATAGCTCAACTGAAATTCCATCACCTCCACTAGCTTTGTTCATAGTGATGAGGCCCACTTGACTTCACATTCCAGGATGTCTGGCTCTAGGTGAGTGATCCCACCATCGTGATTATCTGGGTAGTGAAGATCTTTTCTGTATAGCTCTTCTGTGAATTCTTGCCACCTCTTTGTAATATCTTCTGCTTCTGTTAGGTCCACACCATTTCTGTCCTTTATTGTGCCCATCTTTGCATGAAATGTTCCCTTGGTATTTCTCATTTTCTTGAAGAGATCTCTAGTCTTTCCCATTTTATTATTTTCCTCTGTTTCTTTGCAATGATCATTGAGGAAGGCTTTCTTATCTCTCCTTGCTATTCTTTGGAACTCTGCATTCAGATGGGTATATCTTTCCTTTTCTCCGTTGCCTATCATTTCTCTTCTTTCCACAGATATTTGTAAGGCCACTCAGGCAACCATTTTGCCTTTTTGATTTTCACCCCCCCTTGGGGATAGTCTTGATCCCTGCCTCCTGTACAATGTCACAAACCTATATCCATAGTTCTTCAGGTACTCTATCAGATCTAATACCTTGAATTTATTTGTCACTTCCACTGCATAATCATAAGGGATTTGATTTAGGTCATACCTAAATGGTCTATTGGTTTTCCCTACTTTCTTCAATTTCAGTCTGAAATTGGCAATAAGGAATTCATGATCTGAGTCACAGTCAGCTCCTGGTCTTGGATTTGCTGACTGTATAGTGTTTCTTCATCATTGACTGCAAAGACTATAATCAATCTGATTTCAGTATTGAGCATCTGGTGATGTCCATGTATAGGGTCTTCTCAGTGTTGTTGAAAGAGGGTGTTTGCTATGACCAGTGTGTTCTCTTGTCAAAAGTCTATTAGTCTTTGCCCTACTTCATTCTGTACTCCAAGGCCAAGTTTGCCTCTTAGTCCAGGTATTTCTTGACTTCCTACTTTTGCATTCCCATCCCCTATAATGAAAAAAACATATTTTGGGGGTGTTAGTTCTAGAAGGTCTTTTAGGTCTTCATAGAACCATTCAACTTTAGCTTCTTCAGCATTCCTGACTGTGGCATAGACTTGGATTATTGTGATGTTGAATGGTTTGAACAGAGATAATTCTGTCTTTTTTTAGATTGCATCCAAGTACTGCATTTCGGACTCTTTTGTTGACTATAATGGCTACTCCTTTTCTTCTAAGGGATTCTAGCCCACAGTAGTAGATCTAATGATTATGTGAGTTAAATCACTCATTCCAGTCCATTTTAGTTCGCTGATTCCTAGAATGTCAATGATCACTCTTGACATTTCCAGTTTGACCACTTCCAATTTGCCTTGATTCATGGACCTAACATTCCAGGTTCATATGCAATATTGCTCTTTATAGCATCAGACTTTACTTCCATCACCCGTCACATCCACAAATGGGTGTTGTTATTGCTTTGACTCAGTCTCTTCCTTCTTTCTGGGGTTATTTCTCCACTGATTTCCAGTAGCATATTGGGCACCTACAAACCTGGGGAGTTCATCTTTTGGTGTCCTATCTTTTTGCCTTTTCATGGGGTTCACAAGGCAATGATACTGAAGTGGTTTGCCATTCCCTTCTCCAGTGGACCACGTTTTGTTAGAACTCCCCACCATGACCCAACCAATGGGATGGCCCTACTTAGTATGGCTCATAGATTCATTGATTTTGACAAGGCTGTGGTCCATGTGATCAGATTGGTTAGTTTTCTGTGATTGTGATTTTCAGTCAGTCTGTCCTCTAATGGAGAAGGATAATAGGCTTATGGAAGCTTCCTGATAGGAGAGACTGACTGAGAGGGAGTTCAGTTCAGTTCAGTCGCTCAGTCATGTCTGACTCTTTGCGACCCCATGAATTGCAGCACGCCAGGCCTCCCTGTCCATCACCAACTCCTGGAGTTCACTCAAACTCATGCCCATCGAGTTGGTGATGCCATCTAGCCATCTCATCCTCTGTCGTCCCCTTCTCCTCCTGCCCCCAATCCCTCCCAGCATCAGAGTCTCTTCCAATGAGTCAACTCTTCGCATGAGGCGGCCAAAGTACTGGAGTTTCAGCTTTAGCATCATTTCTTCCAAAGAAATCCCATGGTTGATCTCCTTCAGAATGGACTGGTTGGCTCTCCTTGCAGCCCAAGGGACTCTCAAGAGTCTTCTCCAACACCACAGTTCAAAAACATCAATTCTTTGGCACTCAGCCTTCTTCACAGTCCAACTCTCACATCCATACATGACCACAGGAAAAATCATAGCCTTGACTAGATGGACCTTAGTCAACAAAGTAATGTCTCTGCCTTTGAATATACTATCAAGGTTGGTCATAACTTTCCTTCCAAGGAGTAAGCGTCTTTTAATTTCATGGCTGCAGTCACCATCTGCAGTGATTTTGGAGCCCCCCAAAATAAAATCTGACACTGTTTCTACTGTTTCCCCATCTATTTCCCATGCACAGTTAATCTTTAATCCAATTTTCTCTTAATGGGAGGGGCTGTGTTCCCTCCCTGTTATTTACCTGAGGCCAAACTATGATGAGGGCTTCCCTGGTGACTCAGAGGTTAAAGCATCTGCCTCCAATGCGGGAGATTGGGGTTTGATCCCTGCATCAGGAAGATCCCCTGGAGAAGGAAATGGCAACTCACTCCAGTATTCTTGCCTAGAGAATCCCACAGATGGAGGAACCTGGTAGGCTACAGTCCACGGGGTCACAAAGAGTAGGACAGACTGAGCTAGATCAGTCACTCAGAGTCACTCTAGATCACTCACTCACTCACTCAAACTATGGTGAAGGTAATGAAGATAATGGGGACTTCCTCCAAAAGGTCCCAGGCAGGCACTTCTACACTCAATGCCCCCAACCCCGCAGCAGGCCACTGCCTATTGATGCCTCCACCAGAGACTCCTGGACACTCACGAGCAAGTCTGGGTCATTCTCTTGTGGGGTCACTGTTCCTTTCTCCTGGGTCCTGGTTCATACAAGTTTATATTTGTGCCCTCCAAGAGTCTGTTTCTCCAGTCCTGTGTAAGTTCTGGGGGCTCTATGGTGGGGTAATGGAGGCCTCCTCAAGAGCATTTATGCCATACCCAAGTCTGCTGAACTCAGAGCCCCTCTCCCTTTGGCAGTCCACTGCTGACCCATACCTCCCCAGGAGACATTCAGACACAGTTCTGTCTCAGTCTCTATGGCGTCTTTGGGTCTTGGTGCACACAAGGTTTGTTTGAGCCCTCTGAGCATCTCTGGTGGGTATGAGGTTTGATTCTAAACAGGATTACACCTCTCCTACCATCTTGCTGGGGCTTCTCTGCCCTTGGATGTAGGGTATCTCCTCATAGCCACTCCAGCACCATGCAGCTGCTGCTCCAGCATCTACTGTAAATAATATTTTTAAATTATTGTTATAGTTTGGAGACCATCACAGATATTAGGAATATAACTAAAATTTATGAGTGTATAAACAGTGGATTAAACTGACACTATGGGATGGTAAGGTTAGGTATTCAGTCCATTAGCCTATTGGGTCTGCCTTCTTTGCATTTCTAATTAGTGCCCATTTCCCACCATTGTCTCCTTAAATCTATTCTCCACAAAACAACCAAAGTAAAATTTAGGAGCAAAAATTCTGTCATGCAATTTCCTAGTTTAAAGCCCGAAAACAGCTTACTTTCCACTTTACTTTGAATAAATCTCAAAAATTTAACATGATCTAAAAAATTCAGTTGACTTGGTCTTCACGAACCACATGAGTTTCACTCTAGATCACTCTCCTGAATACAACCTTACTGTCTTGTCAGCAAAGCGCTTCTTCATCTCCTATTTGTCCCTTTTATAGGACTACTCTTATCCTGAATTTTCACTGATACCTCTTGTCCTTCATGTCTTAGCATCACTGTAAGAGAGAACACAAGGGCCTACTGCATTGCAGAGGTAACTCAGTATTCTGTAACAGTCTAATTGGGAAAAGAAATTTTAAAAGAATTGAATAGATATAAACATGTATAGAGAGAACTTCCCTATTAGCTCAGTGGTAAAGAACCTGCCTGCCAATGGGGGAGACATACTAGATGTGGATTCAATCCCTGGGTCAGGAATATTCCCTGGAGAAGGAAATGGCAACCCACTTCAATATTCTTGCCTGGAGAATCCAATGGACAGAGGAGCCTGGTGGGATTGCAAAGAGTCGGACAAGTGACTTAGCACACATATGTATAACTTACTCACTTTGTTGTACACCTCAAACTAACACAACTAATTGTCAGTATAAAATGAAAAGTTTTAAAAAATTAAAAATAAACAAGTAAAAGGAAAAAAAGTTAGAGAATATCCTGATCCTGCATCCAGGCCAGGTATTTCTGATACAGTTTCTTGGGATCACTTTTATTTTTCTTCACTGAACTTATCAAAACATGTAATTGCTTACTGTTAATTCTATCTATTAAGTTAAAGTCTCATTTATTGACCTGTAAACTCCCTGAAAGTAGACACTATCTCTCTTTAATGTGTCACTATTATACCCCTTTTGCCTTGAAATAGTAGGTGGTCAGTATATATTTGCTGAATAAATAAATAAATTAATGAAACCTCATGATTTCACTTAAGGATATAAAACAACTCACTATTTTATTATTGAGCAAGGTAGATTTTTCACTTTGAGGCTAGGATAATTTATTATGAATTTTCAAATAATCATAAGCCACACTACTAATATCCCATATACTTTAGGGAAAATTGGCATCTAAAGCAACAGACAAAATCAAAAGCAAAAATCTGACCAGCATTTTGATAAGGCATACATTTGCATGCATTTTACACTTCATAAAATGAATACTAAGGTATAAAACATGTTCAACAAGATGAATGAAGTCCAAATAAACTGCACATTAACATATATTTAAATATGATGAAAATTATCCAATTTTGCACATTTCTAGTTTTCTAAAAATTGTTACATGGTGAATTTCAACTCTCTATCCCAATAAACTTTTAATGGAACTTTTCTGCGTGATAACGCAACAAGAGGAACCAAGGGCTAATACAATCTCTACTGGATATCTACAGTAAAGATCATATATATGTAAATCCTTGAGAAAACATTACTTTTAATTCTAGAAAGTGTTAGCCGTTGTCTACTATTTAATGTTTAAAAATTCAAGAGATGTATTTTTAGGTGAATTTGAATAAAAGTTGAAGCTAGTGAATACAAAAATAATTGTAAAGAAGAAGAACATCATTTCATTTATTATGAAAAAGCTGTGATTTGCCATGTCCATCAGTATGCCATGCTAGATACATTACTGACTCTACTACACACACACACATAAACACATTGCAAACACACACATATATATGTTCTTTTATGAATTTCTAAGTTGGCAAGAACAAAAGGTTATTCAAAAACAAAACTAGCCAAGAAGGGAATCCAGAAAGAAAGCTGTGCCCTAAACTTAGCTCTTGAGATCATAGCTAAACCTCATAAATACTTTTTAGAACTTCACTTTTTAGTTCCTTATAGAACTTGGGAGATAAACAATAAGACTCAGGTGCATTCAAGTTGAGCTGTTTAATAGGAGGGACTTCTATTAAATAAAGGGTATCTACAGTTGACCTGTTATTGTAAAGGTGCAGTAAGTCTCCTTCCACCATCCTTAATGGAAAAAAACCCATATATAGTAAGTTTTTGTCTCTGTTAATTTTATGCATTAATTTGACTGGGCTATAGGGTGCCCAAATTTTTGGTTAAACATTATTCTAGGTGTAGTGTGAGGGTGTTTTCTGCAGGAGATTCACATGTGAATCAGTAGACTATTCTATCTAGTGAAGATAGGTCTCATCCAATCTGTTGGAAACTTGAATAGAACAAAAGGTGGGGTAAAGGAACTTTTGTCCTCTCTGTTCTCAAGTAAGGACATTGGTCTTTTGCACTTGGATTGGAACTTACTTTATCAGAGGTTCTCAGGCCAAGGGGACTTGGACTAGAACTTATACCATCAGTTCTTCTGGTTCTCAGTATTTCAGACTCAGACTAGAAATATATCACTGGTTCTCCTTGGTCTCCAGCCACAGACAGACAGATCATGGGATTTCTTACACTCCATAATTACATGGGCCCATTCTCATAATAAATCTTTATATATAGATAGGTAGATAGAGAGATATATAGGTGTAGATATGTATCCTACATAGGGTCTCTCTCTTGTTTTCTCTCTCTCTCCACATATATATATTCTATCGGCCTATTTTTCTGGAGAATGCTGACTAATGCATCACTTTGGGCAAAAATGAAGACAATTTTTAAAAGTCAGATGTAGGCAGTTTAATTTGGAGATGATTTCAGGAGGGACAGGTGATAATATGAGCAAAAAAAAAAGCAGAGAGAAGACCAAGAATTTGCCATTAATAAATAATTCTTAAAAAATGAGGCTCTCTTACACTAGTTACCTAAGAAAACCTTTGGAATGTTTCTCAGTATGTGGGATCATCCACTGAAGATTTTTCTGAGATAGCAACCCTCTCACATTATTGGGTTTTGCTTGCCTGAGGCCTAGCCAACTCCTGTGGTGCTGGAGAAAGACTACGGCCAGAGAACAAGAGGAACCTTAGTCACTTTTTCAGGGGGAAGTATCTAGTTGCTGGAAACCTACGTCTGCATATGAACTTAGGCCAAGGGAATTATAGTGGTCATGAATACAAATTGGTTAAAAAAAAATTTGTACAAAGCCTACTATAAAATTCTTCCTGGAGAAAGTGAGCCTCTTCCCAAATATAAAATACCCAAATTTATAGTTTAAGTTCAAAGAATGTGATTTTCAGTAAAATGTCAAAACACAAAGACAAAAAATATAATAAGCAGGTGCCCAGAAAATAAAAGAGAATACTTATAGCCTGAATATATTTAATATATTCACAAATATGTATTTAATAGTTTATGTATCTAATTAAATATTAAATATTAGTGCATTTAATTATTAACTAATAATCATTTTAATTAAATAATAGTTTATTTAAATTTTTAATTAAATGAATATTTACATAAAATACCTAACATATTTAGTATTTTAAGTATATTTAAAATATTTAAAAATAAAAAGGAACATCAAACCAAAAAATAAGATAAATTACTAGGAAAATTTGAAAATGAACCAAATATTTCTAATTACAAAAACAATCAAAATGAAAATTAGAAGCCTAAGGACTTGGCTTCTGTCAAAAATGAAATAACAGAGACGAGACTTATCCTCTCATCTGAATCAACAAAAAAACATAAAACATGCATGAAACAACAGTCAGGCATGGGGCAGCAACAATAATGGACACTAATCTTTAAGAGAGAGAAACAAATAAGGTGAGTCCTACAATTACCAAAGTCTACTGCCTTGAAAGAGTTTCCAAGCAATAATGCATAAAGAAGAAAGTCGGGAGGAACCTGGAAAACTCCCCAAGTTTAAAAGTTATTTTGAGTTCAGAGAGATAAAGAAAGATAAATATTCTCAGGACAGAATACTAGAGAAGAGAGTTTCATAGAGACATATCCATGGAAATCAGCAGAGTCCCTATAAAAAGGTGAAAAAAAAAATGTACCAAGCAAATACAAAGCAATTGCAAACATGTACTTTATTAATATCAGAGAAAATTATCTTAAAAGTGAAAGCATTACTAGAGAGAGTTTATATAAAATGATGAAATGTTCAATTTTTTTCAGAAAGTTTTATGTAGTTAAACTTTCCTGCACTCAATAGCACATAATCAAGTATACAAAGGAAACTTTCAAAATTGTGAAAAAGGAAAAATATAGTAACATAATCAGAGTTAGGCAGGTTTTTGCTTCTTGCCAAGTGTTACCTTTCCCCTCTCCAAATTCAAATTGCATTAAATGCCTATATCAATATTTGGCAATGTGGGTGTGTACTTAGTCGTTCAGTCATGTCTGATTCTTTGAGACTCCATGGACTATAGCCCACCAGGCTTCTTTATCCATGGGATTTTCCAGGCAAGGATACTTGAGCAGGTTGCCTTTGCCTACTCCAGGGGATCTTCTTGACTCAGGGATTGAACCCACATCTCTTGTGTCTTCTGCATTGGCAGGCAGATTCTGTACCAACTGCACCAACTGGGAGATTCTGTACCAACTGTACCAACTGGCAGATTCTGTACCAACTGCACCAGATTCTGTACCACTGCACCAACTGGCAAGTCCATATTTGACATTGCATTTACCATAAAAACCTAAGATAAAATTTAAAGTTCCAGAGTATAGAAACTATAGAAAAAGTATAGAAATCAACTGCGAACTTGAGCTTCCTATTGAAGATTCACAACGTGTATTACCATAGAGTTTAGAAAAGCTGTGTAATTAAAAAGAAAAAGAAAAAAGAAAACCTGCTAAAGCAAACACATGCCTAACTTATTTAGCTACAGAACACTTTCTTTGAGGAGCACCTGGTAATACTTTTTGAAATATAACTAATGACATATCTATGCTTCTGGAGTGTACACTCTGAGAACATTGCCCAGAGTCTTCAGTCTTACCAGGCAATCATAATGCTTTGTGTATATTTTGAAATTATAAATGTTTTATGATTTCTTCATCTTATTTATAACTTTTCTTCTCAGAGGCAAATATCACACTAAAAAAATAAAATATCAGACAGTAAACCAAAATATTTATATACATATATTTTTTAAAATCTTCATCCCACAACTTATGCTGTATTAAAAATTCATTTTATTGAAGAGGAGGTAAGACTTACAACCCAGAAATACTGTCACCATGGTAATAATTTGTTTTAATAATATGTTATTGAATGATCAAATTGGTCATCATTCATTAGGCCTATAAAAATAAAATCTGCAGTTTTCTTAGAATCAGTAATATATATGCACATGCAATCATAAATTGGTATGAGTTGGAATTCCACTGAACTGATTATTTTGGAACTCACTATGTTATTTGGCTGAGGCTTCTCAGGCAGCACAGTGGTAAAGAATCCACCTGCCAATACAAGAAATGTAAGAGATAAGGGTTTGATCCCTGGGTCAGCAAGATCCCCTTCAGGAGGAAATGGCCACCCACTCCAGTGTTCTTGCCTGAAAAATCCCATGGACAGAGGAACCTGGTGGGCTATAGTCCTTGGGGTCACAAAGGGTCAAACAAGACTGAGTAACTGAGCACAATATGATTGGCCACACTAGAATCTTGTGTCAAATATTTCTTGAGATAGGCAATTGGTTCACTGAACAAAGTAACCAGATATTGAAAATCTTTGCCTCTGTATTCACATGAAGAACTTTTTAAGAAGCAATATTTGTAGAAACGTAATTCAATAAAGAAAGATATTGAGATACATATAAATATCAAAGATAAACATGATAACACTAAATGTAATAGAGAAGTTAAAATTAAATCATAAATAAGTTTGAAACATATCTCTGAAGGTTGAGGCAATATCTTTAATTGTTGGAAAACAAGTCCTCCTCCATACTCCTTATTTCTAGTCTAAGCAAGACCTACATATTGGGACTGTGGTTATATTCAGTTTGAGTACTTGATGTCATTTTTCAAAGTTTGCAGCTATCGGCTATTTTGGTATATCTAAACAAATTATCAGAACAGAAATCAGGAAAAATAAAACTATATTCTACACATTTGAGCTTTGCTTCTGATCGTCATATAATTTATAAATGTATAGATACATATCATGGGCTTATAGCCAAATAAAGCTTCCATTATGGAGTTGAGAAATATGTATTATCTAATATTGCTATTTATGTATCTACCTAGCTAAGCTTCACCTATTATTGAGAAAAATTCACCTGCATAAAATTTACTTAAACTCACATTATAGAGCCATAAAATAGGTACAAAAGATATAAGCAAATATATGATGACACTGTATACAGTGTCAACTTGTAATTATTAGTTTCAAATTACTAATGTCTGATTGACCCTTCAGTTCAGTTCAATCACTCAGTTGTGTCTGACTCTTTGCAACCCCATGAATCACAGCATGCCAGGCCTCCCTGTCCATCATCATCTCCCAGAGTTCACTCAAACTCACGTCCATCGAGTCGGTGATGCCATCCAGCCATCTCATCTTCTGTCGAACCAATTTAGTTACAAATTACCAAAAAATGTCTAGTACAATAACCGATCACCTAAAATAATCAACTAGGTAAAGCAAAACTTTTGCCAACTGATGCAAAGAGCATACTCATTGGAAAAGACTCTGATGTTGGGAAAGACTGAAGGCAAAAGGAGAAGGGGCAGCAAGATGGTTAGATAGCATCATTGACTCAATGGACACGAATTCGATCAAACTCCAGGAGACAGTGAAGAACAGGGAAGTCTGCTGTGGGGTGGTCCATGGGGTTGCAAAGAGCCAGACATGACTTCTCGACTGAACAACAAAGCAGATTATCTTCTCTTAGCTGTGTTAAATGGTGAAGAAAAGGCTCAGGATTGTCAAGGGGATTATACAAATCACAGAAATACTGTATGGTATTGCTCACCTAAGAGTAGACATAAAAGGAAAACAACAAGAACAAAAAAAAAGTTGTTTTTTTGTACAACAAATGTTGTTGTACAACAACAAAAAAAATTGTTGTAGAAACAATACAGGAAAATATGTTTGTTACTTGTAATCAAATTACAATGCATCCACATCCTGAAAGAGACATCATGAGGAATGGAAATAAATTAGCAGTGGCAAACATTTTGAAGCACGAGGCAAATGTTCTTGCTCTCTGACCCTCAGAGCCATTTGGATAGATGTTAAACTCATTTTGCAAATAAGAAAACAAGTTCAAATATAGAGATAACTAGTTACATATATGAAAAATCACAACAAAATAAAAATAGATTATCTAAGAAGCAAACATAGAGATTTTCCATGTAAGAGATTAATTAAGAGAATCATTAAGAATGAAAAGGGGAAAGAAGAGAGATACTAGGCTGTGATGAAGGTCTGACTCCTGGAAGACAGAATAAAGATGTAGAGCTGGTAGGAAGAATCCAAGCCTGAAGTTCAATTTTTTAGGCATTTGACCAAGCCAACGAGGTGCCCTTGAGCCAAAGTCACAAATAAAAGGTGTTTGTTATCTCACAGGAATGGGCACGTCCTAGTATCCCTGACAAGCGAATTCATTAGGAAGTGTCTTCTCAGCACATATGCTATAGATTCTGTGTGTCCCCCCTTAATTAAACTCCCCAAGGCAGGAGATTTCAGCTACACATTTTCATTGTTGCCACATACCCTGGACCTCACACCATACACAGAAATCCGTTCATGTAGATTGAGAAAATAATAAAGGAAAAACAACAAAAATAATGTTTAGAAAACAATACAGGAAAATATGTTTCTTATTTTGAAGTAGGAAAAATTCTCCTAAATAAGGCCCACAAAATACTAACTATACAAAGACACTGATAAATTTGAACCTATTAAAAATAAAAATTTCTGTTCCTCAATAGATACTGTGAAATGAGTGAAATATTCTACATACTAAGCTATGTGCAACACATACATTTAAGATTTAGTATCCAGAACCAATTAAAATAACAACTCTAGGAGTCTTGAACAGAATTTTCACATAGGCAAGACTCATATGGCCAATAGGCATATAACTAGATAGCCAACCTCTTTAAGAATTAAGAAAATGTAAATCCAAACCACAATGTGCTAAGACTGCAAACCTATCAAATAGGTAAAAACATAATGACTGGTAATAAAAAGTCAAATAAAAGAAATGGGAAGTCCCATTGCTAGTGTAAGTAGAAATTCGTACATATATGATGGAAAGAGTTGGGTACTGATTAATTAATGAAGTTATAGATGCACACATCATATCATCTAGCAAATCTACTCCTGTGTACACATCTACATGCTAAGGCAGGAATGTACAAAACAGCTTTTTTCTCTAAGAGGCACACATAATGTATGATGGGTGGAATTGCCCATTGACAGTAAAATGTACAATAATAAAAAATGATTGCATATTAATTCCATTGAGGCCATACAACACAGACAATAAATGAACTAAAGATGTATACTCAACCAGAGTAATCCTAAAAACATATTAAGAATAAGAAGTCAACATAATTTTCATTGAAGCGAAGCAAAGTATACTGCATTTAAGAGGCTAGAACCATAAATAAATATCCAGGGTAATTAACACAAAAATATAACATTACTTCTGGGTGGAGGGAGGTTGGAAGGAAGGAGCTGCAAAGTGGAGGGAGGGACATATGTACAGATTTTTTCTAAAAGGTTAATGAATGCATGCCAGTGCTTCATTTTCTTTTCAAAATATAAATATATATTTTATATTACTATTGTGAGTATATTTCATATAATGGTTTATAAAACAAAGTAAAATTCAGAAAAGACAACTTATTCAATGTCATACAGTTGATAAAGAATGACACTAAAATGCTATGTGACCTGATTCCAAAACTTGTGGTCTTTCTTCACAAGTCATTAAAGTATCATTTTTCCACAAGTCTACATAATTGCTGATGTCTCCAATGGCTGTCTTCACTTTGATTGTATATCTTAGTTGATTTATAAAGGAAAAATTGTGTTCCTTTATAAAGATCACATTTATTTTCTCCCCTTAGTTGGAAACAACACTGCATGAACCCTCAGAGGGCAACCATCATATTTAGTATCTTCAGCTCTACTTTCTCTTTCCCAACAAACTCATATCTCTTTCACCTTAGACAAATTTCAACTATTTAGTCTTTAAATTAAGCCTAATTGATTTTTTCCTATTTATAGGCAAACATACAATATTAAAGGACAGATGAAGAGAAAGAGTACATCAGTCCTGTCTGTAACACTTTCCCCATTATATCCCTCCTCTTCTTCTGGTCAAGTAGCCAATTTATGATTAACCTCCAATAATAATTTTACTAACATTTCTTGAGCACTGAATTGTGTATGAGGTTGGTGCAAAAGTAATTGCGGTTTTCCATTATTGGAACTCGATGCTTGATATTGGAATACATTCTTGAATAAATGAGGTTATATTAGATATTATTTTAATGCACAGTTATTGCTTTCTGTTTTTTTGCTAATGACATTACTTGCTATGTATTTTATATTTATTTTAGACTAGGGAAATGATATGTTAGACAAAAAGGCAAATTCAAGTGATTTTCTTATTTGAGTTCAAAGTGTGTCGTGAAGCAGTGGAGAAAACACAATATTAACAATGCCTTTGGCCCAGGAATTGCTAACAGTTGTACAGTGCTGTGGTGGTTCAAGAAGTTTTGCAAAGGTGACAAGAGCCTTGAAGATGAGGAATACAATTGCCGGCCACTGGAAGTTGACAACAACCAACTGAGAGCCATGATCAAAGCTGATCCTCTTAAAACTACACAAGAAGTTGCTGAAGAGCTCCACATTGACCATTCTTCAGTCGTTTGACATTTGAAGCAAATTGGAAAGGTGAAAAAGCTCAATAAGTGGGTGCCTCATGAGCTAGTTCAGTTCAGTTCAGTCGCTCAGTCTTGTCCGACTCTTTGCAACCCCGTGAATCGCAGCACACCAGGCCTCCCTATCCATCACCAAATCCTGGAGTTCACTCAAACTCACGTCCATTGAATCAGTGATGCCATCCAGCCATCTCATCCTCTGTCATCCCCTTCTCCTCCTGCCCTCAATTCCTCCCAGCATCAGAGTCTTTCCCAGTGAGTCAACTCTTCACATGAGGTGGCCAAAGTACTGGAGTTTCAGCTTTAGCATCACTCCTTCCAAAGAACACCCAGGACTAATCTCCTTTAGGATGGACTGGTTGGATCTTCTTGCAGTCCAAGAGACTCTCAAGAGTCTTTTCCAACACCACAGTTCAAAAGCATCAATTCTTCATGAGCGAACCACTAATCAAAAAATCATTGTTTTGAAGCATCATCTTCTCTTCTTCTATGCAGCAATGAATGATTTCTTGATTGGATTGTGATAAGTAATGAAAATTTTATATGACAACCACCAACGACCAGCTCAGTTGTTATACTGAGAAGAAGCTCCAAAGCACTCCTCAGAGCCAAACTAGCACCAAAAAAAAAAAAAAAAAAAAAAATTTCAACTTGTCAACTGCTACCTTTAAAAAGGATGAAAAAACATATACATTACTTATCTAGGGTGAACATTCCCTTCATTCAGAATCCATTCCTTTTCATGCCAGCTTCTGAATGAGAGGGGAAAGAAGACACTGACGCTATGCTGTCCCTCAGGTATCACAGGAGGACTGAAGCAGCAAGACATGTGAAAGGTAAGAGAATCAAAACTGCTGTAGGTTTTCCTATGGTCAGATCTAGTTCAGCTTCCATTTATGAATATATCTTTATCCTTAGAGAATCTTGTGGACATGAGATTCTGACTGGATAGAAAATCAAGTAATACCCTGGAATTTTTTGTTTGTTTGTTTTCCTTTTGAATGATCTGCTGCTCTTCAAGATCTGGAAAATATATTAAAACTCTCATATCAGTTCAGTTCAGCTCAGTCACTCAGTCGTGTCTGGCTCTTTGCAACCTCATGGACTGCAGCACACAAGGCCTCCCTGTCCATCACCAGGTGCTGGAGTTTATACAAACCCATATCCATTGAATCGGTGATGTCATCCAACCATCTCATCCTCTGTCATCCCCTTTTCCTTCCCTCAATCTTTCTCAGCATCAGGGCCTTTTCTAATGAGTAAGCTCTTTGCATCAATGGCCAAAGTATTGGAGTTTCAACTTCAACATCAGTCCTTCCAGTGAACATCCAGGACTGATATCCTTTAGGATGGACTGGTTGGATCTCCTTGCAGTCCAAGGGATCCTCAAGCATCTTCTCCAACATCACAGTTCAAAAGCATCAATTCTTCAGTGCTCAGCTTTCTTTATAGTCCAACTCTCACATCCATATATGACCACTGGAAAAACCATGTCTGACTAGACAGACCTTTGTTGGCAGAGTAATGTCTCTGCTTTTGAATATGCTGTCTAGGTTGATCATACCTTCCTTCCAAGGAGTAAGTGTCTTTTAATTTCATGGCTGCAATCATCATCTGCAGTGATTTTGGAGCCCCCCCAAATAAAGTCTGACACTGTTTCTACTGTTTCCCCATCTATTTCCCATAAAGTGATGGGACCAGATGCCATGATCTTAGTTTTCTGAGTGTTGACCTTTAGCCAACATTTTCACTCTCCTCTTTCACTTTCATCAAGAGGCTTTTAGTTCCTCTTCACTTTCTGCCCTAAGAGTGGTGTCATCTGCATATCTGAGGCTACTGATATTTCTCCCAGCAATCGTGATTCCAGCTTGTGCTTCTTCCAGCCTAGCGTTTCTCATGATGTATTCTGCATATATGTTAAATAATCAGGGTGACAATATACAGCCTTGACGGACTCCTTTTCCTATTTGGAACCAGTCTGTTGTTCCATGTCCTGTTCTAACTGTTGCTTCCTGACCTGCATACAGATTTCTCAAGAGGCAGGTCTCATATATTGAGTGTTATATGTATGGTAGGGCAGATTGCTAATAAAGAGGGACCCTGAAAGGAGTATAAAATCAAGATGGTTTCACTGATAAGATATGTAATACAGTTTCATATAAACCATCCTGACACACCTCTATAATTTAAGGGTCCCAGAAGCAAATTAGTTTTCCAGAATAATACCTAAATCAGGATTTCAACATGGTAAACTATCTGCTATTGGAAAATTCTTATTAATGGAATCATTTAAATACTAGTTTAAAAACTTCATGCTATTTTAGAAATTAAACATTTTCCAAATTTTATTTATTTAACGGATCTCTAATTCAAGCTTCTATCTTTTTTATCTCGTCATACCATTCAGCTCTGATTTTTGCTTAGGAAAGGAGAAAATTCCTTCCAACATATTAAGCCACATCTTAGGTGCAATCTCATTTAATTTTTTGATTATAGAGAACTAAAAAATTACCAAATAGTATAATAAGATCAACTGAAATTCACAGATAAGATTTTTCAAAAAAGTTTGGATATGGATTACTGTGGGGCACAATAATGTTTTCAGAAAGGTTTATGAAAGCGTAATACTTATTAGTTGAGTAGCCTTAAGAAAATTGCCTTTGTGAGTCTTAGTTTTATCATTTATAACATGAAAGTCATATAATATACATTATAGATAATAGTGGTAAATGAGGGGATTGAATGTGTAAAGCCTATGATACATTTCCTAGGTCACAGAAGCAGTCAATAGAAGCATACTTTAAAATCCCTCATCCCTTTCTACACTTTCACTGTTTACCATGTGTATTTGTAGATCTGCTGTGTGTGTGTGTGTGTGTGTGTATGTGTGCACACATGTGTGAGTACTTATAAATTTATTTTCAAATGTAAAATTATTCACTAGCATTGTAATGCTTCCTCTGACATTTTCAGTAACTTGAGGTTATTCAATAAACTTAAAATGTGTACAATCAACACATCTGTTAATGGGTTTTTATCATTGCACTTTGATTTATAAAGAAAATTTAAATTTAAAATTGCCCCTTGTTAATAATTGGTTGTTTGAAGTTTTCTGAAAGTTTTTTTCCTCTGAATGTGATGATCTTTATTTTTTTAATATAAATTTATTTATTTTAATTCTAGTCTAATTACTTTACAATATTATATTGGTTTTGCCATACATTGACATGAATCCGCCATGGATGTACATATGTTCCCTATCCTGAATGCCCCCCCACCCAACTCCCTCCCCATACCATCCCCCTGAGTCATCCCAGTGCACCAGCACAGAGCATTCTGTATCATGCTTCAAACTTGGACTGGCGATTCATTTCACATATGATATTATACATGTTTCAATGCCATTCTCCCAAATCATCTCACCCTCACACTCTTCCACAGAGTCCAAAATACTGTTCTATACATCTGTGGCTCTTTTGCTGTCTTGCATACAGGGTTATTGTCACCATCTTTCTAAATTCCATATATATGCATTGTTATACTGTATTGGTGTTTTTCTTTCTGGCTTACTTCACTCTGTATAATAGGCTCCAGTTTCATCTACTTCATTAAGTTCATTAGAACTGATCATCAGTTCATTAGAACTGATTCAAAGGTATTCTTTTTAATGGCTGAGTAATACTCCATTGTGTATATGAACAACAGCTTTCTTATCCATTTATCTGCTGATGGACATCTAGGTTGCTTCCATGTCCTGGCTATTATAAACAGTGCTGCGAAGAATATTGGGGTACATGTGTCTCTTTCAATTCTGGTTTCCTTGGTGTGTATGGCCAGAAGTGGGATTGCTGGGTTGTATGGCAGTTTTATTCCCAGTTTTTAAAGGAATCTCCACACTGTTCTCCATAGTGGCTGTACTAGTTTGCATTCCCACCAACAGTGTAAGAGGCTTCCCTTTTCTCCACACCCTCTCCAGCATTTATTGCTTGTAGACTTTTGGATCGCAGCCATTCTGACTGGCATGAAATGGTACCTCATTGTGGTTTTGATTTGCATTTCTCTGATAATGAGTGATGTTGAGCATCTTTTCATGTGTTTGTTAGCCATCTGTATGTCTTCTTTGGAGAAATATCTTTTTAGTTCTTTGGCCCATTTTTTGACTGGGTCGTTTATTTTTCTGGAATTGAGCTGTAGGATTTGCTTGTATATTTTTGAGATTAGTTCTTTGTCAGTTACTTCATTTGCTATTTTCTCCCATTCTGAAGGCTGTCTTTTCACCTTGCTTATAGATTCCTTTGTTGTGCAGAAGCTTTTAATTTTAATTAGGTCCCATTTGTTTATTTTTGCTTTTATTTCCAATATTCTGGGAGGTGGGTCATAGAGGATCTTACTGTGATTTATGTCTGAGAGTGTTTTGCCTATATTCTCCTCTAGAAGTTTTATAGTTTCTGGTCTTATGTTTAGATCTTTAATCCATTTTGAATTTATTTTTGTACATGATGTTAGAAAGTGTTCTAGTTTCATTCTTTTATAAGTGGTTGACCAGTTTTTCAAGCACCACTTGTTAAAGAGATTGTCTTTTCTCCATTGTATATTCTTGCCTCCTTTGTCAAAAATAAGGTGCCCATAGATGTGTGGATTTATCTTTGGGCTTTCTATTTTGTTCCATTGATCTGTATTTCTGTCTTTGTGCCAGTACCCTACTGTCTTGATGACTGTGGCTTTGTAATAGAGCCTGAAGTCAGGCAAGTTGATTCCTCCAGTTCCATTCTTCTTTCTCAAGATTGCTTTGGCTATTTGAGCCTTTTTGTATTTCCATACAAATTGTGAAATTATTTGTTCTAGCTGTGTGAAAAATACCATTGGAAGCTTGATAGGGATTGCATTGAATCTATAGATTGTTTTGGGTGTTATACTCATTTTCACTATATTGATGCTTCTGATCCATGAACACGATATATTTCTCCATCTATTAGTGTCCTCTTTGCTTTCTTTCACCAGTGTTTTATAGAATGATATTTAAATTTAATTTCTACTTCTAAGCTTGTGGATATTTGCTTTCCAATGTCATATTACTGGTCAAAACCGGAGATTTAAAATTTTTGATAAATTCTAAAATCTCCTTGATAGACTTTATTTTACTGTCCATGGATATACATGCACTTTTGTGATATTCATTGAAAGTTTATTTCCTGAGTGCTAGTAGTTCCTGTTCCAACACGCTGGCTAGAGAATTTGTAATCACACAGACATGACAGGTCGAGGCTCCAAATAGGCCTCCTACTGCAGGGCCTACTGCTGCTCCCAAGTGGATCATTTTCTTTCTCCCATGGTCACTCCTGCTTCTGCTGGCATCACCACCTCCAATCTGGGCCAGGTTCCACCAAGCCTTCCTTTCAGAGCCTCAGGACCCACAGACTTCTCTGAGGCAAAAATGTGCCTTTCAGAACAACTGCTGTTTGCACCACCCTCTGTGCCTAGCTACTACTGGGTCAGAAAAGTGGCCTACTTGCCATCTGGCTATCAACTCTCTTCATGTACCTGCTCACTATTCTACCAGACTTCAGGGTTCCTTGGTGTCTCAGGTAGTAAAGAATTTGCCTGCAATACAGGAGACCTGGGTTTGATCCCTGGATTGAGAAGATCCCTTGGAGAAGGAAATGGCTACCCACTCCAGTATCTTTGCCTGAAGAACTGCATGGACAGAGGAGCCTGATGGTCTATGGTCCATGGGGTCACAAAGAGTCAGACATGACTGAGTGACTAACACATTCAAATCAAAATGCTAACAAAATATACCAGACTTCACTTATAAAACTTAAGTTCAAAATAAAATTAAGAATATCCAGATGAGCAGAGCAGAAAATTAAACCAAATGAGAGGTCCTTCTCAGCACAAGGCCTTGTACAACTGCCACACTCCCAGTAAGCGGGCCATAATCACAAGGAAGAGATGAATTCAGAGATGACTATAAACACTGTGAATGCCAACAGAAACCAGCCATTATAGAATTACCTTTGAAGGGTTTGGAGGGGTAGTAGTGGGAAGAGACAGAAGGTAGTGATAATCAACTGAGTGCAGAGGTAAAACTCCAAAACTAATTAGTGTTTACTCAGTAAGCACTTTAGATGGAGACTCATTTGCCAGAAACAATCAACCATGCAAGAAACTCCCTCCTCTTTTCCTCTTATTTTTGCCCTCTCTTCCTTGGGTTCTCTATGCAACTCAAGTCTCTCCTCCACTTCTCTTTCATATCTCAGGGATATAGTAACTCAATTTCAAGGAAGTTTTAAAACATGTCTTCAAATTCTGTGACACTCCTCTGAAAGGAATTATGATTGCAACCAATAAAGGACTATGACACACAGAAGTCATGTATTTTCTGCCTCCTTTTCCGAGAACACTCATTCTCCACATGTCTTCTGGAATACTACCTCTCACAACACAATAAGGAGCTGGAGGAAGTGCAAGAGACATGGAGAGTGGGAATGTAAGTGCTCCAAGCTGTGCTCCAGCTAAGCCCAGAATTTTGGTCCTCTCAGCCCAGGTACTATATCTGTGAATGAAGGAGCCATAGTGATGTCAGCCTTCAGCTATTAGTGAAGTCACCCTCAGTCTTCAAGCATTCCCCGTTAAAACCCTAGACAACATAGAGCAGAGAAAAATTAGGCCCACTGTGCCTTGTTCAAATTTGGAACCCACAAAATCCATAAACATAGTACAATGTTTGTCTTACACCAGTGAGTTTTGGTTGGTTGATAACACAGTAATGATAACTGGGACAACCTTTGACTTCCACACAAGTTAGGGTGAAAAGAGACAGATAAACTTTTGACTTTGAGCTTGATGATGTTTGCCATTTCCATGAGAAGAGTTGCCACTGCCCACTCAGACTGGGCCCCACACATGGAACAGACATAAACCCTACCTTCAGTGAGGAGCCATAGCCTGAAGCAGATACACCCAGTCAAACCACACAAATGTACAATGGAGAAGAAATAATTGGTGTCAGCCCTTGAGTTAATCCACTATAAATGCAGCATCGATATGGCAATAGCTAACTGATACAGAGCTCCAAAGTGTTGTGTATGTAGCCTTAAAAATAGCTTAAACTTTTTAATCTTTAATGTATTCACCTGTTTAGGGATGATAATATATTTTTTGTGAGATATTTGTGAGAATTCATGAGTCAATATTTCTAAAACATTAAGGATGGTTTACACATGCTGGCACATAGGACACACTATTAAAAATTGGCATCTTATTGTGCTATTATTGTTAAGAGCTTTCAATTCCTATATTTTTACATTGTTATGTGATTCCATCATTTAGTGCCCATGTTTCTATTCACTGAAAAATAATTGAGCATAGAAAGTTTGTGTTCCTCCAGTTTGGATGTTTAGTTAGAGAATAGATCTCTGATTGGGTCCACAAAGGAATAGCCCACAAGTTAACAAACATATTATTGACATGTGTTTTAGGTACACATGTAAACAGAATGACTTTCAAACATGTAGCTCCACCAGGAGTAATGTTTGAAAGAAAGGTATAGAAAGTAGTTTTAAGATTTGAGACTTCTGCACAGGGATGAGGTCTTTCTCTGTTGTACCCAATGTGAAAATTTTTGTCTCATCAGTTTCTAGGGTTATTTAAAAGATGCCAGCAACCCACTCCAGTATTCTTGCCTGGAGAATTCTATGGACAGAGAACCCTGGTGGGCTATACAGTCCACAGGGTTGCAAAGTCAGACATGACTGAGTAACTAACACTAAATGTATCAATCAGTGAAAATCACATAGCTGAAAGAACAGGAAAACACAGGATAAAGCAATTGTGATGTAATTAGATGTGTCAACTTTAATAGCCAATGGTACCCAATTGTTTGGTCAAGCATCAGTCTAGATGTTGGTATGAAACTACTTTCAGATGTTATTCACGTTTAAATCAGTAAACTTTGAGTAAAGTAGATGTCCCTTCATAACGTGGATAGGCTTTACACAAACAGTTGAAAGCCCTAAAAGCAAGGCCAAAAAGTTCTCAAAGCACTAATTATGACTCAAAACTGCAACATTAAAACTCAGCCTGAGTTTCCAGCCTATAGATCTTAGATTTAAGTCTGTAATATTAATGCTTCCCTGAATTTCTAGCCCACTAGACTGCTGTATAGATTTTGGACTCATCAGTCCCCAAAACTCTGGGAGCCAATTCCTTAAAATAAATCTCTCTAGAAGGAATAGGCAACCCACTCCAGCATTCTTGTCTGGAGAATCCCATGGACAGAGGAGCCTGACAGGCTACAGTCTATGGGATGGTAAATAGTCAGACATGGCATAGCAACTGAAACAAACAATTGATCAATAGACAGATACATAGATTCATAGATAATTAAATGCTCAGATGTCTCACTGGTTCTGTTTCTTTGGGGAAGTCTAATGAAGTACCAAACAAAAAAATCATTCTAAGGTAAATAGGCAATGAACGCTGTGCAGGGAATGGAAAGAAATCTCAATTTCCAGTGCAATAGTGAGCTCTACATAATGTAGATAATATTACATAATAATAGATTGTTACATAATATAGATTGATGAGATACGGTCATGTACTCCAAGATTTTATAATCTAAATCAGAGTCAAAATGCTAATTACTCTAAAGAAGAAATCAGATAATAGGAATTACTATAACACAGAGAATCTTGGTCCAGGATCTGAGAAATGTGCTTCAAAGAAAAATCAAATTTGAAATGTACCAAAAGTAGGAATTATTAGACAAAGTAATGGAAGTTTGGTAGCAGACATGAAAGAAATCTATACAACCAAAATCTTGGAGATAAGGAACTGTTTCTGAATCTATTGCTGTAGCAGTTAACTATAGATAAAGGAAGGCAGATGAGGTTTCTAGTTAAGGAGTTGCATGCATATTAAGTCACTTCAATTGTCTCCAATTCTGCGACCCTATGGACTGTAGCCCGCCAGCCTCCTCTCTCCATGGGATTCTCCAGGCAAGAATACTGGAGTAGGTTGTCATGCTCTCCTCCAGGGGATCTTCCTGGCCCAAGGATGGAAACCTGGTCTCTTATGTCTCCTACATTGGCAGGCAGGTTCTTTACCACCACCTGGGAAGCCCAGTTAAGGAATTATTGTTGACCAATTAGGGAATGATAAGTTTCTTCAGTTAGGACAACATCTGTTCTATTTGGTTTTGTCTTTTGTTTTCTTGGAACCTAATATAGATCCTGGTATATATGAATGCTCAATAAATCTTTTTTTCATATAAAAATAAATGTATGAAAGAAGAAAACAGATTTTAGTGGAAGGATATTAGAGTAAGTTTCCAAATGACAGAGACCAAGGAAAACATATGTAATGATTTAACAAGTGTCTGTTAAGTACTCAAAATGCTCTAGATACTGGATAAAGCATTCTGTGAGGGATTGGCAATTTGGTTGTAAGCAAGAGAGACAGAATCTCTGTTGTAAATTAGCTTAATTTTCAATAGTAGTGAGGATAAGAAATGAAAAGGTTCAGAGAAGCCTAAGTACAGCACATTTTTCTTTAATCTCTACTGGGTAAGGATTTCCCAACTCCTTGGGGAAAAAGACACACATCAGTTGCACAGTGTGTTTAACTATAGAATTTTTTTGTGCTTTTTACTTGCATGGTAAGTTTTACATAGTTCTTTGGACTGTGCGGTGACAGTCAAGTTGAGCTTACTTTTTTGGTGTAATCATTGCTGTCTGAGTTATACCACTTTAACTTATTACTGTGGACAGAATTAGGCCAGGTTACACTTTGTTGGCAATTTCAGTCAAAAATCTATCTCTCATGGTAGATATGCTCGATAAAACATAATCCTTACATAACCAATTCTGATAAAACATCTTTCTATATGACCGTGGCCCATATTTCACACATATCAGCATGCAGATTTGCCTTCCATAGTGCTTTATATCTCATATAATGTTTGAATAGCCCCATCTAGACTCATGTTCTCATACTAACTTTGAAACTTTATAACTTGTAGGCAGTCTGCCTAGATCATACACTGACAACTATGAAAATAGTTCCAAGAGAAAAGAAAGATAATTTAAATAAATGAAGAGATGTAACATGAACTTGAATTAGAAGACTCATTATTGTTAAAATGTTATTTTCTTTCGAAATTTTCTATAGGATTAGGGTAATTCTAATCAAATGCATAAAATCATTTGATGAATTTGACAAGCTGAAGCTAAAATGAATATGGAATTGCCAGGGATCTGAAATAGCCAAAGTAATTCTAGGAGAAAAAAAAAAATTAAACAAAATTAAAGGACCCTAACTACCTGATTTCAGATTTACCACAGAATCAGTTGAGACAATGTGACTTGGACATGCAGATCAATGAACAGAAAAGAGAGTTCTGAAATAAATTCACACATGTATGGAAAATTGATTTTATCAAGGTAATAGAGCATTTCAATGGAGAAATGGGGCTAGAACACCTCGACGTGCATTTTAAAACTTATTATTTTCCCTCATGAAAAAAAATTACTCAAAATGAATCATATACAGAAGAAAATATCTGATCTTTCAGTGGCCAAGATTCCCTATATAAGATTTTAAAAATTCATAAAGGAAAAAATTACAAATTAGACTTCATCAAAATTAAAACTTTCTATTTTTAAGAAATTCTCTAAAGAAAAATAAACAGCAGAGACTTCAAAAATTATATGTTTTATACATATTACATATATAAAATATATAGAACATATAAAGCAAATGGTGCAGTTCAAAGATAATTTAAAAATGAGCAAGTAATTTGAAAACCTTTTAAAAGCAGATATATAAAAGACTAAGAAATACTTTAAAAGTACTTATCATCACTAATTACCATGGAATTGCAAATTAAAAACAAAATGACATACTATTACATATCCATTAGTATGATTAAACTTATAATCTCAGGAACAAGTACTGATAAAGAACAGCTAGACTTCTCATATACCAATGATGAGAATATAAAATAGGTCTAACAACTTTGGAAAACATATTGACAGATTATTATAAAGTTCATATTTCCTTATCTAAGACTAGTTAATTTCACTCCTAGGTATTTGCATAAGAGAACTAAAGATATGAGTTCAGAAAAAGACTTACAGATAAGTGTTCATAACAGCTCTATTTAAACAGACTCAAACTGGAAACAATCCTAGTCTCCTTAGAGAGTGAAAATAAATTGTGGTATATCCAGACACCATGAAATATAATGCAGGAATATAAAGGAATAAAATAGAGAATCACATAACAATGTGGATGAATCTCAAAATAATTATGTTTAGGGAAATATTCCAGACACAAAAGAGTATATGTGAAATGTATTTCTTCACACGAAATTTAAGAACAGGCAATACTAATCTAAAGTGACAGGAAGAGGATTTGTGCCTGCCAGGGATCTGGTCAGGACTGGGAGAATTCAACAAAAAAGATTGTGAGGGAAACTCATGGTGTGATTAAAAGTGTGTATTCCTGGTGTATTTTATACTATAAATTGTATCTCAATAAATATTACTTTCCCTTCAAACAAACAAACAAACCGAACCAGGTAATTTGTATACTCTCTGCTGTGAGAACAGGGTTTCCTTCCTATAGGAGAAACAGCCTAAGGGAAGATAAAGTAATTATACACATTTGTGTAGATAATTTCTTGAAAGACGATGATAAAAAATTTCTCAAGTGATATTAGAGATTGAAAAGGCAGCATTCTACAGTATTTTAGAAAGGAAGTAGACATTTGGCCATTAGTTAATCACCATTACTAATAATATAGTCTCACCACACAGAAGATATCAAGTATTTCTAAAGAGTATAAAAATGTAAAGTAACTTATCTCATAATTATTTATTTTATTTCCCATCAGTATAAGTCTGTGGGTATTTGACATACTCAAAGGGAAAATTTCAACTTTACAGTTCTATGACAAAACTTTGCACAAATGAGGACATGGATTCCTTGAGGGAAACCAATGACTAGAAATTTTTTGTTATTTCTATGGAAAGAAAAGAAATGACAACAATTCTGTTGTCAAGTGTACAAAGGATCACTACAAAGAATAATAAAAAGACTATCAAGTCTGAGCAATGAATCAGGAGAAATCATTTAAACTTCAACAGAAAGAATCACTCAGCTAAGAAACAATTCAAAATAGAATAGTGTTTGAGAAAAAAAGGAAACATTTCAGAATTTGATTAAATCTTGTTCTATCTTCAAAAATAAATAAATACTCAAGAAATTAAAATATTATGAATCATACACTTCAACAGACCAACCTAATGAGGTGAATACATCAATCAAGGAGTTCGTGAAAAAATAAGAACAAATCTTGGAATCTAGGTAAATTACTTCTTATATATTCAAGGAAAAATAGATCCCCAAGGAACTAGAGTAGTTTGTCTTCACTTCAGCTTTGAGAAAAAGATCTGACTAAAGTCTTTCCAAGATACATTCAAAGAAAAGTCAATGTCCCAGAATACATCTCTAAATAAACTCTTGAAAGGAAATATGGTCACTAAAGAGATATTAAAGTTCACTTCATTTCACAAGTAGCTTTTACCAAATCTCTAAAATAAGATGGATTTCGGTGGCAGAGAATCTGAAAACAGTTTAGTACCAGAGAATTTGATAAATTATTAAGTCACGTCATCTCTTAAACCTGCAATCAGTCCAGGATATTTATAATCTGTATAACATGTAGATTTTTATTATTGAGAAGTTTTCATGAATTAAGTTTTTTAGTAAGAATGGGACAATCACTGATATTTTTCAAGGGAAAGGGCATCACAGTTTGTCTTCCCCTTCATATTAAGTAGTACATACAGTTGCTAATTACTCTGTCACTAGGTGTAACTAATCCTCATCATGGTTGTTAGATGGTGATTACTTTCTGAGCTTCCCCTCAATGTCATGTCAAGCAAAATTACAGTAGCAATGTAGCAAGACTAATTAGGCCACACTGACCTTAACAGTGGGCAGTTCTCATCGATCTCAGACTAAGCATGTTGGAATTTTGAAAAATGAAAACAAAATAGAAAAAATATTTCTTGCTACTAGCCTTTTCTAATCACCTATTTATTCCAAGTGACACAAAATTAATAAATCCTCTATCAAAGGGGGCAACAGTCAGAAAAGAAATGAGGGAATCCTTTGAGATACAGATTTAATTATATGTCTGCCTTAGTTAGCTGCTATAACAAAACACCATAGACTGGGTGGCTGAAACAATAAACATTCATTTCTCAAATTTGGGGAGGTTAGGAAGTACAAGATCAGGGAATTTATTCTAATGTTTTATGCCAACACATTCAGTGGTGAGGAACTTTTTCCTAATTTCAGATAGTCATGTTCTTACATTACCCCCACATGGCAGAGAGAGAAAATCTCTCTTGAGTCTTGTCTAAGTACACTAATCCCATTCATGAGGGTTCCACTTTCTTGACTTTACTTCCCAGGCCCAACCTCCAAATACCATCACCCCAGAGATGAGGGCTTCAACATATGAATTGCAGGGGGACATAAACATTCAGTTCATAGTGATGTTAATCCCCCATTTAAATGTGTGAGCTACATTATTTTAAAAATATTTTATTCATTGACATGAAATAATTTTAGATAAATATACTTTTTAAAGGAGCAATAGAAATGATATAACACTATTAAAATGTCAGAGTCACATTAAAATGACAGTCTCAATTCAAAACAGTGAGAAATTACATGCTTATTTTAAGATTCAATATTCAGTATTTAATATTTTCAAGATTCAATATTTCCTAAGATATTTCCTAAGGTTGTCTGTTAAGAGAAGAAGAAACTCAAAATTTTGCTTCAGAACAAGCCTACTCTATTCATCTATTGATGACAAGGAATTTCATATATCACATCATGATTTCTGAGAGACATTCTGGTGGCAGTTTTCTTACTTACTCACATTTGGTCAGTGCTAGCACTGATATTACTTTGTGTTATAAAATGTAATTTGCTTTACTGTTGTATCATCACTAAAGTAAGATTCTGGATTTCCTATGTTACCTGTTGACTTTTTTATATAAGATCAAATTTTTAATTGATTCACATTTCACTCAAATATATAGAAATTCTGGCAGAGATATAAGAAACAAAATGGTAAAAATATCAATATATCTATCTATAATATTTCCATATATGGATAGAGAAAATGTTTGCTTAAAGTATAACCAATATTCTACAGAAGTGAAACCTTACAGACAATTTTTTAATTTTTTTGATATATGTAATATCAAAATAAAGACATGACACCAAAGATTGCACTGTAACACAAAACATCTAGCTTTTGAGGGTGGAAGCCATCTTTTTGGTTGTTTATTAACAGCATTGGGTTCTGAGAAAAATTCATAAAGTTTAGTAGTGCCGAAATAAAACCCCAACTACCAGAAGAGTAAATTCTTCCTACTGAATGTCTATTGGTGCTTAACCAGAGAATATATTTCTAAATATAATTCATTAGTAGCAGCCATGTACAGTATGACATTAGAAACTTTTAAAAGGAATCAATATGGGAGCAATTAAGAAGAAAACACATCGCACATACATGTGTTCCACAGGTATTACACATATAAAGAGTAATGACATTTGCTACCTGTTCATCAGTGTGAACATGTTTATCATGTCCATGATAATGAACATGTTCACTGATAAATGAACATAGATACTTGAACACTGATACATGTTCAATGATAAAGGAAGAGTGACAATGTCCAAATGAAGTGTATAAAGCCTCACGAAGCCTTCAAATGAGGTAATTATGGAGATTATATCAAAACAGTCAATAAGTTATGCCAAGTGAAATGTCAACAGTCTAGCTCTACTAATACAAGTTGATAAACTTATGTTTTCATATGTTTCCCACAACTTTAATAATTGATCACAAAGTCCTGTTGGTTAAATTTTCAAAATCTTTCTCCCATCTGATGCCTGTCCTCTTTTTTCACTAAAGAGTGTCACTTCCTTAGTTTAGAACTCTTTTTCTTCTGGGTTATCAAAATATCCTGGTCTTCCTGCCAACAAATCGCTCCCGCATGACTCTGCAATGTCATTTTGCAGCAACTCTCAAGAGGAGGAGTTCCCTTCCCTGACCATTTAATTGGGCCCTACTCTGTGATTTGTTTTAACCAATAGAAAATAGTAGAACTGACATCAGTTTTGTTTTATAGTCAATTCTCCAGTATTTCAGATTGCTGTAATGCCTAGCTATTAGCTTTTAGGGAGGAACTTGAGGAGTTCACTTTGCCCTCCAGGCTTGCCCCAGCTTTCTGAGCCTTTAGGAAATAGCTGTCTTACTGTCTGCAAAGGCCTGGAATGTCACAGAGGACTTCTTAAATCTCTCCTGGCTATATTTCAGGCCCCTGTCTTGCTCTTCTTGTAGAAGGGCCAATGTGCTCAACAGACGTATCATTCAAATTTCCCTTTCTCCTCCCAGACTTGAGCACAATACTGCATTACACTAAGCAACAACTCATGGGAAAGATTAAACAGGTGGATGAAGACCTGTGCTGTGTGTGACTGGGCTCTTCAGACTAAGTTTCATAAAGGGTGAAATAGTTTCTCATTACTGCAGGCTATGGTATATCTCTCTTCTTCTTAGTATCCACCAGGTATAAGAAGTAGTCAAAGCTTTCTATGTGCCAATTAAGGGCTCATTACTTTCTGGAACTTAGTTCATCATGTTTTTGGTTTTTTTCATCATGGGTTCTTAAATGGGTTAAATCCAAAATATTTTCACAGGACAACAATAACAACTATAATCCCCGTAGTCATCCAAAAGGTTTTGTTCAAGCAACAGTGGTATCTTTTGTAATTTTCCACATTCTAATTAGAAGTTAAAATTTTACTTCATAGATTTTTGCTAACCTCTGATGATAGAGATGCTCACGGAGCAGATGTATGCTTAGGGATATATTAATACAAACACATATCCCTCCTTCACAATTTCATGTCTAGCTTGGTCTCTAAACTTAGTGTTTTATACAGGTAAACTTAAAAGGGTTCTTTCTATAGATTCAGCTCTATTGGAAATGGAAGTTTTAGACTTAAATATCAATATTAAAGATTGGTAAAAATTTTCATTCCAATAATTCAATAAGCTGACAAATCTATATTAATTCATAGTTAAACTGCATAAGTAGCAACTACAGTATAGTCAGAGTCTAGCAAAATGAGAGGTTTTTTCAGTTATATTAAGTAAAGTAGTATGTGCTTTTTAAACAATCCATGAGATCATAAACAAAAACTCTGTGAAATATTGCTTAAATTGAGACTGAGTCTCTTAAGAAGCTTGAACAACAACTAGTAGAGGAAACTCATCCATTAAGAACCATTGTGTAGATCTGGGCCTAAAAATATTACACAAAAATATTATATAAATATAATATATATAATATACAAAAATATTATACAAAAATATTATACAAAGTCTAGCATCTAATTATTCCTTTGATTTTATTCCTACCATACTTTTCTCCACTTATTTTGTCTTCTTCCCTTTTCTTGAAAAATTTTTGTAGATGGTTGCTCTGCCTAGAAACTTTTCCTCTCAGTTATGACTATGCCATTTCAACTCTTTTCTTCCTTAAGTCTCTGCCCAACTGGTACCTTCTTAGCAGAAGCATACTCTTATGAGCATATTTAAAACTGCAGTGACATTCTTGTGTTTATTATCCTCTTTACTTGCTTAATTTTTCTCCAGAGGAATTATTACAATCTAATATATTGTTTTCTGATTTATTTTCTTTATTGTTTTCTCCCAACCTTCCAATCACTTCCCCACAGTTGACCATAAGCTGTAAAAAGGCTGAATTAAATTTGTTGTTTTTTTTTTTTTTTTCCACAGCTTCCCTCTAGTGCCTATAATAATATCTGGCCTGTGCTCAGTCACATCTGACTCTTTGTGACTCAGTGGGCCATAGCCCATCAAGCTTCTCTGTCCGTGGGATTTCCCAGGCAAGAATACTGGAGTGTGTTCCCATTTCCTCCTCGAGGGGATCTTCCTGACCCAGGTATCAAACCCATGTCTACTGCATTGCAAGTAGATTCTTTGCTGCTGAGCTGCCAGGGAAGCCTGAATGAGGAAATAAGGAATAAAAGGAGAGAGGAAGGAATAAAGGGTAGGAGGGAGAAAGGGGGTGAGGGAAAAGAAGAACAACCTTAAAGTATGCCATTTGGAATCATATTTAAAAGTTTAAAACTTTAAGCTCTCTTGCTTACTATAAATTTTCTTTACCCTTATGAATCATGAATACAAATTCCATAGTCTTCATTTGAGAGGTTTTAATCTTCCCCATAAAAATTTTGTAACATTTAAGTAAGATAAAGTCTATGTAATAGTCCCTGGAAAATGAGCTTGACCTCTTTTGATAAAGATTCATATTACATACGTTTTAAAAACTGAGAGGACACAATATTGAAGTAGAAGAACAAAACTGAAAGACAAATGCTACCCGATTTCAAGATTCACTACAAAACTACAGTCATCAAAACAGTGTGGCAATTTTGAAAGACTAAACAAAAGGATGGAAAAGTATAGAAAGCCCAGAAACAGATGCATATATATACTCTAATGACAACTAATCTTTGACAAAGGAATAAAGACAGCGTAATGAAGCAAACAGAGTCTTTTCAACAAACAACCTGGAACTTCTAGACATCCATATTCTCCCTACAACCTTCTGCCCTGAAAAACCCCCACAAGAATCTAGGCACAGAACTTATATACAAATTAACTTAAAATGAATTATCAAAGATTTTAGTGTAAAACACAAATCTCTAAAATTCCTAAAATTAATGCAGGAGTAAATCTAGATGATTTTGAATACAGCAATTAGTTTTTAAGATACAATCCAAAAACATAGTCTATGAAAGAAGTAATTACTAAGCTGGATTTCATTATAATTAAAAAATTCTGTCTGTGAAAGGCAATGTCAAGGGAATGTGAAGATAAGTCACAAACCAAGAGAAAATACCTGCAAAAGGCATATTTGGTAATTGAGTATTATCTAAAATACAAAAGCGTTCTTAAAACTCAACAAGAAAACAGTCGGATTTTAAAATGGGCACAATACCAGAAGAGATGATTCACATACACATATAATCAGGTTGAAAAACTAGCGTATGAAAAATGTTTTCAAAATTACTCGTCTTACAGTTCATTTCAGTTCAGTCGCTCGGTCGTGTCTGACTCTTCGCGACCCCATGAATTGCAGCACGCCAGGCCTCCCTGTCCATCACCAGCTCCCGGGGTTCACTCAAACTCATGTCCATCAAGTCAGTGATGCCATCCAGCCATCTCATCCTCGGTCGTCCCCTTCTCCTCCTGCCCCCAATCCCTCCCAGCATTAGGATCTTTTCCAGTGAGTCAATTCTTCGCATGAAGTGGCCAAAGTACTGGAGTTTCAGCTTCAGCATCATTCCTTCCAAAGAAATCCCAGGGCTGATCTCCTTCGGAGTGGACTGTTGGATCTCCTTGCAGTCCAAGGGACCCTCAAGAGTCTTCTCCAACACCACAGTTCAAAGGCATCAATTCTTCGGCGCTCAGCTTTCTTCACAGTCCAGCTCTCACATCCACACATGACCACAGGAAGAACCATAGCCTTGACTGGACAAACCTTTGTTGACAAAGTAATGTCTCTGCTTTTGAATATGCTGTCTAGGTTGGTCATAACTTTCCTTCCAAGGAGTAAGTGTCTTTTAATTTCATGGCTGCAATCACCATCTGCAGTGATTTTGGAGCCCAGAAAAATAAATTCTGACACTGTTTCCACTGTTTCCCCATCTATTTCCCATAAAGTGATGGGACCAGATGCCATGATCTTAGTTTTCTGAGTGTTGAGCTATAAGCCAACTTTGTCACTCTCCTCTTTCAATTTCATCAAGAGGCATTTTGGCTCCTCTTCAATTTCTGCCATAAGGATGGTGTCATCTGCATATCTGAAGTTATTGATATTTCTCCCGGCAATCTTGATTCCAGCTTGTGCTTCTTCCAGCCCAGTGTTTCTCATGATGTACTCTTCATACAAGTTAAATAAGCAGGGGGACAATATACAGTCTTGACATACTCCTTTTCCTATTTGGAACCAGTCTGTTGTTCCATGTCCAGTTCTAACTGTTGCTTTCTGACCTGCATACAGATTTCTCAAGAGGCAGGTCAGGTGTTCTGGTATTCCCATCTCTTTCAGAATTTTCCACAGTTTATTGTGATCCACACAGTCAAAGGCTTTGGCATAGCCAATCAAGCAGAAATAGATGTTTTTCTGGAACTCTCTTGCTTTTTTGATGATCCAGCAGATGTTGGCAATTTGATCTCTGGTTCCTCTGCCTTTTCTAAATCCAGATAGAACATCAGGAAGTTCATGGTTCACATATTGCTGAAGCCTGGCTTGGAGAATTTTGAGCATTACTTTACTAGCGTGTGAGATGAGTGCAATTGTGTGGTAGTTTTAGCACTCTTTGGCATTGCCTTTCTTTGGGATTGGAATGAAAATGGACCTTTTCCAGTCCTGTGGCCACTGCTGAGTTTTCAAAATTTGCTGGCATATTGAGTGCAGCACTTTCACAGTATCATCTTTCAGGATTTGAAATAGCTCTACTGGAATTTCATCTCCTCCACTAGCTGTGTTTGTAGTGATGCTTTCTAAGGCCCACTTGACTTCACATTCCAGAATGTCTGGCTCTAGATGAGTGATCACACCATCGTGATTATCCGGGTCATGAAGATCCTTTTTGTACAGTTCTTCTGTGTATTCTTGCCATATCTTCTTCTGCTTCTGTTAGGTCCATACCATTTCTGTCCTTTATCCAGCCCATCTTTGCATGAAATGTTCCCTTGGTATCTCTAATTTTCTTGAAGAGATCTCTAGTCTTTCCCATTCTGTTCTTTTCCTCTATTTCTTTGCATTGATCGATGAAGAAGGCTTTCTTATCTCTCTTTGCTATTCTTTGGAACTCTGCATTCAGATGTTCAGTTCAGTTCAGTTCAGTCGCTCAGTCGCATCCGACTCTTTGCGACCCCATGAATCTCAGCACGCCAGGCCTCCCTGTCCATCACCAACTCCCGGAGTTCACCTAGACTCATGTCCATCGAGTCAGTGATGCCATCCAGCCATCTCATCCTCGGTTGTCCCCTTCTCCTCCTGCCCCCAATCCCTCCCAGTATCAGAGTCTTTTCCAATGAGTCAACTCTTCGCATGAGGTGGCCAAAGTACTGGAGTTTCAGCTTTAGCATCATTCCTTTCAAAGAAATTACATCTTTCCTTTTCTCCTTGGCTTTTTGCTTCTCTTCTTTACACAGCTATTTGTAAGGCCTCCTTAGACAGCCATTTTGCTTTTTTGCATTTCTTTTCCATGGGGATGGTTTGATCCCTGTCTCCTGCACAATATCATGAACCTCCATCCATAGTTCATCAGGCACCCTATCAGATCTAGTCCCTTAAATCTATTTCTCACTTCCACTGTATAATCATAAGGGATTTGATTTAGGTCATACCTGAGTGGTCTAGTGGTTTTCCCCATTTTCTTCAATTTAAATCTGAATTTGGCAATAAGGAATTCATGATCTGAGCCACAGTCAGCTCCCGGTCTTGTTTTTGCTGACTGTATAGAGCTTCTTCATCTTTGGCTGCAAAGAATATAATCAATCGGATTTCAGTGTTGACCATCTGGTGATGTCCATGTGTAAAGTCTTCTCTTGTGTTTCTGGAAGAGGGTGTTTGCTATGATCAGTGCATTCTCTTGGCAAAACTCTCTTAGCCTTTTCCCTGCTTCATTTTGTACTCCAAGGCCAAATTTGCCTGTTACTCCAGGTTTCTTGATTTCCTACTTTTGCATTCCAGTCCCCTATAATCAAAAGACATCTTTTTTTGGTGTTAGTTCTAAAAGGTCTTGTAAGTCTTCATAGACCCATTCAATTTCAGCTTCTTCAGCATTACTGGTTGAGGCATAGGCTTGGATTACCATGATATTGAATGGTTTGCCTTGGAAATGAACAGAGATCATTCTGTCATTTTGAGATTGCATCCAAGTACTGCATTTTGGACTCTTTTGTTGACCATGATGGCTACTCCATTTATTCTAAGGGTTCCTGCCCACAGTAGTAGATATAATGGTCATCTGAGTTAAACTCACCCATTCCAGTCCATTTCAGTTCTTTAAGCAATTCCAAATTAAAACAACAAAGTACAACTATACATCTATTAGAATGGCCAAAACCTGGAAAACTAATGATACCAAATGCTGGTGAGGAGGTAGAGCAACAGAAACTCTCATTCTTCACTGCTGGAGACACAAAAGAGTATAGCCATTTTGGAAGTTGGTCTGGCAGTTTCTTACAAAGTGAAATATGCTCTGACTATACAATCCAGCAATCATACTCCCTGCTATTTACCCAAATGAGGTTAAAAATCTTGTACTCATATAAAAACCTGCAAGAGTACTTACAGCAGCTTTATCCATAATAGCTAAAATGTGGGAGAAAGAAAGACACCTTTCAGTAAGCAGGTGGATAGATAAACTGGTACATCCAGAAAGTAGAATATTTGCAGTGCTAATGAAAAAAAGATACCAAAATCATGAAAATGAATGAAGGAAATGTAAGTACATATCACAAAATGAAAGAAACCAGTCTGAAAAGGTTATGTACTGTATGAGTATAACTGTATGACATTCTGGAAAAGGAAAAACTTGGAGACAGAAACAGATGAGTGGTCACCATGGCTGAGGGGAGGGAAGGATGAATATGTGGAGTAGATAGGACTTTTAGTGCAGTAAAATAATCTTGTATGACACTCCAATGGTGGATATATGTCACTGTCCATTTTTCAAAAATCCATAGAATGTACAACACCGAGAGTAAACCCTAATGTAAACTAGGGATTTAGGGTAATTATGATACATCAATGTAGGTTCATTTATCCTAGTGTAGAACTTTGATAGTGAGAGAGGCTATACATATGTGGGGGCAAGTGATATATGGGAAATCTCTATATTTTCTTCTCAATGTTTCTGTGAACCTAAAATTGATCTAAAAAGTAAAGTGTATTTTCTAAAAGATAAAGAAAAATCAAAATATTAAAAACAAAACAAAACTGGAGGCTTCCACTACTAATAATGTTAGGCTAGGTAATTTGAATTAACTTCCAAACAAAGATCAATGAAGAAAGCCAAAACAAAATAAAAAGGCTAAACATTTTATTTTCTGTGTTAAAACTTCGTAGATTTAATACTATAGTTAACAATTAGGAAGTCAAGAGTCCAGAGTAAAAGGAAATTAATGTGAGAAGCAAAAGTTTTAGGGCCATTTTCTTCCAAAGATAATTCCAAAGAAGAAAAATGAGAAGCTGGCCAGCATTTTTGAGAGCCCAATATTGGTGAGGCACATTTTGGTTTGAAAATGATAGATTGCAAGTAGAGCTTATCGGAACAAAACTCCAGTTTTGAATCTTAATCCTTAAAGTTGGATTAAGGAATTTATATGACTAATACCCATAGCATCCTACCAAAAAATTCTCTCTAAAGAAATATATTATTATCTTAGTTCACAGATTTTTTTTCCCATAAATAAGATCTGTCCCTTAATCCCCAAACTGTCAAGCATATGAATAAACAAGACCACAGAAATAACAACTAGGAACAAAAGTAGGCAGAAACAGACCCAACAGGAGCTACCATTTGATCCAGCAATCCCACTCCTGGGCATATATCCAGAGAAAATCATAATTCAAAAATATATATGTATCCCAATGTTCACTGCAGCAGTGTTTACAATATCCAGGGCATGGAAGCAACCTAAATGTCCACTGACAGAGAAATGGATAAGGTAGACATGGTACCCATATACAATGGAGTATATTACTCAGCCATAAAAAGTAAAATATGTCATTTGCAGTGACACGGATGGACCTGGAGATTGACATACTGAGTGAAGTGAGTCAGAGAAAGACCAAAATCATATATCACTTAGGTGCAGAATCTTAAAAAAATGGTACAAATGAACCTATTTATAAAACAGAAATAGAGTCACAGATGTAGAAAACAAACTTATGGTTATTAGGGGTAAAGATGGGGGAGACAGATAAATTGGAAGACTGTGATTGACAATATTGTATAAAATAACAATAATAAAAACCTGCTGCATAGCAAAGGGAACTCTACTCAATAGTCTGTACTGACCTATAATGGGGATAGAAATTAAAAAACAGTGAACATAGATAGCTAGATGGCCAATCAAACAGTGTGTGTGAGTGTGTGTGTGTGTGTGTGTGTGTATGTATATACACACATATATATAATATACAGCTCCACTCTCTTCTCAGAGAGAAACAAGTAAGATAATAAGGAAGAAGCAATTTGGAGGAGATAATGACTGAGAGCATCTTGAAATTATTGACTATAAAGGTCACTACAACAATATTTATAGAGCAGAAAAGTGAAGAACAAACAAATTCTAAAATCATCTAGAAAGAAGCCTAGAGTAATATTTAAATTAATAGGTGATTTTGGAAACTGTTGTTAGAAGGAAATTTATTAACCTGGGGTGGGGGGGAACAAGAAAAAAATTAAGATTTTTTGCCTCAGACTCACTAAAATAGACAGTACAGGAGTGTTGCTCAGGCAGAAGAAAAAGGCTCCCAGAAACAAAGTCAGAAATTGAGGAAAGAAAGAGAGCAACAGAATTGTTTAAAATGTGGCTAAATCTAAATAAGTATGGATTATAAAAAATTAACAATACTTCCTGTAGGTTTAAAATACTCATGGATTTGAAATAATCTTCAACAATAGCACATAGATAAAAAGATGCAAAATAGTGCAAAACTGTTCTACGACCATTGCATTGTCAGGAAAAAGATAAACATAGAGAGTTTTGAGAAGTCAGGTTTGTAAGTATTAGTTTCTAGGATGACTAAAAGGAAGAGTAAAAAGTCTACAATGCCCAAGCTAACAAATGAGTAAAGTGGAAAATCAAATTAAAAGGCAAGAAAGAAAAGATGCTATAGAAGGAACAATTAGAAAGTAAGCAACATCATGGTAGAATTATTTATGTCAGTAATTACATTAAATGATATTATTTAGAATAAATATTCTAACTAAAAGATAATGATTATAAGACTGGATAAAACCCAACTATGCTTGCAAAATGAAACACAGGCATACAGAACACTTAAAAGGAGAATAACGGAAAAACATTTTTCATGGATGTTCTAACACAATGGAGTATTACTCAGCCGTTAAAAAGAATACATTTGAATCAGTTCTGATGAGATGGATGAAACTGGAGCCGATTATACAGAGTGAAGTAAGCCAGAAAGAAGAACACCAATACAGTATACGAACACATATATATGGAATTTAGAAAGATGGCAATGATGACCCTGTATGCAAGACAGCAAAAAAGACACAGATGTGTATAGCAGACTTTTGGACTTGGAGGGAGAGAGAGAGGGTGGGATGATTTGGGAGAATGGCATTGAAACATGTATACTATCATGTAAGAATTGAATCGCCAGTCTATGTCCGATACAGGATACAGCATGCTTGGGGCTGGTGCATGGGGATGATCCAGAGAGATGTTATGGGGAGGGCGGTGGGAGGGGGGTTCATGTTTGGGAATGTATGTACACCCGCGGTGGATACATGTCAATGTATGGCAAAACCAATACAGTATTGTAAAGTAAAATAAAGTAAAAATAAAAATTAAAAAAAAAGAAATCATGTTCCAAACTGAAAATAAAATAAAATGGTTGCTAGATTTAAAATAAATAAATAAATAAATAAATAAAACGAGACTTAAATGGCTGTATTACTGTGAGACAATAAAAAAAATAAATTGATATCTGGTTCCTGGAAGAGTTCGTGAAATCCATGTAATTTCCTAAATGATAAGAGCATTAGCAGCATCTTTTTTTCTTGTGTTTGCTCCTTGACTCTGGTTCCACACACAGGACCACTGAAATACTTGTATTTTCCTGGGTAACAGGAGGATCCTCTGTTCTTAATGAGGCAACTCTGGTTGGGCTCCTGGAAGAGGCTATGCATCTGAAAGACCAATCACAATTCGAGTCTACAGCCTGCCCCACATCTCTTAAAAGAGGTTCATGCTAAGTCACTTCAGTTGTCCTCGACTCCATGTGACCCTATGGACTGTAGTCTGCCAGGTTACACTGTTCATGGAATTCTCCAGGCAAGAATACTGGAGTGGGTCACCATGTCCTTCTCCAGGGGAAAAAGGCTCAAAGTGCAGTTAATGATCCATTACACCTACCTGATGAAGCTTCTGGAATTGTGCTAGGAGAGGGGTGTACCTGGAGAGGGCATGAATTTTGGGGCGCCCTTCCCACATACTTTTTTCCAAACATAGCTCTTTCATTTGGATGTTCCAAAAAATAAACACTATTATTAATAATTAATAAATAATAGAACAATATGTAAACTCTTTTCCTGAGTTCTGTGAGCTGTTCTCGCAAATTAATTGAACCCAAGAAGGAGGTAATGGGAACTTCAGAATTACAGCCAATCAGTCAGAAGCACAAGTGACCACTTGGACTTGTGATGGCCTCTGAAGTGAGACTTAGCCCATTTCAGCTTCAAGGTGTGACTGAGCTATCCCCAGGGGCACCTGAGGTTATCCCCAGATAGCGTCAGAATTGAGTTAAATTGCAGGACACTCAGCTGGTGTCACACAACTGCTTATGGGGGAGGGGAAAATCTCTACATATGTGGGGTCAGGAGTAACGTGAGTATGGCAACAGTATGAGAGTAAAGGAGACATATAGAAGGAAAGAAAGACTTAGATTTTTTAACACAATTATTATCAAACAAAAATGCACTACAGCAAAAAGTTTTACAAGATGTAAAGAGTTGTTTTTCATTAGCACAAAGTCCATCATCAGGATGGACATTAGGAAGACATAAAATTTTAAACATGTATACACACAGCAAGATAGATGAAAAATGAAGAAAAAACTAAAAAAAAATTTTTTTAAAGATAAATCATGAGGTTTTCTTAAAACAAAATTGCTCAGCTGACTAACACAACAGAGACTGAAAAAATCAAGATAAAAAACTAAGCAATCAGATTAATAGAATTGACCTAATTAAAATATGTGAATTAATGCACTAAATAAAATCACCATACACATTATTTTTAAATGCAGATGGAACATTTACTCACTTTCAGCTTATGTGGATTAAAAAAAAAAAAAAAGTCTCCCAAAATTCAAAAGCTTAAACATGTTTTCTGAGAAAAGTTGAGTTGAGATGAAGACTAAATGATAGCAAGTAGAAATCCTGAACTTTGGGAAAGTAAACAATAAGCATCTAAATATCTCATATATCAAGGTAGAAATCATTAAGGAAATGAGAAAATATTTGAATTGAACATAATAAAAATATGTTATAAAGTGTGTAGCTGCTGCAGCTGCTAAGTCATGTGATTCGTGTACAACTCTGTGCAACACCATAGACGGCAGCCCACTAGGCTCCCTCATCCCTGGGATTCTCCAGGCAAGAACACGGGAGTGGGTAAAGCGTGTAGAATGTAGCTTAAATCATGTGTACAGTGAAATTAATACTCTTCAATTCATAACATATAACTGAAGAACTGAACATGTTGAAAAGTTATCTAGAAATCATCCCATGAAACTATAAGAAACACAGCAAATTTAACCCAAATAAGGTATAAGAAAGTAAATAAAATATAATTTAATAAATTATTACAAAATAAATATTAAAAGGCTCAAAAAATCAAAGTTTTTTTAAAAAGATAATAAAATTGATAAATTTGTCAAGATTGACCTTGAAAAATAAGAGACAGAGAAACAAAAAAAGGGAAAGACGAGAGAGAAGAGAGATACAAATGCATAATTTTGTGAATATAAGCAGATCACAGTACATCATAAGTGACTTTATACCATTACAATTGAAAGTGTAAATAAAATATACAAATTCTGAGGAAGCATACCAAAACTGATGCACAAAAAGGTGAAACTCAAAACAGTTTATCTTTATTAAATAACTTAAATTTATAATAAAAACACTTTCACAAAGAAAATTTCAGCTTCAGTGGCATAAATAATAACACTCCAGAAACCCTACTTTTTGCAGAATAGAGAAAGAAAACCCACCCTAATTACAGTTAATGATGAAATATTAAATGTTTTCCTTCTGATATTGGTTACTAGATAAAGATGCCTGACAAATCACTATAAATGATAAAATAAAGCAAGATAAACAAATAAGATGAATGAAAAACAAAGAAAAATTGTCATTATGTTTAGATCACATAATTGACAACAAACAGTTTATAAATTTAGAATTCAAAAGTAATTTGAGTAAAGTCACTGGATACCATGTAAATATCAATTTATTTCTAAATATCAAGAACAATAGGAAATGAAAATTTTAAATGCCATCTAATAAAAAGATTCTATGTTGTAAATACATAAATTTTCAAAACCTGTGATATAATATCAATTCAGTTCAGTTCAGTTGCTCAGTTGTGTCCAACTATTTGGGACCCCATGAATTGCAGCACGCCAGGCCTCCCTGTCCATCACCAGCTCCCAGAGTTTACCCAAACTCATGTCCATCCAGCTGGTGATGCCATCCAGCCATCTCATCCTCTGTTATCTCCTTCTCCTCCTGCCCACAAACCCTGCTAGCATCAGAGTCTTTTCCAGTGAGTCAACTCTTCACATGAGGTGGTCAAAGTATTGGAGTTTCAGCTTTAACATTAGTCCTTACAAAGAACACCCGGGACTGATCTCCTTTAGAATGGACTGGTTGGATCTCCTTGCAGTCCAAGGGACTCTCAAGAGTCTTCTCCAACACCACAGTTCAAAAGCATCAATTCTTCAGCGCTCAGCTTTCTTCACAGTCCAAATTTCACATCCATACATGACCACTGGGAAAAACATAGCCTTGACTAGATGGAATTTGTTAGCAAAGTAATGTCTCTAATTTTGAATATGCTATCTAGGTTGGTCATAACTTTCCTTCCAAGGAGTAAGTGTCTTTTAATTTCATGGCTGCAATCACCATCTGCAGTGATTTTGGAGCCCCCAAAAGTTAAGTCTGACACTGTTTCCACTGTTTCCTCAACTATTTCTCATGAAGTGATGGGACCAGATTCCATGATCTTAGTTTTCTGAGTGTTGACCTTTAAGCCAACTTTTTCACTCTCCTCTTTCACTTTCATCAAGAGGCTCTTTAGTTCTTCTTCACGTTCTGCCATAAGGGTGGTGTCATCTGCATATCTGAGGTTATTGATATTTCTCCCGACAATCTTGATTCCAGCTTGTGCTTCTTCCAGCTCAGTGTTTCTCATGAAGTACTCTTCATATAAGTTAAATAAGCAGGGTCACAATATACAGCCTTGACATACTTCTTTTCCTATCTGGAACCAGTCTGTCGTCCCATGTCCATTTCTAACTGTTGCTTCCTGACCTGCATACAGGTTTCTCAAGAGGCAGATCAGGTGGTCTGGTACGCCCATCTCTTTCAGAATTTTCCAGTTTTTTGTGGTCCATACAGTCAATGGCTTTGGCATTGCCAATAAAGCAGAAATAGATGTTTTTCTGGAACTCTCTTGCTTTTCCCATGATCCAGCAGATGTTGGCAATTTGATCTTTGGTTCCTCTGCCTTTTCTAAAACAGCTTGAACATCTGGAAGTTCACAGTTCAAGTATTGCTGAAGCCTGGCTTGGAGAATTTTGAGCATTACTTTACTAGCGTGTGAGATGAGTACAATTGTGCAGTAGTTTGAGCATTCTTTGGCATTGCCTTTCTTTGGGATTGGAATGAAAACTGACCTTTTCCAGTCCTGTGGCCACTGCTGAGTTTTGCAAATTTGCTAGCATATTGAGTGCAGCACTTTCACAGTATCATCTTTCAGGATTTGAAATAGCTCAACTGGAATTCCATCACCTCCACTATCTGTGTCCGTAGTGATGCTTTCTAAGGCCCACTTGACTTCACATTCAAGGATGTCTAGTTCTAGGTGAGTGATCACATTATCATGATTATCTGGGTTGTGAAGATCTTTTTTGTACCGTTCTTCTGTGTATTCTTGCCATCTCTTCTTAATATCTTCTGCTTCTGTTAAGTCCATACCATTTCTGTCCTTTATCGAGCCCATCTTTGCATGAAATGTTCCCTTGGTATCTCTAATTTTCTTGAAGAGATCTCTAGTCTTTCCCATTCTGTTGTTTTCCTCTATTTCTTTGCATTGATCGCTGAGGAAGGCTTTCTTATCTCTCCTTGCTATTCTTTGGAACTCTGCATTCAGAATCACAATAAAACTTTTACATGACCAAGTATTTTGTTTTGCTTTTTGTGGGATAGGAGTGAAGAAATAAAGTACTTCTAAAATTGATATGGCAGTACAACCAGACAAGAATAGGTAAGACTCACTAGCAACAAAGTAGGAAGTTTGTTCCATAGAACAGCAAACTTAATATAAAGTTGTTGTTCACTCACCAAGACATGCCCACCTCTTCGCGACTCATGGACTGAAGCATGCCAGGGTTCCCTGTCCTTCACTATCTCCCCAAGTTTGCCCAAGTGCAATAACTAATATCATGTACTACTGATGCAAAATTGAACTATAGTACCAAAGGACCAAAAATTGAGTCATGTAAATATGGAGACTTGCTTTATTATAAATGGTAAAGGACAGTTAATAATAAATAAATTAAACATAGATGTTAAAGTTTTAATAATAATAAAGGGTGGTTGTTTAAGGCAACCCACTCCAATATTCTTCACTGGGAAATCCCATGGACAGAGGAGCCTAGTGGGCCACACTTCAGGGGTCTCAAAGAGTCAGATATGACAGTATATACACAGAGGAAAAAACATCAGTCCTCAACTTCATATTTCACAGATCCATCAATACCTTGTTTACTCTAAATTTAATTATGAAGACTACTTCAACAAAGATTTTAGAAGGCCATACAGAGACTAGTTTTGAGACAAAGAATTTCTTAAATTAGATAAGAACACTGACCACAAGAAAAAGAACGATAAATTTATCAAAACCCAACTATGACACTGAAAAGGCAAGGCATCCAATGGGATAAGATATTTGCCATACATGTAACACACAAAATGCTCATATTCAGAATAGCATAAAAGAATCCACAAATTGATAAGAAAAAAACCTGAAAATTGAATAGAAGAAAGCTGCAATAAAGTAAAAATTAAAAAATATCCAAATACCTAATAAAACTTTGAAAGAGGAACCAAATTTCAGAAATCAGTATATGTGAATTTCCCCCTGATATGGTTAAAATTAAAATGACTTAAAATGTCATGTGATTTAAAGACTGTGGAGCAACTGAATTTCACAAACACTGTTGCCAGAGTATATATTGGTTAAATAATTCTGTAAAACTCTTTGCCATTATTAACTAAGTGGAATCAAATTCTGATGTTCTGACCTAGAAATTCTATTCCTATTTATGCAACAGAAATTCATGCAGCAAATAACATATCTAAGAATATTTATGTTTTATTCATAATAGCAACAACTTTGATGTTCATCAGTAGTATAAAAGATAAATAAGGACATAATTAAGTTAATTTAGTGAATTACAGCTACATGCAGTAGCAGGAATGGTCCTCTCAAACCTTTTATTGATGAAGTAATTTAATCATACACAAAATACTATTTTTTTGGTAGCATTCAAATTATGTCAGTCAAAACTAAACAACAAGATTAGAAGTTTGGATGGGAGATACTGTCATTAAGATACAATAAGAATTCTAAAATTGCAGGTTCAAAATCACTACTTAAATAGTGGAAAAACTTCTGCTTGATTGACTATGCCAAAGCCTTTGACTGTGTAGATCACAATAAACTGTGGAAAATTCTGAAAGAGATGGGAATACCAGACCACCTGATCTGCCTCTTGAGAAACCTGTATGCAGGTCAGGAAGCAACAGTTAGAAATGGACATGGAACAACAGACTGGTTCCAAATAGGAAAAGGAGTACATCAGGGCTGTATATTGTCACCCTGCTTATTTAACTTATATGCGGAGTACATCATGAGAAATGCTGGGCTTGAAGAAGCACAAGCTGGAATCAAGATTGTCGGGAGAAATATCAATAACCTCAGATATGCAGATGACACCACCCTTATGGCAGAACGTGAAGAAGAACTAAAGAGCCTCTTGATGAAAGTGAAAGAGGAGAGTGAAAAAGTTGGCTTAAAGGTCAACACTCAGAAAACTAAGATCATGGAATCTGGTCCCATCACTTTATGGGAAATAGATGGGGAAACAGTGGAAACAGTGTCAGACTATTTTGGGGGGCTCCAAAATCACTGCAGATGGTGATTGCAGCCATGAAATTAAAAGATGCTTACTCCTTGGACGGAAAGTTATGACCAACCTAGATAGCATATTCAAAATTAGAGACATTACTTTGTCAGCAAAGGTCCATCTAGTCAAGGCTGTTTTTTCCAGTGGTCATGTATGGATGTGAGAGTTGGACTATAAAGAAAGCTGAACACTGAAGAATTGATGCTTTTGAACTGTGGTGTTGGAGAAGACTCTTGAGAGTCCCTTGGACTGCAAGGAAATCCAACCAGTCCATCCTAAAGATCAGTCCTGCGTGTTCATTGGAAGGAATGATGTTGAAGCTGCAACTCCAATACTTTGGCCACCTCATGTGAAGAGCTGATTCATTGGAAAAGACCCTGATGCTGGGAAAGATTGAGGGCAGGAGGAGAAGGGGATGACAGAGGATGAGATGGCTGGATGGCATCACCGACTCAATGGACATGGGTTTGGGTGGACTCCGTGTGTTGGTGATAGACAGGGAGGCCTGGTGTGCTGCAATTCATGGGGTCACAAAGAGTCTGACACGACTGAGCGACTGAACTGAACTGATATTAGGAAAACTTAAATGAATAAGGTGGATTATATGCCAAAACCTAATGCACCATGATGAACTCCACTTACAATCAAAAACTTGTCAGATCAACTTAAAAACAGTCTTAAAATATAAGGATTATTTGTTAGCCACGTGGAGGAAAAACAATTTTCGTAGCTTTGAAATCACAGAAGAGATCATCTAAACAATACTGAGAAATGTAAACTTACAAACTTAAACTGTGTTCTTTTCAGAATAAAAGTTGATTATTATGAATCAGATGTAATAGTTCAAAACATTTATCAGGAGAAAATGAGGGGTCTAATATAAGTACATGAAAGGTTATGAGGAATTTTTATAAAAATAAAATCACTAGAGTATGTTTGTGTCAGTCACTCAGTTGTGTCTGACTCTTTGTGACTCTATGGACTGTAGCTTGCCAGACTCCTCTGTCTATAGAATTCTCTAGGCAAAAATACTGGAGTGGGTTGCCATTCCCTTCTTCAGGAGATTTTTCCAACTTAGGGAGTGAATCTGGGTCTCCTCATTGCAGGCAGGTTCTTTATTATCTGAGCCACCAGGAATAACTTATGCCAAAATAACAGGGAAAATACAGATGATCATAGTAAATGGACATAGTTACAATGAAATTGACTTCTTTACTTAGAGCTGATGGCATTGAATTTTATGCATACCTTTTGGAAATTGTGATAAGAATTTATGTCAAATGTCTTATAATAATACATTCATTTTCTAAACCACTACAATTTTAGGATTGTACCCTAAGGAAACAATTCAATAGAATTTCAAACTAGTATGCATAAAAACATTTGTTGTACCATTATTGGTAATGCTCAAAAAAGGGTCCAACTTTTGAGGACACTTAAAGAAATGCCTGGTGTGTCAAAATGGTAAAATTATCTATAGTCATTAAAAGACCACCATTTATAATAATTAAGAGTAAAATTTTAAGAATGAAAAGAAATATATAACATAGTATCTACATTGTGATTATAACTATGTTAAAAAGTATGCATGTGAAAGAGAATATATATAAATAAAAATTGATAGAATTATGGCTGATGTTTTAAATGTGTTATCTTTTAGAATTTAACACAATAATGTCTACAAGAAGAAAATCAATGAACCAAGTTTTATTATTCTATATTATTGCAAACCTACAGAGTGCATAATAATGTATAGGACAGGAACCATTAGAATAGAGAACATCATTGACCTTCTGCTTGGGGAAGAATAAAATGACCTTTGAGATAGAGAAGGGGTAAAGAAAAGTGAACGATTATGCATTAACCAAGTAACCTTGTTAATATCTACCAAAGAAATGAGATAGGAAGCATGCACCATCTTTGCTGACCTTCCAGGTACCCATGACATAGTATAACTTTGAGGCCTCAAATAAAAACTGCAGTCTATTGTACCTGACAGCAAGCTTTGCACTTTCATTATGCATATAATATCTAATAGATCTTTTGAAATCATTACCTGTCAAGAGGGGAAAAGAAGGGTAGAGGAAAAACCTTGAAGAATAGAGTTTGTCAAGGGTCAAAGTAAATGGCAATATACTTTAATAAGCAATAAGCTCCACATTATCTCTGGGTGGCCTATACACTCAGTGGACTGTGGTATCATAGACTGAATTGCAGAAAAACTTCTCAGTATCTGAGAATACCCTCCTGGGATATTTTCTATTCATCAGTTTATATGTAGACCAAAAAATTTAAAAAAGCATCAATGCCACTGTTACTCTAAGTAATACATAATTGAGAAGGCAGATTTTTGAGCAAACAAAACCTTAAGATGTACTATGCATTTATGATTATTATCCTTATGTTATCTACATTACTGTTTCCTTATGTTAATAGTAACACTGAGAACTAATCTTGTATTTATCATATTTTTAGTACTCATTATCTAAGCAATGATGCAGGCTAATAATAAGACCACAGACTAGGTATAATAAAATGCAAATTTTATTTGCTAACAATGAAGGAAAAATATCTTTCAGGTAAATCTCTCTGACCACTGTATGCCAGCAAAACAAAGAAAACTGCCTTTTCACAAACAATCTTGGATCTAAGAACATGGAAGTTAATAATTCCCTGTTCTTCTAGACATTTCATAGATCACATTCTAGTGGCAGAGTAATTGACATAGAAACAGAAATGAGCGGGAGTCAAATTACTCAGATTCTAAGTTGCACTCTATTGTAGAACACTTGCCATCATCTCGAAGTCTTGGATTTTGATTTTCTCATTGCATAAAAAGGAGTAAATCTTGATACATAAGACGGTCTCCAAAGTTACTACCAACATTAGAGCCCTAATTCTAATCAGAAGCTAGACAAAAATTTCCCCTTTCTTTCAATCATGCATGCAAGAAGGAAGCAAAACAGCTGCTGTGGTAACAACAACATCCTGAAACAGTCTGACAAATTGTCGAAATCATAAAGTCAACAAAGTTTTAATGACAGGTACTACAAAAAAAATCACTATCCCTCCTCCCAACATTACAAAGTCTAATGGGAAAATTCCACTTGCTGCCAGCTTGCAAAGAAAAAAGAAGTATGGAATTTACTAGCAAAATTTGCCTTTAATTTCAAAGGAGAATAAACTCAAGGTTCCCTTGGGGTTTTAGAACCCTGGAAACTTCGGAGCACAGTTTGTGGTGTCTAAGTGGTTGGTTACCCTCCTTTTGCTGGACCTTTTATAGCTAAAGATACCACTTGGTTAATCCTAAGTATAAAGACAGGAAATCCTAATAATAACCAAAAATATACTTTGGCCACCTGATGCGAAGTCGACTCACTATAAAAGACCCTGATGCTGGGAAAGATTGAAGGCAGGAGGAGGAAAGGATGACAGAGGATGAGATGGTTGGATGGCATCACTAACTCAATGGACATGAATATGAGCAAACTCCAGGAGATAGTGAAGGACAGGGAAGTCTGGCGTGCTGCAGTCTGTGGGGTCACAAAGAGTACAACACAACTGAGTGACTGAACAACAACAAATGTGAATTTTATATAAAAATATTTACGGAGATACTCAAGATTTAGACTACATATAACATTTTTTTTTCATTTACAGTTTTCAAAGATGAACTTCAAGAACACAAGTTTTACTTTAAAAAAAAAAATTATAGTTCATTGGATCCAGGTGACAATTTTAGGTGATACAACTGTCCAGTGATTTATGTTGGCAGTTATTTTTAACTGTAAATATTAAATATATTGGCACTCTAATAACTCCTATGCTTGTACTTATATTTTAACTTCCTTTTAAGAGGAAATAGATACAAAACTTCCAAGTCTAAAACAAAACACCTTTAGGACTACCTTTAAATAGAGATATTTGTTAAATAGAGTTTAAAACAAATAATTTGACTTTTATTCAAAGAACTTTTGAACCTGGTGAAACAGCTCCTTAACTTTCTTTCCGCAATGGAAGTCCTAGTCTTCTACCATCTTTACCAGGAATTCTCCAAAATATTATCATTTTATTACTAATTCCCTTATTAATTCAACTTATTTCTCTTTAATAATTCAGTATTAATTCACCTAGTATTTACTATCCAACAAATTAAAAATCAATATTGAATATAATAGAAATTAGAATTCTAGCAACTAGGAATATAGAGAAGGCAATGGCACCCCACTCCAGTACTCTTGCCTGGAACATCCCATGGATGGAGGAGCCTGGTAGGCTGCAGTCCATGGCGTCGCTGAGAGTCGGACATGACTGAGCGACTTCACTTTCATGCATTGGAGAAGGAAATGGCAACCCACTCCAGTGTTCTTGCCTGGAGAATCCCAGGGATGAGGGAGCCTGGTGGGCTGCCGTCTATGGGATAGCACAGAGTTGGACACGACTGAATTGACTTAGCAGTAGCAGCAGGAATATAGGGGCAGGTAATCCCCTTTGAAAATATTTGTATAAATGAAACATAAAATTGCAGGATAAATAGGTGAAAATATGTTTTCATAAATTTACACTATTTAATTGTGGAAATACCATAGAAATCACCATCAGGATTTTGAACTGCCATATTACCAATATCCCTTACATTCAAATTGTCTCTAATTTTTTTCCTATGTGTTTTTCACTTTGTTTTAGATTTCATACCAGACTAGCGCTCTCTGTATCGTTAGATATTGACTCATGTGTAATGTTATGTTCTAAGCTGACTCTCTGCCTATTCATCACTAAATAACAGTAAGCAATTCTATCAGGAAAATTAGCAGAAATGACAAGCACAATACACTAATAACTGGATATGCTATAGTTCCCTGGGAAATGGACTTTTCTTAATGGTTGTCTAACTTGAAAAAAGAAATATTTTGTCTATATATTATAGAAAGGTAGAGGTATTTATGTATGTGTATAAATTATATGCTTGCATGTATGTGAATATACACTGTTATATATGTTATATATATGAATATTTTGTGTGTATATGTATACATATATATAATTTTGCAGAGAGATTATTTGCTATGTATTTTTAAACATTTATACATGGAAAATTGTCAAAAGATTAGCTTGCTGTAAAAGTTAACTGTATATCTCACAAGAGGTAATATGGAATGCATGAAATTTTCTTCCTGATTCTCTATTTCAAGCGTACTATGTCACTTATTGTATACTTTCAATTTCACATAAGTCAAATAAAAATTTTATGAACATTCATTTCTATGAAACCATCCAGTATTAATTCATACCTGAGAGCTACTTCACTCAGTCTTTATCCATAAAAGAGATAAGCATACAATCTATTCTTTGAAGAGAGTCTCTCAATATAAATATCCAAAAATTTCAGGGTCGTTTTCAAGAAATACTATTTATAGGATCAACGTATTACAAAATATTTCTGGTGTGACATTTAACTCAGGTTGACTTTACCTTGGGAACATTTTATTTTGTTTTAGTAAGCACAGTTTCTGCTCACAGCCTACCACTCAGAGATGAAGATGCAGCCCCCACAGTTGTACGTGTGTAAGGACAAAGTCAAGACCGACTACCAGATGGGATATTTGGATATTAGCCAGAGTTCTTTATTTTCCTGACTACAAGCTGACAAACTCCATCTTTCTTCATATATTACTGAAACACAGCACCAAATATAAGACAGTCCTATAAACAAAGACAGTAGACTGCCCACAGGAAGTCTCAAACTCTAAGGAATTGATATTTTATTCATTGAGTCTTAATTTTTTTTCCCCTTACTTGGCCTTATTTTATTGTTATTGTTGCTGTTGCTACTTTTATTGTAGTTGTTTGGCACCAAGATTAAGAGGAGTTGGATTTTGGGGAGGTTTAGTAAGCCAAGGTTTTCATTCCAAAATAGTTGGGGAAACTGCTAATGTGATATTTATCACAATTTATCTTTATGAGTTTTTATTCACTCACATGTAAAACCATTGTTAAAAATATCTTACTCGACAGAATATTAAGAACTTAAAATAGGATATGAAAAGTGCTTATAATGTTAATAAGCACATAATAGGGGTTCAACTAATGGGACCTGCTAATTTTACCATCTTGTTCATAAGTTTTAGATCCTTATTTAACATCAAATAACTAGAAAACAGGTTGGCAAGATTTCCTTAAAGGGCAAGTAAATATTTTAGGCTTTGTAGGCTAAGATTAAAAAAAAAGGAAAGTCAAGGCTATTATGAAGATATTTACATAATCATTTAAAATATAACCATTTAAAATTATATTTAGCTCATTGGCTATTAAAACAAAAAGACAAACCAAAACAAAAAATACAAGGTGAAGCAAGTCAGGGTTGCTCATGCCTGAACTAGAAGACTAAAACTGAGAAAAGAAGCAAAACAATTCAGACCAATTTCAGCTATTTTGGTAAAAACAAATTAAAAAAACTGATTAGTCTTAGATAAAATAGGAATGATCTGTCCTTAATGTTATTATGCCTTAAAATAAAATTATGTCCTAAAAAGCGAAACTCAATCTACTACACTGTCATCCAACAAAAGCTAGGACATGAAGTGCACACACATCATGGGAAAATTTCATGACAGGTAAATTACTGGGGAAAAAATGGAAAAACATTTCAAAAGGATTCTTTGCTGTTCAAAACCATAATACAGCCTGTCAAATCACAGAAACACTGAGACTAAAATATTCATTTCTAGATACACTAAAGCTAATACTGATCATATTATCCGTTTAATAAATAGCATGTATTGTGCACTGACTATGTGTCAGACACTATTCGAGGCCAGAGGATATACCAACTAAACAAAAAATCTTTCTCATCATTTTAAAACATATATTTTGGCAGAGGAAATAAGAAACAGAAAAATACACTCATCAGAATGCAGAGTTCCAAAGAATAGCAGGGGAGGATAAGGAAGCCTTCTTAAGTGATCAGTGCAAAGAAACAGAGGAAAACATTAGATTGGGAAAGACTAAAAATTTCTTCAAGAACATTAGAGACACCAAGGGAATATTTCATGCAAAGATGGAAACAATAAAGGACAGAAACAATAAATGGACCTAACAGAAGCAGAAGATATTAAAAAGAGGTGGAAGAATACAGAGAATTATACAAAAAAAGATCTTCATGACACAGACAAGCACGATGATATGATCACTCACCTAGAGCCAGACACTCTGGAGTCCAAAGTCAAGTGGGCGTTAGAAAGCATCACCTTGAACAAGGAGGTGATGGAATGTCAGCTGAGCTATTTCAAATCTGAAAAGATGATGCAGTGAAAGTGCTGCAAACAATACACCAGCAAATTTGGAATATTCAGCAGTGGCCACAGGACCGGGAAAGGTAAGTTTTCATTCCAATCCCAAAGAAAGGTAATGCCAAAGAATGTTCAAACTACTGCACAATAGCACTTATTTCACATGCTGGCAATGTAATGCTCAAAATTCTCCAAGCTAGGCTTCAACAGAGAACTTCGGTTCTATGTGCACTGAGAACTTCCAGATGTTCAAGCTGGATTTAGAAAAGGCAGAGGAACCAGGGATCAAATTGCCAACATCCGCTGTATCATCAAAGAAGCAAAGGAGTTCCAGAAAAACATCTACTTCTGCTTTATTGACTATGCCAAAGCCTTTGACTGTGTGGATCACAACAAATTGTGGAAAATTCTTAACAAGATGGGAATACCAGACCACCTTACCTGCTTCCTGAGAAACCTGTATGCAGGTCAAGAAGAAACAGTTAGAACCATATATGGGACAACAGACTGGTTCCAAATCAGGAAAGGAGTATGTCAAGGCTGTATATTGTCACCCTGCTTACTTAACTTCTATGCAGAGTACATCATGTGAAATGCCAGGCTGGATGAAGCACTGTTGGAATTAAGAGTGCCAGGAGAAATATCAATACCCACAGATATGCAGATGACACCACCCTTATGGCAGAAAGCAAAGAGGAACTAAAGAGCCTGTTGACAAAGGTGAAAGAAGAGAGTGAAAAAGTTGACTTTAGACAACGTTCAAAAAACTAAGATCATGGCAACCGGTCCCATCACTTCATGACAAACAGATGGGAAACAATGGAAACAGTGACAGACTTTATTTTCTTGGGCACCAAAATCACTGCAGGTGGTGATTTCAGCCATGAAATTAAAAGATTGTTGCTCATTGGAAGAAAGCTATGACAAACCTAGATAGCATATTTAAAAGCAGAGGCATTATTTTGGTAACAATGGTCCATCTAGTTAAAGCTATGGTTTTTCCAGTAGTCATATACAGATGTAAAATTTGGACCATAAAGAAAACTGAGGGCTGAAGAATTGATGTTTTGAACTGTGGTGTTGGAGAAGACTCTTTGGAGTCCTTTGGATTGTAAGGAGATCAAACCAGTCAATCCTAAAGGAAATCAGTCCTGAATATTCATTAGAAGGACTGATGTTGAATCTGAAGCACCAATACTTTGGCCACGTGAGGGAAAGAGCAGACTCATTGGAAAAGGCCCTGCTGGGAAAGATTGAAGGTGGGGGGAAAAGGGAATGACAGAGGAGAAGATGGTTGGATGAATGGGGTCACTGACTGAATGGGCATGAGTTTGAGCAAAGTCTGGGAGATGGGGAAGGATACGGAAGCCTGGCAAGCTGCAGTCTATGGGTTTACAGAGTCGAACAGGACTGACTGGCTGAATAACAACATTAGGCAATAAAGAAACAGTATGTCACGTTAAAGGCTAGTGAGTGCTATTAAGTGTTTTGTAGTAAGTACTCTGGAAAACAATTAGACTAAAAGGGAAGATACTGAGCAATTCTGTGTGTGGAGGTGGGGGTGGGGTGGATTATGGGATTGGGCAGTTGCAATTTATGTAAGTAGTTAGGGAAGGTCTCACTGATATGAAACTAAGGAAGGTAAAAAACAAAAAAACCAAAAACAAACAAACAAAAAAAACCCACCTTTCCCTGCAGTCATCTGGGGAAAAATGTACTAGGCTGAGGTAAATGAAAAGTTTGTAAGTCTGAAAGGTGCCTGGGATCAGAAGGAAACTGAACGGAGGCATGTGACTGACGCTGACCACATGAAAGGAAGGACAAATGTCCTGTAAGATGGTACTGTGTGAGCCACTCTATAAAGAAAATGTTTTATCCTCTGAGTGAACACAGAAACCATTGGAGGTCTGCCGGGGTCCAGCCCCGGTGGATCCAGGGAATTCGAAGGGTGGACGGCGTTGGCGTGGAAAGACTTGTTTATTGACTGATGTAAGATTAGATTAAGAAACTATAGAGTAGTAGGAAGATTAAGTGGAGGAAGAGGGCTGAATGCTTGGTTTACGCGGAAGACCAATAAAACTCCAGACAAGGAATTTGCACCATCTACGTTGGGCCACCGGCGCCCGCTTGAATATCTAACGGTGCCTCGCCTTAAGCTCCCCTTCGCAAGGGTCTTAACAGCCAGGGCAAGTAAGTAGACCTGGTGAGCCTCCGCGCCCCAGGTGGAGATTCAGCCTGAAATTAAAGTAAAGAGCAGAGAGAGGGAAAGGGAGAGAGAAAAGAGAGAGAAAGACACGGGTGGAGCCAGATTCCCAAGAAACCAGGCCGAGAGACTAGTTCGAGAAACTGGTCTGAGAAACTGGTCCCATCCTTTATTGTTCAGAAGGCCTTTTATACTTTTGATAAAATATGGAGATCAATGGGTAACACAAAATTATGTAGCCTTCGCAGCCCAGACTCTTTCTATACATCATTTTGTATACAAAAGGTCTCAGGTGATTTACATTATCTTCTGGCCAAGAGGCTTGTTAACACTTTTGGCTCTCTTCCTTAATGAATGTTAATTTTGTTTCCCCTGAAGTGTTTTTCTTTAATCTGCATCTCCTTAAAGCATTAAACTTACATCTCTATAGAACAAAGGTGCAGTGGGATATAACAAAGAAGGTACTTAACTCAAAGATCTAATGTTGCTAATACCAGGTCTACTACTTGTATTTCTATATACCAACTATATCTAAAAATAAAGGATATGAAAATTTGGCAGCAAACATTGACTCAACAAATGAAACTTTTAATCAGTCCTATTCTAAAGATTTTGACTCTTCAGAAGCCCCTACATTCCTAGGATGTTTTAAGCTTCCTGTGCCTCCTGCGGTCAGGAGGCCTCAAACAATCACATGCGCAGCTGTACGAGTCCTGCAGGCAGGCTAGAAAGCCATCAGAGGGTTTTTGGGATTGAAACACTCTTTCAAATGAAGAAGACTAAAGCCCTGAATTGACTTTTTCCAGAAAATGTCAGAAGAGTGGAAAAGCAGAGCACAAAAACCGGCAGATTTTTGTTGGGGTACATGCTTAGGAATTTCCAGAGGGGTCCCTGAAGTCTGAGCACGCCTTGCGTATGTCAACGTCCTTCCTCATGACCTTGTCACGGGCGGGATTCCTCACACTGGCTTCCGGCAGAGGTCTTACACAGGAGTGACATGATATAACTTTCATTTTGGCAAAAGTACTCAATAGTGATTTGTTCCTGGGATCTTTATTGGTATTCAGTTTGACAATGAGTGTAGGTAAATTATGTTACCCTAATGAGAGATGTTCTTTAGCCTGGCATCATTTATCTTATTTTGATTTTGTTTATAGATTAATTTTTCTTTCAAAATAAAGGTTTTCAATAATCAAATTATCAATTTATTCATTTATTATGAAACCAACAAGTGAAAGTCACTCGGTTGTGTCTGACTCTTTGCGACCCCAGGACTATCCTGTCCCTGGAATTCTCCAGGCCATAATACTGGAAAGGGTAGCCATTCCCTTCTCCAGGGGATCTTCCCAACCCAGGGATCAAACCTAGGTCTCCCACATTGCAGGTGGATTCTTTACCAGCTGAACCACAAGGTAAGCTCCAAACCAACATAGATATATGCAATATACGTTAGGTGTTAGATTCTCTGTGGGTCACCTGTAATATAAGAATGGTTCAGAAGTATTAAAAGAGTCTATTCTCTACTGGGGGGATTGTAATGAAACAACATGAAAATATGGGAAAAAATTTACAATGAAGAATCCAATACACCATCAAGCTATAATACCTTCTGCATCTTATTGCTACCACTGATTCTACTACAAACAACACTAATCACGATGGTAATAAATGATCAATTAATGAGCAAATGGGGGCTTCTTGGAATAACTGCCACTAACTCTATATGTGATCCAAAGGACCTCATTTTCCATTTACATACTCTTGCCTGGCAAATCCCATGGACAGAGGAGCCTGGTGGGCTGCCATCCATGGGGTCGCAAAGAGTCGGACACGACTGAGCGACTTCACTTTCACGTTTCACTTTCATGCATTGGAGAAGGAAATGGCAACCCGCTCCAGTGTTCTTGCCTAGAGAATCCCGGGGGGGGGCAGAGCCTGGTGGGCTGCCCTTGTTTATGGGGTCGCACAGAGTCGGACACAACTGAAGTGACTCAGCAGCAGCAGCAGCAGAAGGTATATTATTCTGTATCTTCCCATATTTTTGAGCATTTGTAACTATTATTGTTGGTTCAGTTTCAGAAAAGTGTCTGCTTTTCTACAGTTGATAGTCTTTATCTTGAAACTGAAAAGAAAAAAAGGTTTTTTTAAAAAAACAAAATATCTAAGAATTATATGCTACCAGCTAGTAGCAATCAAGGTGCCACAAAATTAGAATTGGTAATCAATAGCATAAAATCATGTAGTAGTGTGGTATGGATTTCCAATGAAGTGTATGTGAAACAACACAGGATAAGACACAAGGAAAAACTTAATTCAAATGCTAGCTTTGTGACTTGCTGTTGTTATGGTCATGCCACTTTTATATCAAGTTAAATTTATTTATTGTCTTATTTATTTTCTTTCTATCTAGGATGAAATTTTATCTCAAGAAAATTAACTGACCTGACCATAAAGGAAGTCAGAACTATTGGGATTTCAGCACAATCAAATCTAGATGAGGAAGTACCTGAAATATTGGGTGACTGCTAACAATTGAGCTCAGGAACAAATACCATGGGCACTGGTTGATAAAAATCAAAAAAACAGTATAAACGGTGAAGACTGCCTAAGGGCTCAGAGGATATAAAAATCACAAATAGAAGGAAAGATCAGTAAAACTTCACAGAGAAGGTTGAACATACTCAAGAAAAGATATTTGAAGGGGAGATGAGGCTTAAAGAAAGGGTAACAGAAAGGGCATTCCAATGAAATGGAATAACTAGTGATCCTAGTTGGTGAAACATGAGGCATGAACATAGCAGGGGAAGATGCTTGAATTTAGCTGCAAGAGAGGACACAGAGAGAGGAAGAGGTAATACACTATGCAAGGAAAGGGACTTTGTGGCCAAATTACAGGGATTTCAAAACAAATTTTTATGACTTTAAAATTTTGTTACTAAGCAATGAAGTATTTACCTTGCATTATAAGTCTGTGTTATTGTATTTACTATTTCTTTTAGGCTGTCATCTCACCTTTGATTCTCTGGTGGCTCAGATGGTAAAAAAAAATCTGTCTGCAGTGCAGGAGACCTGGCTTTGATCCCTGGGTTGGGAAGATCCCCTGGAGAAGGAAATGACAATGCTCTCCAGTACTCTTGCCTAGAGAATTCCATGGACAGAGGAGCTTGGTGAGCTATAATCCATGGGGTCCCACAGAGTCGGACACGACTGAGCAACTAACACCCACATACTCACACTTGATGAGATCATATTCCATACTGTTTTTAGGACAAATAATCAAAGTACAAAGAGATCAAATTTTAATGCATATGACCATGAGAATTGGTAAGAATATTATTAAAATTTTCTATAATAAAATCTCAAAGCATTTTTTCCCTATGTCTAAGCTTTTTAAGTTAAGAACTTTTAGCTTAAAGTTAGAATTATGGGTTACAGGTTGCTTTATAGTATAATTTTAATTAGCCTTAAACTTATTGCTTAAGCTCAGTTAAAGCTTATTTTGTAAATTTAAAAACTGAATAGTTTGGATTAGTCATCTGAGGTCACTTCCTAAAGGAATATTTTAAATTCAAAAATTTTAGGTTTTAAGGAAAATTTTTCATGTGAATATTAATATAATATAGCCAAGTCTAGACAACACATTGAGAAGGTAAATCAATTTACTATGAAGTTCCTAATAACTAAAACAATTACCCTTGTCATTTAAACAATTTTCAGTCTAAATTGTTCAGAAAGGATAGATCACAGGAATAACGGGGAAAGGATTTACTTTTTATATCAGGTACAAGAATTTGATCCTCAGTCTGAATACTCTTGTGACCTTGAATATGTTACTTAAACTTGATGAGCCTCATTTCTTTTCTCCACATAATGTGGCTAGTAATAAATAAATATATATTCTCTATGCCAATTTGCTTTTAAACTACTATCCTCAATCTTTACTGACTTTGCCATTTTCTTTTTTTTATTGGTCAGATTCTGAAATATAAGGCTGGTGGATCATATTTTCCTTTGTAGTTGACTTAAATTTGTCTAATTAGATTGGTTTTGATATTTTTGAAGAAAGAAATAATATCATCAGTGAATTACATATAGCAACAGTGTGTTTGATCTGGAAAGCCAGTCTATTCCTTTCACTTTACATGTGAGTTGCTGCTGCTGCTAAGTCGCTTCAGTCATGTCCGACTCTGCGACCCCATAGATGGCAGCCCATCAGGCTCCCCAACCCTGAGATTAAATAAACAGTCACAAAAAGTAAATAGCTTGCCCAAGATTAAACAGATTGAAGAGAATGGCAAACCCCTTCAGTACTCTTGCCTTGAGAACCCCATGAAGAGTGTGAGTGTGTTAGTTGCTTAGTTGTGTCTGACTCTTTGCAACCCCATAGCCCTCAGCCCCACCAGGCCCCTCTGTCCATGGGATCCTCCAGGCAAGAACACTGGAGTGGGTTGGCATTTCCTTCTCCAAAAGGAACTATAGAAAGAAAGAAACTGATGTTGGTCAGTTGTGTCCGACTTTGCGACCCCGTGGACTATAGCCTATCAGACTCCCACACCCATGGAATTTTCCAGGCAGGAGTACTGGATGGGTTGCCATTTCCTTCTCCATGAAAAGGCAAAAAGATAGAGCACAGAAAGATGAACTCACCAAGTCGGTAGATGCCCAATATGCTACTGCAGAGCAGTGGAGAAATAACTCCAGAAAAAATGAAGGGATGGAGCCAAAGCAAAAACAACACCCAGTTGTGGATGTGACTGGTGATAGAAGCAAGGTCAATGATGTAAAGAGCAATATTGCCTAGGAACCTGGAATGTCAGGTCCATGAATCAAGGCAAACTGGAAGTGGTCAAACAGGAGATGGCAAGAGTGAACGTCAACATTCTAGGAATCAGCGAACCAAAATGGACTGGAATGGGTGATTTAACTCAGATGACCATTATATCTGCTACTGTGGGCAGGAATCCCTCAGAAGAAAAGGAGTAGCCCTCGTAGTCAACAAAAGAGTCCAAAATGCAGTACTTGGATGCAATCTCAAAAATGACAGAATGATCTCTGTTTGTTTCCAAGGCAAACCATTCAATATGATGGTAATTCAAGTCTATGCCCCACCCAGTAACACTGAAGAAGCTGAAATTGGACTTGTAGGTTCTACGAAGACCTACAAGAACTTTTAGAATTAACACCCCCAAAAGATGTCCTTTTCATTATAGGGGACTGGAATGCAAAAGTAGGAAGTCAAGAAACACCTGAAGTAACAGGCAAATTTGGCCTTGGAGTAGAGAATGAAGCAGGACAAAAGCTAATAGAGTTTTGCCAAGAGAAAGCAATGGTCATAGCAAACACCTTCTTCAAACAACATGAGAGAAGACTCTACACATGGACATCACCGGCCAACACCGAAATCAAATTGATTATATTCTTTGCAGCCAAAGATGGGGAAGTTCTATACAGTCAGCAAAAACATGACCAGGAGCTGACTGTGGCTCAGATCATGAACTCCTTATTGCCAAATTTAGACATAAATTGAAGAAAGTAGGCAAAACCACTAGACCATTCAGATATGACCTGAATCAAATCCTTTATGACTATACAGTGGAAGTGAGAAATACTTTTCAGGGACTAGACCTGATAGACATAGTGCCTGATGAACTATGGACAGAGGTTCATGACATTGCACAGGAGATAGGGATCAAGACCATCCCCGAGAAAAAGAAATGCAAAAAAAGCAAAATGGCCTTATAAATAGCTGTGAAAGAAGAGAAGTGAAAAGCAAAGGAGAAAAGGAAAGATATATGCATCTGAATGCAGAGTTCCAAACAAGAGCAAGGAATGATAAGAAAGCCTTCCTCAGTGGTCAATGCAAAGAAATAGAGGAAAACAAAAGAATGGGAAAGACTAGAGATCTCTTCAAGAAAATTAGAGATACCAAGGGAACATTTCATGCAAAGATGGGCTCAATAAAGGACAGAAATGGTATGGACCTAATGGAAGCAGAAGATATTAAGAAGAGGTGGCAAGAATATGCAGAACTGTACAAAAAAGATCATCATGACCCAGATAATCATGATGGTGTGATCACTAACCTAGAGCCAGACATCCTGGAGTGTGAAGTCAAGTGAGCCTTAGGAAGCATCACTATGAAAAAAACTAGTGGAGGTGACAGATTTCTAGTTGAGTTATTACAAATCCTAAAAGATGATGCTGTGAAAGTGCTGCACTCAATATGCCAGCAAATTTGGAAAACTCAGAAGTGGCCACAGGACTGGAAAATGTCAGTTTTCCTTCCAATCCCAAAGAAGGGCAAGCCAAAGAATGCTCAAACTACTGCACAATTGCACTCATCTCACATGCTAGTAAAGTAATGCTCAAAATTCTCCAAGCCAGACTTCAGCAATACATGAACCATGAACTTCCAGATGTTCAAGCTGGTTTTAGAAAAGGAAGAGGAACTAGAGATCTTATTGCCAATATCCACTGGATCATCAGAAAAGCAAGAGAGTCCCAGAAAAACATCTACTTCTGCTTTATTGACTATGCCAAAGCCTTTGACTATGTAGATCACAACAAACTGTAGAATATTCTGAAAGAGATGGGAATACCAAACCACCTAACCTGCCTCTAAAGAAACCTGTATACAGGTCAGAAAGAAACAGTTAGGACTGGACATGGAACAACAGACTAGTTCCAAATCAGGAAAGGAGTATGTTAAGGCTGTATATTGTCACTCTGCTTATATAACTTACATGCAGAGTAAATCATGAGAAACGCTGGGCTGGAGGGAAGCACAAGCTGAAATTCAGATTGCCGGGAGAAACATCAATAACCTCAGATATGCAGATGACACCACGCTTATGGAAGAAAGTGAAGAAGAACTAAACAGCCTCTTGATGAAAGTGAAAGAGGATAGTGAAAAAGTTGGCTATACCTCAACATTTAGAAAACTAAGATCACTGCATCTGGTCCCATCACTTCATGGGAAATAGATGGGGAAACAGTGGAAACAGTGTCAGACTTTATTTTTTTGGGCTCCAAAATCACTGCAGATGGTGATTGCAGCCATGAAATTAAAAGACACTTACTCCTTGGAAGGAAAGTTATGACCAACCTAGACAGCATATTAAAAAGGAGAGACATTACTTTGTCAACAAAGGTCCATCTAGTCAAGGCTATGGGTTTTTCAGTAGTCATGTATGCATGTGAGAGTTGGACTATAAAGAAGGCTGAGTGCCAAAAAATAATGCTTTTCAACTGTGGTGTTGGAGAAGACTCTTCAGAGTCCCTTGGACTGTAAGGAGATCCAACCAGTCCATCAAAGGAGATCGGTCCTGGGTGTTCACTGGAAGGTTTGATGTTGAAGCTGAAACTCCAATACTTTGGCTATGTGATGAGAAGAGCTGACTCATTTGAAAATACCATGATTCTGGGAAAGATTGAGGGCAGTAGGAGAAGGGGACAACAGAGGATGAGATTATTGGATGGCATCACTGACTCAATGGACATAAGTTTGGATAAACTCCGGGAGTTGGTGATGGACAGGGAGGCCTGGCATGCTGCGGTTATGGGGTTGCAAAGAGATGGACACGTCTGGGTGACTGAATGAACTGAAGATTAAACAGTTGTAATATTTCCTCAGTAATTCTACCCAGCAGACTATACAAAGTACTCTACAATAGCCATCGTATTTTAACTCAATTTCTAGAATTTTACTCAATTCAGTCTTACTGACTGACTGACTGCAAGTTAACTATAAGGAAAACAAAACATGTAAAATATGTGAAAATTTGGACTCTCCAAAATGATTGACTCTTGAAGCTCAAATGTCATACTAGATGATTATATAAAATATTGTCATTTGGTAGAAAGTTTGTACAAATAAAAAATTGAGCTCGAAATGATCTTCAATTACCTTTTTATTCAAGTATTTATTATACCAAGTCTTGGTCACAAGCTGAGCACAGAGTAACCTGAGCAGATGTAACAAAATGGAAATATGCAAAAGAAAAAAAGAACAAAAAATATCACTTCTATGACACTAATAATGTTCTGTATTTGCTTTACTCTCTCTTTGTATAGTCAAGATAATTTCCTGAAAACAGGACCTTCAGTTTCTGAAAGCCCATCTGTTCTTGATTTTATATATCCTCTAATGTATTGACTATTATCATTTTCATCCCATGCACTGGATTTATTGTAAGATGCAAGGCCCAGCTTAGTTCTCACCTGACATAAACTTGCTTGACCACTTTTAAACAGAGTTAGGACCTAATAGAAGACAACATCATTCACTCTGCACACTCCCTAGACTCAGTGAGTAACAAAATAAAGTCTTTTATCCAGCTTCATATCGAAAAGGGAAAAGGTGAAATCAATGGAACAATAAAAACCGCAATCTCTTTTTGTCACATTTTATGACCTCATCACCAGCAAACTCCACAAGGTCATCACTCTTTGTATTAGTCTGTTAACAGTCTGGGCACAATCACTGCTACCTTTTGAACTGTTAGTTTTTTTTTTTTTTAAACAATATTGCTTTTTATTGGTTTGTTTTATAGAATGTTACTATGGGTTACCTCCTTTTGGTTAAAATGAACCTCAATGAAGAATGCTATCACAGACTGCAGTAAACCTATGCAAGTAAGATACATATGGCCCCCCAACAGCATCATTCCACAAAGCTTCTGTTGCCTAGCTACATCACTTCTTTATCAAATCAAAATCAAAAACAATTAGTGCCCTCAATATACAGCTCAATATAAATAATCAATAACCTCAGATATGCAGATGACACCACCCTTATGGCAGAAAGTGAAGAGGAACTAAAAAGCCTATTGATAAAAGTGAAAGAAGAAGTTGGCTTAAAGCTCAACATTCAGAAAACGAAGATCATGGCATCTGGTTCCATCACTTCATGGGAAATAGATGGGAAACAGTGGAAACAGTACCAGACTTTATATCTGAGGGCTCCAAAATCACTGCAGATGGTGACTGCAACCATGAAATTAAAAGACATTTACTCCTTGGAAGGAATGTTATGACCAACCTAGACAGCATATTAAAAAGCAGAGATATTACTTTGTCAATAAAGATCCATCTTGTCAAGGCTATGGTTTTTCCAGTGGTCATGTATGGATGTGAGAGTTGGACTGTGAAGAAAGCTGAGCACCGAAGAATTGATGCTTTTGAACTGTGGTGTTGGAGAAGACTCTTGAGAGTCCCTTGGACTGCAAGGAGATCCAACCAGTCCATCCTAAAGGAGATCAGTCCTGGATGTTCATTGGAAGGACTGATGCTAAAGCTGAAACTCCAATGCTTTGGTCACCTCATGCGAAGAGTTGACTCATTGGAAAAGACCCTGATTCTGGGAGGGATTGGGGGCAGGAGGAGAAGGGGACGACAGAGGATGAAATCTCTGGATGGCATTACCAACTCGATGGACATGAGTTTGGGTAAACTCCAGGAGTTGGTGATGGACAGGGAGGCCTTGCGTCCTGCAATTCATGTGGTCGCAAAGAGTCAGACACAACTGAGAGACTGAATTGAACTGAACTGAACTGATATTGTGACTTCTTGGGAACTAGCTGAATAGAAAAAAAAAACTATTCTAATTATGAAAAATACATAGCAAGTATAGGTAACATAGCAGGGAAATTCTCTCAATAAGTAACAGAATTATGAATGAAAATTACATATTAATCCATTTTGGTTAACAATGATTTGGTTGATTATAATATCTGCTTTTTTTGATGTATCAGAGTCAAGGAGAATATATTTGGTTTCAGGATCAAAAAAATTTCCTTAATGCTTTTTAATGTGATTTACTGTAGAATTGAGTTTGACAGTGACTTTAGAAATCTGTTTTGAGAAAATATTAGAAACTTAGACAGGGACTCTCAGCTATAGAGACTCACATAGGTTCTATAGAACCTATGAATTTAATTCATATTCATGCTCTTTAGATTTAGCATCAACATATTTTCTGTCCTCTCAGTAACTTCCCTGGACTTGGCTTTTCTTCCCTCTATGTCTTTCTACTTCTAATCGGAATATTGGCTCCTTCTGTCCTGTAGTTAAGAACTTATCCACCCTCCATCTTTTCACAGGAAGTTCTTCTTAGCTCTTGGTGTGACTGAGTCCTGACTTTGCTTCAGTTTCTATATTGGAAGCAGTCTTTAAATTCTGCCACCATGGTGGCTCAGTGGTAAAGAATCCATCTGCAATGCAGGAGACACAGAAGACCCAGGTTGAATCCCTGGGTCAGGAAGATCCCCTGGAAAAGGAAATGGCAACCCACTCCAGTATTCTTGCCTGGAAAATCCCATGGACAGCAAGCCTGGTGGGCTATAGTCCATAGGGTTGCAAGGAATTGGGCATGAGTGAAGCGACTTAGCATAACATGCATGCATCCTCCTTTTATCTCAGGACCTAGATGTCATGTGAATATTCACTTGTTTCCTCATTGCCAATTCCAGGTCATTATTTTGCACCAACATGCCTATATGCCTCCTATTTTAAATTGCATGGTAACTACCTAACCTTATATTTATGTTTGTAACTCTCATATATCAATACCTTAGCCAAGTCTCTCAATTCACCAAGTGGGAACAGTTATACTTATCACTTTAAGCCTTCATTCTGAAAGTAAAACATGCTTCCAAACAACTCAAACAATGCGCTAGTTAAAAATTTCCCCTCCTGTGGGATGAGCATAAGCCTCACCTCCTCTCCTCCTCAGCTATCAGCTTTCTAGTCCAAAGTGGACTTGAAATGGACCTGAAATGGACTTTTCAAGAACAAAATCTTAAAGCTCTAACATTTGTGCCGAGCTTCCCATCCTTCCCTATTCATTACTTGGCCCTAGCACAGTGTTTCCTACCCCTTCAACGTGGTCTTTATCAACCCCTTTCCCTAGTTTCAGAAAAGAAAGAAGTTTGCTTTTATCCTTTTCAGAGCTGGACCCAGATAGCAGCTCTATCTTAATTACTTATGTGACTAGGAAAAATATTTAGGTCTTTAAATTTTCAGTCTAGACTCTCATTTGTAAAATGGGGTTACTGAACCTTCCTCAAATTAAATAATTAAATAAAATAAAACCCATGAAAGCTTAGCAAATTTCCTGGCATTTCAAGGATTCTAAAATGCAGTGACTATTTTATTTATTTTAGAAAAGCAATCAGATATGCCTGCAAAAATGTATGTCCCAGGACTGCAGCGAGGTGAATGAAGGCAATTACCATAATGCCACACAGTAAAAGTTAAGGGACAGGCTTTCTTAGGAGATTCTGAAAGCCAGGCAATAGAAGAGCCATGGTTCATTGTATTAGCATCATCCCAGGAAGACATTTGTGGGGACCAGTGGGACAGTGTCCCCAAGTAAGAACACAGCCCCCTGACATTTCATCAATTCATAGTGTAAACTTACAAACATACTTTAGTAGGGATAAATAGGAAGGACTTAGGCATCAGGTGATCTACTGGTCAACTCTAGGTATGAAGAGAATTTTCTTGAATTCTTAAAGTTAGTATTGCAGATCTTCATTAAATTCAGATTCAAGCTTCTAAGAAGAAGCCACAATTTGGTCCTGTAGGAAACTGAGTTCATTCAGACATTCCTACTGAGGAAGAGGGAGCCCTCTCTTCTGTTCACTCTATTGCAAGGCAACTTGATATTCTGGGACCAGTCACTCTAACACTTCTTATTGCTCTACAAGAGGTATTTGGTGAAATTGTGTACAAGGGTAAAACCAGACTCAATCTCCATTGGGTAACAGTTTAAATAAGGTAAGTGATATCCATTTGGTGGAAAATTAAAAGTGAAGTTGCTCAGTCATGTCTGACTCTTTGCGACCCCATGGACTATAGCCTACCAGGCTTCTCCATCCATGGGATTCTCCAGGCAAGAATAGAGGAGTGGGTTACCATTTCCTTCTCCAGGGGATCTTCCCAACCCAGAGATTGAACCCGGGTCTCCCGCATTGGAGGTAGATGCTTTAACCTCTGAGCCACCATTAAAAATGTTTCTTACTGAGGATTTAAATTTTGACAAGGACAATAATTCAGAATTGTAACTTTTAAAATAGCCTATAAAATATGATAGGTAAGAGAATCTGGTACACATTTCAATTTTGTGGAAATCATAATGAATTTGCTCCTAAAGAAAAAGAAACAATATTAAAATATAATATTAAAATTGACAGAAACAAGTAAGAATAAAATTAATATTATATAAAATATGTGCACTAATTAAGGCAATAGAGAGTCTTCTCAAAGAGAATTTAAGTACTTTTGATTAGTATTTTCAAATGCAAGGAAATTCTAAGATGAAGTTTATGTATGGTAGCAAAACTAAACTTAGGTGGGAAAAGTACAAATATACAAGTAAGTAGTCAACTTAACATCACTGTCAGTCCCATCAAATTATAAGATTTTGTGGAATTTTATTCATTTGGAAGTACATTATTCTATTTCTGTTCTTAAAGCCAATCTCAAATGCTAACAGTACTGAGAAAACCACACACACCAGAACTGTGCATCAGCAGGAGTAGCAGCATTAACAATGAAAGCAGGAAAGTAAAAGCCATAAACATTAATTTAGTTCACTAGAAGCCCCATTATCATCACTGTAATCTTCAAAGTTGGATCACTCTGCAGTAGCTTCAGATTTAATGTTAGAATCTTCTGTGACTAAATTGAAGAAATCAGTTGCTATCATCTTCTGAGCAGAGAAATTTATTCTGTGTAATTTAATGTAAAAGAGCTTTTTATATTTGTGACCATTATGCCCTTCCACATTAGAGCAAGAGCGAGACACACTGAAAAGCCAAAGGAAGCTTTGCAAGCTAGACTGCTTTATTGATGCTACAAAGAAATAGAGAAACTTGCAACGCAGGACACTGTATGCTGATATTTCGAAAGCACTTTTTCCCAGTTTGTACATTGATCCAATATTGGATTTTTATACACTGAACTCAAACTAATGTTTATGCTGATAAGGGTCAAATGTGATGGTGAATTACAGACTCTCTTAAAGAGACTTGTTTGTACTTTGAGTTTGACCTTGGATGATTTTTACTCAGATAATCAAATAACCATTCATAAAAAGTCTCAGAATACTTATAATCTCCACAACAAGGACTGATAGGTAAGAACCAGTATCCCTTTATGCCTTACCTGCCATTCATGCTGAGTGGGACCTAAGATCTCTACTGATATTAGGTTTCATTAGCATTAAGACAAAATCAACATCTACAACATGGTCTCTAAAGTCTTGTAGGATCTGGGATCTGCCTAATTCAAGAGCAACATCTTAGGCTGTGCACTCTTCTCATTCAATAGAAATTTGCCCACAAGAGTTCCGCCACAGTTCTTTGAACTTCCCAGGCTTTTTTTTTTTTTTTTTTTTTCTGACTTAGGACCTTTCCTCTTCATCTTACCTGTACTTTATATTCTGACTCAAGAATTTCTCTGCTGCCCTCCATTCCTCATTTGTTAGTTGTTATAGCATCCTGTATTTTCCTTTGTAGCACTTCTCACAATTATATTTATTTAATTATGCAATTATGGCTGAATATCTTCTGTCTCTGTGCCAATCCACTGACATGCACATTTCAGGAAATTAGAGTCTATATGCCTCTAAAGGTCTTTATGCTTCTCCCAGTGATTAGACAATAGCTCCACAAAGGCACTCTGTATGCATTGGTTGATAAATTTGGGGATGCCACTGCCAAGCTCTTTACATATGTCAATTAAGGAATTCGGGCATTAACCTGACAGGGTTATGAAGTTAAGCAAAGTGATAGTCACTCAGTAGCGTCTGACTCTTTGCAATCCCATGGACTGTAGCCGGCCAGACTTCTCTGTTCACGGAATTCTCCAGGCAAGAATAGTGGAGTGGGTTGCCATGCCCTCCTCCGGGGAAGGGAATAAGAGAAGTAGGAGCCAGTGTATACAGCCTCTGATGAACTCAGTCCCTATCATTTTGGAAAAGATTGATATCTCTCTTTGATTGATTGTCAGATTCTCTGAGGAAGGAAAAATAAATGTTCTGATTGAGTAAGCCCAGAAGATTTCTATATGCAGACTTCAGGTTCTTGTCATCTACTCGGGAGAAAAGCTAAATATCAGTCTACCTGGTGTTGTCCTGCCATTAACCCATGTGTTCTCTCCATTCAAGCACTTTTATTGAATGGGTTCTCCCTAATACTCTCTCAACTAACCTTAGGGTTTACACTCCACCAGGGCATATACATATATACAAAATATAAGCATATACTTATAGGAAGTACTTGTAGTGCTTCCTAGAAGTACTACACTTAGGCATACAGAAGATTTGCCAAAATTCTGCCTTTCATATTCACTATGGGGCCTAGGGTCACTCATAAATGGACACTGATGACCAGCTCTGAGTTTAGGTTCCTAAAGATACATAATCAGCTATATATATATTAATATTCTTGGGATCTATCAGAGTGAGATGGAGCAGTGGCCTTACCAACATCTTTTCTTTTTAGCCTTGGAACAAAAACTTTTTTCTCACTCTGCTGCTGCTAAGTCACTTCCGTTGTGTCCAACTCTGTGCAACCCCATAGACGGCAGCCCACCAGGCTCTGCTGCCCCTGGGATTCTCCAGGCAAGAACACTGGAGTGGGTTGCCATTTCCTTCTCCAATGCATGAAAGTGAAAAGTGAAAGTGAAGTCTCTCAGTCGTGCCCAATCCTCAGCGATGCTATGGACTGCAGCCTTCCAGGCAAGAGTACTAGAGGGGGTTGCCATTGCCTTCTCCACTCAAAGAGGTATAAATAATAAAACTGGGGTTCCCTGGTGGCTCAGACAGTAAAGAATCCACCTGCAATGCAGGAGATCTGGGTTCAATCCCTGAGTTGGGAAGATTCCCTAGAAGATGGCACGGCAACCCACTCCAGTATTCTTGCCTAAAGAATCCCCACAAACAGAGGAGACTGGCAGGCTATAGTCCATAGGATTGCAAAGAATTGGACATGACCGAGTGACTAACCACAGCACAAACAATAAAACTAATTAAGAAAGTGGTATTATAGGCACTGTAAACATACTACACCGAAGCTAATAAAGGAAGTATGAATGTATTTATGATATGCTGTGTTCTATCATGACTCAATAGCAGAGTAATGACATAAAAAATGATCCAGTAATCTCAGGCAAACATTTAGCTAATATACTTGCTTCTCTACACAATATAAATCTTTCAATTAGAAAGAGCATATATTTTATAATTTAAAGGACAAAAAGCTAAGTTCAAGATGAATAATGTAAGAAAGACTCCAGAATTTTAAATTTCAAAAATGCAATTTGGTTATTTCATGTACCATAAATCAATGTCCTGTGTAATCAAAAAAGGAAAAATGAAAGTCTGTCTAAATTAATAACAGTTGAACAGTCCATGTATATTAATCTAATCTAACAGGTTTTATTACTCTGCAGAAATTTTCTCAAGACTTAATATCTCTTATATAAAAGAGAAAGGATGATTGGGAATGATTAAAAAATATAATTGGGGAAAATGTTCATTTCAACTATAAATGAAAACTGGTAATGAATGAGCAATGAATGACCATGAGCTTTGTCATTGCTCAGCAATCATATTTAACAGAAAAATATAGTTCAGATTAAAATATGTTGAAATGGAGCTTGAAAGAAAAAAAAAAAACACCTAGGTATTTTAATTTCTAATTAGGTGCCTTGAGGCAGTGAGCAGTTTCACTGAAACTAAATTGCCCTTGCTACTTAAAGCCTTATAGCCAGATGACATGGTCTAACAATCCTAACACTTTTACAATTGAACTATGCAGGTTTTTGTATGCTTTAAAATGTTTGAATAAAGTTTTAAAATACAGTGATATAAGCAATAATTATAAAGAATTTCCAAACTATAAAAAACATAGATATTAAAAAATAAAATACTGTTTTGTGTATACAAAGGTAGATATATATGTGGTATATATTTAAAGTCTATAAAAATAATACAAAAAACAAAACACAACTAAAATAGGTAATAAACATTAGGCAAAAGGAAAATATTCACCATATAAAACTGAAATCTTATCTATTAAATCACGTAATATATACATCAGTTGTTAGAAGAGGACCTCAAAATGGACTGAATTTCTTAGCCAGTAAGAAACAAATCATATCATATGATTCAAAAACATGTCAAAAGTACACCAGATATTTAGAAGAATTAATAATATGTAAAACACGATCTTTAGTAGAGCAAAGTTTCCCCTACAGCTTATCACAGGGCATGGGCAAACACTGAACAATAACTACAGTGACTATGACACCCTTGAATTAATTAACTATTTATGAATTATTCTGTGCCAGGCAACCTACTGGGTAGTAGACATTTTAAAAAGTAAGTAAGACAACAAAAAAAATCTCCATTCACTAGATTTTTATTCCAACTAGGAATGTCATAAAACAAAATTTAACTCAGTTTGGAAAATGGGTCTATTGGGAAAGCACCTGTTTACTACTGGAATGCACAGCTACCATGATAAGGTTGAGTCTTTTGTTTTCAAAGGTATAAATGTACCTGGTTTAGATTAAATGCATCATGCCAGAACACATTTCAATAGAAGAAAGCTTTCTCTGGTACAGAAGAATGCGGTATCTGTGCAGAGTTTTTTAATGCTCTACTTTAATTAACTCATGTCAGCCATGAAATTGACAGCTGCATAACCTTCAGCCCGTCATCCTTGTTTCAGACAGGATAGGCCAGGTTACAATGTAGTAACAAAGAGCCTCCCTAACTTGATAACTTAGAACAATAATGACTCATCTAACCCACATTACACATCAGGCATGCTTGGTGTATATACTCTACAATGTGGGTGACTACCACGACACAAAGACGGGGATGGCAACTTATACACTGGCTTTTAAATGCTTCTGTCCTGACAGAACGCATGTCACACATTTCTCTGACCAAAGTAAGTAAATGACGATATCTAACTTCAAGGGAAAAGACAAAATCAATCCTATCCTGAATAGAAAATGGTAATGAAGACCATACCTCATAAGTAATGTCTACAAGGTCTAGAAGATGCTGAGAATAGTTGTCAAATTCTATTTCCCAAGAAAGGAAGACCTGTAACACCACTAGGGAACAACTAAAATCTTCCTATAAAATTTAAGGAGAAACAAAGCCATGCAAGAGGAGAAAGTGTCCATAAAATCTGACATTTTCTTCATAAATTTGGGGATAATAAATTTCAGTTCAGTTTTTCAGTCATATCTGACTCTTTGTGACTCCATGGACTGCAGCATGCCAGGCTCCCTGTCCATCACCAACTCCCAGAGATTGCTCAAAATCATGTCCATTGAGTCAGTGATGCCATCCAACCATCTCATCCTCTGTTTGTCCCCTTCTCTTCCTGCTTTCAATCTTTCCCAGCATCAGGGTCTTTTCCAATGAGTCAGTTCTTCTCATCAGGTGGCCAAAGTATTGGGGTTTCAGTTTCAACATCAGTCCTTCCAATGAATATTAAGGATTGATTTCTTTTAGGATGGACTGGTTGGATCCCCTTGCTGTCCAAGGGACTCTCAAGAGTCTTCTCCAACACCACAGTTCAAAAACATCAATTCTGTGGTGCTCAGCTTTCTTTATAGTCCAACTTTTACATCCATACATGACTACTGGAAAAAAAACATAGCTTTGACTAGATGGATCTTTGTTGGCAAAGTCAAGTCTTTGCTTTTTAGCATGCTGTCTAGTTTGGTCATAGCTTTTCTTCCAAGGAGCAAGTGTCTTTTAATTTCATGGCTATAATCACCATCTGCAGTGATTTTGGAGCCCAGAAAAATAAAGTCAGCCACTGTTTCCACTGTTTCCCCATCTATCTGCCATGAAGTGATGGGACCAGATGCCATGATCTTAGTTTTCTGAATGTTGAGCTTTAAGCCAACTTTTTCACTCTCCTCTTTCACTTTCATCAAGAGGCTCTTTAGTTCTTCTTTACTTTCTGCCATAAGGGTGGTGTCATCTGCATATCTGATGTCATTGATATTTCTCTCAGCAATCTTGATTCTAGCTTGTACTTCAATCAGCCTGGCATTTCGCATGATGTACTCTACATATATGTTAAATAAACAGGGTGACAATATACAGCTTTAATGGACTCCTTTCCTGATGTGGAACTACTCTGTTGTACCATGTCTGATTCTAACTGTTGCTTCTTGACCTGCATACAGATTTCTTAGGCAGCAGGTCAGGTGGTCTGGTATTCCCATTTCTTTAAGAATTTTAAGTTTGTTGTGATCCACACAGTCAAAGGCTTTGGCATAGTCAATAAAGCAGATGTAGATGTTTTTCTGGAACTCTTGCTTTTCGATGATCCAGCAGATGTTGGCAATTTTATCTCTGATTCCTCTGCCTTTTCTAAACCCGCCTTTTCTAAAAAATAATACTATCTGCCTTTTCTAAGTAATAATACTATCTGCATTTTCTAAATAATAATAATAGAATAATAAAGGCCTCAAAGTTCTGAACCATATTATATGGCCATGGTACTTTTAGCCTGTTTGGTTGGTTGTTTGTTTTCATATAGAAAAGTCTCAAGAAAACATCAGTGGGACTCCCAGAATGGTTACAAAAACAAACTAGTTACAAAATCTATGTCAAGGTAACTAAATGAAGATCTCATTAGATGGGTTTATTAGAGATAATTTGCTTAAAAGTTGTGAAATGTGTACCCCACATGACTGATTTTAATTCGAGAACAGACTTTAAAATCCTTCTTTCTGGCAGTAGTTAGAATGGACAGAAACACCTCAAAAATCAACACAGATGAGGTTTACCTAGTAAGTCAATAAATAACACATCTTTCATTCTTTTCACAAATCCAAGCATGCATGTATGCACAAGCACTAAACACACACACACACGACCCTCGATTAAAGAAAATGCACTTAACACACTTGAAGATATTGGCAAACAGATCTAACATGCAGGTAGAATAATAGCTTGATTGAAAATATAGATTGCAGAGAATAAGTTCAATATTTCAGATTTACTTTCCATGAAAGGGCATGAAGGCATATTTTCATTGAGCATACTAGTCGACTGCACTTTATATGGGAGGATGATTCTTATCTTTGATTAACCTGATAGTTACTCAAACTGGTGAAGAACATCTTCATCCAAACTGAAGATGAGATGAAAATGAGATGTAGATAAGGTTCAAGCTAAGATTATATTCTCAGTCTAATTTAAACAGCCTCCATTTAGTCCACTATACCCAGGTTAAAACTTGGCATATTCTCTCATTCTGGGAACAGGTATTGTAAACTCATTAATTAAGGTTATATTGACACTTCTATTTTCAACTAAAACATCTGTTAATTTATACAGAGGTTTTCTTGGTTTAAACCAACTTGTCATTACTTCCTCTCAATGAGAGATAATGTGCTTAGGTTTTACAAGTGCTTTAAGTGTGAACTGAAAAGATTAACAGTTCTTGCCAATGGGTACTCTCTGTTCATATTTTTACATATTTATTAAGAAGTCACAGAGTCTTAAGTTAATAAATGATCATTCCTCACAACGTATCTATAAACAGGATCAGGATTAATGAATTTCCTGGCAGCTTTTGGTTTCAGTTAGCCCAAATTCAACTACAGAAGAATCATATCTGTCCAAAAGATTTGGATTGTGCTAATACAGATCCCAAACAACCACTTCTATCAGTTTAATAAAGCAATTGGTCAGATCCCTAATTTTAAAGTCAGCAGTTCAAGCAAAAAAATTTAAAAAAAAGAAAAAAAAAACTAAAACAAAAACAATGTTTAAATTTTTCATCATCTTTTCTGTTTATTTTACTGTGGTTTATATCTTTAATCAAATCTCTTACTCTACTTACCTGCCTTTTTAACTATGTTCAATGCAATATCATTTATCTTGTCTCTTTATGTATATGTATGTATATATATATATATATATATATATACACGTTTTCTTTTTGTTTTTTTTTTCCCAATGAGTTTAAATGTGTTTTATTTTTAGACAACTTACATGACATGTTTTCTCAAAACCAATGCCTTCGCTCCAAATAAATCAACGTTCAAAACAAATGAAGAGCTCGAGATGACATCAGTCCCATCTGTCTAAGTCCTGGTGTTGTGTGGATGAAAAGCAGTGGCCAGCCAGTTATGACGACAGGTGATTGATCCAAAGTAACTGCCAACTTTGTTAACATTTTTCCATCTCTAAACCATCCTTAAAGAAAATCATATATAGGGTTACACCATCCTCACAATAGTCCAGCAGAGCAACCATGCCATCTGGATTCATGTGTTCACCAATAAAGCACTGATAGTTTTTGAAATTAGCAAGGATTTGTCCTGCAGCCCCTGTCATAAAAGGTTTTACTCTTTCTGGTCTCTGTTCTTCAAGTTTCCTTTTGATTGACTTCATGTAATCTTTGATGTACTTCTCGTAGGCTTCTTTTGTGAAGCTGGTTTCCTGCAAGTGATGGTTCATGACAATATCAACACCAGTGATTACTGTGCTTTCGGTATCTTAGCCCTCGGGGTCTTCAGTGGAGGCATTTCCACCAATGAGCGAGTCATCGATGTTACCCTCTGCCCTACTGACCATCTTCCCCTCCACCTCCAGACACAGCCTGTCCGCGACCTCCCGGATCTTGTAGATGTCGGAGAACATCTCGTCATGGCTAATGAGGTCCTGGTAGATGATCATGATGGCGACTGGAGGGAGGCGACAGCGGCGCTGGCTTAGCAGAAGCCCGGAGCTCAGAGCGAGCGCAGTGCGGCCAGAGCGGCGCTCCGGGGGAGCGGGGAGCGGGCGGAAAAGGCTGACTCTGTCGCTCCTCGACCTCATATCTCTTATGTGTTTTCTTACAAACTTGCCTGATTTTCCTATTACCTTTCTTATCCTGGACAATTGCAATCAATTCCCAGCATGCTTTTTCATCTTGGCTGTTACCTCCGCTCTGAAGTTCTCTCTTAACCTCACACTGGATTCTAACTTCCAATGATATTCCTAAATACCATTTGAGAAATTTTCTCTTGCTGGGCTGAAGTTGTATAACTGTTCATTATTTTTTCTAACCCGACTCTTGAAAAACTAACCTCTTGAAAAATTAATGGAACTTGCAAGGAAAGTATGTTTAATAGCCCACTCTTAATGAAGTATTAGCAGTCTAGCTATCAGATTTTAAAAGCCTTTATATTCTGTCTGCTCTTTAATTGAGAGATATAATATCTGTACCAATAAAAGAAATTTCCTCTGCTACTTGTGTGCTGTTTCATGCAGCTAGTTTGTGCTGATGCTACTCATTCATTCCTATTCAACTATCTTCATTTCTTAAACTTCCCTCCCTAGTCTGAAGAAGCAAGCACCCAGAAATTTAGCAGGAATTTCAGGATCGGTTCCTGAAGGAATACAATGTCCCCTTAGAGACAGTGTCCCCAAAATTACAAAATGTCTACATAGAGACTCTGCATTCTCAGGACTGGCATTTTGAAACAAAAGATCAGATAAGCTCCTAAAAGTCAAGGAGTTCTGTGTAGGAGCTGAGTGTAACTTAGACCAGCAGAATCTCTCCAGATGAAAACCTTTCAACCAAGGGAAATGAAAGGCATCTTAAAAGACTCTTTTACACACTTCTAGACTTGAGAAAAAGTGAGGACTAGAAATCTTGTTTGGGTCAGGGTGAGAAGTTCAGGGTGAGAAGTTCTAGTGGTTAATGAAGGAAGGATAGGAAATGGATTTGCTTATGTTTGAGCAATAATTAAGTTGACTTGTAAAGGATGATTGGAGGTAGATGAGGAGGCAAATCTTGACACTTCAGAGGTACTGAGATCTGGCTGTCTATGTGTTCCTCAAACTCTGTGCTTAGCCCCTGCGATATACAGCCAGTACTACCTAAAACGGGACCCCAACATACTCTGTAGGAGAAGGCACTGGCACCCCACTCCAGTACTCTTGCCTGGAAAATCCCATGGCCGGAGGAGCCTGGCAGACTGCAGTCCATGGGGTCACTAAGAGTCGGACAGGACTGAGCGACTTCACTTTCACTTTTCACTTTCATGCATTGGAAAAGGAAATGGCAACCCACTCCAGTGTTCTTGCCTGGAGAATCCCAGGGACGGGGGAGTATGGTGGCTGCTGTCTATGGGGTCGCACAGAGTCGGACACGACTGACGTGACACAGCAGCAGAAGAAACATACTGTTGGATTTTTCGTTTCTATCCATGTTATGGTCCTTATGCTGAGGAGCTCCAATCCTCCAGGTATTTTATCTCATTATTGATGTTTTTCTTTTCTCTTTCCAAAGCCTTGATACTTAGTCGTACCATTCCAGTTATAACTTTCTTGACCACAGTTTGGATTTTCCAGTTTACTGTCTAAACAATAGAACTCAGGGGAATTCTCCTGGGAACTAGCTTTGCTTCAGGAACCCTGGTAATCAAGTCCATAGCTAAGTTTCTTTGTTGGTGTTGCTGTTTCTTTCTTTTGATTGTTTTCCTTTCTTAACAGATTGAAATGTTATTGAAATGCAAAAGTTAAGTAAACTGAGGTCCTTATTTGCTAAAATCTATTGACTCCCCACCAGTTTTAAAATCTACAGAAGGCAATAAGTGAGAGATAAGGTAAATTAATTTGTGACAGATCAGGGGTACTAATGTGTTTGCTTCTGACACCAAATCCCCTTTTTTTCTTTTTTTCTTTCCACTATGCTACTCTCTTTTCCCATGCTTATCATGTAGGATCATTAGAATTTGAATTCAAAGACACCTTCATCTAAAATATAATTGTCAACACACATTTTTGTTCCAGGCTATTGCTATACTCCTCAAATTAGTCTTTGTTACATTTCTTACTTAATATAATCTAAATATTTTTGGATTACCCATGTGTCTACCATTTGCTGTGTGCATTCGCCTATTTTCCTCTAGGTTTTCTTCTTCCTTTAAATGTGGGCCTGTGAAAGGTAATTTTATTGACTATAGATATATAAGTTGATAATTATGTCCCATCATCACATTGCAGATATTATTCTGAATTCTTCAAGCCTCCATGATTGCCACTGAAAAGCCATTTACCGTTGTGGGTCATGACTCATTTCATTACGTTTTTTTTTTTTTTTTAATTTTCCCTAGACTTTCTCTCTGTTGCATTACTTGTGTTTAGATGTATATCTATCCCTACCAATCTAATACATGTCTCATTTTGCTTCTTCACATTGTGAATGTGAATGCATTTTTTATTATAATATATTATCAGCTACAAACTCTTCAAATATTGCTTTTCCCCAAATTCAAAATATTCTCCAGTAAAAATTTTATTCAGCCTAATTTGGAATCTCTCATTTAATTGTTGTACATTAAAGAATTCTCAATTTCTTAAGTTTCTTAAACACACTGACATATTTGTATATTTTATGCCTATAAATATAGATCCACACATTTTATATTTATATGTGCTACTGCATTCTGAATTGCTCTCAAGTTTATTTTCTGAGACTATGATTCTTGCTACACAGGTATAATGCGTGGCTTGGCACAACTATTGAGTTGTTATGTTAATCATTCTCCTTTTATAATGTGTTTGCCTTCTCTTGTTTTTTTTTTATATTAGATTTTCTTTTTATCATAGTATATTTTTCTTCCATTATATAATTTATAACAGTTTTACTGAGATATAATTCACATACCTTAAATAGTGACGTGAAAGTGAAGTCGCACATACCTTAGCACTCACCTTTTAAAGTGTACAATACTGTACACTTTTACAGTAAATACAGTACATTTACAGTTAGGCAATCATTCTCAATAAGTTTAGAATACTTCTATTACTCCAAAAAGAAACCTTATATCCATTAGCAATAATGCTAACAAGAAAGAGAATATCTAGATAATCTTGCCAAATACCATTTAACCATAAATGTAAGGGTTTATTTCTGGACCCTATTCTGTTCTGTTGATCTCTGTCAATATGTTTACCCCTTTGCGGGTACTGCATGGCTTTGATTACTGCCCTTTTATATTGTCTTGAAATTGGGAAATGTAAGTCTTTCAAATTTCAGGTTTGTTTTTTTTTTTCCAAGATCTTTTGGCTACTGTAGTTCCATTGCATTTACATATAAATTTTAGGGAAAGCATGTCTATATCCTCCCAAAAGTTAAGCAATAATTTGATAGGTATTGGGTAGAAATAAACTTGGGGAGTATTGCTCCCTTGACAATAAATTGAATATTCAAAAGTACAATTATTCTTTGAATCTATAAATATGCAATGCCATTCCATTTATATACTATTTCCCTCATTTCTTTCAATAATGTTTTTAGTTTTCAGCATATGGGTCTTTCACTTCTGTTAAATTTATTTCCTATTCATATTCTTTAAATACTTTTGGTGCAATGGTAAATGAAATTGTTTTTCTAATTTCATTTTTGTAATTATTCATTGCTAGTGTAGAGAAATACAACTGAAATTTGATAATGTCCTTGTATCTACTTTGCTCACACATTAGTTTTAATAATTATTTATACGGAACTTAGGATTTTCAAAATACCATGTCATCTGCAAATAGATATAGTTTTATTTCTTATCATCAAATTGAATGTCTTTTATTTCATTTTACTGTCCAGTTATCCATACTAGAACCCCCTGTGCAATGTTGAAGGAGTAGAAACAGACAACATTGTTATTCCTGATATTAAGGGGGAACCATCATCGTTTTGTTGTCTTCTTTTGTGTAATTATCAAAATCAACATCAACACTTTCTTTTTAGTAGTGAATAGTACTCTACTGCCTGGATATACTACAGTTTATTTACACATGACCTACTTAAGGATATTGTGGTTTCCTCCAAGTTTTGGCAATTATTAGTGAAGCTGCTATAAACATCTATGTGTAGTGTTCTGTCTGTGTGTGTGTGTGTGTGTGTGTGTGTGTGTGTGTGTGTAAACATACGTTTTCAACTTTGAATAAATGCCAAGGTACAAAACTGTCAGAGCATATGATAAGAATATGTTCAGTTTTGTAAGAAATTGCTGAAATGTCTTCCAAAGTGGCTATGCCTGCTTTGTATCCCTACCAACGATGAATGAGTTTCTGTTGCTCCACATCTTCACCAGCATTTGGGATTGGCAGTATTCTGGATTTTAGCCATTTTAATACATGTATATTGATATCCCATTGCTTTAATCTGCAATTCTCTGATGAAATGTGACATACCTTTCATATGCTAATTTTCCATCTGCACATTCTTTTTTCTTCTTAGGAAAATTATTTTTATTTTTATTTATTTATTTTTTATTTTTTTATTTTTTAGTTTTTTATTTTTTAAATTTTAAAATCTTTAATTCTTACATGCATTCCCAAACATGAACCCCCCTCCCACCTCCCTCCCCACAACATCCCTCTGGGTCATCCCCATGCACCAGCCCCAAGCATGCTGCATCCTGCGTCAGACATAGACTGGCGATTCAATTCACATGATAGTATACATGTTAGAATGTCATTCTCCCAAATCATCCCACCCTCTCCCTCTCCCTCTGAGTCCAAAAGTCCGTTATACACATCTGTGTCTCTTTCCCTGTCTTGCATACAGGGTCGTCATTGCCATCTTCCTAAATTCCATATATATGTGTTAGTATACTGTATTGGTGTTTTTCTTTCTGGCTTACTTCACTCTGTATAATCGGCTCCAGTTTCATCCATCTCATCAGAACTGATTCAAATGAATTCTTTTTAACGGCTGAGTAATACTCCATTGTGTATATGTACCACAGCTTTCTTATCCATTCATCTGCTGATGGACATCTAGGTTGTTTCCATGTCCTGGCTATTATAAACAGTGCTGCGATGAACATTGGGGTACATGTGTCTCTTTCAATTCTGGTTTCCTCGGTGTGTATGCCCAGCAGTGGGATTGCTGGGTCATAAGGTAGTTCTATTTGCAATTTTTAAGGAATCTCCACACTGTTCTCCATAGTGGCTGTACTAGTTTGCATTCCCACCAACAGTGTAGGAGGGTTCCTTTCTCCACACCCTCTCCAGCATTTATTGCTTGCAGATTTTTGGATCGCAGCCATTCTGACTGGTGTGAAGTGGTACCTCATTGTGGTTTTGATTTGCATTTCTCTAATAATGAGTGATGTTGAGCATCTTTTCATGTGTTTGTTAGCCATCCGTATGTCTTCTTTGGAGAAATGTCTATTTAGTTCTTTGGCCCATTTTTTGATTGGGTCGTTTATTTTTCTGGAGTTGAGCTGCAGAAGTTGCTTGTATATTTTGAGATTAGTTGTTTGTCAGTTGCTTCATTTGCTATTATTTTCTCCCATTCAGAAGGCTGTCTTTTCACCTTGCTTATATTTTCCTTTGTTGTGCAGAAGCTTTTAATTTTAATTAGATCCCATTTGTTTATTTTTGCTTTTATTTCCAGCATTCTGGGAGGTGGATCATAGAGGATCCTGCTGTGATTTATGTCTGAGAGTGTTTTGCCTATGTTCTCCTCTAGGAGTTTTATAGTTTCTGATCTTACATTTAGATCTTTAATCCATTTTGAGTTTATTTTTGTGTGCGGTGTTAGAAAGTGATCTAGTTTCATTCTTTTACAAGCGGTTGACCAGTTTTCCCAGCACCACTTGTTAAAGAGATTGTCTTTACTCCATTGTATATTCTTGCCTCCTTTGTCAAAGATAAGGTGTCCATATGTGTGTGGATTTATCTCTGGGCTTTCTATTTTGTTCCATTGATCTATATGTCTGTCTTTGTGCCAGTACCATACTGTCTTGATGACTGTGGCTTTGTAGTAGAGCCTGAAGTCAGGCAAGTTGATTCCTCCAGTTCCATTCTTCTTTCTCAAGATTGCTTTGGCTATTCAAGGTTTTTGTATTTCCATACAAATCTTGAAATTATTTGTTCTAGTTCTGTGAAAATGTGCCTGGTAGCTTGATAGGGATTGCATTGAATTTGTAAATTGCTTTGGGTAGTATACTCATTTTCACTATATTGATTCTTCCAATCCATGAACATGGTATATTTCTCCATCTATTAGTGTCCTCTTTGATTTCTTTCATCAGTGTTTTATAGTTTTCTATATATAGGTCTTTAGTTTCTTTAGGTAGATATATTCCTAAGTATTTTATTCTTTTCGTTGCAATGGTGAATGGAATTGTTTCCTTAATTTCTTTTCTACTTTCTCATTATTCGTGTATAGGAATGCAAGGGATTTCTGTGTGTTGATTTTATATCCTGCAACTTTACTATATTCATTGATGATCTCTAGTAATTTTCTGGTGGAGTCTTTAGGGTTTTCCATGTAGAGGATCATGTCATCTGCAAACAGTGAGAGTTTTACTTCTTCTTTTCCAATTTGGATTCCTTTTATTTCTTTTTCTGCTCTGATTGCTGTGGCCAAAACTTCCAGAACTATGTTGAATAGTAGCGGTGAAAGTGGACACCCTTGTCTTGTTCCTGACTTTAGGGAAATGCTTTCAATTTTTCACCATTGAGGATAATGTTTGCTGTGGGTTTGTCATAGATAGCTTTTATTATGTTGAGGTATGTTCCTTCTATTCCTGCTTTCTGGAGAGTTTTTATCATAAATGGATGTTGAATTTTGTCAAAGGCCTTCTCTGCATCTATTGAGATAATCATATGGTTTTTATTTTCAATTTGTTAATGTGGTGAATTACATTGATTGATTTGCGGATATTGAAGAATCCTTGCATCCCTGGGATAAAGCCCACTTGGTCATGGTGTATGATCTTTTAATGTGTTGTTGGATTCTGATTGCTAGAATTTTGTTGAGGATTTTTGCATCTATGTTCATCAGAGATATTGGCCTGTAGTTTTCTTTTTTGTGACATCTTTGTCAGGTTTTGGTATTAGGGTGATGGTGGCCTCATAGAATGAGTTTGGAAGTTTACCTTCCTCTGCAATTTCTGGAAGAGTTTGAGTAGGATAGGTGTTAGCTCTTCTCGAAATTTTTGGTAGAATTCAGCTGTGAAGCCATCGGGACCTGGGCTTTTGTTTGCTGGAAGATTTCTGATTACAGTATCAATTTCCGTGCTTGTGATGGGTCTGTTAAGATTTTCGATTTCTTCCTGGTTCAGTTTTGGAAAATTGTACTTTTCTAAGAATTTGTCCATTTCTTCCACGTTGTCCATTTTATTGGCATACAACTGCTGATAGTAGTCTCTTATGATCCTTTGTATTTCTGTGTTGTCTGTTGTGATCTCTCCATTTTCATTTCTAATTTTATTGATTTGATTTTTCTCTCTTTGCTTCTTGATGAGTCTGGCTAATGGTTTGTCAATTTTATTTATCCTTTCAAAGAACCAGCTTTTGGCTTTGTTGATTTTTGCTATGGTCTCTTTTGTTTCTTTTGCATTTATTTCTGCCCTAATTTTTTAAGATTTCTTTCCTTCTACTCACTCTGGGGTTCTCCAACTGTTCCTTTTCTAGTTGCTTTAGTTGTAGAGTTAGGTTATTTATTTGACTTTTTCTTGTTTCTTGAGGTATGCCTGTATTGCTATGAACTTTCCTCTTAGCACTGCTTTTATAGTGTCCCACAGGTTTTGGGTTGTTGTGTTTTCATTTTCATTAGTTTCTATGCATATTTTGATTTCTTTTTGATTTCTTCTGTGATTTGTTGGTTATTCAGAAGTGTGTTGTTCAACCTCCATATGTTGGAATTTTTAATAGTTTTTCTCCTGTAATTGAGATCTAATCTTAATGCATTATGGTCAGAAAAGATGCTTGGAATGATTTCGATTTTTTGAATTTATCAAGTTTAGATTTATGGCCCAGGATGTGATCTATCCTGGAGAAGGTTCCATGAGGACTTGAAAAAAGGTGAAATTCGTTGTTTTGGGGTGAAATGTCCTATAGATATCAATTAGGTCTAACTGATCTAATGTATCATTTAAAGTTTGCGTTTCTTTGTTAATTTTCTGTTTAGTTGATCTGTCCATAGGTGTGAGTGGGGTATTAAAGTCTCCCACTATTATTGTGTTATTGTTGATTTCCCCTTTCATACTTGTTAGCATTTGTCTTACATATTGTGGTGCTCCTATATTGGGTGCATATATATTTATAATTGTTATATCTTCTTCTTGGATTGTTCCTTTGATCATTATGTAGTGGCCTTCTTTGTCTCTTTTCACAGCCTTTGTTTTAAAGTCTATTTTATCGGATATGAGTATTGCCACTCCTGCTTTCTTTTGGTCTCTATTTGCGTGGTATATCTTTTCCAGCCCTTCACTTTCAGTCTGTATGTGTCCCTTGTTTTGAGGTGGGTCTCTTGTAAGCAGCATATAGAGGAGTCTTGTTTTGTATCCATTCGGCCAGTCTTTGTCTTTTGGTTGGGGCGTTCAACCCATTTACGTTTAAGGTAATTATTGATAAGTATGATCCCGTTGCCATTTACTTTATTGTTTTGGGTTCGGGTTTATACACCCTTTCGTGTTTCCTGTCTAGAGGATATCCTTTAGAATTTGTTGGAGAGCTGGTTTGGTGGTGCTGAATTCTCTCAGCTTTTGCTTGTCTGTAAAGCTTTTGATTTCTCCTTCGTATTTGAATGAGATCCTTGCTGGGTACAGTAATCTGGGCTGTAGTTTATTGTCTTTCATCACTTTAAGTATGTCTTGCCATTCCCTCCTGGCCTGAAGAGTTTCTATTGACAGATCAGCTGTTATCCTTATGGGAATCCCCTTGTGTGTTATTTGTTGTTTTTCCCTTGCTGCTTTTAATATTTGTTCTTTGTGTTTGATCTTTGTTAATTTGATTAATATGTGTCTTGGGGTGTTTCGCCTTGGGTTTATCCTATTTGGAACTCTCTGTGTTTCTTGGACTTGGGTGATTATTTCCTTCCCCATTTTAGGGAAGTTTTCAACTATTATCTCCTCAAGGATTTTCTCATGATCTTTCTTTCTGTCTTCTTCTTCTGGGACTCCTATAATTCGAATGTTGGAGCGTTTCATATTGTCCTGGAGGTCTCTGAGATTGTCCTCGTTTCTTTTAATTCGTTTTTCTTGTTTCCTCTCTGATTCATTTATTTCTACCATTCTATCTTCTATTTCACTAATCCTATCTTCTGCCTCTGTTATTCTACTATTTGTTGCCTCCAGAGTGTTTCTGATCTCATTTATTGTGTTATTCATTATATTTTGACTCTTTTTATTTCTTCTAGGTCCTTGTTAAACCTTTCTTGCATCTTCTCGATCCTTGTCTCTAGGCTATTTATCTGTGTTTCCATTTTGATTTCAAGATTTTGGATCATTTTCACTATCAATATTCGGAATTCCTTCTCCGGTAGATTCCCTACTTCTTCCTCTTTTGTTTGATTTGGTGGGCAACTCTCCTGTTCCTTTACCTGCTGAGTATTCCTCTGTCTCTTCATCTTGGTTATATTGCTGTGTTTGGGGTGGCCTTTTTATATTCTGATAATTTGTGGAGTTCTCTTTATTATGGAGCTTCCTCACTTTGGGTGGGGTTCTATCAGTGGCTTGTCAAGGTTTCCTGGTTAGGGAGGCTTGTGTTGGAGTTTTGGTGGGTGGAGCTGGGTTTCTTCTCTCTGGAGTGCAGTGGAGTGACCCGTAATGGGTTATGAGACATCAAAGGTTTTGGGATAATTTTGAGCTGCCTGTATATTGAGGCTCAGGGGAGTGTTCCTGTGTTGCTGGAGAATTTGCGTGGTATGTCTTGTTTTGGAACTTGTTGGCCCTTGGGTGGAGCTTGGTTTCAGTGTAGGTATGAAGGCTTTTGATGAGCTCCTATTGCTTAATGTTCCCTGAATTCAAGAGTTCTCTAATGTTTTCAGGCTTTGGGTTTAAGCTTCCTGCTTCTGGTTTTCAGTTTTATTTTCACAGTAGCCTCTAGACTTCTCCATCTATACAGCACCGATGATAAAACATCTAGGTTAAAGATGAAAAGTTTCTCCACCTTGAGGGACACTCAGAGAGGTTCACTGAGTTACAAGGAGAAGAGAAGATGGAGGGGTAGTTAGAGGTAACTGGAATGAGATGTGGTGAGATCAAGAGAGGAGAGAGCAAGCTAGCCAGTAGTCACTTCCTTATGTGCGCTCTATAGTCTGGACCGCTCAGAGGTATTTACAGAGTTATACGGGGAAGAGGAGAGGGAGGAAGTAGACAGAGGTGACCAGGGGGATAAGAGAGAGGAATGAGTAGGAGAGAGACAAATCCTGCCAGTAACCAGTTCCTTAGGTGTTCTCTACCGTCTGGAACACTCAGAGATTCACAGAGTTGGATAGAGAAGAGATGGGGGAGAAAAGAGACAGAGGCCACCTGGTGGAGAAAAAGGAGAGGCCAGAGGAGGAGAGAGTGGACAAGCCAGTAATCTCGCTCTCAGGTAAACTTGGGTAGTGAAGTTTGGGTTTTTAAATGTACAAAATTGACAACAAAGATTAAAAATCTGGAGTAGAGGTTGGATTTTCAAAGATACAATATTAAAGAAAAGCAGAAGGAAAAAGGAAGAATGAAAAAAAAAGAATTATTAAAAAACAAACAAACAAAAAAAACAAAACAAAACACCAACAACCATCCAAAGAGTATATATGGTGTTTGCCTTAAAAAAAAAAAAGTCTTTTTTTTTAAAAAATAGTAATACTAGGTTATAGAAATAAAAATTAGAGGAGAAATAGAAGATTTAACAATTTAAAAAAGCTCGGAAAAAAAAGAAAAAAAAAGCAAAAGGCAAAAAAAAAAAGAATGATTTTAAAAATATTAAAAATTAAAAATATATCTGGCTCTTCTCTGATGTTATGGGCCGTGTGGGCTCACTTCCAAGGTGGTTCCCTCTGTTTAACTTCTTCTGTTTGCTGGTTTTTAGGCTCACTAGTTCAGTCGCGCTGTGGGGAGGGGGGATGCTGCAAACAAATAGCACTGTCGTGTGTACACAGTATCTCTGCCCCGCTTGACCTGTCCTTCCTCGTGGCGCACAAACCGCTCGGCTCTACGATGCTCAGCCGGGAACCGTCTGGGGCTGGCCCTAGGCTGCGTGCACTTCCCCGGTCCAAGCCGCTCAGGTTCGGCCCTCAGGCAGCCCTCAGAGGCACAAATGCGGCTGGGACTGCGCTTTGTGCCCTTCCCAGGTCCGAGTAGCTCAGGAGTTTGGCGAGCGCAGTCGCCGCGGCTTGTCACCTTTTCCGCCACTGCCGCTCAGCTCTCTGGGTGGACCGCTGGCGCACCCCGTGAGGCAGATTGTGACTGTCCAGCACCCCCAGAAGTCTTAGCAAAGGAGCCTGCTTGCAGTTAGGTAAGTAAAGTCTCTCCGGGTCTGCAATTGCCCCTTTCCAGTCCTTACGGCTCTGGCTGCCTGTCCCCGGAGGGGAATGGTCTGCAGCCGGCTTTTTCCGCTCCGTCCTTTGTTCTGTGCTCGGTCCTGGCGGTGTCTTATGTTCGAGCTTTTCGCGTGGTAGCTATCCCACAGTCTGGTTTGCTAGCCCAAGTTAGATCGTTCTGGTTGCGCGTGGGGCATTCCTGCCCGATTCTTACAAAGCTCTGCAGCCCGCGCCTCCCGCGCGTCCCTGCCCTGCCCCCACTTCCCAATGGCGGATGCAGGCGTCTGTGCTGCTTTTCCGCTGGGGGAGTTACTGGTGGGCTTGTAATCTCTTGGTTTTAATTATTTATCTATTTTTCCTTCCTGTTATGTTGCCCTCTGTGTTTCCAAGGCTCGCCACAGACTCGGCAGGGAGAGTGTTTCCTGGTGTTTGGAAACCTCTCTTCTTAAAATTCCCTTCCCGGGACGGGCTTCCCTTCCCGGGACGGAGCTCCCGCCCCACCTCCTTTGTCTCCTTTTTCGTCTTTTATATTTTTTCCTACCTGATTTTGAAGACAATGGTCTGCTTTTCTGGTTGCCTGATGTCCTCTGCCAGCCTACAGAAGTTGTTTTGCGGAGTTTGCTCGGCGTTGAAATGTTCTTTTGAGGAATTTGTGAGGGAGAACGTGATCTTCCCGTCCTATTCCTCCGCCATCTTTCCCTCCCTCCGAAAATTATTTTTAATCAAAGGATAATTGCTTTAATATTGTGTTGGTTTCTGCCATACATCAACATGAATCAGCCATAGATATATACATGTATCCCCTCCCTCTTGAACCTCCCTTCCCAACTTCCTACCTCATCTCACCTCTCTAGGTTATCATAGAGAGGACTGAGCTCCCTGAGAGATACAGCAAATTTCCAATGGCTATCTATTTTACATATGATAATGTATATGTTTCCTTGCTACTCCCTCCATTTGTCTCACCCTCTCCTTCTTCTTCCACTGTGTCCACAACTCTGGTGTCTGTGTCAGTGTCTTCATAACTACCTGACGAATGGATTCACTTTCTTTGGTGAGGCATTTTTTGAGGTCTTGAGCTTGTTTTATAATCAGGTGCTCATTTTCTTATTGTTAAATTTTATAAGTTTTTATGTTTGCTTTTTTATATTAATAATTGTAGATGATAGTGCTTTATCAGATATGTCTTTTGGGAAGATTTTCACACAGTCTATGGTATCTTCTCCATCTATTGAAACATTTTTTAACAGAATAAATGTTTATAATTTTAATGAAATCTAGTTTACCAATTATTTCTTCCATGGATTGTGTCTTTGGTATTATATCTCAAAACTCATCACCATAACCAAGGTCATCTAGATTTTCTCTTTTTTGTCTTCTTGGAGATCTATCTTTTTGTTTTATAATTAGGTCTTGATTCATTTTGAATTAATTTTAGCAAGAGGTGTTAAAGTCTGTGTCTCTGTGAAGATTTTCTTGTTGTTATTCTTGTTTTGTTTTGTGTGCATGTGGCTGTCCAGGTTTTCTAGAATTGTTTGTTGCAAAGATGACCTTTGCTGCATTAAACTGCCTTTGTTCCTTTGTCAAAGATCAATTTACTGTGTTTATGTGGACCTACTTCTGGGCTGTCTGTTCTCTTTCATTGATTTATTTATTTATTCTTCTAATAATACCACCCTGTCTTCTCAAAAAGACCCTGTTATTCATTCTGACTAGTTCCTCCAAAATTCACCAAAAATTTACTTCTTTAATTAATATTTGTCAACCTTGAAACTGAACAAGAACAAAAATATTCATCTCATGAGTTCATTCCCTTTCTCTTCTATAGAAAGATCAGTTTGCACATATAACATACGAAAAAATCTTTCTATTAGTCAAGAAGACAGAGAACAAAACATTTATCCTACAGATCATTTCAATAGTCCTCTTGATATTCTTTTTAATTTGTTGGTCTAATAGGCATTTTATAATTTCCCTGATGATTCTCTTATAAACTCCCATAACACAGAGACTCTTTAATTTTTCTACTCACCAAGCATCATTTATTATGGTGATAGGAAACATTGCTTCATCTTAGTACTCTCAAATGTTTCCTTCTATTCCTCTTTTTAGTATAAGGCATTTGGAATTAAAGTAATTAATATTCTTGAAGTATTAACTCATACCTTCAGGAGACACATACTATTCTTTGTATCAGCAAGTTTTTTCTACCCCACCAAAAAAATCATCTTAAAACATTAAACAACAAGCATTTGTAATTTCTAATAATTCTTCAGATGGCCTAGCCAGCTTTTCTGATTTGGGCAAGATTTGATGGTATCGAATTGTCCAAGAAGGCATCCCTTGCATTTATAGAAGTTGTCAGGCTGGTTGGTCTAGGCTAACACAAATAACAGACCCAAGCTAATATTCAAGAGATGGGGAAAAAAAAATATCCCATATCTTAATAGAAAGAATAACAAAGTTACATTCTAGCAGAAATGTAAAACAATCAGGAAAGCATGTGCACAACCCTACTATGGCAATATTGAGACTCACAGCAAGTCATTTAGAGATAATATAGTTTCAGATACAATAAATCATTCATAGATATAAAATACATATCTATCATCCTGTTAGAATGGAAGGCCTCTCACATGTTATCAATAGTTAATACAAGGCTCAGATTAATGAATTAATAACTAACTGTGATCAAAATTATAAGCTATATTTTTACTACTGTTTCTTACTAAATATGGCTATAACATGCAGTTCCAATGATCTTGTCTGCATTTTAAATGTGAATCAAGCTTTAACCAAATAAAAGTTGAAAATTACATTTTATATTCTTCAATATGTAATACCATCCCATACTATAAATGCCAAGCTAAAAATCTTTTCTTATGTTATAGATTATATAAATAATTATAGAACTCCATTTTACTTTCATCACTGTGTTGTCGGTTAAAGCACAAAACTAACATGTATGCAAAAATGTAAAATATCAGAAAACTTGCCTATATTTCAGTCTAGGCAAAAGTATCAGGGACCCCTCTGCAAATCCCTTTTAATTATAGGAAACAAAATGTGGAATGAACCTATCAAATCCCTTATGATTTTACAGTGGAAGTGAGAAATAGATTTAAGGGCCTAGATCTGATAGAGTGCCTGATGAACTATGGAATGAGGTTCGTGGTATTGTACAGGAGACAGGGATCAAGACCATCCCCATGGAAAAGAAATGCAAAAAAGCAAAATGGCTGTCGGGGGAAGCCTTACAAATAGCTGTGAAAAGAAGAGAAGTGAAAAGCCAAGGAGAAAAGGAAATATATAAGCATCTGAATACAGAGTTCCAAAGAATAGCAAGAAGAGATAAGAAAGCCTTCAGCGATCAATGCAAAGAAATAGAGGAAAAGAACAGAATGGGAAAGACTAGAGATCTCTTCAAGAAAATTAGAGATACCAAGGGAACATTTCATGCAAAGATGGGCTGGATAAAGGACAGAAATGGTATGGACCTAACAGAAGCAGAAGATATTAAGAAGAGATGGCAAGAATACATGGAAGAACTGCACAAAAAGAATCTTCACGACCTGGATAATCATGATGGTGTTTTCACTAATCTCGAGCCAGACATTCTGTAATGTGAAGTCAAGTGGGCCTTAGAAAGCATCACTACAAACAAAGCTAGTGGAGGTGATGGAATTCCAGTTGAGCTGTTTCAAATCTTGAAAGATGATGCTGTGAAAGTGCTGCACTCAATATACCAGCAAATTTGGAAAACTCAGCAGTGGCCACAGGACTGGAAAAGGTCAGTTTTCATTCCAATCCCAAAGAAAGGCAATGCCAAAGAATGCTAAAACTACCACACAATTGCACTCATCTCACACTTAGTAAAGTAATGCTCAAAATTCTCCAAGCCAGGCTTCAGCAATACTTGAACCGTGAACTTCCTGATGTTCAAGGTGGTTTTAGAAAAGGCAGAGGAACCAGAGATCAAATTTCCAACATCTGCTGGATCATGGAAAAAGCAAGAGAGTTCCAGAAAAACATCTATTTCTGCTTTATTGGCTATGCCAAAGCCTTTGACTGTGTAGATCACAATAAACTGTGGAAAATTCTGAGAGATGGGAATACCAGACCACCTGATATGCCTCTTGAGAAACCTGTATGCAGGTCAGGAAGCAACAGTTAGACCTGGACATGAAGCCTTGCACAAGAACAAGATAATCCAGCATTTTTACTATCTGCCTTCTGCACTGCTTAATTCAGTCTGTGGTAGACCCATCAGTTCAGTTCAGTTCAGTTCAGTCACTCAGTTGTCTCCGACTCTTTGCGACCCCATGAATCGCAGCATGCCAGGCCTCCCTGTTCATCACCAACTCCCAGAGTTCACTCAGCCTCATGTCCATTGCGTCAGTAATGCCATCCAGCCATCTCATCCTCTGTCGTCCCTTTCTCCTCCTGCCCCCAATCCCTCTCAGCATCAAAGTCTTTTCCAATGAATCAACCCTTCGCATGAGGTGGCCAAAGTAATGGAGTTTCAGCTTTAGTATCATTCCTTCCAAAGAAATCCCAGGGCTGATCTTCTTCAGAATGGACTGGTTGGATCTCCTTGCAGTCCAAGGGACTCTCAAGAGTCTTCTCCAACACCACAGTTCAAAGGCATCAATTCTTTGGTGTTCAGCCTTCTTCACAGTCCAAATCTCACATCCATACATGACTACTAGAAAAACCATAGCCTTGACTAGATGGACCTTAGTCAGTAAAGTAATGTCTCTGCTTTTGAATATGCTATCTAGGTTGGTCATAACTTTTCTTCTAAGGAGTAAGCGTCTTTTAATTTCATGGCTGCAATCACCATCTGCAGTGATTTTGGAGCCCAAAAAAATAAAGTCTGACACTGTTTCCACTGTTTCCCCATCTATTTCCCATGAAGTGATGGGACCAGATGCCATGATCTTAGTTTTCTGAGTGTTGAGCTTTAAGCCAACTTTTTCACTCTCCTCTTTCACTTTCATCAAGAGGCTTTTGAGTTCCTCTTCACTTTCTGCCATAAGGGTGGTGTCATCTGCATATCTGAGGTTATTGATATTTCTCCCATCAATCTTGATTCCAGCTTGTGTTTCTTCCCATCCAGCGTTTCTCATGATGTACTCTGCATATAGGTTTAATAAGCAGAGTGAAAATATACAGCCTTGACGCACTCCTTGTCCTATTTGGAACCAGTCTGTACAGAATTCTAAAAGGGTCTATGGTACAAAACCACATCAAGGACATTAAGACTGCTTCTAGAGACCCACCAGAGTTCTCTGAATTTCTATGTCTATCAACATAATTAATGGATCTCTCAGATTCTATTTAACCATTTTTTAAATTCCTTTCACATTTATTAAGCACCTATTTATTATATGCCAGGCATTATTCTAGGCAGTTGAGTTTATGGTAGTCAACTAAACAAAGTCTTTTCTTTGAATGCCTTATAGTACAGTGGGAAGAAATAAAATAAGTATCACATGTGTGTGTATTTTGATAAGTACTATAAAGAAAAAGCAGTCTGAGAAAGGAGGATAGAGTGCTGTGTATTTTTGGCACTGGTGATGAGAGTGGGTGCTTATTTAATACAAGGTGATCAGAAACAAGTTATATGAAAATGTGGCATTTGAGCAGAAACATGAGGTAGTGAAATGATAAACAAGGATAATATTTAAAAGACAACATTAAAAGAGAGAACAGCAAGAGTAAATTCCTTGAGTTGTGAACAAGTTTTTGTCTTTTTTTTAACCCACTATCAACTAGATTCTTCTCTCTCTATAAGTACACTTTATATGATCTACTTATTTTAATTACGTCTTCCTCATTATGTCTATACTTCATAATGAGATAAGACTTTTAGTTTACCCCATTATCCCATTTCTCAATGTGTTCGTTTAGCTTCAACTCCCACTGCTTAACTATGTGACTGCCCATGATTCCCAATTCAAATTATGAAAGGCAAAAATCTCATGAATATAGTTTCTCTGGCTATTTATGATCCTTGCCTAGTTTATAAAGCAGATAGGAGAGTCAAGAGTTGAGTCATGTAATATCAAATATCAAGAATATGCCTAATCAAGAATTACAGATGAGCATTTATCTTTAAAAGTAGCTAAAAACAAGGCATAACTCAAACATTGAGTAACATTACTTGTCTTTGCCTCATATTCAACATCTATTGAATAAGCCAGGAGAAATATCAATGACCTCAGAAATGCAGATGACACCACCCTTAAGGTGGAAAGCAAAAAGAAACTAAACAGCTTGTTGATGAAAGTGAAAGAGGAAGTGAAAAAACTGGCTTAAAATTCAGCATTCAAAAAATGAGTATCATGGCATCTGGTCCCATCATTTCATGGTAAATAGATGGGGAAACAATGGAAATAGTGACAGACTATTTTCTTGGGCTCCAATATCATTGCAGATGGTGACTGCAGCCATGAAATTAAAAGACACTTTCTCCTTAGGAGAAAAACTATGAAAAACCTAGACAGCAGTTTAAGAAGCAGAGACATTACTTTGGTGACAAAGGTCAATATAGTCAAAACTATGGTTTTTCCAGTAGTCATGTATGGATGTGAGAGTTGGACCATAAAGAAGGCTGAAGGCCAAATAATTGATGCTTTGAACTGTGGTGTTGGAAACACCTCTTCAGAGTCCCTTGGACTGCAAGGAGATCAAACCAGTCAATCCTAAAGGAAATCAATACAATCCTAAAGGAAATAAATCCTGAATAGTCACTAAAAGGACTGATGCTGGAGGTGAAGCTCCACTACTTTGGCCATCTGATGTGAAGAGCTGACTCATTAGAAAAGATCCTGATGCTGGAGAAGATTGAAGGTAGGAAGAGAAGGGGATGACAGAGGACGAGATGATTGGATGGCATCACTGACTAAATGACATACATTTGAGTAAACTCCAGGAGTTGGTGAAGGACTTGGAATCCTAGTGTGCTACAGTCCAGGGGTTGCAAAGAGTCAGACATGACTGAGCAACTGAACAACAACAACTGAATAAGTCTCTGCATTTTCAGATTCTAAAATATTTAATTTAACATTCTCAATGTATCTCATGTTATTACAGAATAGATGTATCAATATTTAGATTTTTGACCAGTTTCCTCAGATGCTAAAAACTCTAATATAGAGAATTGAACAGTGTCTCCCAAAATACATGATCATCTGGAATCTCCAAATATGACCTTATTTTGCAGATGTAAGTTAAAGTTCTTGAGACAAGAGCATGTTGGATTTAGGGTGGGCTCTAAATCAAATGACTGTTTTGCTTATAAGAGTAAGGAAAGGGAGATTTCAAACCACAGACATGAATACACAGAGGGAAAATTATGTGAAGATAGAAGAAGCAACTGGAGTGATGCATTTATAAGCTACACAATGTCACGGATTGCCAGAGTCAGAGGCAAGAAGAGAGGCATGGAATACCTTCTCCCTCAGACTCTCCAGAAGGAATCACTGTCAATACCTTAATTTCAAACCTCTGACCTCCTGAAAGGGGAGGTAATAAATCTGTCTTGTTTTAAACCACCAAACTTGTGTTAATTTGTTAAGGCATGCCTAGGAAACTAACACATTGGCACATGTATTAGGATATCTAAATCAATGCAGATACCCAAGACAAAATTTTCGGAAAAGAGAGAAACCAACGCATAGGAAGAATAGATTTGTTATCAAACTTTGCTGCACACCTGGACAACTACTTCCAAGTAACAGTTCATCTTTTTTGTTATTCATTTTGCTTGTTTATTTTTTGTTAACCACATGATGCTCTTTTTCTCTCAGTTATACATATAAGAATACATGCCTTATTTTAAAACATCATCTTGTTTCTAAAAGCATATAAAGGGAAATCAAGGTAAAGATAACAGTTTGAAGAGGTGTGTCAGAGAAGTACAAGGTAGTCTAAGAATCCAGTTCTTTAGTGATCTGAATTAATACAGAGAATTAGCTTTGAATATAAGGAATAAGAGGGATAGACTCCATCCCCTTTGAGCATTAACTTTCTTGAATGATACTATCTCAACAAAGTTTTCAATAAATATTGAGTAACAGATCATTCAAGATTGCTGTTTCTGAATTATGACTATATTTTTGCTTTTTAATCCCAGTTGGAAAAAAAGGCCATACACGCTAATAAGCAAATGTACTGTAGGTAAAATTGTTATCCTTTTTTTTGAAAGCAGAAGAGTGTGATGAGGAATTTTAACCAATTATAATGCCATTCCACCTCTCTCTGAGTTGTGCCTGGAGGAAACAGGATTCTATTCTGATGATTGTTTTGGATTTGCTTCAAGCATGGATAAATGCATAATCAAAACACTAAAATTCTCTGCTACATGGAATGGCTGACAGAGTTAAAGCATGAAAAAAATAAGGCAGATGTAATTATACATATACTTTGACTAAATTAAAATTTTAATAAAGTACTCATAGCATTGCACAGCTCTGAGGTATGCTGCTTCCAGCTGTAAGATATACAGTATTTATTAAGTGAAAAACAATATTATATGAGGTATCATGTCTTTAAAAAATTGTTACATTAAATATCATTTAGTAATAGAGGAGGTGGTAACTCTACCAAAAATCACACCACCAACTTTGTAATGGTTTAGCTTTAGTTCTTCTTGGAGGCATTAATTACCTTGTATAGTCTACCGACTATTCAATTTATAAAAATATGTATTATGCATATAAATAATATTCTTTTCAAACTAAAAAGAAAGAACTAACACATCTGCTTTTTTAAATCTAGTATCATGTCATTCAGAAAAATAAAATTTAAAAGAAGATTCCTGAAGCAGTCATTACCAGTGACCTACCTACATTTCTTCTGAATTCACCTCTATCTAACAAAGCACGTACTGTGAATGCCTAGAACTCTCTGCTTGAAACATTTTGCCACCAGATCATAGGAGGCCTTACAGTGAAGCAAGCCATAAGTGCCAGAAAAGCCATATATCTGAAAGTTTTCCTTTATAATGAGGCTCCTGAGCAAGATATATGCACAGAAAGAAGTGGAGAAAAAAGCAACAATTAGTTATTAGCCAATACACAGTATTGAGCAAAGTTCCCCCAAATCCACAACTACCTGGAACCTCAGAATATGATCTTATTAGGGAATAGGTTTCTTTGCAGGAGTAATTAGTTGAGGCGAGGTCATACTGGATTAGGATGAACCCTAAATCCAGTGGATAGTGGCTTTGTAAAAAGATGTATACCTGAAGACATTCAGTAAAGAAAGCCATAAGACAAGGGAGGCAAAGACTGGAGTAATGAAGCTACAGTCAAGGAATACCAAGGATTCTGAGCAGTCACCTGATGTTAGGAAGTTAGAAAGAGGCAAGGTAGGATTCTTGCCTAGCACTTTAAAGGGAGTATAAGCCCACCTATATCATGATTTTGGACTTGTAGACTCCAGAACTAAGAAAATAAATTTCTATTCTTTTAAGCTACCAGTTTGTCTCACACACACACACACACACACACACACACACACACATATTTATGGCTAGGATATAAAAACACCAGGTAAACCCAAGAAGCATGAACGAAGCCTGCAGTCTCAGACAAATCTAAAGAGCCTCCTCATTTTGTCACTACCATAAACACCCCTATCCACGTTCCCTTCTCTGTCCAAATCTTACTTTTAGCACCTTCCACAGCCCAGAAAGTTGCTTGGAAGGAAGAGCTAAAGAAAAAAATAGACTCTAGGAAAAAAGTGGCCTGCACTGGCCTAAAAAGTAGATTCTGGGTCTGTTTACTTTAGAAGAAGACAAGAAAAGGCACATCCACATTCAGGCTTTCAATGAAAATTGACTCTGTTTACAAATGAATTATACCAATCAGTGCTTTGAAATTTAGCTGGTTAGATTATTAGATTGGCACAAACATAATTGCAGTTTTGGACTGTGAATTTTAAATCATTATAACTAGGCACAAACACATCTTTATTAATCAAAATAGGAACCATTTCAATCAACATATCTTTGCCAATGAGAAATGTTTTATTCCTGTAGTATAAAAATCCCTGCTTTGAGATTCAGTGAACTCTTAGAAAGCATTTTCTGCCTCCTGCTGGTTGTGGTAGCATTTTCCCTGCAAAAAGTTGTTGAGATGCTTGAAGAAGTGATAGTTGGTTGGCAAGAGGTCAGGTGAATATGGTGGATGAGGCAAAATGTTGTATTCCAATTTATTCAACTTTTGAAGCATTGGTGTGTGACATGTGGTCGGGCATTGTCCTGGAGAAAAACTGGGCCCTTTCTGTTGACCAATACCGGTTGCAGGCATTGTAGTTTTCAGTGCATCTCGTTGATTGCCTGAGCATACTTCTCAAACGTAATGGTTTCCCCAAGATTCAGAAAGCCATACTTGATCCGATTGGCAGTTGGCGACCAAACAGTGGCCATGACCCTATTTGGGGCAAGTTTCGCTTTGAGAAGTGCTTTGGAGCTTCTTCTTGATTCAGCCACTGAGTTGGTTGTCACCAGTTGCTGTATACAATCCGCTTTTTGTCGCACATTACAACCCAAATGAAAAATTGTTCATTGTTGTTGTGTAGAATAAGAGAAGACAACACTTCAAAAGGATGACTTTTTGTTTTGCAGTCAGTTCACCAGGCACCCATCTATTGAGCTTTTTCATCTTTCCAGTCTACTTCAAATGCCAAACAATCATAGAATGGTCAATGCTGAGCTCTTCAGCAACTTCTCATGTAGTTGTAAGAGGCTCAGCTTCAATTATGGCTCTCAGTTTGTCACTGTCAACTTCCAATGGCCAGCCACTGTGCTCATCTTCAAGGTTCTCATCTCCTTTGCAAAACTTCTTGAACCTCCACTGGACTGTATGTTTGTTAGCAGCTCCTGGGGCAAATGTGTTGTTGATTTTGTGAGTTGTCTTCCCTGCTTTATGACCCATTTGAACTCAAATAAGAAAATCACTAAAATTTGCTTTTTGTCTAATATCATTTCCATAGTCTAAATAAATATAAAATAAACAACAAGTAATAGTCATTAGCAAAAACATAAAATGAGAAATGCACATTAAAATGATGGCTAATATAACTATATTTATTGATAAGTATTCCAATATCAAACAATAAATTTCAACAATGCAAAAACTGCAATTGCATCAACCTAATATTAACTTCTCCAAAGATAAGGGGAAGAAACAGGATATTTCCTCAGATAGTCCTTTTCTACCAAAAGATGATTATTTCATATTTTGTTCTTTAACGGAGACTTTGAGCTTATTATTCAAACCTTTGGTTAACCAGAGCATAACTGAGACAGGGAAGACAAGAGCACAGCTATTTAGGAAAAGGATCAGGGACTGGTTTTGGGCAAAACAGGCCTTGGAAGCTAAAGAACAAAGGCCCTGTGGGCCTGGGTCCCAAAAATAAAAACCAGGCTCCCAGGAATGAAAAAAAAAATTAACTTTTATCTCCGTTACACAAGCAAGTATACTTGGTTGGCACAAGATAAGAAACTCAACTATAAATTTTAACCTTATCTCTTCCAGTGCTTTCTTGCAGAAAATTCTCATGGACTCCTTTTGAAACAGGAGGGAAAGGATCCGGGCACAATCTTTAAAAGAATGCCACAGGACATGACAAAGACTTGTTGTGGCGCTGGTGGCTGTGTCATTTATCATGCTACTGTATTACAATGAGTGTAGAAAGAGGCTCAGGGTCTACTGGGTCCAAGATGGTAGAAGAGTTGACTTCCAGTAGACCCTGAGCCTCATTATACATTTATTGTAATACAGTAGCATGGTAAATGACATAGCCACCAGCACCACAACAGTTCTGAGGCTAAACATAAAAGGCCAAAAAGGTGGGCAGGGTGGCCCAATTTCTGGAAATCCCTATCCCTTCTTCCAAAATAACTGGAATAATCCTTCCATTCATTAGCCTATGAAATTCCCTAACCCATAAAAACTAACCACACTGTATTCTGAAGCTCTCTCAACTTCAGAGACGGCCCACACTCTATGGAGTGGGTTTCTCTCTAAATAAATCCACTTCTTTCCTATCGCTATGTCCTTGAATTCTTTCACAATGAAGCAAGAACCTTAAATTCACAAGCAACACACTTTCCCCTCACAGAAGAATTTCCTGTTCCAGATAGCCACCATGGGGCTACTGCAGATGATGAAATGAGTTTAACGATTTCTGGAAATAATCAGTGATCATGAGACAAACTCTCCTTTTTTTTTTTTTTTAAACAAAAGCAACTCGCCTCTTCCACTCAAGAAGCTGGCACCTTTTTCCACCTTCTCCCTTTGAAACTGAGCAGGAACGTGTGGGCCTCCAAGGCACAAAAGCCTTTCTCTGTCCCTGAATCTTCAGTGTAGGAAACAGGCTTCATTCAGCCTCCAAGACTGTTCTCTGTTCCAAAGGGCAGGATCAAGCAGCTGCTAATCAGGGAACAAAGGGGATGTGGAGCCAAGGGGAAAACAGTCAAGAAACAACAGTTCAGCCTTCCTTCAGGGTCCTGGTGGCCCTCAAGAGATATGCATAACAATATCTTTCAGGTGTTTGGCAGATACTGAAACCCCCACCAGGTAAAAGAAGTGATCTGCTGTCCACAACTATGTAGATCTCAGGCCAGATGGAAAAAAGTTGATGAAATCGACTCCAAATTACCTCAGTTCAGTTCAGTCATGCAGTCATGTCTGACTCTTTGCAACCCCATGGACTGCAGCAAGCCAGGCTTCCCTGTCCATCATCAACTCCCGGAGCTTACTCAAACTCATGTCTGTCAAGTCAGTGATGCCATCCAACCATCTCATCCTCTGTCATCCCCTTCTCCTCATGCCTTCATTCTTTCCAGCATCAGGATCTTTTCCAGTGAGTCAGTTCTTTGCATCAGGTGGCCAAAGTATTGGAGCTTCAGCTTCAGCATCAGTCCTTCCAACGAATATTCAGGACTGATCTCCTCTAGGATTGACTAGTTTGATCTCCTTGCAGTCCAAGGGACTCTCAAGAGTCTTCTCCAACACCACAGTTCAAAAGCATCAGTTCTCTGGCGTTCAGCTTTCTTTATGGTCCAATTCTCACATCCATTCATTGCTACTGGAAACACCATAGCTTTGACTATACAGACCTTTGTCGCCAAAGTAATGTCTTTGCTTTTTAATAGGCTGTCTAGGTTGGTCATAGCTTTTCTTCTAAGGAACAAGTGTTTTTGAATTTCATGGCTGCAGTCACCATCTTCAGTGATTTTGGAGCCCAAGAAAATAAAGTCTCTCACTCACTGTCTCCACTGTTTTCCGATCTGTTTACCATGAAGTGATGGGACTGGATGCCATGATCTTAGTTTTTTGAATGTTGATTTTTAAGCCAGTTTTTTCACTCTCCTCTTTCATCTTCATCAAGAGGCTCTTTAGTTCCTCTTCACTTTCTGCCATTAGGGTGGTGTCATCTGCATATCTGAAGTTATTGATATTTCTCCCAGTGATCTTGATTCCAGTTTGTGCCTCATTCAGCCTGGCATTTTGCATGATGTAATCTGCATAGTAGTTAAATAAGCAGGGTGACAATATACAGCCTTGACGTACTCCTTTCCCAATTTAGAATCAGTCCACTTTTCCATGTCTGGTTCTAACTGCTGCTTCTAAACCCGCATACAGGTTTCTCAAGAGAAAGGTGAGCTGGTCTGGTTATTCCCATTTCTTTTAGAATTTTCCACAATTTGTTGTGATCCACACAGTCAAAGGTTTGGTGTAGTAAATAAAGCAGAAGTAGATGTTTTTCTGGAACTCTCTTGCTTTTTTGAAGATCTGACAGATGTTGGCAATTTGATTTCTGGTTCCTCTGCCTTTTCTAAATCCAGCTTGAACATCTGGAAGTTCTAGGTTCATGTACTGTTGAAGCCAAGCTTGGAGAATTTGAGCATTACTTTGCTCACATGTGGAAAGAGTGCATTGTGAGTAGTTTGAACATTTTTTGGCATTGCTCTCCCTTGGGATTTGAATTAAAACTGACCTTTTCCAGTCCTGTAGCCACTGCTGAGTTTTCCAAATTTGCTGGCATATTGATTTCAGCACTTTAACAGCATCATATTTTAGTCTTTTGGCTTGATGTCCACCAAGAGGCAAACTCAGGTTTGGGGTAGCACTCCCTCTTAAGATACAGGGAAAGAACAGAGCCAATAAAAACCTTATCAAAATGAGAAATTAAAAACCAAATAGTCCCATCTCTAAATCTGAATCCCTTCTTTTCTGGTGTAACATGAAACCAACTGACAATGCTGAACTTTATCTAAGCCCTGAGTTCCCAGAAAGTAGCAAAGTGTGTTAAGAAATCTACCCCTATCTCCACATACATTTTTGTGTTCCAAGAAATATTATTACCTTTTTGTTGTTAAGTCATGTCCAACTCTGTGACCCCACAGGCCCAACCAGACTCCTCTGTCCATGGAATTTCCAGGCAAGAACATTGGATTGGGTCGCCATTTCCTTCTCCAGGGAATCTTCCCAATCCAGGCATCAAACCCACACCTGTTGCACTGGCAGGTAGATTCTTTACCACTGAGTTAGGGAAGCCCAGATTCAAGAAATATCTAAGTACCTAATATAATGGACCACTCTGCCCTCATCTATATAATATCCAAAATGAGCCACCCATCCTCTTCTCTCTCCATGCTTCAGAAATACTCACTTGTTTATCTGCCTCTCTAAAACCTGAAGTTTTCTCTCTCTTTGACATGTTCCTCATGAGTGAACACAATTCCTATTTTAATAGCCTGAATAAAAGCATATTTTTAATTACTGGGGATATTTTGTCTTTGTTAGACTCAGTCAAGAGCCTACCTGGGGTTTGAATGCCCTTGAGAGCGGGTATAGGTTGAGTCATCACCACTGCATGTGCTATTGCAGGTTCAACACTGAAAGCTGGATTCTCTATCTGATGGTTATTAAGTGCTTTCTTGGCTTCCTCCTTCCTCTTTCTAACTATTCAGTGGTCACTAGGATTCATAAAAATATCATGTTACACATTTACAGATACAAAATCCAAGAAACATAGGCAAGTCTTCTGGCACCAAAATAGTTGCTATCCTAAGTACCAACTTCCTTAACAAACACACAAACATATATCTTACAACAGAAAACAAAAGCTATGTTTCCTGAAATTAATACATATTTCATTCTCTACCCACATGTTTCCTCAGTAACTCCGGAGGTCCAGGATCCCAATGTAGAAATGGACTAGAAAGAAGTTAATGAAGTCAATATTTTTTGACAGAGACAAAAAGAGAAACTCAATACAGGTCAACTAAAAATGAAGTCTGCACAACCTTGCTTAGTCATCCCTCAGTTATTCTTTCCCGAAACCTCTGTTCATTTCCATAATTAATGATCAGTAGTTTTCTCATCAGCCTCTTATTTTAGCCAAGGCTTTTTCAAAGCAAGAAAATTTATAATTGCCTTTGCATTTTATTTGATTTAAGAAACCATTTTCAAATTTCATATAGAATAACTATAATCTCAGTAAAGTTTTATTAATTTATTTGGCTGCCTGGTCATACTCATCAAATATAACATTTGAAATAAGAGACTCACATTTCTTTATCATTTTAGAGTTAAAGCTGGATTTAAGATAACCAAAATCGGCAGATATGGGAAAATAAGGAAAACTTTAAAGAACTTCTCAAATAATAAGAAGCAGAGAAATAACTGAAATCAAGTCAATTCATTCTTTCTGTCCTCTGACCTTGATACATATATAATGTATACAAACAGCCTCTGAAGGAAGGTAGTGCCTGGTTAAACCAGAGGAAATGATACCTTCTAAATGATGTTAAGAACGATGACAAGTATAAATATGCTAGCAGAAATACAGTCTATAAAACTGACTCCAAAGCACAGATGTCCTTGTCCTCAGGACATTCCTTTTTTTTTTTTTTTTTTTGGCTATGCCACGTGGGATGTGGAATCTTAGGTCCGTGACCAGGGACCTTGCAGTAGAAGCATGATGTTCTTCTAACCTCTGGACTGTCGGGGAAGTCCCAAGGACATTCCTTATTTTATACCATGGAGTAGTTTCCCTTCACTCCTGTAAGTTTTCACTGCTAAGCACCACAAAAAACTCCTTACCATAGTCTAGTCAGTAAGTAAGTTTCTACATTTCAAACATTCCTCATAGCATCTCACACTATACTGGTAACATGAATGATGTTGAAGAAATATTTATTTCAAAGGAAAGACAGGGGGAGGAAGGAAAGAGGACGAATAGAATATTGGAGAATATTGTAATAATGCATAATGAACAATTCCATAAATACAAGAGGATGATGTACTGAACGATTGCTTTTGTATTCTTCATATTTTTATATCTATACATGAATCAAAAAAAAGCGGAATTCACAGTTTGGCAGATACCCTACATCCTCAGTTATGCTGAATGTGATGTTCCCAGTTGTTTTAGTTGCAATGAGAGCTTTAATTAGTTTTCTTTTGCTTTGGCATAGAATACTCTTTTGAGGGAAAGCTATGGTATGTGGAACTGTTGTTACTTTTCCAGGCAATATAAGAATGAATTCGTAGTGATGATAGTGACAGTGGAGTGCCAAAGAGGAGTAAATAAAATTCTTCCTAGAGGCATAAGAGAAATAACATCCAGTGAAAAATGTGCAAAATGTATCCAAAAAGACATTAAGGAGCGATCAGTAAATATGCTTCATTGCAAACAAAAGAAAAAATAAATTCTGGTTAACTGAGCAGAAAGACCATTTTATTCAAGCTATTGGAGTGTTCATTAAATCAAGAATATGGCAAACCAGGCTCATAAAAGAAGCCATAAATATAGTCATGGGGAGAGTTTAGTTATGGAAAAGATGTTATGGGTGCTGCCACCGTCAGACAGCATTGTCTAATAAGCCTGCTGGAATCTCAACTCCAACAGTACCTCCACCCATCCCAGTGGGCACTAGACTCCAGATACTAAGACCAGGGTAAATTCTAAAGGTCCCAAGAGTAGTAGCCGATTGTCCAAGCCCTTTATTACCTGCCTTCCTCAGACCAAGAAACATAGCCTTAAAATTTCTTTCAGTTTGACTGAACTTTAGACAGGTTTCTTCCTGACTAGAAGGCCCTGATATCCCTTTTCTTTAAGAATTTACTTTAGAAAATTGCAATTGTAAATTATCTGTCTCTTTGAGATGTAAATCTTCCGTCAGCCTCTTGCTAGTTTTACAAGTCAGAAATGTCTTTTTCAAGGACTTGAGAGCCATCTCTGAAATATTATCATCAAAGAAGATAGCACCCCTATCTCCCAGTCTTTATGGAAAGGTAGAAGTCTAATTTTGATGAGATAAGTGCCAATTAGCAAACACAAATGATCTAATTTATTCATTAATTGACCCACTCCCCAGTAACATTCCCTAGTAAGTTTCCACTAGCTTATCCCATCTTTCATTTCAGGAGTCTTGAGTTTAACCTCTTTCCTCTATTTATAAGTGAGGAAGCCACCTCACTTCCAGGATGGCTCAGACAGTAAAGCATCTGCCTACAATGTGGGAGACTCTGGGTTAGGAAGATCTCTTGGAGAAGGAAATGGCAACCCTTTCAGTATTCTTGCCTGGAAAATCCCATGGACGGAGAAGCCTGGTAGGCTACAGTCCATGGGGTTGCAAAGAGTTGGACACGACTGAGCATCTTCACTTTCACTTTCACTTTTTTCCCTCAATTTCTATAGTACTGAATAAAATCTTCCTAGTCTGTTGAATTTTCCTGATGCAAGTTTTCGTTGATGTGCCCCTAGCTTCTATGAGTCTTGACAGAACAAATGTCTGGTCTTTGACAATTTTCATGGGTAGAGGCAGAATCACCTCTTACCTAGACTCAGACTGCAAACAAATCCTTGGAACATAAGCAGGAAGTGTCCATGCTGGATGGCAAAAACCCAGACTAATAGTCATTACTTCTTTAGAATATAATGTCTCTGTGTTCAGTCACTTCAGTCATGTCTGACTCTCTTTGCAATTCCATGGATTATAGCCCACTAAACTCCTCTGTCCACAGAACTCTCCAGGCATGAATACTGAAGTGAGTTGCCATGCCCTTCTCCAGGGGATCTTCCCAAGGATTGCAGGCAGATTCTTTACCCACTGAACCACCTGGGAAGCCCAGAATATAATGTCTATAGGAGGAATAATGTCTTCAGGAGGATTATTCTTTCTTGCATACACTGAATACTAAAATACTCATAAAATGATCTCTAAGGCTGTTTCTCTGTTACACTGAATTTCTTGAATATCCTTAGCCTGGGTTCTGTGTTAGTAAGCAGCTTCCAAAACTATCTTGGCTAGCCGAAAGTTCATATGTTTGGTTGAATGTGGTAAGTGGTTCTCAGCACAAAGGTAATTAACATCTGCTGAGTGGTTATCAGACATTTAGAACTTTTAAAATCAAATCTTTTAAATCTTAGAATTTTTAAGATGTTATTTCATTAAGAATAGACATCAAACAATGAAAGGAAAAAGATCCATCAATTACTATCACCTCACAGGTTGAAGGTGATTCCATGTCTATACTTATAACCAGCACTCTATAGAAATAATTCAAAAATTTAAACCTTGAATGTATAGATTTGAACTTGGGTCTTCTAACTCCAAAATCCTTACTTTTACTGCAAAAATAGAAACTCTATTGAAAACATTAATAATTAATAGCCTGTACAGTGTGCTCCTTTCCTAGAGAGGTTTAGTTGTCATCTTTTTTACTTCAGAGAAAAGAACACGCGTAATACTCCTGGCTGAACACTTTTATTAGTCCTAATTCAGTTTAATATATAACTCATGTTAAAAAGGCTTTGAATGGCATACATACTGCAAGCAATCTTTATCTAAGAAATATAGCTTTCCCTTGACCCAGTCTATCTCACATCTCTCTCTTCTTAACAGCTAAACCCTTCAATATAGTTATCTGCACTTCATGTCTCCTCCTCTCTTGAATCCAGTGCAATCAGGATTTATTACCACTCCAATAAGAATTGCTCTTTAGAATGTAAATTCTTATTTATTTGAGCTTTAGTGACACTTATTAAACTTTTCCTTTTCTTGATTTTGGGACAATTTTGTTCTCTTGGTTCTCATCTTACCTCCCTGGCTCCCCTTTCTTGAGTTCTTCTGGTCATTATTCTCCACTATCCTGAAATATGAATTAATTGAAAGTGTTAGCATTTAGTCTTCTGGTATCTTCTAAAATATATTACATTAACTCCACAGGAGAGTTCATCCAACCCAAGGTCTTTAAATGTTACTGAAATTCTGGTAACCCATGTATGTTTATTTGTATAACAACCTCTTCTTTGAACTCTAAATGTATCAATGTTATATATAATATTGGCTACCCACACCTCCACTACAGGAGGCAGTTGCAGTAAGATAAATAAAATTAGACACTATTTTTAAAAAGACAAAAATGTGTGTCCTGCTGCCTATTCTCTTTGCAACCCCATGGACTCTAGATAGCAGGCTCCTCTGTCCATGGGATTTCCCCAGCCAGAATATTGGACTGGGTAGCCATTTCATTTTCCAAGGGATCTTCTCCACTCAGGGACTGAACCTGGGTCTCCCGCATTGCAAGCAGATTCTTTGCCATCTGAGCCACCAGGGAAGCCAGACATAATTAAAACTAGACACTATTTTTAAAAAGACAAAAATGTGTATCATGTTGCCTACTCTCTCAACCAGAGTTGTTCTTAGTCTGTCCTGTTTCCCTGTACTAAACCCAGTTATATCCACTATACTGAGATGAGGTTGTACATCAAAGCAGGATGTCTTTACATAAGCCACTTGTTATGAGACTAAAGATGACTAATTCATGGGTGTTTTTTCATTATTTTGTTAAACAGGACATCTGAGAAATATTCTATAATGTTAAATAATGACCTACGAAACAAACCAGCAGGATGTGATTGTAGTAAAAAATTTCAGTATAGAAATGAACTTATAAATTTAATGAGTTGATGTTGAAACAATCTGACTAAATTTGAAATAAATTTAATATACTTCATGTATTTTTCTTTCAAACTGAACAGTCAGGAAACATTGAAAATTATTTCCAATAGAAATAATTTCCAGTAAATTCCAATAGAATATTTCCAATATTTGTGGTCTCTCAAGAAATATCAATAGTCAATTCATACATTGGTTTAACTAGGGGTTTTTATCAGTATTGAAAACTATATATGAAAAAGCCTGACTTTTAAAATGCTGTCTAATAATTCTGTCTATTTTCACCCCTGCTTTTTCTTTTTAAATGTGGTTCATATTAAAAAATCTAACCTAGCCTTTTAAAAACAGGATAATTATACAGAAAACTATTAGGAAATGGAAAGTCTAAGATAAGTATTTTCTGTCATTAATTATGCAGGTTTGGCATACAGTAATAGAATTTATTAGGCATCAAAACAGCACAGAAATGAATTACACAACTTTGACTTTAAAAGTTAAGAAATCTCGTCCAGGACTTCCCTGGTGGCCCAGTGGTCAAGAATCCACCTGCCAATGCAGGACTCATGAGTTCCATCCCTGATCTGGGAAGATTCCACATTGAGGAGCAACTAAGCCCATGTACCACAACTATTGAGCCTGTTAGTTGCAAAGAGAATAGGCAACAGGATACACAACTCTAGCCCACTGGCTAGAGTCCACAAGCTGCCATTACTAAGCCCATGTGTCCCAACTACTGAAGCCCACACAGCCTAGAGCTTATGCTCTGCAACAAGAGAAGCCAGCATAATGAGAAGCCCACACACAGCATCTAGACAGCAGCCCCTACTCACCACCACTAGACAAAGGTCCATGCAGTAATGAAGACCCAGAGCAGCCAAAACTAAATAAATTCCATGTTAAAGCTTGTCTAGTGGGTCAGCTATCACTCAGAATTCTCAAAATATGCCAGAACTTTGTCCCCCAGTCCTTCCTTTCCTTGAGTTAGAATTCCAGAGTTTGACTTTTAGACTAAGTATTCTACAACATGGAACCCATTTGCTGTCAGTCAAGAGGAATTCAAGAACCTCGAATTCAGTGCATATGAGATTTGGAATCTACACATTTTCTGATACTCCCACAGGAAACGGGTGCTTCAGATCTGAAGGCAGAACATTTTCATCTGTGATGCTGCAACTAAGGCTCTACCTTTTCACTTCATTCTGGTAACTGAATTTCTACTTTGTCCCTTTATGCCTGAGCCCAGTCTTAAACTGTTTGCAAATATTGGGGCTACCCAAAGCCCTTTCCAGTTCCCTTCTTTTCACCAAGAAATTGAGCCCTAAGCTCCCTTTCAAGCAAAATCTAATTCATCTGCAAGGGATTTCCCAGATCCTAATTTCCTTTTTACATACCTAACTGGGTCTTAATCAATTTATCTGATTAAAAATAGTGACTATTTTGACAGTAACCATGCCAGGGTTTTGTGATATTGAGCCAAACTGATCCTGTGCTCCAAGAATCTTTATGAAAGTGATTCAGTATTGGATCAGAGTTCTTTAAAGAGGTTAACTGTGCTCACCTTGCACAATAATAAGTGATTAGCAGAAAAAGCACCACAGAATAATGAGTAGACTGTGAACACAGCAGGAAATTTAGACAGTTGTCATGTCAAATATTTCATAGCCTTTATGAGAGGTGCTATTTGAAGAGATATTTTTTCCCTCCATGCTTATTTATTGAACAGTGCTAGACCATGGTATAGCTGAATATTTTAAAATAAATTAATACAGACTCTCATATACAGTTTTCAGGTAATAACTCTCTTAGAGTTCATAACATTTTTGCTGTGCACACACACACACATACACACACACAAGTACACATACATACACACAAGCAGAGAGTTATTTAAAAGCATTTATGTTAGACCCACAATAGAGAGAGCTAAATGAGCTCCTATGAAGACCATTTATCTTAATTCCCTGTCTTAAAAGTTCATGGTGAAAATTCATTGTAAAAATAAATTTTGGATAAGACTGTGGTAATAATGGTCCACAGTCCCCCCCCCCCAAAAGAAATGTGGATTACTTTTCTTTCAAACAGTTTTGTAATTAAAACTTTTACCTACAAGTAAAAGATACTGGAGGTCCTTTATTAGAAACTCTCTGATATCAAGACTGCTTTTTTGGTGCGGTTGCATTACCTAAGAGATGCCAACTAGCTCTAATTAGTACTCACTGAATCAAAAGTGTTTTGATAACTATATGTAAAAATCTAACTTCCTGCCCACAAAATCTCTTTCAATTTGTAACTTCTCCATGATCTACCAAGTCACCCTATTCACTGTCATCTTTTGCTTCTCCATCTCCACCATTTTCTGACCCATAACCAGGTTTTTCTCCATTATATATTCAATGGATTGTATAGAAAATTCATCTCTGACACAAGAGTGAAATTATTTCTAAAGAACTGTAGAAATTTATCAACATCTGACTTCCCAAGGTGCCAGGGAGGTAATACTTATTTCCAGAAATACCTTGGCTCCTTCGATTTAATCTAAGAGTGAAATAAGAAATTTGAATTAATAGCTCATTGTTACAGAGTTGAGCAAACCTAAGAGTACATCAATAAGCTGGAGACGAACTGGAATATAGAGTATGGAGAAAAGGGAAAGTAGAATTACTTGAAGAAAAAGGAAATGGGAAGCTAACAAGATATACTAAAGTTGAGATCAAACTCATAAGAGATCAAAAGAGGAGCTACAAGTGAATCTTGTAGCTGGAATCTAATTGTCTCTCCTCTTTACACACCATCTTGTAATGTTTCTACTGGGCATGGAATAAAGTCATGAGTAAAATACAAAACTTAGAATTTGCTAACACAAAAAGTCATAATCTTCAAACCAAATCATCAATCTCATTAATCCAGATGAACAATACCAAGATCCCTTTCAAATCATTTTAGGGAATGTATCCTAAGGTCCATCATTATATACATTCCACCTTAAACACTCTTCCAAACTTTAACAGTACCATATTTAAGTAGTTAAAATAAATATTAAGAGGTTCAATCATATATTAGCTGAGTCTTCTAGGTAGCAGAAGAAAAAAATCACGAAACCTTCACAGAAATCATCTTCTAACATTAATAACTGACTAATTTATAAACAGTTAATTTGACCTAGTATCTTTTTTCTGATCAAACTTATTGTTGATCTCCAAGTGTCAACATGAGATTTCCCTCTTCCCAACTCAAGCTCAGAGTATCTAGTCTTCTTGACCTCCATTCAGCTCTGACAATGGACTAATAATTGAACTCACAATTCTTTTATTTTGCTCAGTAATCTTGAATATTCTCAAAATTGTGATTAATTTTATGGTAATCTGATGATAGTTCTTCAGTATCAAATTACACATAAGCCTAGTCAAAACAATGAGCACGACTCCTTTGGATGACTTCAGACCAAAGGAATAGTTGTAAATATTTTAAGAGCATAAAGTGTTTTACTTCTGGACCAAAGTGTCAGAACTAATAGAGAAAGTCCAGGATATGGATGCCACTTCAATAAATACAGAAATAGATCAGAAAAACAATTTTCCTGTAAGTTTTCTACTATAAAGCCAGCCAATTACTTTATCCTTCATGTGAGATGAGACATAAAACACTGCAAGGCAAATTTTATTTTTCATATGGGATGTTTCTGTTGAACAAATATTTGATAAGACAGTTTGGGCAAAAAGCTGCATTTTTTTCCAAAGCTGTCATTCAAATTAGAGTTATGATATTGAGACTTGGCCTTTTTAATTATATCTTAGTATTCATCATATTTTTATTAGAAAGCGGTATTTGATTCTGAGATAATATTTTACTACCCTCACAATAGTACATGCACTTTCAGAAAGTATGAGGGTCACTAGTAAACTCTTCCAACTTAGTCTAGAATATTCTGGACCAGTGAAAGCAATGGGGATGTGTTTGTTTAGGAGTCTTTTCCTGTTACAATATCTATTGCTAAATATCTTTGTACTGCTTCTTCTGTTGATCAAATTATTGTACTATTTTCTTTCGGCCATCTGAAAGAATTTCCCATTATAGGATTTTTCTATCAGTATCCACTGAAAGCGCCCCATCTGCCTGGCTTTATATTTGCTATTCTACAGGAGTGTCAAAAGCAATCTGAGGGCCAGTGAATCATGAAGTCCACTGTGTGTAGTTATGACTTCTTCATTTTCTATCCTGCCAAATCTCTGTTTAGTTATTTTGCATTCTCTTATTGTTCTCCTGGTATTTCTAGCTTTATTTCAGCTTATTCCTCTGTGGAAGTTTTCAAAAGAGGCATTCAATTAAATGTTTTTTTATTTCATTCCAAATGGAGTTCATCTCATTCTTTTAGCTATTCTCTCATATTTTAAGTTTTATTTTAGTGATATATATTCCCAGAACTAGAACTAGATCAGTGATTTAAAGTGTTGCCTTTTTTCTGTGGAATATATTTAATGTTTACTATTACTTTGCATATTTATTTATTTCTAAGAATAAAGTACTATTTTAGTCTTTGAATCAAATGTAAAGACTGAGTTGGTAGTCTATGAATCTTGTGCATTAGGTAACCTCACCTCTATGGAGCTAAAATTAAAGTCATAAGAAGAGTAGAAAAATATTTTGCTCCTTTCATTCCATTCCTACCTACTACCAGAGAAGTCCCTGGCACTCCAGTGGCTAAGACGCCACACTTCCCCTACAGGGGGGATGGGTTCAATCTGTGGTTAGTAAACTAAGATCCTCTGTACCACCTGATGCAGTCAAATTTTTGTTTAAAAAAATCATCTAATCTCTAGTACATTTTCCATAATGTTCTAGTCCTCTCAAGAGAATTACCTTGGGTCAATTTTTGAAGAGATCTTTTTGCATCTTCCATCTACTATCTACTACATGCCCATTGCCCACATCCCCATCTACCACAAACAGTCTAGAACACCTATCCACTGATATTTTATTATCTAATACTACTTTAAATTCAACTGAAGTTTTCCAGTTGAGGTCACATGGAAATAATAAACAAGTGAAATAATCCGTGTAGTTTTTCAAAAGAGAGGAGTAAATTCACATTCCTTTCTAGCATTATGTTTAACATCGACTCTATTAGACCAGTGGGGAAATATCTTCAACAAAGAGGCAATCAATTTTTTAAGGTCCTATCTCCAAAAGAGAAGTATTTTTTAAAATCTCTTCCACTGGTTTGACAGGGCAGATAAACTCATTAGTGCAAACATTAAGCTGTTCCAAGTGATGGTTTGTGGCTTCGTTTAATAGACTTAAATATATATTCTACCCCATTGACTACTGAGCCAAAAAACAGGCCAGTCAAAATCACCAAGCCATTCAAAACAAGGTCATAGTAGCAGATTCATCCTAAATCAAGCATAAAAGTATTAAATTTTAGAAATATCAGATACTGCTAAAGGGTCCTTTGGGAATGAAAGTAGACACCAAAGACCAAAATATACATGTTGGTGATTATTTTGTTTTTGGAATTTTCATTTTCAGGTCAATTTATTTCCTCATATAATGTAAAATGAGATTTCCTAAGGGAGGAGACAATTATTAGAGTACCAGATAATATTGCTTAATAAGCACCTGTCATTTGTGTTTCTAAATATAATCTGTATACATAAATGTTCATCCTTTCAAGGAAAATCTCAGATCTTTTTTAAAAGTTCAGACTTTCATTTTAAGTATAAAACATTCTTTGTCTACTATGGAGAGTAAAATGAGGGGATCTTACCCTAATTGTGCAGTGGTTCCCTCAAATAGTCTGATGTTATACTGAGACACTGGTCATCTTTCCCCTTCAAACCTTCATAAGTAAAACAAAATTAATTTCAAATTTATCCTGTAGGCTGGGCCTACAGTTGAAACTAAATGGCCTATGAACATTGTGGTCCTGGTATGATGAAGTTTAGGCTGTACAAGAACAAAGATTATCTAACCATCAACTTATAGACTCTTGAATTAGAAGGAAGAGGTTTCCTTCCTTTGATATATGATGAGCCTGAGGTCCTAAAACAAGGTATTTCTAACTTTGTCAGGGCAACATGAAGAAGTGAGTTTAAGTTCTGTCTCCACTAAATTCTGTTAGATGTTGATATGCTATATTATACCTATTAGCTTTAGTTTTTCCCTCAGTGTTAAAATGATGAAAAATGAAGAAAACTGAGGCTAACAAATGTTAAATAGTCTCTTCCTTTGTGTCACTTTAGTATAATTTGTCTTAAATAAACAAATGACTATACAATAAATTTAAAAACCCTATTGCTTATTTATGTGTTTCAAGTATGGCCATTATGAAACCTGAGTGATGAATTACTTTCTCTTTAGATTCTCCTAAATATCCAACAATCTATCTGGCATTTCCATGTAGATACCCTGAAAGGACTTCAAACATTATGTGAACCTAAAACAACCTATAGATTTCCCTTCAGAGGTGACAATTTAGTTCCCAACGATGTAACCCAAATTTCAATAAAATATATTAATAGCTCTCAATTTCTCAAACCTTGAACTATAACAAAGACCTGCCGCACTGACCTCCTTGACACCTCTAAAGCTTAGACAATTTTTTTCTTTATGGCCATTATCCTAGTCTACATAAACTGCATTTCTTAGTTAAATTATTATCTTAATCAGTAAGAGGTGTTCCTGTCCTCAGTTTTGCCCATTTTAATCCTTTGTGTAAAACACAACCTTTGTGAGCTTTTGAAAATACAAATATGATTATTTCACTGGCCTGATAAAATAGTAAACTAAGTCCACATTTCCTTTAGATAATATCCAGACTCCTTAATAGTAACATGTTATTATGAATTTGATGTCTGTGGCCCCCTCAAGTTCATATGTTGCAGTCCTAGCCCCCAGTCTGATAGTATTAAGAGGGTAGGTCCTTTGGGAGGTAATTAGATTTAGGTGAGGTCACAAGGGAAGAGCTGGCAAGACAGGATTAATGTACTTAAAAGAAGAAGAAAAGACACGAAAGCTTCCTCTCTCTACTTTATGGGGACACAGAGAAAAGGTGGACATCTTCCAGCCGGGAAAATGTCTCTTACCAGCAACCAAATCTGCTGGCACCTTGATATTGGACTAACTAGTCTCCCAAATGGAGAAGGCAATGGCACCCCACTCCAATACTCTTGCCTGGAAAATCTCATGGATGGAGGAGCCTGGTAGGCGGCAGTCCATGGAGTCACTAAAATTCGGACACGACTGAGCAACTTCCCTTTCACTTTTCACTTTCATGCACTGGAGAAGGAAATGGCAACCCACTCCAGTATTCTTGCCTGGAGACTCCCAGGGACGGGGGAGCTTGGTGGGCTGCCATCTATGGGGTCCTACAGAGTCGGACACAACTGAAGCAACTTAGCAGCAGTCTCCTAAACTGTTAGAAATAAAGGTCGGTCTGGTGGATACATGTTAATGTACGGCAAAACCAATACAATATTGTAAAGTAATTAACCTCCAATTAAAATAAATAAATTTATTTAAAAAAAAATAAAGGTCTGTTGTTTAAGCCATCCAGTATATGGTATATTGTTATAGCAGTCTGAGATCACCAAGGAAACAAATGAAACCAAGAAGTGGTGATGGTGCTGCAACAAATACCTAAAAATGTTAATGCAGGTTTAGCACAAGTTATGGGTTCATGTTGAAAGAGTGCCATCTGAGTAACCCTCTCCACCCTAAGATACGAATTTAGGTGGGGAAAGGATCACTCCACCATCAAGTGGGAAGGGTATGTAAGAGATCAGGCTCAAGCTAGTTCTGAAGACGCAAGTAAATCGCATGAACCAATGAATCAGATTCATAGCGCTTACCTATACTTACTGCCTCTTCTCTCTCCACTTCCCCCTATGGCCTCATGGGGAGTTCTTTATGCCCAGTTGACTTAAAGAAGAAACATTTGGGACCCAGGTTTATAGATGATATTGTATGATATGCTGGAACTCTCCACAACAACACAGCATCCTCAGTGTTTGGGAAACCCAGGAGGACAACAGAGAAAGGAATGCTCCCAAAGGACAGAACTTTAAGCAGGCCCACAGGTGTTCATTTTCACCTGAAAAGAAAGACAGCAAAAGACACAGATATACAGTGATTTATGGGTGGTGGCTGTGGTTAGGCTTGATGTATAGGAATTGGAAATGAATGATTGGAAAACTGGTGACAGAGGTCTTATATTGACAGTACAGATTACTGAGACAGCCTTCCACATGGTCTATTTCAAGTTTGGCCCTGTTCTAATCCATTCTCCAAAACATAGCATGTAGGAATTTTTTTAAACGTCTATATGGTTATTTCACTTCCCTGCTTAAAATCCTAAAAAGGCTTCCAATTTCTCTTGGATAAACTCCAAATTCTTTAACACAACTTACATATTCTAACCACTTAATGCCTGATACCAGTGTTTCTTTCCAGTCTTATCTCATCTCTCCTTTGGAAAAAAATAAAAACTATATTTTAGTCTCCATTTATACATGATTATCCTTTTTCCTAGAATTCCCTTTACACACACCAGCTTTAAAACATGTAGATACCAGTTTAGATATTATTTCCTCTGGGAAGATTTTTTTCACCCATCTACCTTCAAATATTCATCTTATATTTATTTATTGCAGACCATATTTCTATATAAATCTTCCAGAGGCAGTTCAAGCTTAAACCCAGAACCAATCAAGGCTTATTCACACTTCAGATTCTAGGCTCAATGCTCCTTCTTGTTTAGAAGGATGGAGATGTTTGTTCCTGTAGTCACTTTTCCCTATATTTTTCTGCCTGAAATTAACTTCTTTCCAAGACAGTTAAGAATAATGATTATTTTTTCATTAGAAACTACTGCAAAGTAAGCCCCATCATTTGATTCTAACAAGGTAATCAGTAAAAGTCCAACATTAGAACATTCCACAAAATTGGGTAATCATGAATATCCACAGTCCTACCTACCACACAAGTACACTTCTGTATAAGTGCTTGTGCGCTGTGAATATACATTGTAGATGTCATAAAAATCAAAGCTGAAAGGTATCTCAAAAGATACACAGATCTATTCTTAAGTCTCAAAAAATGCCTTCTAAGTGGTTATGCATTTATGCTTTAATATCTCCAATCAGTGAAAGTTCCATATTTCACTAAGACAATCCACTCCAATATTAGATATTTCTGACATAGAAATATCAATCATATACGAAGTCGAAATGTATCCCTCAATAGTTTAAACTCAGTTCTATTCATTAAAGGCTATATTGTCCAAGTTTAATTCCTCTTGTGATAGTCTTTTCAGTATACACACACACATACACATACTAAGTTTCTAAAAATCACTGTATCCTTTCAAATAGGTGTCTTCATATCACATATAAAGAATCTAGTTGTTTTGGAAAAAGGAGGAGAAGGAGAGGTGAGGACAGGGGTGAAATAAGAGAGCTGGGTATTTTTTTGAATGAACAGGTTAAAAAATCTGTATGTGAAGAAAACAGTCTGGGGTACTATTTGTTTTAATTACCATAATTAAAAGACATTATGGCCTATGTCAAGGTTGCAGAAATTTTCCTTAAGAAGTTGTTAAATATCTACTCAGAAACCTGGTACAATAACTTTTTTGCCTGTCTTAGGAAGAGGAAAAACAAGTTATTTTCTTTACATAAGTGATGTTTTGTCATTGCTTTCAGTTTTCATCTATCATTTCCCTCACAAGCAATTGCTCTTAAATCTCCTTGATGTGGAGCACTAGCAAATTTTGGAAAAATAAGATCCAACAACTTTTGGATATTTTCACCTTTCATTTTTGGAATTTGTTTGGGTGACTTAGGGAAGCAGATGCTTCTTTACATCATGAATAGACCAAGCAGATTCAAAGCTTAGTGCAAATGGCCCTGCATATTCATCATACTCCCCAGTAATAAATAGCAAAGCAACAGTGATCCTGTTTATTAGCACTAAGCATCTGCTACTCAGGATCATGGTGAACTTATGGGAATGTTCTAGGTGTCCTTGAGTCCAGAAAATTAAGAGATGGTGAAAATAGACACAAAAGTGTCTTGTAAACAAACGAAAAAATCACCAAATGTTAATGCCAGCATCCATATTCATCTTAATCCCCTTTCATACACATTTATCAGATGTGATACAAATTAATGCATTTACCATGTGGTAACAAATTATTGCTAATATATTTCAGCAATATTATTGTGAAACAAATGCCCCCCTATTACAGGATAAATTGTTATGCTATTGACAGTGATGTCTAAAGAGCAAGCCATGGAATTTATCATCATCAAAATACATTTTATGGCATTAGAGTCAGACAGTAGGACTGTATAAATAACCTTTAAATATTTCATATACTATAACCAGCAAACAAAGAATGAATTGATACCATTATTGCTTATTCTAGATCTGAGGCACTGTAAAGAAATCTCTCCCAGATTACTCTAAGGAAGGAAGATTTCAGAGAAACCTTAAGTCTTCTTTTATATGAGAAAAATATGAATTGTTATATATAAAAGTGACCAAATCCACCATGGACTATGGGCATACACAGGCAACAGCTGATGGAAGGAGCATCTATGTGTCAGAGGTAAAGTGCACTTTACTGCTCTTATATCCGTGTTTTGAAATCAATACTGAGACCACCGCTAAGCCGGTTTTGAATGTTTCTACACTTATTGTTAACAGAATAAACATAATCAGATTGATCATGTACCCTAAGAAGAGAGGGAAGACTCCTCATATCCCCACTACTCCAGACACTATTTACCATTCAGTCTTTTAAAGAGAAGAAAATATATTCCTCTATTTTATCAAGAAATTATGAATTATAAAGTTTCACTAGTTCCAATCTGAAGGAAGGTGAACCACTTTCAGAGATGCTGAGACTAGATGATAATATCGATGGCCCAGCAGTTCTGTATTCTCTCCAGCCACCCGAAGTTTTGGTGACCCTCCTAAACACTCACCTAATTCTGACCTTAATTTTAAGCTCGGTTTTCATTCTCAAGTTCTTAATACCCTGATGATATTAATTTTCTTTTCACTGTAAAATATTGTAAAAATTATGTTCTTGCATATGCCAAGCACTGTTTGAACATGTTTTTATATAGTCCTCACCACGTCCTTGTGAGATAGGTATTATGAGCTCACTTAATATGGGAGGAAATAAAGGCTTTCAACTGGTGAACAAGAGAATGCTGCTGCTGAGTCGCTTCAGTCGTGTCCGACTCTGTGTGACCCCATGGACAGCAGCCCACCAGGCTCCCGCGTCCCTGGGATTCTCCAGGCAAGAACACTGGAGTGGGTTGCCATTTCCTTCTCCAATGCATGAAAGTGAAACGTGAAAGTGAAGTCGCTCAGTCGTGTCTGACTCCTAGCGGCCCCATGGACTGCAGCCTACCAGGCTCCTCCGTCCATGGGGTTTTCCAGGCAAGAGTTCTGGAGTGGGGTGCCATTGCCTTCTCCAAACAATAGAATAAATATCCACAAATTGTAAACAGGAGGGCCTGAATCCCAACATGGCACTGTACAACTCCAAGGTCCCAAGCAGTATCTATTAGAGATCAAAGTCAACAGTGTAATTCATTTATTTTACTGGGCCCAGAAAAATAAGACATGGTACATAACTTACATCAGGAGTAAATAAAGTTTTCTCTGTAAAGGGATCTATTGCAAATATTTTCAAGTTTGTAGGACAGATAGTCTTTGTTACAGTTAAAACTGCCATCACAGTAGGAAAGCAGCCATCAACAAATGAACATGGCTGTGTTCCCATAAAACTTTATTTACACAAATAAGCAATGAGCCAGCTTTGGCCTATGGGATACAATTTTATGAACCCTTTCTCATACCATTTGATGAAATGCTTATCTTGATAAACAATCAAAATTTTATTACATGCAATAAAGTTTTCAATCAGAACATCATATACATAAATCATATAAGAGTTTTCATCACATTATCATATAAACATGACCCATATCAGGAGTCAACATGAAGGCCTCAATGCTGTTTGTAGAATTAGTCCCCAGACTTAACTCAGAAACACCCACTCTTGGCATGGATGGGGTCAGTGGATGGAGGCCACACTCAGGATATCTAAGGGTAGGCTGGAATCATTCTAAGGTCTTTTCTGTATAATTATACCCATGTTTTCATATAAAATATACTATAGTTGATCTCTTGAAATAAAACTTCTATATTTTAAAATATCAAGGTAGAATAATAGGTAAAATTTTACAATTAGGCCTGGGCTAAAAAAGAGAGATGCATAATACATATATGGATTAACATTTAGAAGACACATCATATACACCTATTAAACTGAGCAGTGGTCACAACTGGAGAAGGTCATTATTCATTCCAATACCGAAGAAGGGCAATGCCAAAATTGGTTCAAACTACTGCAAATTTGCACTCATTTCACATGTTAGTCAGGTCATGATCAAAATTCTCCAAGCTAGGCTTCAACAGTACATGAACCAAGAACTTCCAGATGTTCAAGATGGATTTAGAAGCGGAGGATTAGAAGTGGCAGATTCAAGATGGATTTAGAGCCGCATTTACGACAGCGCAGAAGCTACCCCTCTTCCAAGGTCAGGGACTGTGGCGAAAGGAGCTACCCCTCATCGAAGGTAAGGAGCAGCAGCTGTGCTTTGCAGGAGCAGCTGTGAAGAGATACCCCATGTCCAAGGTAAGAGAAACCCAAGTAAGATGCCAGATGCAGAAACAGGGTATTAGAGGGCAGATACACTGAAACCACAATCACGGACAACTAGCCAATCAGATCACCTGGACCGCAGCCTTGTCTAACTCAATGAAACTAAGCCATGCCATATGGGGCCACCCAAGACAGGCAGATCATGCTGGAGAGGTCTGACAGAATGTGGTCCACTGGAGAAGGGAATGGCAAACCATTTCAGTATTCTTGCCTTGAGAACCCCATCAGTTCAGTTCAGTTCACTTCAGTCGCTCAGTCGTGTCCGACTCTATAAGACCCCATGAATCACAGCATGCCCGGCCTCCCTATCCATCACCAACTCCCGGAGTTCACTCAGACTCCCGTCCATCGAGTCAGTGATGTCATCCAGCCATCTCATCCTCGGTCATCCCCTTCTCCTCCTGCCCCCAATCCCTCCCAGCATCAGAGTCTTTTTCAATGAGTCAACTCTTTTCATTAGGTGGCCAAAGTACTGGAGCTTCAACTTTAGCATCATTCCTTCAAAAGAAATCCCACGGCCGATCTCCTTCAGAATAGACTGGTTGGATCTCCTTGCAGTCCAAGGGACTCTCAAGAGTCTTCTCCAACACCACAGTTCAAAAGCATCAATTCTTTGGTGCTCAGCCTTCTTCACAGTCCAAATCTCACATTCATACATGACCACAGGAAAAACCATAGCCTTGACGAGACAGACCTTAGTTGGCAAAGTAATGTCTCTGCTTTTGAATATACTAACTAGGTTGGTCATAACTTTTCTTCCAAGGAGTAAGCGTCTTTTAATTTCATGGCTGCAATCACCGTCTGCAGTGATTTTTGAGCCCCCCAAAATAAAGTCTGACACTGTTTCCACTGTTTGCCCATCCATTTCCCATGAAGTGATGGGACCAGATGCCATGATCTTCATTTTCTGAATGTTGAGCTTTAAGCCAACTTTTTCACTCTCCTCTTTCACTTTCATCAAGAGGCGTTTTAGTTCCTCTTCACTTTCTGCCATAAGGTTCATGTCATCTGCATATCTGAGGTTATTGATATTTCTCCCGGCAATCTTGATTCCAGCTTGTGTTTCTTCCAGTCCAGCGTTTCTCATGATGTACTCTGCATAGAAGTTAAATAGGCAGGGTGACAATATACAGCCTTGACATACTCCTTTACCTATTTGGAACGAGTCCGTTGTTCCATGTCCAGTTCTAACTGCTGCTTCCTGACCTGCATGCAGATTTTTCAAGAGGAAGGTCAGATGGTCTGGTATTCCCATCTCTTTCAGAATTTTCCACAGTTTATTGTGATCCACACAGTCAAAAGCTTTGGCATAGTCAATAAAGCAGAAATAGATGTTTTTCTGGAACTCTCTTGCTTTTTCCATGATCCAGCAGATGTTGGCAATTTGATCTCTGGTTCTTCTGCCTTTTCTAAAACCAGTTTGAACAACAGGGAGTTCACGGTTCACCTATTGCTGAAGCCTGGCTTGGAGAATTTTGAGCATTACTTTACTAGCGTGTGAGATGAGTGCAATTGTGCGGTAGTTTGAGCATTCTTTGGCATTGCCTTTCTTTGGAATTGAAGGAAAATTGACCTTTTCCAGTCCTGTGCCACTGCTGAGTTTTTCAAATTTGCTGGCATATTGAGTGCAGCACTTTCACAGCACCATCATTCAGGATTTGAAATAGCTCAACTGGAATTCCATCACCTCCACTAGCTTTGTTCGTAGTGATGCTTTCCAAGGCCCACTTGACTTCACATTCCAGGATGTCTGGCTCTAGGGGAGTGATCACCCCATCATGATTATCTGGGTTGTGAAGATCTTTTTTGTACAGTTCTTCTGTGTATTCTTGCCAACTCGTCTTAATATCTTCTGCTTCTGTTAGGTCCATACCATTTCTGTCCTTTATCAAGCGCATCTTTGCATGAAATTTTCCCTTGGTATCTCTAATTTTCTTAAAGAGATCTCTAGTCTTTCCCATTCTGTTCTTTTCCTCTATTTCTTTGCATTGATCGCTGAGGAAGGCTTTCTTATTTCTTCTTGCTATTCTCTGGAACCCTGCATTCTGATGCTTATATCTTTCCTTTTCTCCTTTGCCCTTTGCCTCTCTTCTTTTCACAGCTATTTGTAAGGCCTCCCCAGACAGCCATTTTGCTTTTTTGCATTTCTTTTCCATGGGGATGGTCTTGATCCCTGTCTCCAGTACAATGTCATGAACCTCTGTCCATAGTTCATCAGGCACTCTATCTATCAGATCTAGGCCCTTAAATCTATTTCTCATTTCCACTGTATAATTATAAGGGATTTGATTGAGGTCATAACTGAATGGTCTAGCGGTTTTCCCTACTTTCTTCAATTTGAGTCTGACTTTGGTAATAAGGAGTTCATGATATGAGTCACAGTCAACTCCTGGTCTTGTTTTTATTGACTGTATAGAACTTCTCCATCTTTGGCTGGAAGGAATATAATCAGTCTGATTTCGGTGTTGACCATCTGGTGATGTCCATGTGTAGAGTCTTTTCTTGTGTTGTTCGAAGGGGGTGTTTGCTATGACCAGTGCATTTTCTTGGCAAAACTCTATTAGTCTTTGCCCTGCTTCATTCTGCATTCCAAGGCCAAATTTGCCTGTGACTCCAGGTTTTTCTTGACTTCCTACTTTTGCATTCCAGTCCCCTATAACAAAAAGGACATCCTTTTTGGGTGTTAGTTCTAAAAGGTCTGGTAGGACTTCATAAAACTGTTCAACTTCAGCTTCTTCAGCGTTACTGGTTGGGACATAGACTTGGATAACTGTGATATTGAATGGTTTGCCTTGGAGATGAACAGAGATCATTCTGTCGTTTTGAGATTGCATCCAAGTACTGCATTTTGGACTCTTCTGTTGACCATGATGGCTACTCCATTTCTTCTGAGGGATTCCTGCCCACACTAGTAGATATAATGGTCATCTGAGTTAAATTCACCCATTCCAGTCCATTTTAGTTCGTTGATTCCTAACATGTCGACGTTCACTCTTGTCATCTCTTGTTTGACCACTTCCAATTTGCCTTGATTCATGGACCTGACATTCCAGGTTCCTATGTAATATTGCTCTTTACAGCATCGGACCTTGCTTTTATCACCAGTCACATCTATAGCTGGGTATTGTTTTTGTTTGGCTCCATCCCTTCATTCTTTCTGGAGTTATTTCTCCCCTGATCTCCAGTAGTATATTGGGTACCTACTGACCTGGGGAGTTCCTCTTTCAGTATCCTATCATTTTGCCTTTTCATACTGTTCATGGGGTTCTCAAGGCAAGAATACTGAAGTGGCTTGCCATTCCCTTCTCCAGTGGAACACATTCTGTCAGACCTCTCCACCATGACCCACCTGTCTTGGGTTGCCCCCAGGGCATGATTGGTTTCATTGGGTTAGACAAGTCTGTGGTCCTAGTGTGATTAGATTGACTATTTTTCTGTGAGTATGGTTTCAGTATTTCTGCCCTCTGATGTCCTCTTGTAACATCTACCATCTTACTTGGGTTTCTCTTACCTTGGGCATGGGGTATGTCTTCATGGCTGTTCAGCAAAGCACAGCCACTGCTCCTTACCTTGGATGAGGGGTATCACGAGAACACCAAGTTCCTGAAACAGGAACTTCCTAGGTCGGTAGGTGCCCAATAGGCTACTGGAACTGGGTGAATGGGTGAATTTAAAATGGACTGGAATGGGTGAATTTAACTCAAATGACCATTATATCTATTACTGTGGGCAGGAATCCCTTAGAAGAAATGGTCAACAAGAGTCTGAAATCCAGTTCCTGGATGCAATCTCAAAAAAGACAGAATGATCTCTGTTCATTTCCAAGGCAAATGCTTCAATATCACAGTAATCCAAGTCTGTGCCCCAACCAGGAATGCTGAAGAAGCTGAAGTTGAACAGTTCCATGAAGACCTAAAAGACCATCTACAACTAACACTGCAAAAAGATGTCCTTTTCATTATAGGGGATGGGGGCACAAAAGTAGGAAGTCAAGAAATACCTGGACTAAGAGAAAAATTTGTCTTTGGAGTACAGAGGGAAGCAGGGCAAAGGTTAATAGAGTTCTTCCAAGAGAACGCACTGATCATAGCAAACACCATTTCCAACAACACAAGAGAAGACTCTAAATATGGACATCACTAGATGGTCAACACCAAAATCAGACTGATTATATTCCTTGCAGCCAAAGATGGAGAAGCTCTATACAGCCAGCAAAAAACAAGACCGGGAGATGACTGTGGCTCAGTTCATGAACTCCTTATTGCCAAATTAAGACTTAAATTGAATAAAGTAGGGAAAACCACTAGACCATTCAGGTATAACCTAAATCAAATGCCTTCTGACTATACAGTGGAAGTGAGAAATAGATTTAAGGAACTAGATCTGATAGAGAGAGTGCCTGATGAACTATGGACAGAGGTTTATGACATTGTTGAGGAGACAGGGATTAAGACCATCCCCATGAAAAAAGAAATGCACAAAAGCAAAATGGCTGTGAAAAGGAGAGAGGTCAAAAGTAAAGGAGGAAAGAAAAGATATACCCATTTGAATGTAGAGTTCCAAAAATAGCAAGGAGAGATAAGAAAGCCTTCCTCATTGATCAAGGCAAAGAAATAAGGAAAACAATAGAATGGGAAAGACTAGAGATCTCATCAAGAAAATTAGACGTACCAAGGGAACATTTCATGCAAAGATGGGCTCGATAAAGGACAGAAATTGTATGGATCGAACTGAAGCAGAAGATACTAGGAAGAGGTGGAAAGAATACACAGAACTGTACAAAAAAGATCTTCATGACCAAGATAATCATGATGATGTGATCATTCACACTCACCTAGACCCAGACATTCTGGAATGTGAAGTCAAGTGGGCCTTAGGAAGAATCACTATGAACAAAGCTAGCAGAGGTGATGGAATTCCAGTTGACCTATTTCAAATCCTGAAAGATGATGCTGTGAAAGAGCTGCACTCAATAAGCCAGCAAATTTGGAAAACTCAGCTGTGGCCACGGGACTGGAAAAGGTTAATTTTCCTTCCAATTCCAAAGAAAGGCAATGCCAAAGAATGCACAAACTACCGCACAATTGCAGTCATCTCACACGCTACTAAAGTAATGCTCAAAATTCTCCAAGCCAGGCTTCAGCAATACATGAACCATGAACTTCCAGATGTTCAAACTGGTTTTAGAAAAGGCAGAGGAACTAGAGATTAAATTTCCAACATTGCTGGATCATCAAAAAAGCAAGAGAATTCCAGAAAAACATCTCTTTCTGCTTTATTGACCATGCCAAAGCCTTTGACTGTGTGGATCACAATAAACTGTGGAAAATTCTGAAAGAGATGGGGATACCAGACCATCTGATCTGCCTCTTGAGAAACCTATATGCAGGTCAGGAAGCAACAGTTAGAACTGGACATGGAACAACAGACTAGTTCCAAATAGGAAAAGGAGTACGCCAAGGCTGTATATTGTCACCCTGCTTATTTAACTTATAGGCAGAGTACATCAAGAAGAACACTGGGCTGAAAGAAGCACAAGCTGGAATCAAGATTGCCAAAAGAAATATCAGTAACCTCAGATATGCAGATGACACCACCCTTATGGCAGAAAGTGAAGAAGAACTAAAAGGCCTCTTGATGAAAGTGAAAGAGGAGAGTGAAAAAGTTGGCTTAAAGCTCAACATTCAGAAAATGAAGATCATGGCATCTGGTTCCATCACTTCAGGAGAAATAGATGGGGAAACAGTGGAAACAATGGATGACTTTATTTTTGGGGGCTCCAAAATCACTGCAGATGGTGATTGCAGCCATGAGATTAAAAGACGCTTACTCCTTGGAAGGAAGTTATGACCAACCTAGATGGCATATTAAAAAGCAGAGACATTACTTTGCCAACAAAGATCTGTCTGGTCAAGCCTATGGTTTCTCCAGTAGTTATGTATGGATATGAGAATTGGACTATAAGGAAAGCTGAGTGCCGAATTGTTGCTTTTGAACTATGGTGTTGTAGAAGAGTCCTGAGAGTCCCTTGAACTGCAAGGGAATCCAACCAGTCCATCCTAAAAAAGATCATTCCTGGGTGTTCATTGTAAGGACTGATACTGAGGCTGAAACTCCAATATTTTGGCCACCTGATGTGAAGAGCTGACTCATTTGAAAAGACCCCGATGCTGGGAAAGATTGAAAGTGGGAGGAGAAGGGGATGATAGAGGATGAGATGTTTGGATGGCATCACAAACTCAGTGGACATGGGGTTGGGTAGACTCTGGCAGTTGGTGATGGACAGGGATGCCTGGCTATTGCAGTTCACAGGGTCGCAAAGAGTCGGACATGACTGAGTGAATGAACTGAACTGAAATGCCTTGACTACACCAAAGCCTTTAACATCACTTCATGGGAAATAGATGGGGAAATAGTGGAAACAGTGTCAGACTTTATTTTGTGGGGCTCCAAAATCACTGCAGATGGTGACTGCAGCCAGGAAATAAAAAGACGCTTACTCCTTGGAAGAAAAGTTATGACCAACCTAGATAGCATATTCAAAAGCAGAGACATTACTTTGCTGACTAAGGTCCGTCTAGTCAAGGCTATGGTTTTTCCTGTGGTCATGTATGGATGTGAGAGTTGGACTGTGAAGATGGCTGAATGCTGAAGAATTGATGTGTTTGAAGTGTGGTGTTGGAGAAGACTCTTGAGAGTCCCTTGGACTGCAAGAAGATCCAACCAGTCCTTTCTGAAGGAGATCAGCCGTGGGATTTCTTTGGAAGGAACGATGCGAAAGCTGAAACTCCATTACTTTGGCCACCTCATGCGAAACATTGACTCATTGGAAAAGACTCTGATGCTGGGAGGGATTGGGGGCAGGAGGAGAAGGGGATGGCAGAGGATGAGATGGCTGGTTGGCATCACTGACTCGATGGACGTGAGTCTGAGTGAACTCTGGGAGTTGGTGATGAACAGGGAGGCCTGGCGTGCTGCGATTCATGGGGTCGCAAAGAGTCAGACACAACTGAGCGACTGAACTGAACTGAAAGCCTTTAACTGTGTGGATCACAACAAACTGTGTAAAATTCTTAAAGAGATGGGAATACAAGACCACCTGACCTGCCTCCTGAGATAACTGTAATTAGGTCCAAAAGCAACAGTTAGACCTGGATATAGAACAACACACTGGTTCCAAGATAGGAAAGGAGTATGTCAAGGCTGTATATTGTCACCCTGCTTATTTAACTTATATGCAGAGTACATCACGAAAAATGGTGGACTGAAAGAAGATTGCCAGGAGAAATACCAGTAACATTAGATATACTGAGAACACCACCCTTATATCAAAAAGCGAAGATGAATTGAAAAGTCTCTTGATGAAAATGAAAGAGGAGAGTGAAGAAGCTGGCTTATACCTCAACATTCAAAAAACTAAGATCATGGTGCTTGATCCCACCACTTCATGGCAAATAGATGGGTAAACAATGGAAACAGTGGCCGACTTTATTTTCTTGGGCTTCAAAATCACTGCAGATGGTTACTGCAGCCATGAAATAAAAGATGCTTATTCCTTGGAAGAAAAATTATGACCAGCCTAGACAGCATATTAAAAGAAGAGACAATACTTTTCCAGCAAAGGTCCATCTTGTCAAAGGTATCATTTTTCCAATAGTCATATATGGATGTGAGAGCTGGACTATAAAAAAGCTGAGTGCTGAAGAAATGATGCTTTTGAACTGTGGTGTTGGAGAAGACTCTTGAGAGTCCCTTGTACTGGAAAGAGATCCAACCAGTTCGTCCTAAAGAAAATCACTCCTGAATATTCATTGGAAGGACTGATGCAGAATCTGAAACTTCAGTATTTTGGCCACCTGCTGTGAAGAACTGGACTTATTAGAAAAGCCCCTGATGCTGGGAAAGATTGAAATTGGGAGGAGAAGGGGATGACAAAGGTGAGATTTTTGGATGGCATCACTGACTCGATGAACATTTGTTTAAGTAAGCTCCAGTAGTTGGTGATAGACAGGAAGCCTGGCATGCTGCAGTCCATAGTTTTATAAAGAGTCAGACACAACTGAGTGACTGAACTGAAATGAATGCAGAGTACAATCTGCGAAATACTGTACTAGATGAAGCAAAAGCTGGAATCAAGATTGCCAGAAGAAATATCAATAACCTCAGATATGCATGACTCCACCCTTAAGGCATAAAGCAAAGAGGAACTGAAGAACCTCTTGATAGAGGTGAAAGAGGAGAATGAAAAAGCTGGCTTAAAACTCAACATTCACAAATCGAAGATCAGGGCATCCAGTCCCATCACTTCATGGCTAATAGATGGGGAAACAATGGAATCAGTCACATATTTTATTTTGGGGGGCTCCAAAATCACTGCAGACAGTGACTGCAGTCATGAAATTAAAATAAACTTCCTCCTTATAAGGAAAGCTATGACCAACCTAGACAGCCCATTAAAAAGCAGAGACATTACATTGCCAACAAAGGTCTGCATGGTGAAAGCTATGGTTTTTCCAGTTGACATGTATGGATGTGAGAAGACTGAGTGACAAAGAATTGATACCTTTGAAATGTGGTGTTGGAGAAGACGCTCAAGACTGCAAGGAGATCAAGCCAGTCAATCCTAAAGAAATCAAACCTGAATATTCCTTGGAAGTACTCATGCTGAAGCTGAACCTCCAATACTTTGACCACCTGTTGCAAAGAACTGACTCATGGAAAAGACCCTGATGCTGGGAAAGATAGAAGGCTGGAGGAGAAGGGGATGACAGAGGACGAGATGGTTGGATGGTATCACTCAATGAACATGAGTTTGAGGATGTTCCAGGAGATCGAGAAGGACATGAACCCTGATGCACTGCTCCATGGGGTCACAAAGAGTTGGACACTACTGAGTGACTGAACAACAATAACAAACTATTATTAATTGGATAAAAAATTCATTTAAGAATTGTTAGTGATAGTTTTTGTCAAATAAAAGAGGCATCTTCATTTGATGACACTGATTTGGAAGCTTTGCCTTCAGATCCGAAATATTTTGTACAAGTACAGAGTAACTAGCCAAAGAAATGGAGAAGGCAATGGCACCCCACTCCAGTCCTCTTGCCTGGAAAATCCCATGGATGGAGGAGCCTTGTGGGCTGCAGTCCGTGGGGTCACTAAGAATCGGACACGACTGAGCGACTTCCCTTTCACTTTTCACTTTCACACATTGGAGAAGGAAATGGCAGCCCAATCCAGTGTTCTTGCCTGGAGAATCCCAGGGACAGGGGAGCCTGGTGGGCTGCTGTCTATGGGGTTGCACAGAGTCGTACACGACTGAAGTGACTTAGCAGCAGCCAAAGAAAGTGTTCAGCTTAAAGGAAGATAACCTCAAGAGGAAGGTCAAAGGTCCCTGTTTCTCTGTGATGACCTAACTTTAGATTCCCTTTGTCTATTTATTACCAGCATGATACATACCTACACACTTAGGCATGCATCATATTCATGTAATTCCTTTTTATCTTCAGGTATTCCAAAGTTTATATCAATGCTAATAAAAATATAATGGTGTAACCTAACAAAGACTTTATCATTACAGTTTTATGAATTTTTTTAGTACTGTTTTTCTAAAATCAGTAAGGTTCTGAATTGGTCAGTTTAATTTTTTCTGCATACTTTTCTGAATTTGGGTTAAAATCACATTTTAAAATTGACTCTATAGATTTATAAAATTAAGAATTCTTACGGCACATTTCTCATGAGTGTGAAAAGGCATGTGTGTGGGTGTGGGTGTGTAAGTATTCAATATACAAAGAAAGTTTCCATTGTGCTTCTTTCTTATATCTCCTTACATCATTTTGTACTGATTTGTGCCATACTGAGGTGCCTAATGAAACATGAAATGTTTAATTAACTGTCTAATATTATTCTTCCATGATAGATTAGAAAATCCATGAAGGTAGGAACCATAATTTGCTTGTTTCCTGTTGTGTCCCCAGGCACAAGTACAATATCTGAGATGTAGAAACCACGTAATAAATAAATTCTTGTTGCCATAGTAAATTAAATCATATTTTATTTAGAAGAAATATAAAGAGAAAATTGTGTCTCAGACACTCTTCACACAAATAATCTTCAATGGGTCTGTGAGGAGGGGATATCTCATTTTAAAGACTGAGGTTTACATTTATTTTCTAGAAGGTGCCGAAAACACCCTCACAGGCAAGCACCAGAGAGAAGAGAATGCTTTTGTCTAGATCTTGGGCTTTGTCAGAGAGGAGAATCAGTCTTCAAATGCCGTCAGCTTAGAGGGTTGCACTGAAACTGTTCAATTAAGCCTCTGATAGAGGATCAAGTAGACTGCTACTTTGGGCTACTAGATCAATAATAATAATTCCCTGTATTTGTATAGCAAGCACTTAAACTTCCAAAAAGTACTTTCACATCTATTGTCCAATTTTATCTTTACAAGAACAGGGTCAGATATGAGCGTCAGATCACCTTTTCCATTTCACAAATGAGAATAGTTCAGGACCTGAAAAGTTAACTACCATTGTCAGCAGAGATGAAACAAAGCTTAAGACCCTAGCTTTTCTACATCTGAGTTAATTGCTCTGCTCACAGGATAACCCTGCCCCACGATATAACCACCTTTTATAATGTATACATACTCATATTTCAGTTCAGCAGCAGAAGCACAGTTAACCATATACCTTCCATTTCTGAGAAGATATAAATGATGAGGATTAAAGACAGGAATCCAATGATCTACTCCCAGATCAGAGACAGCATCCCAGTGGAAACACTGTGGTGAAGTGCAAAGATCACAGCGTGCAAGGAACTTGTGTGTGTGTACTAAGTCGCTTCAGCTGTATATGGCTCTGTGACCCTATGGACTGCACCCCGCCAGGCTCCTCTGTCCATGGGATTCTCCTTGAACACTGGAGTGGGTTTCCACACCCTCCTCCAGGGGATCTTCTCAACCCAAGGAGTGAACCCGTATCTCTTATGTCTCCCGCATTGGCAGGCAGGTTCTTTAATACTAGTGCCATCTGGGAGGCCCTTCATAGAACTCGGAACCAGACAAATACAGACTATATCTATTCACAGTACTGGAGCATACTAACCTTTACTGTCATCTGCAAATAGGACTATTTATGGCTACTAAAGGATTTTAGGAATTAAACCTAACAATGAATGTGCAAGTAGGCAGTTTAGCATCAAACTCATTTTTCTACACTTTGTCTGAGATTACATTATCCCAATGTCCATTTGTCTCTTCTATGTTATCAATATTAACAACAAAAAATTTCATTTAATAGTGGTAACACTGTATTCACTTAAACTCTGTTTCCCAGACTCCTGATAGAGGATAATCTAAAGGGTTTTGACTAATGACAGGTAAAAATAAGTTGCTTTCCAGGATTTCCATGGATGTCAGAAACAGCATGTGCCTTTTTTTCTTTGCTTTTGCACTTCCTGCCTGGCCCCTGAATAGGAAGGTGGAGCAAAAAACTTGTCACCACAGAGGGGCACAGCTACAGGCTAAGGATGGGCAAACAGACAGGATAGATCTCAATGACATCATGGAGCTACTGCATGACCCCTTGACCCCTTGATGCAAATCTTCATTTTGTGACAAAAAGTAAACATCCTAACTGTTTAAGTCACTGTTTGTGAGAATTTCTATAAGAGCCAAACAAATTCCCATCCGATATAACAAATTTCCTTTTATTCAACTTCTTCAAAAGGTATCATAATCCATCCTGAATAGCACTGCTAGGTTAACATTTGTAAACTAAAAATAAATAACACATTGAAGACTTTGAGTCAGCTTCTATACTAATAATACAAACATGCCTTAGTAGCAAAATAAGATACTGGTGGAGCCAGAGTTCAAATCCAGGAAGTAAATCAGACTCAGTCTATGCACTGTTCCCTGTGATTTAGGGCCTGATATGATATGAGTTTTGGTTTCATGACTTGCCAATTGTGTGACATTGCCAGACATAGACCAAAAGACTTGACTTGACCTTATATAATAAAACTAAATACATCCCAAGAGGTAGGGACCACTATTATCACATATTACAGATGAGGAAAGAAAGGTTTGAAGAGATGAATCAACTTCCCAGGAGTACACATCTAGTGCTGAGCAGAGCCATGCAAGCAGCTCACTGATTCTAAAGCCACACTTCTAATGAGTACCCTCTGCTGTCTTAACTCCACGTATAGAATGTCAGCATCCAATTCCTGCTATGAGAAATTTACTACTAAAAGCAGAAAACCTCTTCAGGAAAGTCTGAAAGCTTATATGCATACAGAAGCCTTTTCTGGTTGGAAATGAGGCCACATCATGTTAGATTTTCACTCTGTTCAGCTGTGTTTTAGAGGGCTCATGCTGACTAAATCCATGAAACATGATATAGTCTGCTGTTAAGTCACTAATAATACGACGGATTTCATACAGTTTAAAGAGTCAAATATATTCCTCAGAATATTTTGTTCTTGGTGGCAGATATTTACATTTGTAGGAAAAATCCAAGAATTAACCCTTCAGTGCCTAGGGATAGAGATAAATCAGTCTCTACTATCTAGTGCAAAATTATCAGCCTTCTGATTTCATTTGGTTTTTAAATTCTCTTATGTGAAGCCAGACACCAGCATTTCTGCTTCCTTCCCCTTAGCATATGAATATCTATGATCCAGGAAGTATTTCTGTGAATTTAGAGCCTAAAATGTCACCGCATGCTGCTGCTAATAATAACACATCATAATAACTGCTGTGAAAGTTCTTTAGCTGTCAGCTCTATTTTTATTTCATTTAAAAAATAATTTCAGTGCCCATTGCTGTGCCTCTGAGTGCATTTACAAACCAAAAACATATTTTCCATTTTGAAAAAAGTAAAAGAGCAACAGCCAGCTCATTCAGATCTTAAGCCTCAGGCGAAAGAACTGCCTAGGCTTCCTGAAGACAAAAAAGAAAAAAAGTGGTGATGTTTAAATGGCCAAGAACTGAATGAGGGTAGCAACAGAAGTTAGATTCATGGAATCCCAAAAGCAGGTATCCTTCAAGGTTATCTGATTCACCTATCATCTGTTGTATTAACATTTCCCTCTTCATGAACACATATAAAAACGCAAACAAGATATCCCAGGAAATGACTATTTACCATAGTATTTCCCTTCATTGATGGGAAATTCATTCTGAATCAATCAATTCCATTTTAAGTCTTTAAAGTCAATGGCAAAATGTTTTTGTTTGTTTGTTTGCTCTTATTTGTCTCTTCTATTTTGTTTTTCTATTAGGACTAAACTATACTCCATGAGAAGGAAATGGCAACGCACTCCAGTATTCTTGCCTGGAAAATCCCATGGACAGAGGAGCCTGGTGGGTTACAGTCCATGGGGTCACAAAAGAGTCAAACAGGCCTTACTGACTAAACAATAACAGTACTCCATGAAGCTTCTACTCAGTAACTCTGCTTCTGAGTCCTGTAGCCAACAGACTAGTCTATCCATAATCTTTCAGTTATTCAAAGATGGCAAGCATTTCTTTAAGTCCCAAGACTTATATTATGCAAAACAACTTATATATAAATTTTAAATAACTCTAAAACATTTAGAATAGAACATATTCAGCTGACTCTAAAAAAAGTGTCCATATTCAAAATTAGCAAGAATTCCAGATGTTGTTTAAGGAAGTACAGAACTGAAATGGATACTTGTAAGCTGCAATGATCTTTCCCATGAAACCCTTCCTCACTGAAGGCTATAAGGATGGTCTGGATACCTTCAACATCACTATCTTCAATACCACTCACCACATAAATGCTTCATCTTTTCTGAGAGTATGGTAGGTGTCCCATTTTCAAACTTCTCTCTCCTTCTCACTTCTCGTCTCCTCTTTACCTCCCACCTCCCTGGAGTTGCAATCAGCAGATAACTGCTAAAGGACTTTGACATGTGATTTCTCCTATTGCAATATATTCTTAATTCTTAGTTTTCTTTCAAGTGAAAATGCATTCAGTGTTTCCCTGACCTCGTAAGTCAGATTTCATGTTACACAGTCTCATAACACCATTGATCTCTACATCCACAACTTGTAAGACACATCAGCCATTGTGATTTTACATTTATTCAATAACCATCTGTCTACCCATTTAGATTATAAACTCCATAGGGAAGACAGATTGCTTTTGTCTTTGCTTATGTATCCTCAGCACTAAGCTCAAATCTTAGTTCATAGTGGATGATCAGTAAATGTTTGTTGAATAAAACATTGCAGAGATGATTGAAAGGAAAGTGAAGTAAAATTTTCATAGAGAGAAACTAGGTAGATTGGTGGCAATAAATTTAGTAGAATGAATAAGCTAAAGCCTCAATGACCCTGTGAATGCAAGTGTGCATACATATATCTGTTTCCAAGTATGTTTATGAGTTAGGTTCACATGGTAGAATGGGGATGAAGATGAGCAATAAGAAGCAAGCTGAATCTCAATACTTAAGCCGGTATGGGGGAGGGTGTCAACAAATCAGGAGAATCTGTGAATTAGATATTCTTAGACTCCCGGTCCTCTTCTTGACTTATACAGGGAGGCCACTTCTGTGAAAAACTGGTGGTTTTACTTTCTGGAGAGTAGAATAACAGAAGTCCACCTTTAGAGACAGTACTGAGAGGGACGGTAAGAGTAGATGTGAAATGAAATGAGGGGAATAAAGGGAATGTCTACAGAACTGCCAGACAAGTCTTACTTCTCTAGAGTAAGGCAGTCAAATTTATGCCATCCGGGTTGGTATTCAAATATCACTGTGTTCAGTTCTTCAGAGAAGTAAAGATCAAGGCAAGATTAGACCCAAAGGTGATTTAATGGGGAAAGCATGTTAGAGACTAGAGTGGAGAAAGGAGTAGAGGAGCCTTCAGACCACACAGTGGAAGGAGAGGGGGGAAGAGGGAGTGGTGAGGAGGGGTTTCTGATCACACTGTAGTTCTAGCAAAGTGCTGCCTAGACCAGTGGGGAGTCCTTGGACTAAAGTGGTCCGTTAAAGGGATTCCACATGGTACACGAAACAACTGCATCAGTACCTCAATGGGGACTATAGGGGTTCAGTAATTGGCTGAGAAGCCTCAACTTGGAGGCAGATCAAGTGGGTAGCAGCTGTGGGCATCAGTCAATTACGTTCTCTGTGACAGAGATATGAGTGAGAAATATTCACAGTCACCACAATTCCTTTTTGGGAATACTGAGGTGCCTCCTTAAAATATATATTGACATTTGGGGTTCTCCATAAAGTACAGTTAATATTGTTCATAACTACTTAAATATGTAAACAGAGTCTAAAATACAAGTGTAACTGATATATACAGCATTCAGCTTGATTTGTAATATTTTACATCTGCAACAAAAAAGAGATCTGAAAACAAATACGGTAAAATGTTATTAACTCAGTAGTGGGTATACAGCTGTTATTATGTCTTTTGCATATATTTTAAATGCTCCAAAATATTGTTTAATATTAAAAATCAGACATGGAGGAATGTGAGAAACAATCTGTTGGAGAATACTATACAGTTAGTATACCTGGAACACAAGTTTTATGTGTAAAAGGAGAGGAGATCAGGAAAGGATGCATGATTAGACTTGATTATGGTCAGCAAGTAAAGAAACTTACATATTAGGATACAGATTTGAAGCAAAATGAACAGACAACAGGGAGCTAAAGAAAAATTTGAAATCTGAGAAAAACTGTGTTCTAGACATTTGCAGATACCTATCAACCATCCTATCCTTTATCAGGCAGTAATTATAATTTTGTATTTTATACAGCTCATGAGATTCTCATGGCAAGTATACTGGGGTGGTTTGCCATTCCCTCCTCCAGTGGATGGAAAGGATGGAAAGAATGGAAGAACTGTACAAAAAGATCTTAATGAACTGGATAACTATGATGGTGTGGGCAGTCACCCAGAGTCAGACATTCTGGAATGTGAAGTCTAGTGGGCCTCAGGAAGCACTGCTGACAAAAAAGCTAGTGGATGTGATGGAATTCAGCAGAGCTGTCCAAAACCCTAAATTGATGCTATCAAGGTGTGGCACTCAATATGTCAGCAAATCTGGAAGACCCAGCAGTGGCCACAGGACTGGAAAAGATCAATCCTCATCCCTATTCCCAAGAAGGGTAGTACTAAAGAATGTGCTGATCATCAGACATTTGCACTCATCTCACATGCTAGTAAAGTCATGCTTAAAATCTTGCATGCTAGGCTTCAGCATTATGCAAACCAGGAATTCCCAGATGTCCAACTTGGGTTTAGAAAGGGCAGAAGAACCAGAGATCAAATTGCCAACATTCACCGGATCATAGAGAAACCAAGGGAATTCCAGAAAAAGCATCTACCTCTGTTTCATCAACTATGCTAAAGCCTTTGACTGTGTGAATCACAACAAACTGTGGAAAGCTCTTAAGGAGATGGGAATACCAGACCATCTTACCCATCTCCTAATAAACCTGAATGAGGGTCAAGAAGCAACAGTTAGAACCCTGTATGAAAAAATTGATTGGTTCAGGATTGAGAAAGGATTTTGACTGGGCTGTCTGCTGTCACTTTGTTTATTTAACCTATACACTGAGCACATCATGAGAAATGCCAAGGTGGATGAGTTACAAGCTGGAATTAAGATAGGCAGGGAAAACATCGACAATCTCAGATATGAGGTTGATACCACTCTAATGGAAAAAAGTGAAGAGGAACTACAGAACTTCTTGATAAGGGTGAAGGAGGAGAGATAAAGAGTTGGCTTAGAACTAAATATTAAAAAAAAAAAAAAACTAAGATCATGGCATCTTGCCCATTACTTCATGGCAAATAGAAGGGGAAAATGTGGAAGTAGTGACAGATTTCCTCTTTCTGGGCTCTCAAATCACTACGGATGGTGACTGTAATCATGAAATCAGAAGATGATTGCTTCTTGGCAGGAAAGCTATGACAAACCTAGACAGTGTGTTGAAAAGCAGAGACTACTCTCCCAGCAAAGGTCTGTATAGTCAAAGCTACGGTCTTCCCAGTCATCATGTATGGTTACGAGAGCTGGATCATACAGAAGGCAGAACGCCAAAGAAATGATGCTTTCAAAGTGTGGTGCTAGAGAAGACTCCTGAGAGTCCTTTGGGCAACAAGGAGATCAAACTAGTTAATTTTAAGGGAAATGAATCCTGAGTACACATTGGAAGGATTCAAAATACTGGAGCTGAAGCTCCAGTATTTTGGTCACCTAATGCAAACAGCTGACTCATTGGCAAAGTCCCTGATTCTGGGAAAGACTGAGGGCAGATGGAGAAGAGGGCATCAGAGAATGAGATGGCTGGATGGCATCAATGATGCAATGGACATGAACTTGGGCAAACTTTGGGAGATGGTGAGGGACAGGGAGGCCTGCGTGCATGGGGTCAGTCCACAGGGTCACAAAGAGTTGGACATGACTGGGCAACTGAACAAAAACAACAATTATAACTTTGCATTAAAAATACCATTCCTCCCCTACTCTTAGTCCATGTGGATTCTGTGTGGCTGATACTATCCCCTTGCATAAGGTAATACATATGACCCAGACGCAGCAAATGAAGGCATTTAATACAATACCTAGTTCAGGGATAGGACCCTAATCCAATGGATCCAACAAGATTGAAATATGAATCCATACAACTGCTAAACTCCTATACCATCAGCCCAGAAATTCTGCCACAATAAGCAGAGAAGCAATCAGAAAATGAAGTTGCCACAAAGGAACATTAACCCCAGAGAAGGGGAAAGTTGATGACTGATAATAATGTTTGGATCCAGAAGCACCTAGACTTGAAGCCAAAATCCAATAAATTCTTTTTTTGTTGTTGTTGTTTAGTGAAAGTGACTTAAGCAAAAAATTTGCTAAGGCTTTAGGCTACTGAACAGAAATATTTTGAATTCTGACAATGTTGTAATAATAGAATAAAGTCAGAAGTCGAAGAGAAGGGATACTTTATTTGTGCTAATTTATTTCTATTTTCAGTACAAGTGATAGACTTAAAATTTAAAGTTAATTAATACAACATAAGTATATTGGAAGACACAGATGTTATTCAAGACCAATAAATATATTGTGATGGTAGTATGTAAGTGAAGGGAAGTTTTACCACCAAAATATAGTATGGTGGTAGAAGTGAGGGGAAGAAGAAAGTTGTAGCTATAGAAAAAAACCAATCAATATTATTAAAAAAAAAAACAACTATAGATTAATACCAGAAAACTTCTCATTTATTGTTTGTGGGAGTTGGTTTTACTCTAGCCTCTAAGGGGCAATTTGGAAATTTGTCTATTTAAATTAAAAAGGTACATATTCTTTGGTTCAGAAGCTCTACTCCTAAAATTTATTATGTGAACTTAATTATACAAGGACATAATGAAGTCTGCAGAAAGATATTTAATGTAGGACTTTTGTTAAAAATAAAAAAGAAACAGGTTAAATATGAATCTATCAGTTCAGTTGTTCAGTCGTGTCGACTCTTTGCAACCCCATGAACCCCAGCACGCCAGGCCTCCCTGTCCATCACCAGTGCCCAGAGCCTACCAAACTCCTCTACATTGAGTCGGTGATATCATCTAACCATCGCCTTTTCCTCCTGACTTCAATATTTCCCAATATCAGGATCTTTTCAAATGAGTCAGCTCTTCACATCAAATGGCCAAAATATTGGAGTTCCAGCTTCAACATCAGTCCTTCCAATGAACACCCAGGACTGATCTCCTTTAGGATGGACTGGTTGGATCTCCTTGCAGACCAAGGGACTCTCAAGAGTCTTCTCCAACACCACAGTTCAAAAGCATTAATTATTCCGTGCTCAGCTTTCTTTATAGTCCAACTCTCACATCCATACACAAACACTGGAAAAATCATAGCCTTGACTAGCTGGACCTTTATTGGCAAAGAAATGTCTCTGCTTTTTAATATGCTGTCTAATTTGGCCATAACTTTCCTTCCAAGGAGTAAGCACCTTTTAATTTCATGGCTGTAATCATCATCTGTAGTGATGTTGAAGCCCCCTAAAATAAAGTTAGCCACTGTTTCCCCATCTATTTCCCATGAAGTGATGGAACCAGATGCCATGATCTTCGTTTTCTGAATGTTGAGTTTTAAGCCAACTTTTTCACTCTCCTCTTTCACTTTCATCAAGAGGATCTTTAGTTCTTCTTCACTTTCTGCCATAAGGGTGGTGTCATCTGCATATCTGAGGTTATTGATATTTCTCGCCACAATCTTGATTCCAGCTTGTGTTTCTTCCAGCCCCGCGTTTCTCATGATGTACTCTGCATAGAAGTTAAATAAGCAGGGTCACAATATACAGCCTTGACGTACTCCTTTTCCTATTTGAAACCAGTCTGTTGTGCCATGTTCTAATTGTTGCTTCCTGACCTGCATACAGGTTTCTCAAGAGGCAGGTCAGGTGATTTGGCATTCCCATCTCTTTCAGAATTTTCCACAGTTTATTGTGATCCACACAGGCAAAGGCTTTGGCATAGTCAATAAAGCACAAGTACATGTTTTTGTGGAACTCTCTTCCTTTTTCCATGATCCAGGAGATGTTGGCAATTTGATCTCTGGTTCCTCTGCCTTTTCTAAAACCAGCTTGAATATCTGGAAGCTCATGGTTCACGTATTGCTGAAGCCTGGCTTGGAGAATTTTGAGCATTACTTTCCTAACGTGTGAGATGAGTGCAATTGTGTGGTAGTTTGAGCACTCTTTGGCATTGCCTTTCTTTGGAATTGGAAGGAAAACTGACCTTTTCCAGTCCTGTGGCCACTGCTGAGTTTTCCAAATTTGCTGACTTATTGAGTGCAGCTCTTTCACAGCATCATCTTTCAGGATTTGAAACAGCTCAACTGGAATTCCATCACCTCCACTAGCTTTGTTCATAGAGATACTTCCTAAGGCCCACTTGACTTCACATTCCAGGATGTCTGGCTCTAGGTGAGTGATCACACCATCATGATTATCTTGGTCATGAAAATCTTTTTTGTATAATTCTTCTGTGTATTCCTGTCACCTCTTCTTAATATCTTCTGCTTCTCTTAGGTCCATACCATTTCTGTCCTTTATTGAGTCCATCTTTGCATGAAATGTTCCCTTAGTATCTCTGACTTTTTTGAAGAGATCTTTAGTCTGTGCTATTCTATTATTTTCCTCTATTTCTTTGCATTGATTGCTGAGGGAGGCTTTCCTATCTCTCCTTTCTATTCTTTGGAACTCTGCATTTGAATGGGTTTATCTTTCCTTTTCTCCTTTGCTTTTTGCTTCTCTTCTTTTCACACCTATTTGTAAGACCTCCTCAGACAGCCATTTTACTTTTTTGCATTTCTTTTTCTGGGGGATGGTCTTGATCCCTGCCTCCTGTACAATGTCACGAACCTCCGACCATAGTTCATCAGGTACTCTATCAGATCTAGTCCCTTAAATCTATTTCTCACTTCCACTGTATAATCATAAGGATTCATAATCATAATTTATAATCCTATAAATCTATAGGACATATATTGAATGATGCTATGAGGTCATCACAAAGGATGAGATAGTTTTATAGGACTGGTATCTAAAATATATATTTTAAGTGGAAAAAATCAAAGTGAATAATATGTAGAATAAACTGTTAGTAGAAAAATTGATACACAGATTCTTTCAAATGTAAACAGCTTCTCTGCAATGAATTGTCAAGAAATTAGATTACTATTAGACAAAGAATGGAGACATCTCACCCAATTATTTATTTCACCCATTTATTCTTTTGATCCTTATTTTCCATAATATATGGAAATATTATCTATTCAAAGAATAGATAATCTTTTTTTTTTAATGAGTAAAGCACAAGCAGAACCAGAAGACTTTATAAATAAGATTGAAAAGGAACTGCCAACCAAGATGGGGCAGAAACAATATGGATTGCTGTAGATCCAAAAGATTTTGAGGAAGATGTGGTTATTTCAAAGAGGTCTTATACACCCATTTTTGGATTTTCTACACATGCATTTATCAAATCCCCGACACCCAGATAAGTCAGTAATAGCTTGTAAAAAAATTGTTGGTCTGTAGAACTATTTTAGATCATGACTGAAAGATCTATGCTGCAAATGCCCATGGAGCACAGAAAGGTGAGTGAGCTGTCAGTCCTCTCCTGAGCAAGAAAGAAACATCTGCCAGTTATGCAGAGGATGTGAATATATATATTTTTTAATCTAAATGTATCCCTAAGCATCCTCTCAGGGTAACACTAGTTATTAAATCTCAGGTTACATTTTGCAATTGAGCAAGACTTTAAGTGAATGAGCCAAAGGATCAGGAATCAGAATGCCTTTCATTCTGAAAATTTAATTGCTTCCAGTGTGCTATACTCTTCATACTCGAACTGTAGGTGAAGAAACTACTGGGTATGTGTCAAACCTTCAGCTGAATATTGTTTTATTAGCTTTTATTATTAATATATTATGTCTGTTCATAGTCATTTCCCAAAGTTTACAATAAATGTTTCATCTCATATACTTCATAAAATGCTTCTGTATCTTGAAGTCATCAGGAAGATGCTTAATGTGCAGAGGGAACAGGGGGGAGGGGACACATGATGGGTTTATTTGTGAGAAAATCATCTCCTTTACATTTTTTGTCCAGAAACTTCTATCACAACCATGTTAAAGACATCAAAATATTTAAACCATGTGTTTAGAATTCTCCACTGTTCCATCTGTTTGACGAACTCTAGAATGCAAGCCACAGAAATCAAAATCAATGCTCCACATGCAAAAAAATGCAGAAATATGATAAATTGATTAAAAACAGAATATCTCTCAAATATATCATTTTTCATCATGGGGACTATTCCTCTTTATGAATCTAAGACAATGGTTTTACAGAAATGTAGGGCTTATTACATTAGAATGTTTGATAGCAAAACTCACCTCCCTGGACTGCCCTCTTTGTGACCCCCTCGGCCTCACCCACCACCAAGGTCTAGTCCAGAGCTGGGTTATATTTTGATATAACAGACATGCCACTTTCTCTTATCCTCTCAACCACTGACTGGAAAGGAAAAGCTGTTCCTATCTTACTCATTTTTCTCATCTACCTGGAAATACTAAAATCCTTTCATACACACCTTTTCTTTATTGACAAAAGTGTTCATCAGAACCTATTAGGATGATAGGGTCCCTCAAGACAGATGTTTGAGAGAAAAAAAAAATGTCATGTGTCAAGTATAATGACCACATAATATGTATGCCACTACAGAAAATAAATTGTGTGGCTCACTTAAAGTTGATACTGCCCAAGTTTTCTGGTTCGTTCTTCCATGTCCCAGAAAGTGATCTGAAGGAAAACTATTTAAATAAGCATCTTAAATAAAATCCATGATACTTTATACACATAGAAGAGAACAGTGTATGTAAGTTTTCTCAAGGAGGTACCAGGAAGAAATTTGTTAATAGCAATGAAGGCAGAAATCTTGATTATTATTTCTAACATTGGTATTGGGTTTGTTGTTTTAGTCACTAAGTTCTGTCTGTCACTTTGAGACCCCATGGGCTTACCCACCAGAATCCTCTGTCAATGGGATCTTCCAGGGCAACAGTACTGGAGTGGGTTAACATTTCCTTCTCCAGGAGATCTTCCCAAACCAGGGATAGAATCAGTGTTTCCTACAATGACAGGTGGATTCTTTACCACGGAGCCAACAGGGAAGTACATGGTATTAGATCAATAAAGAAGTTGTAAAACTTTTAATTTTTATAACCTACATGTGATAAGTCTATGCTCCAACCAGTAATGCTGAAGAAGCTGAAGTTGAACAGTTCTATGAAGACCTACAAGACGTTTTAGAACTAACACCCAAAACAGATGTCCTTTTCATTATAGGGGACCAGAATGCAAAAGTAGAAAGTCAAGAAACACCTGGAGTAACAGGCAAACGTGGCCTTGGAATACGGAATGAAGCAGGGCAAAGGCTAATAGAATTTTGCCAAGAGAACACACTGGTCATAGCAAACACCCACTTCCAACAACACAAAAGAAGACTCTACACATGGACATCACCAGATGGTCAACACCGAAATCAGACTGATTATATTCTTTGCAGCCAAAGATGGAGAAGCTCTATATAGTCAGCAAAAACAAGGCCGGGAGCTGACTGTGGCTCAGATCATGAGCTTCTTACTGTCAAATTCAAACTTAAATTGAAGAAAGTAGGGAAAACCACTAGACAATTCAGGTATGACCTAAATCAAATCCCTTATGATTATACACTGGAAGTGAGAATAGATTTAAGGGAATAGATACGATAGATAGAGTACCTGATGAACTATGGACTGAAGTTCGTGACATTGTACAGGACACAGGGATCAAGACCATCCTCATGGAAAAGAAATGCAAAAACGCAAAATGGCTGTCTGGGGAGGCCTTACAAATAGCTGTGAAAAGAAGAGAAGTGAAAAGCAAAGGAAAAAAGGAAAGATATAAGCATCTGATGCAGAGGTCCAAAGAATAGCAAGAGATAAGAAAGCCTTCCTCAGCAATCAGTGCAAAGAAATAGAGGCAAACAACAGAATGGGAAAGACTAGAGATCTCTTCAAGAAAATTAGAGACACCAAGGGAACATTTCATGCAAAGATAGGCTTCATAAAAGATAAAAATGGTATGGACCTAACAGAAGCAGAAGATATTAAGACGAGTTGGCAAGAATACACAGAAGAACTGTACAAAAAAGATCTTCATGACCAAGATAATCAGGATGGTGTGATCACTCACCTAGAGCCAGACATCCTGGAATGTGAAGTCAAGCGGGCCTTGGAAAGCATCACTATGAACAAAGCTAGTGGAGGTGATAGAATTCCAGTTGAGCTATTTCAAATCCTGGAAGATGATGCTGTGAAAGTGCTGCACTCAATATGCCAGCAAATTTGGAAAACAGCAGTGGCCACAGGACTGGAAAAGGTCAGTTTTCATTCCAATTCCAAAGAAAGGTAATGCCAAAGAATGCTCAAACTGCTGCACAATTGCAGTCATCTCACATACTAGGAAAGTGATGCTCAAAATTCTCCAGGCCAGGCTTCAGCAGTACGTGAACTGTGAACTTCGAGATGGTCAAGCTGGTTTTAGAAAAGGCAGAGGAACCAGAGATCAAATTGCCAGCACCTCCTGGATGGAAGGAAGAAAAAGAGAGTTCCAGAAAGACATTTATTTCTGCTTTATTGACTATGCCAAAGCCTTTGACTGTATGGATCACAATAAACTGTGGAAAATTCTGAAAAAGATGGGAATACAGACCACCTGACCTGCCTCTTGAGAAACCTATATGCAGGTCAGGAAGCAACAGTTAGAACTGGACGTGGAACAACAGATTGGTTCCAAATAGGAAAAGGAGTCCATCAAGGCTGTATATTGTCACCCTGCTTATTTAATTTATATGCAGAGTACATCATGAGAAACACTCGGCTGGAAAAAGCACAAGCTGGAATCAAGTTTGCCAGAAGAAATATCAATAACCTCAGATATGCAGATGACACCACCCTCATGGCAGAAAGTGAAGAGGAACTAAAAAGCCTCTTGATGAAAGTGAAAGAGGAGAGTAAAAATGTTGGCTTAAAGCTCAACATTCAGAAAACTAAGATCATGGCATCTGGTCCCATTACTTCATGGGAAATAGTTGAGGAAACTGGAAACAGTGTCAGACTTTGTCTTTTTGGGCTCCAAAATCACTGCAAATGGTGACTGCAGCCATGAAATTAAAAGATGCTTAATCCTTGGAAGAAAAGTTATGACCAACCTAGATAGCATATTTAAAAGCAGAGACATTACTTTGCCAACAAAGGTCCGTTTAGTCAAGGCTATGGTTTTCCAGTGGTCATATATGGATGCGAGAGTTGGACTGTGAAGAAAGCTGAGCACTGAAGAATTGATGCTTTTGAGCTGTGGTGCTGGAGAAGACTCTTGAAAGTCCCTTGGACTGCAAGGAGATCTAACCAGTCCATTCTAAAGGAGATCAACCCTGGGTGTTCTTTGGAAGGTATGATGCTAAAGCTGAAACTCCAATACTTTGGCCACCTCATGCGAAGAGTTGACTCATTGGAAAAGACTCTGATGCTGGGAGGGATTGTTGCAGGAGGAGAAGGGGTCGACAGAGGATGAGATGTCTGGATGGCATCACGGACTCGATGGACATGAGTTTTTGTGAACTCCGGGAGATGGTGATGGACAGGGAGGCCTGGCATGCTGCGAATCATGGGGTTGCAGAGTCGAACACGACTAAGTGACTGAACTCAACTGAAATGTGATAAGTATTTTTGTCATATAAACATCTATTAATCAAGTTCACAATGTTTAACTGTTTTTTGCTTTTCTCAGTATTAAATTTGCTTTCTTGTAGTTAAGAACTTTTAGTTAAATTCAATAGAATCTTAAGGGTATTATAATCATATATGGTAGCTCTCAATGGAAGGGCTGGATGGCAGGTGAGAGCAAAAGCAAATAAATGCTAGATAATCATTTGACAAAAAATTTAAACATAAACATAACTTCTTTAAAAAGCAATACAGGTGAGCTGGTTTTCATTTTAAATAAAGAATGGTATCTCCTAATAATTGTTGGCATTTATTAGCATTAATAGTCATCAAATATTTCTACTTAGGAAAATATACATGTTAAGTCTTGGCTAGACAGTTTGAATTAAATAAAATAGGACCTTTTCTTTGGTTCAACATGCATTTTAATCAAAAGATTTGTTCATTTAGTCAGAATCTCTATTTGTTTTCCTTTTTCCTGACTATAGTTTTTTCCATTGGTTTGATAATGACGATCATTTGAACTTCATTTTCCCCCATAGTTGTCCCTTTTTTTTTTTTTTTTTTTGGAAAGAAAATAAAAGAAAGTGAAGGAGCTTAGTTATGTTTGACTCTTTGCAACCCCATGGACTCTAGACTGCCAGGCTCCTCCATCCATGGGATTTTCCAGGCAAGAATACTGGAGTGGATTGTCATTTTATTCTTGAGGGGATCTTCTCGATCCAGCGATTGAACCTGGGTCTCCTGCATTGCAGGAAGATGCTTTGCTGTCTGACCGACCAGGGAAGCGTGGTGAAGCTAGTTAAAAAACTTTTTTATATTTGGTTCATTTCAGTTCAGTTGCTCTGTCGTGTCCAATTCTTTGTGACCTCATAGTCTGTGTAGCACACCAGGTTTCCCTGCCTATCACTAACTCCTGGAGCTTACTCAAACTCATGTTCATAGCATCCATGTCGCCATCCAACCATCTCATCCTCTGTTATCCCCTTCTCTTCCTGCCTTCAATCTTTCCCAACATCAGGGTCTTTTCCAATGAGTCGCTTCTTTGCATCAGGTGGCTGAAGTATTGGAGTTTCAGCTTCTGCATCAGTCCTTCCAATGAATTCCTTTAGGATGGACTGGGTGGATCTCCTTGCAGTCCAAGGGGCTCTTTAGAGTCTTCTCAAACACCACAGCTCAAAAGCATCAATTCTTCAGCACTCAGCTTTCTTTATAGTCCAACTCTCACATCCATACGTGACTACTGGAAAAACCATAGCTTCGACTAGACAGAACTTTGTTGGTAACGTAATGTCTCTGCTTTTTAATATGCTGACTAGGTTGGTCATAGCTTTTCTTCCAAGGAGCAAATGTTTTTAATTTCATGGCTGCAGTCACCATATGCAATGACTTTGGAGCCCCCCAAAAATAAAGTCTCTCACTGTTTCCATTGTTTCCCCATCTACTTGCCTAGAACTAATGGGATTAGATGCCATAAACTTTGTTTTCTGAATGTTGAGCTTTAAGCCAACGTTTTCACTCTCCTCTTTCACTTTCATCAAGGGAGTCTTTCATTCTTCTTTGCTTTCTGCCATAGGAGTGGTGTCATCTGCATATCTCAGGTAATTTTTTTCATATTATCTGCTTATATACATGTGTGTGTGCATGTGTGTGGGTGTATAGTATATGTAGTGTAAGTCACTCAGTTGTGTCTGACTCTGTGAATCCACAGGACTGTAGCCCACCAGCTCCTCTTTCCATGGGATTTCCCTGGGCAAAAATACTGGAGTGGATTGCCATTCTCTTCTCTAGAGGATCTTTCCGACCCAGGTATCGAACCGGGTTTCCTGCATTGCAGGTAGATTCTTTACTGTTTCAGCTACAGGGAAGATCACCATGGTATATGTAGCTGTATGGCAACTTTCTTCAGATTATGCAAATCATAGAAATTTTATGCTAAGAACTTACTTTTAGTTCCATTCAATCTTCAGTTTTTAAATTAAGGGTAGTTTATAAAATTCTTTGAAACTTACACTAACATCACATATAAAGGTTTGAAAATTATCAGTCAACACTTTCTGGAAAGCCAAAAAGAAAAAGAATTCTAAAATAAAAAACTCAGAATTCAACCTAGGTTTTTTCCACCTTAGTCATTTGCTTATGACGTTTGGTCAGAGGAAGGTCCCCTGCTCTTTTCCCCATTGTGAGTGGTGGGAAAATGTTCTTAATCTTAGTTAATGCTTAGTTTACATATTATACAAGAGCACCATCGTAGACTATAGCCCAGCGAACCAGAAATGGCAAAACAAAACAAAAAAAGCCTGACCTGGGTTAACAGGAGAGTACTTACTAGATTTAAATTTACAAAGAATTTGATATGACGTCCATGTTTCTACACAATACAGGATCTGTTTTCAGCCACATTTCTCTCTGCCAATTAAACTTGCCATGAAAGTTGATCCAAAAGTTTTATCCAAAACAGACACAGACATCACTGGTGATATTTTCAATATAGTGCAGGGTGTAACCAACCTTTCTTGAAGATTATCTGGTTTTCTAGTGTGTGTATCATTTTGACAGCAAAATACCATTCATTAATGTTTTTTATAATTCTATAATATTAGAGATTAATTTTTAGAAAACTGATATCCATGCATATAATTCATGTCTAAGAGTATTTGTTGCAAGTGATTCTTCAACAACAGCAATTCAAATGATTTCTGGTCATAAGGGATAGTAATGCAAGGATTACTATCTCCTATTTAGCACACATTAACCATTAACCAGTAATATATTCACTAGCAAATTTATTTCTGCATTTTTTAACCGACAAACTAGAGAACCCTCAATTCCTCATATTCCTTTAAAACCAGGTTTAATATCAAATTGGTTCTTTCATTAACATTAATAAAAACTTTGACATATTCATCTTATATTGTTATGAGCATCATGTTTTTAACTTTTTGAAAATTATACTTTAGCACTCTAACAAGTCTTCAACTAATAAAATAGCCCTCCAGTGATGACTAAAGGAACAAAAGGCTGATCACAAAAACACAGAATAAACTGGCAGGCAAATAGAAAATACTCAATTTTGACAGCAAGTTAAAAAATCTACAGAATTAAACAAAGAGGAAATAAGGAAATCTAGTTTCTTAGGGCAATACAAAAATCTTAGAGCTCCATGGCACCAATGTGGTGAGCAAGGCAAGCTTCTCAAGGAGGAAACTGATAAAGAGCAGCCAGGTGGCTTACTGTGTACCTTCAAGTGTCGCTTCAAAAACAGACATAAAAAAGAACATGGAAGAGGAACATGAGAGGACTATTTGTAAGTAAATGCGAAACATTTCCAAAATATAGTGATTTTTTTTTTTTTTTAAGCTACGCCACATCGCATATGGGATCTTAGTTCCCCAGCCAGAAATCGAACCTGTGTTTCCTGGAAGCACAGAGTCTTAACCACTGGACCCTCACAGAAGTTCCAAAAATAGCATATTGAGAAATTAAAAGCACAGGTTTCTGGATTACAGAGCATTGGGTTCAAATTCTATCATCTCATTTACCAGATTTTTTATAAAATTTAAGCTAGTTACTTAAATTCTCTGTGCTTGTGCTTTCTTAGGGAAATCATTATTCCAAAGAAAGAATAATGATATTATCTATCTGAAATGAATATTAAATTTGAAAATGTACATAAAGCACTTAGCACAGTGTCACACACATACTAAAGTAATTTGATAAATGACTTATTACTTCTAATGACTTAGGAAGATTTTGAAAGGTGTAGATAATCTGCAGTGCCTTGAAGAAAAGAAGCCATCAAACTTCAGACATTAATGTTGTGATCTTATTGTACACTGAGGCTGGTGGATCCAGGGGAATAACTGGGTTTGCAGAAGCTAAGATAGATACAAATGCTGGGTGCTAAGTCTGCCCTGAGTAATGGTATTTGACAAACAGTAATTATAATCCACAAAGGAAACTGTAAACTATAACACAATTCAGATTATATAAGATTAGGGTGACACATATTAGAACAGATGGAGAAAAATATAACCAAGCAAAAAAGAAGTAAAATTGAACAAGACCAGATGTGCAGCATTCAGGTTCACTAAGGATATTTCTATTCCTAATAAATTAGAGACCTGTATCTAAATCCTTCTAATTATTATTTTAAAAATTTAACCTGCAATTGTGCTTACATTCACCATATAGAGAGAACATATGTCATCCTATCATGCCACTATCACTTCAGTTGCCTGCATGCATGCATACTCAGTTGCTGAGTGGTTTCCAACACTTCGCAACACTATGGACTGTAGCCCACCAGGCTCCTCTGCCCATGGAATTTTCCAGGCAAGAATACTGGAATGGGTTGCCATTTCCTCCTCCAGGGGATCTTCTCAACCCAGGTATCAAACCCATGTCTACTTCATATCCCGCATTGGCAGGTAGATTCCTTACCTTCAGTGATTTATTTCTAATTCTTGATATTCAGAAATACCACTCTGAACATAATTGGCTATCATAAGTAGACAGGCTGGTGAAAAGAATCCATTACAGAAAGGTGTGAGAAGTACCAAATACTGCAGAATATAAATTTCTCTTCTTACCACATATTCCACCATTTAATCAATCATAAAATAGCTATGTTGGAAGCATTCCATTTATCCTTCTAATCTCAGCCAAAATCTAATCTCAAAACAACAGAAGGAGATCAATTCTTCATTTCTAACTGAATGAAATCTAGGATAAAAGAAAGTAAAATCTTCTGAAAATTCTTCCTATTGATGTCACACCACAAAATACATATTTTTGAGTACAATGCTCCAAAGAAGTAAAAAACATAATTCATTGTCATTTCTCAATCTGTTCATAACCAATGGAAACAACAAGATTCTTAGTTTGAATCTTCCTTCCAATCTCTTGCTTAAGAGAGATAAAGTAGAAGATAAAGATAAAGTAGAAGAAAACATGTTAATCTTGACATCATTTGGCCCTAAAAGGAAAAAATACTCTTATGCATTGTCACCAATGCATTGAATTTCTGTCAATGTTCCTGAGAGCCAAGGGGCATAATGGGATCTCTATAGAATAAAAGGAGAATTTCTTAGAATGATCTAAGGGGTTTCTATCTGAGGTCTTTCAGTATCAAATAGAGGAATATAAAATGCTTCTCCTTTTTCACTTTGAATATTGCTAGGTTTCATATTTCAACACATCATATTTTACAGTTCACTCTTTTAGGATATTTTAAATATTTCTATGCGAAAATGGGGATAAAATGGTTATTGAGGTAAGGTCAGAAAAATAGATGTTAAAATAGTGTAACATTTATTTCACTCCTAATAGTAGAAACCATCAAAAGAAATAATACAAGTTGTCTATTTTGTAATCCAAAATAAATAGCATGTTTGAAAAACCAACCATTCTGGTATCAGCAAAATCTAAAGAAAATACATACGAAAATAAAAATAAAGAAAGAAAATTGATAACCATAAAATAAAATGGGTAGGAAATAAGTCAATTTGATGATTTTTTTTTTAAATTCCACACTTCACTTAAATATGAACCTTTCCTTCTTAACAACAAATTTTGGACTTCAGTTCAGTCCCTCAGTCATGTCTGACTCTGTGATCCCATGAACCACAGCACATCAGGCCTCCCTGTCCATCACCAACTCCCGGAGTCTACCCAAACTCATGTCCATTGAGTCGGTGATACCATCCAACAATCTCATCCTCTGTCATCCCCTTCTCCTCCTGTCCTCAATCTTTCCCAGCATCCGGGTCTTTTCAAATGAGTCAGATTTTTGCATCAGATGGCCAAAGTATTGGAGTTTCAGCTTCAGCATCAGTCCCTCCAATGAACACTCAGGACTGATCTCCTTTATGATAGACTGGTTGGATCTCTGGCCTGTCCAAATGACTCTCAAGAGACTTCTCTAACACCACAGTTCTAAAGAATCAATTCTGCTCTCTGCTTTCTTTATAGTCCAATTCTCACATCCATACAAGACGGCTGGAAAAACCATAGCCTTGACTACATGGACCCTTATTGACAAAGTAATGTCTCTGCTTTTCAATATGCCCTCTAGGTTGGTCATAACTCCTTCCAAGGAGTAAGCATCTTTTAATTTCATGGCTGCAATCACCATCTGCTGTGATTTTGGAGCCCCCCAAAATAAAGTCATCCATTGTTTCCACTGTTTCCCCATCTATTTGCCATGAAGTGATGGGACTGGATGCCATGATCTTTGTTTTCTGAATGTTGAGTTTTAAGCCAACTTTTTCACTCTCCTCTTTCACTTTCATCAAGAGGCTTTTAGTTCCTCTTCACTTTCTGCCATTAGAATGGTGTCATCTGCAAATCTAAGGTTATTGATATTTCTCCCAGTAATCTTGATTCCACCTTGTACTTCTTCCAGTTCAACTTTTTTCATGATGCACTTTTCATATAAGTTAAATAAACAGGGTACAATATACAGCCTTGATGTACTCCTTTTCCTATTTGAAACCAGTCTGTTGTTCCATGTCCAGTTCTAACTGTTGCTTCCTGACCTGCATACAGGTTTCTCAAGGGGCAGGTTAGGTGGTCTGGTATTCCCATCTTTTTCAGGATTTTCCACAGTTTATTGTGATCCACACAGTCAAAGGCTTTGGCATAGTCAATCAAGCAGAAATAGATGTTTTTCTGGAACTCTCTTGCTTTTTCAATGATCCAGCAGATTTTGGCAATTTGATCTCTGGTTCTTCTGCCTTTTCTAAAACCAGCTTGAACATCTCGAAGTTCACAGTTCACGTATTGCTGAGGCCTGGCTTGGAGAATTTTGAGCATTACTTTACTAGCATGTGAGATGAGTGCAATTGTGCAGTAGTTTGACCATTCTTTGGCATTGCCTTTCTTTGGGATTGGAAGGAAAACTGACCTTTTCCAGTCCTGTGGCCAGAGCTGAGTTTTCCAAATTTGCTGACATATTGAGTGCAGCACTTTCACGGCATCACCTCTTAGGACTTGAAATAGCTCTACTGGAATTTCATCACCTCCACTAGCTTTCTTCATAGTGATACTTCCTAAGGCCCACTTGACTTCATATTCCAGGATGTCTGGCTCTAAGTGAGTGTGAGTGATCACACCATTGTGATTATCTGGGTCGTGAAGATCTTTTTTGTACAGTTCTTATGTATATTTTTGCCACCTCTTCTTAATATCTTCTGCTTCTGTTAGGTCCATACCATTTCTGTCCTTTATTGAGCCCATCTTTGCATGAAATGTTCCTTTGGTATCTCTAGTTTTCTTGAAGAGATCTCTAGTCTTTTGCATTCTATTGTTTTCCTCTATTTCTTCTCACTGATCACTGAGGAAGTCTTTCTCATCTCTCCTTGCTATTCTTTGGAACTCTACATTCAATTGGGTATATCTTTTCTTTTCTCCTTTGCTTTTCACTTCTCTTCTTTTCACACCTATTTGTAAGGCCTCCTCAGCCAATTTTCTTTTTTGCATTTCTTTCTCTTGAGGATGCTCTTGATTCCTGTCTCCTGTACAATGTACGAACCTCTGTCAATAGTTCAACAGGCACTCTATCAGATCTATTTCTCCCTTTCTTGACAACAAATTTTTGAGAGGAAGGACTAAAAGAATTTAAAATGGTCTCATTCTCAAATGTAAACTTTGAAGTGACTTTGAGAATAATGCTTTTTAAATAAATAATAAATAAAGCCTCAAACTACAATTGGCCCGGGGGGGGGGGGGGGGTGGCGGGGGAACAGACACATAGGCTTTTTTGTGATTTAACTACATTGTATTTCTTATTATGAGATCTGAAAGTAATATACCTGAGTAAAAATATTTGAGTATATTGTTCCTACACAGCCACCTTTGGACACTGTTTAAGCAGCAACATTCTCTGATGTTAGTGAGTGACTGAGGTTTTCTTTTGCTCTATTAATGTATCTATTAAGTTTCTTAACAGGATAGGAAAAAAAAAAATCAAGGATTTAAGGAGGGTGGGGAGGGGGAAATAATATCCAGACAGCAGCTGCAGAAGATAATGGATGACTAACTTTTTTTCATTTTTAATCGCATGGACTAGATAAATAATTTAAAAACCTTAAATATATAATGCTTTCAAAGAAGGGAAATGGACCAGGTTTCCAAAGATATTGACTTCCAAAGTGCTATACAGAGTGGCAAAGTATTAAATTTTTAAATATTCTGATCCTAATCTTTACATTACAGACTCTCTGTGTATTGATTGGAGCAGTACGTTTTCTTTCTTCTACCAAAGGCCATTTACAGATATCATTCACTGTCGTTCTGGGAAATGCATTATTGCACCATCATTATCTCCCCACATAATCAGAATCTCTCAGAGTTTGTTTTATAAGTGTTTTTTTTCAAATACATAAAACTTGATGTGTGGTCTTTAGTTTCATGAAGAAAAGTTTCTTGTGTATTTATTTTTCACTGGAGTTACTTAAATACTATGATAACCACTCAATTCTGAATTTAAATACTGAAACTAGAAATCTGCTGTTGCTAAAATTTATTTTAAAATACAATGCAAAATTTGTTAACTTTTATAAGGACAGAGCTGTGACTAGCTCATTAGGTCAGCCTCCAAAGAAAATGGCATGAGCAACAAGCTCTCTCTCTCTCCATGTGATGCTATTAGAGAGTGGGGATTTACTATGAAAGCTTTTATTGATTCATATGATAAATACTACATATACAATGCCTTCAATCACTTAGAAATTTCATTTTTTAAGAAGAGTTCAGTTAATGTATCTCTAATTATGTATTCAAAGCACTATCTACCATGTCAGGTATGAGTCAGCTCTGTCAGTATTTCTACAAACAGGAAGGTTAGGGAGTCAACATCTATTTCTTTTTTCCTATGCATGAAACACAGGCATCATGCAACATGTCATCTGATTTATGATATGATCATCAATTCAAAATAGTTAGCATTAGTTCATCCTTGTCCAGTGTTAAAATAAGTGGTGTTTCAGTGAGTACCAAACCTTTAAAATGCTAAAAAAAAATATTTAGAGAAAAGGAAACGAACGTGAGAAGAACTGCTTTTTAACTTACAGGAACACTGAAATAGTTCCATAATTATCTTTGGAGTCAAGAAGAACAAGGATCCTGTTGTTCAAAGAATACTTTGCTAATTTTGTCTTTTATTATATCATTATTATCCATCAAGATTATGCTCTTCCCTATTCTGGTCCTGACTCAAACTTGCTCACATCATTAACTCTGCCTCTCATCTCAGATCTCAAGTCTTATCTTGAGAAGCTCCAGGGAAGCTTTCCTCCTTCTTAACTAACTAGCATGCAACTCCTAGCTCCATGTAATTCTTGTGATGATATTCACCACAGTTTCAAAGCCAAGCTTACTTCTGTCATTCTTTTTAATTGTCTGCTTAGCTCACTAGATAGTGAGTGGAAGGAGAGTTAGAAAATGTCTCCCCCACCTTCTCCTGCCTCACTCTCTCTTGTCAAGGAGACTCTAGAACTAAAGAAAGTGCTTAACAGCAGTCAAGTAAAACTTGTTGGATAAATGAACAAATGAATGAATAAGTAAAGCAATGAAACTGTGAACCCTGAAGATGGATCATGAACAATTAAGTCTTTCTAAAGATCTTAGAACCATAGAAAAACGTAACAGCTCATATGAAAGTGATCTCTCTTGGCCAACCCACAATTTTACATGAAAGTTTTTCAAATGACTAATGGCAAAGATTCTTTGCACATTGTCCTGTGCATTGATACCAGTTTACTATTTAAGATTTTACTATTAATTCTTGTCATAAACACTATGTGTAGAATGTTCTCAATTACTCAAAAGGATGTCATTTTTAAGGCGTATTCCCAGAAACATATCTCCCAAATGCTTATAGTGCTAATAATAAAATGAGATGTAAACAATCTTCTGCCTTGAAATGTGCATACAAGCTACAATACTTTTAACACTGTCTAATTTTTATCCAATGCAAATGAAGATTCTTATTCATTTAGGTCCTAATATCTAAAAGTTGTGTTATCTTTGCGGTCTTCTTTCCTAGATGCTACTATGACTCTTAAAGAACAGCAGAGTACCCTGCTGCCAGATCTAAAAATTCCATATATTTTAATGCATGCTGCCACCTGATGTTGTGGCATATTATACATCTTAAAAAAATGTTTCATCTTCTTTCTCTGCTAGGAGGTGATTTTTACCCTGAAGGGGACTATTTCATGAATTCAATATCAAATATTACAGTAGGCCTAGAAGGGGCCTTGGGGGCTTTTCTCAATCTCTTCTTGAATCTTCAAACAGGAGAATATCTTAACCATTACATAAACACGTACTGGCCCATGTGCTGACGCCTTAATGAATTCAGGACAGGACTAATGAGAGTTAAGCAATAGATGTTAAATTTTAATCACATCTAACTCTTTAATTCCTTTATTTTGATTTTTCAGTGGATGCTGAGTGTGGCAGAATGCCAGAATGTGGGTTGAACTGATTTAGAGCTACACAGAACAGTATAAAGAAACAGGTCCAGCAAACACCCTTTACCTTGATAAGAGCAGGATGCTGCAAGCCTACTAGGGAAGCCATTGTCTCAGTTCACAAATTTTAAAAAAGAGAGCAAGAGAAATAAATATTATATTCTCTTTCAAATATCATCAGTGTATTGACATCAGCCACATGTCCAATCAAAATCTCATATTGCATTTTAAGGTTATTTTCTTGTCTAGTCTTTATCTGCATTTCCTGGATATTTTTATAATTCTTTTCCATGAAGTGAAAGTGAAAGTTGCTCAGTCATGTCTGACTCTATGTGACCCCATGGACTGTATAGTCCATGGAATTCACTGTATAGTCCATGGAATTCTCCAGGCTAGAATACTGGAGTGGGTAACCGTTCCCTTCTCTAGGGGATCTTCCCAATCCAGGGATTGAACCCAGGTATCCCACTTTACAGGTGGATTCTTTACCAGCCACCAGGGAAGCCCAAGAAGACTGGAGTGGGTAGCCTATCCTTTTCTCCAGTGGATCTTCCTGACCCAGGAATCGAACCAGGGTTTCCTGAATTGCAGGTGAATTCTTTACCAGCTGAACTACCAGGGAAGCACTGACCAATTAAAATTTTATTTTGTGACTGACTTTCAATCCAAATATCAATTCAGTTCCTACTCTAGATTTCTGAATACAAATATTGGGAATATGAAAGAATACCTTATCAACTATATTGAAAACAAAAAAAAAGAAACAAAACCTAAAAAACTTCAACCCGTACACTGGTAGCTATGTATGCTGGGACATACTGGCGACTTGGAAGACAAATTAAAACAAAAGTATAAATACATCATAAAATATAACCAGGTTGGCTATATAATTTGAAAGGTCCAGTGTAAAAGGAAAACAGGAAGCCTCATATTCAAAAATTACAAATTTCAAGATGGCAGTAGCCAAATATTAAACTAAGCATGGAACCCCTCTAAGTGCAGGACCCCGTGTGACTTCACAAGCTGCAAACCCATGAAGCTGGTTCTAAATAACATAAATTCCATCTTATATTAATTATTAAGGATGATACCTATAATACCTGTCCTTTTTAAAGTGATGGAGTATCAGTGACTCTAAAGGAAATTCTCCTCTTTGGTTAAAGTTGGCCTTTATCTGTTTGCTCAGGCGTTGGTGGTATAGTGGTTAGCATAGCTGCCTTCCAAGCAGTTGACCCGGGTCTGATTCCTGGCCAAGGCAACAGTTACTTTGGGCTTCCCTGGTCACTCAGAGGTTAAAGCATCTGCCTGGAATTCAGGAGACCCGGGTTCAATCCCTGGGTCGGGAAGATCCCCTGGAGAAGGAAATGGCAACCCACTCCAGTACTCTTGCCTGGAGAATCCCATGGAGGGAGGAGCCTGGTAGGCTACCAGTCCATGGGGTTGCAAAGAGTCGGACACGACTGAGCGACTTCTCTTTCACTTTCACTTTTATCTGTTTGATATTTAACCTGTTCAGATGATACTCGCTCTGTTAAAACAATATTTGGCTACTATTAGTCGATTGATTGAAATAGGCACAAGTAGTATTTTTTTAAAAAAAAAGATAATACATAATGCTTATGATATTTCTCAGAGAAGATAATAAAATTCCAGGGAAGTTTGAGGCCTTATGATAATTAGAAATGTTTTACACTGATAGACTAAGATCATTCAAAGAATTAGTGGACAATAAAAGCATAAATTAAATTTTTATCTTAGCCCAAATAATGAATTTTGTAAGAGCTGAAAAAGATTTACGGCTAAATCTAAGTGCAAGCAAGGGAGAAAAAAAAGAGAGAGAGTACAAATTTAAGTACAAATGAAAGTTAAGTTAGAAGCAAGGTGCCAATGTATGTTTAAGAAGTGGCTGTTCTCTGTTCCTGTTATGCTTTGTGCATTACACTTAAACATGAAATTTGATCCCTAATAGATTTGTTGCTTAAATAAACATAATAGCAGTATGAGGATACCGAATGATACAGCCCTGCTCTGTCTCCTGTTTAATGATGACATGCATGGACCTGAGGCTACTGTGCTTCTTGACTGAGACATCACAAATCTGCTGCAGACTTCTGAAGGAAACAAATGGTATTTCCAAAGTTAAAACTGGGTCCTGGACCTTTCTTGAAAGCAGGATCTCAGAATTACCACAATGATAAAGCTCACTGGGAGACTTACAGTAACAATGCACGTAAAGGTGCAACATCTTAGAACTTCAGAAACTGTGATGTTAAAGCCATTTGCCATTTATTTAGGATTTTTAAAATCATTTTATATAATAGATTTGACTTTCAATCAGAAGCATCTCAAAATTATATATAATAAAAGGTACATTACTGCTTTAAATCAGAACTTGAGTATAAAACAAGTATGGCACATGCCTAGAAGGAATGAATCAATATATTTAATCCAGTTCTGTGAAAACTATGCTTGGAGGGGTGGGAGGAAGAAAGAAGTCTTATGAATTGCAACTGATTCCTTGAAATCCTTAAAACTGATCGGTAATAACTATATCTAATAGAAGTAATAGGTTCTATTAGGGCTATTTACTAATAGGGCTCCACCTTCAAAGTTGTAAACTTCTGTGAGTAAGAAGATCCATTTAATTGCCATTCTCTCTCAATTTATTCATCTGGCCAAGAAACTGAAGTTAAATTTATCAATAATGTTCACTCACAAAACAGGCTGTGTTTCCAAAGATAGTTAAGTCTGTGAATTAAAACTGGATGAAGTTGCTCACTTAGTCGTGTCCGACTCTTTGCAACCCCGTGGACTATAGCCCACCAGGCTCCTCCGTCCATGGGATTCCCCAGGCAAGAATACTGGAATGGGTTGCCATTTCCTTCTCCAGGGGATCTTCCTGACTCAGGGATCGAACCCGGGTCTCCTGCATTGCAGGCAGACGCTTTACCCTCTGAGCCGCCAGGGAAGCCCATAGACTGCCAGTTTAGCAATTTCTTCATTAAACCACTCACTACTAAATACAGTAATATCCTGCTCACATTAATTCAAGTATCCTCTACAGTTATAATAGCAACAGAATTTCAATGAGTAACATGACACTTCTATAGTTACTGTGTGATGACTAAAAGCTTCACCCCAGACCACATCTGGCCATTTTTCCTCTATATCCAGCTTTGCACTCTAGGGCCTGTGCATTTGCTGTTCATTCTGCCTCAGATGTTTTTCTCCAGGCTTTCAGTGGCTGACTTCCACTAGTCACTTTCCAACTGAATGTTGTAGAAAAGGTCCATTTCAGGATGAATCCATCTAAACATGCCTATCGAAAGCAGTGAAAAATTACCGCATCATCTTTGATCTACCACTCACCATATCTTCATTTTTTTACTCCGTAAGTTATCTTATTTGTGTCTTTGTGACTTATTAACTTCCTTTTTAAGGTCAGAGAACTTCCATATTGTGCACTTCTATGCAACTGGGACATAGGACAATTCCTGACACATATTTGTTGAATAAATGAATACATTTATTAATTAAAACTTAACAGCAAACTTCAACCTTCAATACTCCAAACATGTACTAATTTTCTTTATTTTTAGATGAGGGAAATTAAGTTCAAAGACATTAAGTAAGATGCTCAAGTTCTCATAAACAGAAAATGCTAGAGCTTTGATTAAAAGCCACATCCGAGTAAGCTTGAGAGATTGTAGAGTTAACTTCTATTACTTCAAAATTATCCCTTCTTCTGTAAATCAGAGCTCAGTTTCTTTTCTTGTTCTCCAGATAGAATCTACTTTCATCTCTTACCAGAATTGAGAAATGGACTCAACAGAAGGATAGAGGAAAGATTTTTTTCTCACTTACCCTATAGTAAATTAATCAAACATCACAATAGACTTACAGTCTCCCATCTTCATCTGATGCAATTCCTCCTTCTTCCTCCTCTGCCCTTCTTCTCTCCTTCCCTCTCTTATTTCCTCTTGCTCCTCCTCCTCTGCTGCTTCTCTTAGCCGTCCCTTCCCTCTCATGCTCCTTCTTTCCTTCTTCAGAGAATTCAGGCCTTTTCAACATCTCTTCCAAATTAATAGAAATATCCACTGAGGCAGTCAAGAAACAGCCCTCATAGAATCAGCACTTATCCCAATTCAAGTCCATGTGAGAATTATAAAGGGGGAAAAAAAGTGCTTTTAGTCACATCAGGTACATCTTGCTTAGGCACCTTAATAAGTATATTAACTAACTCTTTTCACGGTGGCATTTTCACTCCAAAGTGTTCTGACTAAAAGAATAAGAGAAAAGGAGGCCTCCCTTCAGTTAGGCTCATAATATAGAAGCCAAGGGCAATGCAAGTTTGGTGAGGTAATATCTTCAGTATCCAGAATAAAATTCTAGATATATTGAGAGGTTTTATGCTGAATATGCCCTAGCACATGCATCTTTTTGTCATAAGTGGCAAAATCAGGCTTTTAATGAAATCTTCCCAATGAGCCCCTGGAGAAGTCACCTTAATTTATGATCACACTGTAGATGATTCCAAAAGTACTTTCTCTTGAATAATATACGGTTTAACTTATTTTACCCTTGTTTTTTGTTTTTCACTACCCAAAGAGGACAGTGTCCATTGTGTGGCTGAAGCTATTTTGAATTAATAGCCATGGTTCTGAATCTTGCCTCTACAAATAAATACTAAGAAATAAGATTTGTTTTAGAGAAAACGAAACTCAATAAGAAAAAAAAAAGAAAAGAAAATCAAGACCAACAAAATGATACATATATTTATAACTGCACAACCAGGCTTATGGCATAATGCATTACAGTTTCACAAACAATCGATACAAATTATTGGATATAAAATTACTTTTTGATGACCACTGTGAAAATACAAGCTGTTCAAGTCATTCCTCACACTATTATTGATTTTACTCTACTTTTTCTATTGCATTTTTAAAGTACTTGGTGTCAATTTTTAAGTCTCTAGTCTCTAGTAAAATACTAAGCAAATTCATGTAGACTAGAATTTTCTAAGGAATGTCAAGGAAGAAGAGATTCTTGAGAAAACTTTGCTTTGAATTTCACATTCCAACAAGTATCTCTTTTTTTTTAAGATTCAAAAATGTCTTCAAAGTCACCTCCAATAAACATTTGAAACTGTTACATCATTTTAAGGCTAGCAGTAATTCTATTTTTATCATATTTTTTCCATAGTGTAACACTTTGTTGTTGTTGTTGCTTTTTTACTCGCTAGGTCATGTCTAACTCTTTTCCAACCCTGTGGCCTGTAGCCCGTGTTGAATGGGACTTGTGTTTCCTGCATTGATAGGCAGATTCTTTACCACTGAGTCGGCCAAGTGGTTCCCATGAAGATGGTAATGCTTTCTCTCAAACATGAAATCACAGGCAATTGTCATGTTTAAATACAGGATTTCTGTATTTTAAATGCTTATTTAACAATTAGTATTTAATATTAATTTAGGATCATTAAAAATTAGATGTAGCTGCCTCTACGACCAAATTTTGATAAAGCTAGTAAGTTTCCAACAAAATGTTTTAGGCTGGGGTCCAAGAAAACAGGGCTTCCCAGGTGACTCAGTGGTAAACAATCTGCCTGCCAATGCAGGAGATGCAAGAGACTCGGATTCAAAACCTGGGTCGGGAAGATCCCTGGGGGTAGGAAATGGCAACCCTCTCTAGTATTTCTGCCTGGACAATCCCACACACAGAGGAGTCTGGTGGGCTATAGTCCATGGATCTCAAAGAGTTGGACACGACTGAAAGACAGCATACATATACACATCTTCCAAGGAAACAGATCAGTTCAGTTCAGTTGCTCAGTCACGTCTGACTCTTTGTGACACCATGAATCACAAAACGCCAGTCCCCCCGTCCATCACCAACTCCCAGAGTTCACCCAAACTCATGTGCATCGAGTCGGAGATGCCATCCAGACATCTCATCCTCTGTCGTTCCCTTCTCCTCCTGCCCCCAATCCCTCCCAGCATCAGAGTCTTTTCCAATGCATCAACTCTTCACATGAGGTAGACAAAGTATTGGAATTTCAGCTTCAGCATCTGTCCTTCCAATGAACACCCAGGACTGGTCTCCTTTAGGATGGACTGATTGGATCTTCTCGTAGTCCAAGAGACCCACAAGAGTCTTCTCCAACACCACAGTTCCAAAGCATCAACTCTTCAGCACTCAGCTTTCTTCACAGTCCAACTCTCACATCCATACATGACTACTGGAAAACCATAGCCTTGACTAGATGGACCGTAGCTGGCAAAGTAATCTCTGCTTTTGAATATGCTATCTAGGTTGGTCATAAATTTCCTTCCAAGGAGTAAGTGTCTTTTAATTTCATGGCTGCAGTCACCATCTGCAGTGATTTTGGAGCCCCCAAAAATAAAGTCTGACACTGTTTCCACATCCATTTCCCATGAAGTGATGGGACCAGATGTCATGATCTTCATTTCCTGAATGTTGAGCTTTAAGCCAACTTTTTCACTCTCCTCTTTCACTTTCATCAAGAGCCTTTTTAGTTCTTCTTCACGTTCTGCCATAAGAGTGGTGTCATCTGCATGTCTGAGGTTATTGATATTTCTCCCGGCAATCTTGATTCCAGCTTGTGCTTCTTCCATCCCAGGGTTTCTCATGATGTACTCTGCATATAAGTTAAATAAGCAGGGTGACAATATACAGCCTTGATGGACTCCTTTCCTATTTGGAACCAGTCTGTTGTTCCATGTCCAGTTCTATCTGTTGCTTCCTGAACTGCATATACGTTTCTCAAGAGGCAGGTCAGGTGGTCTGGTATTCCCATCTCTCTCAGAATTTTCCACAGTTTATTGTGATCCACACAGTCAAAGGCTTTGTCATAGTCAATAAAGCAGAAATAGATGTTTTTCTGAAATTCTCTTGCTTTTCTGATGATCTAGCGGATGTTGGCAATTTGATCTCTGGTTCCTCTGCCTGCACAAATTTTATCAGGAGGGCCCTTAATAATATCTTCAAAAGAGTTAAATAGGCAGAATTGGGCAAAGAGAGAATTTTTCAGGTCAATGCTAATTCTTAATTCCAGGTCAGTTAGGTCAACTATTTCTAGAGGGAGTTTGGCAGCTGGAAAGAACCTCTGGACTTGTGTAAGTTAAGAAAAGGGGAGTCCATGAATTTGTATCATTGCTTTAATGACTCCTTAGATGCAAGTCAACCCAGGGAAGACAGAAGGTATGACCTCAGGGAGGACAACTACTTTCAAACAAAGCCAATTTCCTAGAATAGCCTGTGAAGGAATGAATGGATAGAAGAATGAATGAAAGGAATGAAAGGATAGAGGAATGCCTCTATCCTCAAAGAGACACCTGGATGCTATACCACAGTGTACACTCTAAGTAGTAAAGGGGTATTTTTATATTATGAGACCACACAGTCTAGAATTATTTGCATACGAGAGCTTGGTAACTCCTTAGCCATTCATATCTTGCCTTTCTCTCAATGCCTACTTCTCTGAAAATAATTTTTTTTTTGAAAATAATTTTTACTTAGGTCTTTCATTCTATCCTTTGTTTATCCCTCCTTGAATTTCAGCTTCTATCTGAACTTCTGTTGTTGTTTTTTTTTCTACCTATTTCAGAATTTCAATTGAAAAACAGTGGTCTTTGAATACTTTGCTTGAGTAATGCTAAAATAATTTTCAAAATAACCATGGACTGGACCCCTCACACATTTTAAAGATGATTTTTATAATTTTATAATTTATTTAAAAGCATGTAAAGAATATGTGTGGTGAACTTTAAATATTGAATATTATAAAAATGAATTCCATCTTGATATTAAAAGTATTACATAGCATATAAATATAAGAAATATTAATATAAGGCATAGTTCTTAGCCTATGGTATCCCAAATTATTCTTAGATAATTGAGTCATATATCTGAAAAAAACAATTAGTAATGAAAGGAAGAATATGACACTATGGAAATGAGTTAGTGTGAATATCCAGTCTATTGTGAAATAAGATGGCCATTCTACTGCCTAAAACATTTCAGTTCTTTCCAGCGTCATTGGGAAAAGATGTAACTTTTCAGCCACACATACTATACTATTTTTTCAGCTTTTATTTCTGCTGTATATTTCTTTATATTGAGAGAGTAAATCCTAGGCAGGTAGATAAGAAGTCTGAGGTTTTCAAAGAGGAGATCAGTTCAGTTGAGTTCAGTCGCTCAGTTGTGTCAGACTCTTTGGAACCCATGGGCTACAGCACACCAGGCCTCCCTGTCCATCATGAACTCCCTGAGTTAACCCAAACTCATGTCCATTGAGTCGATGATGCCATCTAACCATCTCATTCTCTGCAGTCCTCTTCTCCTCCCACCTTCAATCTTTCCCAGTATCAGGGGCTTTTCCAACGAGTCAGTTCTTTGCATCAGGTGGCCAAAGTATTGGAGTTTCAACTTCAGCATCAGTCCTTCCAATGAATATTCAGTACTGATTTCCTTTAGGATGGACAGGTTGGATCTCCTTGCAGTCCAAGGGACTCTCAAGAGTCTTTTCAAACACCACAGTTAAAAAGCATCAATTATTCAGTGCTCAGCTTTCTTTATAATCCAACTCTTACATCCATACATGACCACTGGAAAAACCACAGCTTTGACTGGACCTTTGATGGCATCTGGACCTTTGTTGGCAAAGTAATGTCTCTCCTTTTTAATATGCTGTCTAGGTTGGCCATAACTTTCCTCCCAAGAAGCAAGCATCTCTTAATTTCATGGGTGCAGTCACCATCTGCACTGATTTTGGAGCCCCCCAAAATAAAGTCAGCCACTGTTTCCATTGTTTCCCCATGTATTTGCCATGAAGTGATGGGACCAGATGCCATGATCTTAGTTTTCTGAATGCTGAGCTTTAAGCCAATGTTTCACTCTCCTCTTTCACTTTCATCAAGAGACTCTTAGTTCTTCTTCACTTTCTGCTATAAGTGTGATGTCATCTGCATATCTTAAGTTATTGATATTTTTCCTGGCAATCTTGATTCCAGCTTGTGCTTCATCCAGTCCAGTGTTTCTCATGATGCACTCTGTATATAAGTTAAATAAGCAGGGTGACAATATACAGCCTTGATGGACTCCTTTTCCGATCTGGAACCAGTCTGTCGTTCCATGTCCAGTTCTAACTGTTGCTTCCTGACCTCCATATAGGTTTCTCAAGAGGCAGGTCAGGTGGTCTGGTATTCCCATCTCTTTCAGAAGTCCAGTTTTATTTAAAGATGGCTTTTGAAAGCCATCTCCATTTGGCATCTCAACATTGCCTGTGGCCTCTCAAAATGTTTTTCCAGCTTCCATCCTTCCTCCCTCCATCCTCTCTCTTTCCTTTTTCTCTTCTCTTTCCCCTCCTTTTCTCTTGACTTGACTTTAACCAAGACACCAAAAGTTCTGTGAGATGCCGCTTCTCTTGTTCCCCAGCATCCCATATGCTCTTCTCTCTTGGTCCTCATCACACAGTGTGTCATTACCTCCCTGTATCTCACGTCAATTGCCAGGATCTCTGAAGCTAAGGGCCTTCTAACTTATTCAGTGTTATATATCCAACAATTAATACACCATCTGGTAAACAGTTCAAACATAATTAATATTTATTGAATAAATTAGTTACTGAATTATAAAATTAATAAAGTTAACTATTAGAGGAGGTAACCTTTAACATTTAAAGAATGTATGAGATCTTCCCTGGTGGCTCAGATGGTAAAGCGTCTACCTACAATGCAGGAGACCCAGGTTCAATCCCTGGGTTGGGAAGATCTGGAGAGAGAGATGGCAACCCACTCCAGTATTCTTGCCTGGAAAATCCCATGGACGGAAGAGCCTTGTAGGCTACAGTCCATGGGGTCACAAAGAGTCAGACACGACTGAGCAACTTCACTTTCACTTTCATGAGAATTGTACTGGAAGACAAAAAGTAAAGGATTTCTTTTCTTTCTTTCTTGAAAGAAAGTTTCATTTCTTGAAATATGACTGTTTCTTTAGAAGCAGGCTACTTTTCTAGAACTACATCCTAAAACCTAGCACAATATTAGTAGAAAAATAACAAGTTATGCTGTCCTGGCAAATTTAAGTAATATATCTTTACTGAAAAAATATAAAGATTACATTTCTCTGTCTCATCCCCCTCTTATCCCTCCCAGTATAGGACTTCCACAAGATGGAAATAAGTTTTCCTTCTAGGAATTAAAACTTAAAACAAATACTAGATAAATAATAGATCAGAGTAGTGATAAGCAAATCCATTTTTAACTGAGTACTCTCTATGTTACAAGTAGACTTGTTTCACACATTTATGCCACACTTAATCCTGTGGCTAAAAAAACAAAATTTCTAAATTTGCTCTATCTCTTGGGTTCTGTCTATAAAATGTAAATATGTCTGGTTGATTGAAGTGTCCAGATGTTTTGGTGTGATATAAAAACATCTTTAGACTACCAAGTACTTCACAGCAATAATTGTACTTTAAATAGCTGATAGAATTATTTTATTGTTGACAGTTTTGAACCTAATTTTGGTGGAATATTGTTCTCTTGGAATAAAACTATTTTCAGATTCATTTTTCTTGCAGAATATAGTAAAATGCATTTGTGCCTCCAGCTGCTTCTTACTGAAACAGTTTGTAAGGTCTGCTGATATAAAACTTTCATATCTACACTGGCTATGAGACTACCAGAATTCTTTTTTATCTCTGGCACTGACCATTTGATTGACTCTGAACAAATCATACTATGATCCTGGTCTCAGTTCTTTCATCTATAAAACTAAGACATCAGTGAGGTGATTGCTAAGGCCCTTTTCAATTCTAGTATTCAATGACATTATAATTTCAAATCCTACCTAAAAAGAGATATTGTGACATTCTTAATTGAGTTAAGAATCTATGGTTTGTGCTACAGATTTTGATTCTCCCACAGGTGAAGGAAGAGACTTCTGTAATACAATATAATCTGTTCCAGTACATCTAGACTTTGCCCCTTATTTTCAGAAGCCTCTTAAATTTGATTAAGTTTATGATAAAGAGGGTATGGATTATTTGAGCATAAAGCCCATTTATAGCTCATTTATTTATCCATTTTTATTTCAGCCTGTATCATTTTCCTATAGGTATGACTGGTAAGCAAGACTGTAGTCACTCAAGGACACATATCTTAGCTATCACGTTGGTAACAAGAATAATGAAACAACAGCTGCAAGCATTTATGAAACAAACGATTATGTGTCAGACATTAGTAATGTAACAACCCTAAGAAATATGAACTATTATCTCCATTTTTAGTGATGAACAATCTAAGTCTCAGGGATATTGGAGACTTTTAACGTCTCTGCAACACCATTTCTAAGGGAAGCATAGAATTTAGGGCCAATGAACAACGATTATTCTGTGTGAACTCCATTCAGTTTAACCCAATTCCACAACAGAAGTCAGAAGTAAGAACAATTGGTTCTTAATATGGAAAATATTAAATATTAAGACTCTAGAATTCTCAAGGAGGAGGAAAGGACAACGTTTTCTTTACTATATTCCCTAGTATTGAGTGAGTGAAGTCACTTGTGTCAGACTGTTTGCGACCGCATGGACTGTAGCCTGCCAGGTTCCTCCATCCATAGGATTTTCCAGGGAAGAACACTGGAGTGGGTTGCCATTTCCTTCTCCAGGGGATCTTCCCCACCCAGGGATCAAACCTGAGTTTCCAGCATTAAAGGCAGATTCCTTACCCTCTGGGCCACCAGGAAGAACAGAGAAGAATCCTTTGTTTTAGTAAGAATTATATAACAACAATGTATTCTGCTTGAGGGCATGCTTCTCCTTTTTGAGAACTTTTTCACTAATTCTGTTATCTTAAATTTTGTATTATGGGAGTAGGTCCTGTAAGATCTTTCTATTGTTAGCTCTAATCCTGTCATCTTAAAATGTAAATTGCAGCAGTGGGTCTAGTAAGATCTTCACAACCTTGAGACTTTCTTTTGATTTATTATAGTAATCAAATTAAAAAAAAAAAAAAAAACTATAACTCTCTGCCTTACAGAGAAGACTGTATATTGTCACCCTGCTTATTTAACTTACATGCAGAGAATATCACGAGAAATGCTGGGCTGAATGAAGCACAAGCTGGAATCAAGATTGCTGGGAGAAATATCAATAACCTCATATATGCAGATGATATCACACTTATGGCAGAAAGCAAGAAAGAACTAAAGAGCCTCTTGACGAAAGTGAACTTAAAGGTTGGCTTAAAACTCAACATTCAGAAAAGTAAGATCATAGCATCTGGTCCAATCACTTCATGGCAAATAGGTGGGAAACAGTGGAAACAGTGGCAGACTTTATTTTGGGGGGCTCCAAAATCACTGCAGATGGTGACTGCAGCCATGACATTAAAAGACGCTTGCTCCTTAGAATAAAAATTATGACCAATCTAGACAGCATATTAAACAGCAGAGGTATTACTTTGCCAACAAAGGTCCATCTTGTCAAAGCTATGGTTTTTCTAGTAGTCATGCATGGATGTGAGAGTTGGACTATAAAGAAAGCTGAGGGCTGAATAATTGATGCTTTTGAGCTGCGGTGTTTGGGAAGACTGTTGAGAGTCCCTTGGACTTCAAGGAGATCAAACCAGTCCATCCTAAAGGAAATCAGTGCTGAAAATTCATTGGAAGGACTTATGTTGAAGCTGAAACTCCAATACTTTGGCCACCTGATGCGAAGAACTGACTCATTGGGAAAGTCCCTGATGCTGGCAAAGATTGAAGGCAGGAGGAGAAGGGGACAACTGAGGATGAGATGGTTAGATGGCTTCACCGACTCAAAGGACATGAGTTTGAATAAACTCCAGGAGTTGGTGATGGACAGGGAGGCCTGGCGTGCTGCAGTCCATGGGGTCACAGAGTCAGAAACAACTGAGCAACTGAACTCAACTGTCTCCCCACCTGCTTTCTTGATTAAAAAATAATAATAATAATTAAAGAAAATAGATTCATAATTCAAGGATGTTCTGATGTCTTAGTTTTTTTTAGAAATATTGCCTTACTTCCCTTAGCTTCGGAAACTCCATGTATCAATATGAAAACCTACAATGCTGATATTCTCTCTACTGATTTCAGTTGTCTTGTTCTCTGTCTCCATTTCAGTCATTTTATCTAGGTCAAAAGTAAATGAATACTATAACCTGCCAACATAATTATTCTTATATACCCAAATCATAGTATTAAATGACAGAAGAGGGGGCAGAAAATAATAGTGTTTTTAGATGACAGAATACAACCTGTTTTCTCCAAAACTATGAAAAACTTGACTCATGGGTATAAACAATATAAGACAAGACTTGGAAAACAGCAAAAATAAATCAATAAATAAAACAAAACATAAAACAGATCATTACAGCTACCTACATCATTACTATCAACTTCTTGACTGAAACTCTTTCCAAAATATCAAAAACAATTTCTATAAATGTCTGTTCATTTCCATTACATTGACATGTAACATGCATAATTTTATTCCAAATTGAAACTTATTTAGCTTTGTGTAGATACATGCTTCACCTACAAAAATCAGGGATGTTAAATTTACTTTAAAATACAAATTCTAAATAATTATATTTATTTATAAATAAACCAATATGCAACTTGGGCTGAGACTTCATTTCATATTTATTTACAACCATATATCTCTCTGATATTTAATTAGTGTTGTTATTTATCTTATAGTCACAGATGCCTGAACCAAGCAAATAACTGAACCAAGCAAATAACTGAAAAGCATACCTTTTCATTTAGCTAGCTAGACAGTTACTTTAATATAAGCTTACCTCTCCTGCTTTGTAAAATGCAAAGATCTATCTTTCTTGTTTTTCCTACCTGTTTCATTTCATACAGAGGTTTCATGTTTGAATTCTAATTTGCTAACCTTGAGAGCTGGGGTCTTCCATATATTTAATGAAGTTGGTTAATAAATCTCAGTTCTCCTCGAGTAAGCAATCCTACTGCAGACTCAGCTCTCTCTCCCTTGACTTTTCTGGAGCCCAAATAAGATTTGTGCTCTGACAGGGTGAGCATTTACTTTATCAGAAAGCATATTAGGGTGGGCATGTCTCAGCATAATGTGCACCAGAATCAGAGAGGATGACTAATTTGTTCTGCTATTAAGCGGATAATAAAATGATTTAGGCATGCAGATATGAAACAGCAAGCACTTTAAGAATTATATGTAGCATATTTCATCTTATATCTGGCCAAGACTAAAAATATTTTATGTATTAAGTGACATTTACAGGAAAGACAAGGCTTACAAAACTTAGAAATGTTTACCTAAGATGAGTTAAGAAGATAATAACTAAGAATTGAAGTTAGGCTCAGCTATGCGCATTTTGCAAATTTTGTTTTATACTAGCTTAGATTTGCCAATTTCTTCCATGCCTAAACGTTTTTTGAAAACAACGCAATGTCAGGAAATACACATCAACGCACTATAAGAACATTAATTAGAATTTTATTCCAAATACTAACCTGTTGACTACCAAGGTAACTGCTAATGTGTATGCATGCATGTGGGTTTCTGTGTATACAGAAAACACTAATTGTCTTTAAAAATCCAGCTTATAAGACAAGCAGTCTCTGCTAGGACTGTAAACTGGTGTACTCCTTCTCAAAATAATTTGAAAGTACATATGAAGAGCCTAAAAGATGCAAAAATTCTTTGCGATGGCAATTCTACAATGTCCAAGAAATATCCTGAAAAATCATCAGTGATCTTAGAGTAAGATGTTCATCACAGACTTTTATCATAACAATACTTATGGAAATACTCAAAATATTTCACAAAGGAGGAATGATTAAATTTTAACATGTTCATAGAGTATCGTTATCATTAAAAATTATATCTTCAAAGTTTTAACTGTATAGAGAGAAATATGCATAGAAAAATTTTGAATAAAATGTCAGATACAAACATCTGTAACTTATGAGAGCAGTACAGAAACCAAAATATGTAAAATAATTACTTTGTTTATATCTGGTTGAGAAATTTATTCTCTTCTTTAAATATTTCAGTATTTCCTATGCTACAATGAAAACATGCTTCTTAGTAATTAAAAAATAACAATAAAAATAACCATCACATAAGTTGATTATACTATAAAACACTTTTTTACTGGTCACATTTCATCGAATCAAAGTACCTATTAAAGTTCCCCAGTATCTTTTTGAAAAGTGATCAGTTATGCAGACTATGAGAGTCGTAACTAAAAAAAATGGTTTGAAAAATACACACGATTTACCTGTGGTGTTTATAAGAAGTTTCATAAAGAGTTAACACTCAATACTTCAGGAACAAACTACCTACATTCAAATTTTTTTAATGATTTGTTTTCTCTTTAGTTTTCATACAGTTGTTCATCACTGTGCAAGTAGTCATCATCTTTTTTTTTTTTTTTTAATGAAGTACAGTGGTTTCAAAGCAGTCTGAAGGGCCTATACACATAGGAATCAAACTTCATTTATAAGTCTAGCAAACTATGAAAAAGTGAAATTATGACTCTTGTACAAATATAAAAAGAAACTAGTCAAAGATTTTCTTCAGTGAAATAAGAAAACTAACAGGCTGTTGAAACTAGTTTAAATGAGAATTTGACTTACAGAGATTAATATTCTGTACCGGACAAAATTCATTTTCCTTGCTATGGTCAAGAATCATTTGCATTGCCCTCAGTTTTCCACAATTTACCCTCTACTCTTAAATAGTTTAAAGTGAAGTGGACAACAGAAAGTCATTCAAAGAATCAGAATGCCCTATAGTCTCTGTCCATTTCTAAGCCCTCTACAATTTATCCTGACAGCTTCAAGTGTTATTTCTCATGAATTTTGGTTAAACAATAAAATTTTTCAGTTAAAAAAAATGTACTTTATATCAGAACCAAAATTTCTCTTTCACACAAAAGCATTAGAATTACCTTCCATAGATCATATACCTATTTGTTACCAGCATATGCCTCTAGGTTACTGTCTCCAACTTTGTTTCCTTTGTCCCTGTATTTAAGATTAATAGGGCATGGTTTAAATAACTGCCTGAGAAATATGGAAAAATCTTCCATAAGCATCGAGAATGAAAGCACAGACAGTGGTTTTGGGTGTGTCTGCTTTGTTTTTCAATGCCCTGTAACTGCTATAGTGGCTGGAGTACAGGACAAGCCAAATGAACATTTGGGGAATGAAAAAGGGAAGTCTAAGAAATCCTCTTTGTATCTGGACATCTTGATCCCTTAGGAAATAAAGTGCAGAGATATTACATTTCCTGGAAACTGAGGACAATGCTCTTCATCTAAACTGGTGAGTAAAATACTATCCCAAAAAGATTAGTCAATTGTAGGGAAAGGTGCCACTAAGAAGACAGAAAACCTCCCCTGAGATGAAGAACCAAAGCAGGGTAATCATATATCGAGGTTGGGATGAATTCTGGTTATAAGACAAGTTTCCACTAACTTCCCCTATATCCTAAGCTGTGAAAAATCAGGAGGAATTTTCTCACACAAGGAACCACTAAAAAGCAAATAATTTAGGAAGGTTATGAGAAAGTGGTTTGAAAGTATGCCATCAGTAGTAAGACTATGTAGAATGGCAGAAAGCGCTAGGGGAAACAGTTTCCTTTTCTTTGGGAGCAAGAAGAACTGTGGCCCCCAGTGAAGAAGGTGGTGCACAGTCAGTGATCTCGTGACCGCTGAAGAGTAGAAAGCTCATTGCTGTAACATCAGACAGGAGCATGGGCATAAAATTAGTAGTGACATGAGTAACATTAGTATACTAAGAGAGAGAGAAACAGCAAAATCAGCAGTACTGCCACCCCGAAGCCACAGAAAAGTGGCAACTTTCTCCCTCCAAACATTCTAGATAGAAATATGAATACATAACTGAACATACGGAAGATGCTGGCCCATAGAGAAGTGGCTAACCCAATTTCATGTTAATGGTAGGGATCGTAGTCTCTATTATTGGGGCCAAATTTTGATTTTCCCAGTGTTGGGTAGTGTCGAGGGATATAAGAGCTATAAGCATTCTCTTAGATGCTGTGGCCTATTTACTTTAAATGACTGGGCCTGAGGATGTATAGTGAACAGAGCAAAAATGCAGAGCGAGCCAGTGAGCCTGGGCCTTAAATGCTGCATAGGCAGCAGCCCAAGGGCCCTAAGTGCTTGTCTTTATTTCTATTTCCAAATCTAAAACTAGCTAATATGCCAGCATCACTAAGACTCCTGAGCAGTGAAGGAAGGAAATTAAGAGACTGGAAACCTGAAGAACTGCTATTCAAAGTCTAATCATTTTGATAATGCATGAAAAACCGCATGTGTTGATTGTCGAGTGCTTTAAATGCTAACTCATGTTCTCTGTATATCCTCTTATTTTCATGGAGACAATTCCAGCAGACATGGGTTACACACTCTCCCTGTGTTGATCTCATCTTAAATGTGAAAAACATACTCTAGGAAGGAACTGTACATGAGAATCATCTTTATTATCCTCCAGATATTGAGGCAGACTAATACTGGCTAAAATACTTGTGAATATGACCAACTTTATGCTTCCTCTAGCATATATAGGCTGTTTCTCCATAGAGTAAAATTGCTGCTAACTACAAAGACTTAACATTATAGGATTTTCACAAATTCCCAATAAACTAAAAACCACAATATCTTTTACTAATATGTATCAATTTCCCAATCATATACATCCAAAACCTATCAAATCAAGCCTTATATTTTAACATCAGATGTTCAAAACTCTCTTCAAATGGTCTTTTAAAATCATTCCAATTTGTTCTAATTGCATTATTTCAATTAAGTTCTAATTATGCTACTTTCCTTATGATTCTTATGGTTGTGGCTGTTGAAAGAATGATGGCAATTCAAGGAGTAAACAAGGTACTCCTGGTTAACAATATTGAATAGGTAAACCAGGAAGTCTAGGCAGGTTAGGAAGTTAACCGAAGCCAGAACCAGAATCAAGAATGAAAGAGAATGGGATGTAACTGCTGAGTAACAAGAAACCACAACAGAAATATTGCTTAAGATCAGAAGGAATGGAATAAGAAATCTTTTAGGGATGGACATTTTGTAAAAACCTAGGCATCTCCCAATAATTATTTTCATGTCCTATAAAACAGGCATTATTCTAGCTATTGTAAAAAATAATATAAAAGACTGATTATAGTTTTTCATTCAAAGACTTTGTCATGTATTGTGGGGAAAGAAAACAATGATCACTGAATTTTCAATAATGATAAAGCCTAAGTTTTAACCATGATCGTAACTTAAATGATGATTAAAGTAATAGAGATCAAATTTCTGTAAATTCAGCAGCTGGGAAATACATGGTTGGTAAAACAGGATATTTGAGATTTTTCATAGCTCTGTTTCTCTTTAACACCTACTCTGGACTCAGGTGGTTACCAGAAACAATAAGATGGACAATGATATTGATCACAGATAGCAAATTGGAAGACTGAAAAGAAGACACTGGGGTTCTGGCAGGGCAAATGATTTGCACTAAGGCACGTAAAAGTAGAATATAGGGAAGAAATGAAGATGCTCAGACATGGTGACCAGAGAGAGGGAAGCTTGGGAGAATCACCTGACGGAATAAATCACAGGATTCAGATTTAACAACGGAAATGCAGATCTTGATCCCATTACTACAATCTAGGTCTGTAGTACTGTACATGATAGTTATTTCTCTGAACTTGACTGGTGCTTGGACCTACCTTACAGTGTGCTGTGTGCTAAGTTGCTTCAGTTGTGTCCGACTCTTTGTGACCCCATGGACCATAGCTGGCCAGACTCCTCTGTCCATGGGATTCTCCAGACAATACTGGAGTGGGTAGCCCTTTCCTTCTCCAGGGATCCTTCCCAACCCAGGGATCAAACCTGAGTCTCATATCTCCTGCATCGACAGATGGATTCATTACCACTAGCACCACCTGGGAAGTTATTTTCACAAAATTCTATAGCTCCACAGTACAGAAGTTTGTGAAAACAAAGTGACATAAACATATATTAGTTACATTTGTGAAAGGGTGTCTTAATTAAACATTTCTTACTTACTAAGATAATTGTATATTTTCCTCAAGAATAAAAGACCAATTTCTTTAAGAAGAAAATTCAACTTATTGAATTTACTCAATTCATTTTATCATCATTTTATTTGTCTACAGATATATGTGTGTGTGTATACATATATATATATATACACATATTATATTTATCTTATAACTAGGAATGTCTGCTTGTTAAAAATGCTGATTCCACCTCATCACCACCGAATATACTGATTCAAAAATTTAAGATTTGAGACTCAGTCCATAAATTTATTTATTAATATCTGAGGTGATTATTAGAAAGCATCATTATGAACAGAGCTAGTGGAGGTGATGGAATTCCAGTTGAGCTGTTTCAAATCCTGAAAGATGATGCTGTGAAAGTGCTGCACTCAATATGCCAGCAAGTTTGGCAAACATATCAGTGGCCACAGGACTGGAAAAGGTCCGTTTTCATTCCAATCCCAAAGAAAGGCAATGCCAAAGAATGCTCAAACTACTGCACAATTGCACTCATCTCACATGCTAGTAAAGTAATGCTCAAAATTCTCCAAGCCAGGCTTCAGTAATACATGAACCATGAACTTCCAGATGGTCAAGCTGGTTTTAGAAAAGGCAGAGGAACCAGAGATCAAATTGCCAACATCTGCTGGATCATGGAAAAGGAAGAGAGTTCCAGAAAAACATCTATTTCTGCTTGATTGACTAAGCCAAAGCCTTTGACTGTGTGGATCACAATAAACTGTGGAAAATTCTGAAAAAGATGGGAATAGCAGACCACCTGACCTGCCTCTTGAGAAACCTATATGCAGGTCAGGAAGCAACAGTTAGAACTGGACATGGAACAATAGACTGGTTTCAAATAGGAAAAGGAGTATTTCATGGCTGTATATTGTGACCCTGCTTATTTAACTTATATGCAGAGTACATCATGAGAAACGCTGGGCAGGAAGTAGCACAAGCTGGAATCAAGATTGCCGGGAGAAATATCAATAACCTCAGATAGGCAGATGACACCACCCTTATGGCAGAAAGTGAAGAGGAACTAAAAAGCCTCTTGATGAAGGTGAAAGAGGAGAGTGAAAAAGTTGGCTTAAAGCTCAACATTCAGAAAATGAGGATCATGGCATCTGGTCCCATCACTTCACGGCAAATAGATGGTGAAACAGTGCAAACAGTGGCGAATTTTATTTGGGGGGGCTCCAAAATCACTGCAGATGGTGATTGCAGCCATGAAATTAAAAGACACTTACTCCTTGGAAGGAAAGTTATGACCAACCTAGATAGCATATTCAAAAGCAGAGACATTACTTTGCCAACAAAGGTCCATCTAGTCAAGGCTATGGTTTTTCCAGTGGTCATGTATGGATGTGAAAGTTGGACTGTGAAGACAGCTGAGCACCGAAGAATTGATGCTTTTGAGCTGTGGTGTTGGAGAAGACTCTTGAGAGTCCCTTGGACTGCAAGGAGATCCTACCAGTCCATTCTAAAGGAGATCAGTCCTGGGTGTTCTTTGGAAGGAATGATGCTAAAGCTGAAACTCCAATACTTTGGCTACCTCATGCGAAGAGTTGACTCATTGGAAAAGACTCTGATGCTGGGAGGGATTGGGGGCAGGAGGAGAAGGGGATGACAGAGGATGAGATGGCTGGATGGCATCACCGACGTGATGGAAATGAGTTCGAGTGAACTCTGCGAGTTGGTGATGGACAGGGAGGCCTGGTGTGCTGCAATTCATAGGGTCACAAAGAATCGGACACGACTGAGTGACTGAACTGGACTGAACTGAACTGAGGTGATTCTAATGTAGGAGGTCTGAGTACCACACTTTGAGAATTACTGCTTTAGTGACTTTATTGCAAATGTGATCATATACTGGATTCATGTGGAGAACTTTAAAAAATACCAAAGACTGACTCTACACGGAAGGGTTCTTAAAACACTGGGGTGTGGTTTGCATACTGGAATTCCAAAATCTCCCCATGTGATAATGGGAAGCCAATGCTGAGATCCACTAATTTTTAGCGCCCATTAATTTTTCTCAAAACTTAACATAGCAGATTTTGAATAATACTTAATAGTATATAGAACCTAGAATTTAACAGTCCTCTAGGTTTTAGTATGATATGGATATAGTGACTTCACTTTCCACTTTCACGCACTGGAGAAGGAAATGGCAACCCACTTCAGTGTTCTTGCCTGGAGAATCCCAGGGACAGGGGAGCCTGGTGGGCTGCTGTCTATGGGGTTGCACAGAGTTGGACACAACTGAAGCGACTTAGCAGCAGCAGCAGTCAGACTGTAAATATCATAACTCATTTTCACCCTTTATATAAGAAACTTGGCAAGAAAATTAGCTTTGAATAGTCTTATTTGATTTTCTTTCCTTCCCGTATATCTCTTATGGTGCAATTTACTATCTATTTTCTCTCCTCTGTTCATTTTCTATAGACCTGTTTCATCCAGTGCTTTCTTCACTATCCCAGATGCATTATTTTACATTAATATTCATTAAGTTTAACCCCAAGACTCCATTGAACTTCCTCCATTCTCCAAATCTTCCTGTTTCTTATAGTTCTTACAACCTATTGTGGTGGAAGTGGTAAACTAAAAATTTTAGGCTATTTATAAGAAAACAAAATAAAAATAACTTTCCAAAATACACTTTCTCTTCAGAAGTTACAGTCCTCAATTCTCACTCCACATCAGTTCAGTTCAGTTCAGTTGCTCAGTCGTGTCCGACTCTTTGCGACCCCATGAATCGCAGCACGCCAGGCCTCCCTGTCCATCACCAACTCCTGGAGATCACTCAGATTCACGTCCATCAAGTCAGTGATGCCATCCAGCCATCTCATCCTCTGTCATCCCCTTCTCCTCCTGCCCCCAATCCCTCCCAGCATCAGAGTCTTTTCCAAATAGTCAACTCTTTGCATGATGTGGCCAAAGTACTGGAGTTTCAGCTTTAGCATCACTCCTTCCAAAGAAATCCCAGGGTTTATCTCCTTCAGAATGGACTGGTTGGATCTCCAAGGGACTCTCAAGAGTCTTCTCCAACACCATAGTTCAAAAGCATCAATTCTTCAGCGCTCAGCCTTCTTCACAGTTCAACTCTCACATCCATACATGACTACTGGAAACAGTCAAATGAAATTCCTAAGAGACTAGATTTATAAAGCCAATATTAAAAATATCTACTGTAATAAGATTACTCAGTTATGCAAAAAGGTCAACAACAAATTGCATTATTCAAAACGCTTTCCTTCCAGCAAGTTGAACTCCCTTTGAGGTTAACAGTTCTACATTCACAAATATAAGCAATTCCATTAAATGAACTATCATTCTCTCCTTAATACAACTAGTCAACCAAATGATTTGTTTCGGATCCACCTTTTTAACTTCCAAGATTACTGGCAAACCATAAAAGCTGACTAGCTAAGATACAAAGCATTTAGGTTCTATCACAAAAGAAACAGTCCAACCATGCGAATTTTCATGGAATCTAGTCATTACTAGCATTGAACAATTAATTAATAGAAACACATCTCACCTAATGGCCTTCCCTGGTGGCTCAGAAGTAAAGAACCCACCTGAAATGCAGAATATGCAGGATACATGGGTTTGATCCCTGAGTGGGGAAGATTCCCTGGAGAAGAAAATAGCAACCCACTCTAATATTCTTGCTTAGGAAACCCCATGGACAGAGGAGCCTGGTGGGCTACAGTATATGGGGTTGCAGAGTCAGGCACAACTTAATGACTAAACAACAAAACCATCTCATTCAACAGAAAATTATATCATCTGAGTAAATTATGTACACATATATATGAATATACATGACACAAAAAAATATGTCCTCTAAAAAGGAGTAATCAATCCTAACAAATAAGTTTTAAAAGACAAGGCCCTGGCTTTCTTTAAGTTTTCACTAATAACATCTCATTCATTCTGACTAAACTAAATCAAATAATTTTGAGTTGAGTTTCTAAATAACTGATGAAACCACTCTTTGGCTAATGGCTATTTCTAACCACATAGGCATATTATAAATTAAGAAATTATTTTGCTTCTAAAAAACTCTAAGAATATCACCTAAATTTGAACTGATGTCTTCTGTAGGTAACTGAATGAGCAATTTTTAACTGCTTTACTTTATGATATTTATTTTTTGTTTCACAAACTGCCTACAATACTATGTGTTACTTTTGCAAAAGACAAATAAAAATGTTACTCTTTAAAAAAGAAAACAAAGTAATTTTACTTTCTAAAATATAAATTAAATTAGTAGGAATACTGGCAATAAAGATACCTTACACCTAATTACAAATAAGATCCTTTTTTATACCTATCTATATAAAATTTTCACTAGGAGTTTATTTTTGAAAAATCTTACCAGAAATACAAACATGCTCTTTTATTTAAGGTTCTGAACATTTATAAAAATAATACATTAACATTAGTTCCAAGTTAAATTTTCATAATAGCTACATAGTGTTTTCACTTATTTCAAATATCATTTTTCATCAACAATAAATAATGAAGGTGGGAGGAGAAGGGGATGGCAGAGGATGAGATGGCTGGATGGCATCACTGACTCAATGGACATGAGTCTGTGTGAACTCCAGGAGTTGGTGATGGACAGGGAGGCCTGGCGTGCTGCGGTTCACTGGGTTGCAAAGAGTCAGACACGACTGAGTGACTGAACTAAACTGAGATTGGAACCATGAAGTATATAAACTTTTGAGACTGGTGGTTATCACTCTAAAGAAAGACCTTGAGATCCATCTAAATGGTAATGTGTTTATCAATAGTTTGTTCCTTTTACTGTACTGGTGTACCACAGTTTATCCATTCACCTATGGATAGTGAACTGAAGGCGAATTAAGTTCCTATTGGGCAGTTTTGTATAAACTGCCACCACCATCAATGCATATGTTTTAGTGTAATCAGTTTTCATGTCTCTTGGATAAAGACACAGGATTAAGATTGTTGGATCATTGAGTAGTTGTGAGAAACTTCTGTGCATAGCTCAGTTGGGAAAGAATCGCCTGAAATGCAGGAGACTCTGGTTCAGCTCCCGTGTTGGGAAGATCTGCTAGACAAGGGACAGGCTACCCACTCCGGTATTCATGGGCTTCCCTTGTGGCTCAGCTGGTAAAGAATCTGCCTGCGATGTGGGAGACCTGGGTTTGATCCCTGGGTTGGGAAGATTCCCTGAAGAAGGGCAAAACTACCCAATCCAATATTCTGGCCTGGAGAATTCCTGGACTATGGGGTCGCAAAGAGTCAGAGACAACTGAGAGGCTTCCTCTTTCATTGTGTAACTGAAGCATGCTGCTTTCTCATAAACAAAAGAGTTGCATATACTCCATATTCTAATCAGTCCTTAGTATGCTCAATATTTTTTATTTTATCCCTTTTAGAAGGTGTGCAATAGTATCTTACTGTGGTTTTAATGTCCATTTTCTGATAGCTTATGACATTATACTTTTTCTTTTGTGACTATGCCATCCTTTTGTACTCTTGTAAAGTACATATTTGGCTTTAGCTTTCTTGGGATTTTCTACGGATATTTTGTGCCTGAGAACAAACAATATGTATTCCTTTCAAATTGCTTTTTCCTTTCCTCATTGCACTGGCTAAAACTTCTAGTAAAGGAGTAGTGAGAAGAATACTTTTGACTTATTTCCAATCTTGGGGGGAAAACTTCACATATATATGGTTTTAAACAGTTTCACGTCCCCTAGTTTCCTGTAGTTTCATTTACTTTGAAGTTGTTCATGGAGTGATAATTGCTCTGACTTTCCATATGGATTCTTTTCTTAGAAAATCAAATGAATTTATGTGTTATTGTCATGAGACATCAAGATTACTACCAGAAATTATATGGATCCAAGTTTAAAAACTTTTAGTTCCAGACATAAGCTAGAAGGGAAAAGGCATGGTCTCCTGTGGAAACTGGACTGTTATTTACTGTTATGACAGACCACAATTAGCAAGTGCATGTGTGCTAAGTCACTTCAGTCATATCCAACTCTTTGCAACCCTATGCATTATAACCCTCAAGGCTCCTCTGTCCATGGGATTCTTCAAGCAAGAATACTGGAGTGGGTTGCCATGCCCTCCTTCAGGTTATATTCCTGACTCAGGGATTGAATCCTCATATCTTATGTCTCCTGCACTGGCAGGCATGTTCTTTACCACTAGAGCCACCTGGGAAGTCCAATATTAGCAAGCGTCAGTGCCAGTTGTCTAAGTTGATTAACATACATGAACATTAACTATTTGTTTGTAGTAATCAAATGAAAACAGCTATTGGAAAGCCACCAGGAAGAACTATGCCAAATTTAACCCATACCTTAATCCATACCTATTTATTAGAAGACTACACTCACATCTGAGAGATACTTCTATTGATATCTGATCAGATATGAAAGTTGAAAGAGAACGAGAACTACGTTCTTTTGTGTGAGTATCACTATATAATTCACAGTTAGACAAGGCCATAGGATAAACATTAGTTTGTGTTATTTTGCTTCAATGGTCAGCTCATCACAACACCATGCAATTAATTTTTACAGAACTCTTAATAGAAATGAGAATGATGCACTAATGAGAATTTTCTTACTATCTCACCTGATACTATACTATACTATAAATATAAATTTATATTTATATGATATATAATTTTTAAAATGTATTCCTTGAAAAAAAACAACAAAATGACAATTGGCTATTATAACTGTGCATTGAATACAAAAGTTTATTATTTTATTCCCTTTACTTTGTGTATATTTGTTAATTTTCAAAATAAATTAAAAAACAATTTTCATGAAATCCCAAGATCCCAATAAAATCTTTCCATAAACACCATATGTGTAGACTTTTATGAAATTCTAATATGCTTGTATAAGTGGAATAATAAAATGTTACCCAAGAAATAATTAAGGCCTCATAGAAATCAAGACTGAAATTAAGAATTTCACATGATGCAGCCTTGAAAGATTCGGCTCAAAAATGGGATAAATGAAAAATCATCCACCAGAAAAATAAGTAAAAATGAGATTGACATAAAATTTTTAAAAAGCATGAAAGTGATAAATTTAAAATTTATAAACAATGAGCAATATTTGAGTTATAGTATTTTAAAGTCAGATGTTTGTTTTCTATGTTATTCACTTTATAAACACATGTGGATGAACAAAAGCGAAAGTGTTACTCAATCATGCCCGAATCTTTCTGACCCCGTGGACTATAGGCCACCAGGCTTCTCTGTTCATGGAATTCTCCAGGTAAGAATACTAGAGTAGGTAGCCATTCCCTTCTCCAGGGGATCTTCCCAACCCAGGGATCGAACCCTGGTCTCTCACACTGCAGGCAGATTTCTATCATCTGAGTCACCAAGGAAGCAATCGCATATGGGTTGTAGAGACTAAAGTAACTAAAATGGCTAGAGTCTACTTTTAATTCATAAAAAGAGCCAAACAATTTATCGATGGTATTAATTAAGTTTCACACTCAACCAACTGCTTTTTTGGCATAATTCACTGTAATGACCTATTTATTTGCAAGGGGATTTGACATATAAATTGGTGATCAATCTCCAAATAGCCAGTCTAACAGACAATACAGATCATTGTCTGTGCTTTCAGTTCAGTTTAGTTCAGTTGCTCAGTAGTGTCCGACTCTTTGAGACCCCATGAATCGCAGCATGCCAGGCCTCTGTGCTTAGTCTAATAATAAGTAAAATGTATTGAATACTTGTTCTAAGTCAGGAACTCTAATACATGACTGGAGCTGGAATTCCATTTAATCCTCACCACAGAAACAGCAATGTAGGTGCTATTATTCTCATTTATTACATAAATGGGAAAACGCAGGTTTAGATATCTTGCCTTCCATGTAGTTTTAGAAATTTGTGTGAGTGTGCACTAAGTTGCTTCAGTCGTGTCTGACTCTTTGTGATCCTAAAGACTATAGCCCGTTAAGCTCCTCTGTCCATAGGATTCTCCAGGCAAGAATACTGGATTGGGTTGCCATTTCCTCCTTCAGGGGATCTTCCATACCCAGGAATCAAACCAGCATCGCTTGCGTCTCCTACATTGTCAGGAAGATTCTTTTCAACTGAGCCCTTCAGAAGCTTGCTGCTGCTGCTAAGTCACTTCAGTTTTGTCCAACTTTGTGCAACCCCATAGACAGCAGCCCACCAGGCTCCCCCGTCCCTGGGATTCCCCAGGCAAGAACACTGGAGTGGGTTGCCATTTCCTTCTCCAATGCATGAAAGTGAAAAGTAAAAGCGAAGTCACTCAGTCATGTCTGATTCTTAGCGACCCCATGGACTGCTGCCTACCAGGCTCCTCTATCCATGGGATTTTCCAGGGAAGAGTATTGGAGTGGGGTGCCATTGCCTTCTCCCTTCAGAAGCTTACCTATGTTTAAACACAGAAATTAAAGTATGGAAGACTGACAAAGGAATGTAATGATAGTTTAACACTTACTGGTAAAAACACTAATATTTTCTCATTCCTAAAGTATACTATAATCTTTGAAAGCATTGCAGTAAAAAGCAAAATTCTAAGGAAGTTATTAAAAATTGAGTACTCTCTGCTCATGTGGGAGTATAGGTTCCACCTTCTGAAGGGAGTATTATGCATATCTCTAAAATAAAATGCAAATATTGCACAGAGTGGGCTAGATATCCCAGTTGGGTTTCCATAAAAGTTATTACCTTGAAATCTTAAATACAAGGGTAAATGTATATTCAAGCAAATGTACAATTTTAAAGGAACATCTTAATGCAAGTTAGCAGAATTATGAAACTAAGTACTTAGCTGGATATGGAAAAACAAAGTGAGATGAGTGCAAAGTGGTAGAAAGATAAGTATAAAAAATGGAGGAGGGATAACTAACAAAGCAGAAAAGGACAATATTCCTTGAGTACAGGATTTATCTGGAAAATGCTGAGGTCTTTCATTATATGGGAAACAGAATCCTTTTACTTAAATTAATATTTTAAATGGAAAAGTAGATAATTTCTAATTTCTATCTACTCCAAAACCTACCTTCATTTAAGACCCACTTTGATCTAAGAACTTTAGTGCTAAGTTCCATTAAGCAGCTTAAAGCATATCATGTCTGGTGTTCAAGTGCATTTTTTTCTGAAATTTTAACTCAGGAAATAATTTCAAAAATAAAAAGTGATGAAAGAAATCAATTGCCTAAGAACAGCAAAAAATGAATTATTTTTACTTATATAAGTCATATGTGTACTGTACAAAAATATTTGCATTTTAGCAAAGTGACTAACATTATAATCAAGATTTTCATATAGTTTGACAAATTCTTTACCTAATTAAATAAAATGAGCAATTATCTGTATTAATCTATCTCTTAGTTAATTTCAATTTAAAGAAAATTTACCCATCAGAGTCAGTAGCAACTCAACACATTAAAAATTTAAAACAATTTAAGATTAAAGTCAAGAATTTGACATATAATGTTCAAGCATTATATAAAAATTATATGATAAATTATTTCCATAAAATATTTTAATGTCATCAGCATAAAATCACTATAAATTATATTATGGTTTACTCACCCTTGAAGAAAGTTTTGCCATGTGCAAACAGTATTTCTTAATTTTAGTTTTCTTTCCCCTTTTTCAATGCTGAAAGATTATATAAATAAGCTGATAAAGAGCATGATATTGCTCAGTTTGTTTAAAAGGTCTACTCAATTTAAACTATATCTCCAATCTATAATGAAAAAAAACCCAGAATTATATTAATGTTATAGAAGTATTTTAATGTGTTTAATTAAATGTTCTTCTCAGTTATACACTTTTGCTTCTTTGTTATGATTTTCTTATGAAATGTCATACTTTATATTCATATAGAATTAGGTTTAGATTTAACAAATCTCTAAAATGTATATGCATGCAATCATTTAATACTTCAAAAGTAGAACAGTAAACCAATTTTTTAACTGTTATGAGGTTTTACCCACAGCATTAATTATAAACAACATTCATGCCAAATAAGAATTAATGCTGCTGCTGCTGCTAAGTCACTTCAGTCATGTGTGACTGTACGACCCCATAGACGGCAGCCCACCAGGCTCCCCCGTCCCTGGGATTCTCCAGGGAAGGACACTGGAGTGGGTTGCCATTTCCTTCTCCAATGCATGAAAGTGAAAAGTGAAAGTGAAGTCACTCAGTCGTGTCTGACTCTTCATGACCCCATGGACTGCAGCCTACCAGGCTCTTCCACCCTTGGGATTTTCCAGGCAAGAGTAGTGCCACTTAAAAATGCTGCTTTTCTGTCAAAAAACATGATCGGCTTCTTCTGAGAATTTGCTGTTGTTCACCTTAATTCTTCTATTATATTTCATAAAACCCAATATACATCTAATTGCTTTGCCAGTATTCATTTAGAATTCCTATAGAGTATCCAACAGTAGTTGTAAGGTCAAATTCTATATAAGTTTCATCAAGAAATGTCATCTTTAGGAAGATCTAGGAATTACTGAATATTGTTTTCCACTTGTCTGTAGGATGCAATTGCTATCACCATAATTGAAACCATCATATCTCTTGGTAAAAATTCAATTAATGTTCTGTATTACACATAAAACTCATGACTTTTTGGACAAAGTTCTGTCTTACACACTTTTTTCTTCATCAACTTTGTTACCTCCATTTTCATAGACTTTTCCTTAATAATGTTTTAAAATCAGTGCTTAAAACTGAAAATGTATTTCATTGCTCATATTAGTCTAAATCTGTACTTTAAAAAAACAAGTGTAAAACCAATAAAATATTCATTAATTTTGATATCTTTTTTTCCTGTTTATTCAAGTGTGGGATAAGAAAAATTTTAGCATGATTTTTATTTCTGCCACATCACAGTTAAAAGACTTTTGTCTTCGGTCTAATTTACTTAAAGAGAAATTACTCCTTATTTTATGTATAATTTCTTTCACAAATTATTACCTACAAATTAATGCATATTTTGAGCTTATACCTTTTATAGCAATTATTTTATTAATTCTATTTTATTTTCCAAGTAAAAATAACTCAATGATATCTACTTTATCTATCAATTTGAAACACTGTGCTAATACCATGAATATGAAAACACATTTGGTGAAAATGCTTGAATCAAAGAATATACTGAGAATAAATAAGGCTATTAAATAGTGACAAAAAAGTTATTCCATTAATTGGACATAATTATAAACATTTTGAACCAAATAGCAGAACTTCAAGTACAAGAGTCAAAAACTTTAAAAATTTTGAGGGGAAGTAGAAAAATTCATAGTTTTAGTTGAAAATTGCTAACAAAAACAAGACCAGGAGCTGGCTGTGGCTCAGATCATGATCTCCTTATTACCAAATTCAGACTTAAATTGAGGAAAGTAGGGAAAACTGCTAGACCATTCTGGTATGACCTAAATCAAATCCCTTATGATTATACAGTGGAAGTGAGAAATAGATTTAAGGGCCTAGATCTGATAGATAGAGTGCCTGATGAACTGTGGAATGAGGTTTGTGACATTGTACAGGAGACAGGGATCAAGACCATCCCCATGGAAAAGAAATGCAAAAAAGCAAAAAGCCTGCCTGGGGAGGCCTTACAAGTAGCTGTGAAGAGAAGAGAGGCGTAAAGCAAAGGAGAAAAGGAAAGATATAAGCATCTGAATGCAGAGTTCCAAAGAATAGCAAGAAGAGATAAGAAAGCCTTCTTCAGCGATCAATGCAAAGAAATAGAGGAAAACAACAGAATGGGAAACACCAGAGATCACTTCAAGAAAATTAGAGATACCAAGGGAACATTTCATGTAAAGATGGGCTTGATAAAGGACAGAAAAGGTATGGACTTAACAGAAGCAGAAGATATTAAGACGAGGTGGCAAGAATACACAGAAGAACTGGACAAAAAAGATGTTCACGGCCAATGATGGTGTGATCACTAATCTAGAGCCAGACAGCCTGGAATGTGAAGTCAAGTGGGCCTTGGAAAGCATCGCTACGAACAAAGCTAATGGAGGTGATGGAATTCCAGTGGAGCTATTTCACATCCTGAAAGATGATGCTGTGAAAGTGCTGCACTCAATATGTCAGCAAATTTGGCAAACTCAGCAGTGGCCACAGGACTGGAGAAGGTCCGTTTTCATTCCAATCCCAAAGAAAGGAAATGCCGAAGAATGCTCAAACTACCGCACAATTGCACTCATCTCACATGCTAGTAAAGTCATGCTCAAAATTCTCCAAGCCAGGCTTCAACAATACGTGAACTGTGAACTTTGAGATGTTCAAGCTGGGTTTAGAAAAAACAGAGGAACCAGAGATCAAATTGCCAGCATCTGCTGGATCATGGAAAAAGCAAGAAAGTTCCAGAAAAACATCTATTTCTGCTTTATTGACTATACCAAAGCATTTGACTGTGTGGATCAAAATAAACTGTGGAAAATTCTGAAAGAGATGGGAATACCAGACCACCTAACCTGCCTCTTGAGAAATCTGTATGCAGGTCAGGAAGCAACAGTTAGAACTGGACATGGAACAACAGACTGGTTCCAAATAGGAAAAGGAGTCTGTCAAGGCTGTGACCCTGCTTATTTAACTTATATGCAGAGTACATCATGAGAAACGCTGGACTGGAAGAGACACAAGCTGGAATCAAGATTGTCGGGAGAAATATCAATAACCTCAGATATGCAGATGACACCATCCTTATGGCAGAAAGTGAAGAGGAACTAAAAAGCCTCTTGATGAAAGTGAAAAAGGAGAGTGAAAAAGTTGGCCTAAAGCTCAACATTGAGAAAACAAAGATCATGGCATCTGCTCCCATCACTTCATGGGAAATAGATGGGGAAACAGTGGAAACAGTGTCAGACTTTATTTTGAGGGGCTCCAAAATCACTGCAGATGGTGACTGCAGCCATGAAATTAAAAGATGCTTACTCCTTGGAAGAAAAGTTATGACCAACCTAGATAGTATATTCAAAAGCAGAGATATTACTTTGCCGACTAAGGTCCGTCTAGTCAAGGCTATGGTTTTTTCTGTGGTCATGTATGTTAGTGAGAGTTGGACTGTGAAGAAGGCTGAGCACTGAAGAATTGATGCCTTTGAACTGTGGTGTTGGAGAAGACTCTTGAGAATCCCTTGGACTGCAAGGAGATCCAAGCAGTGCATTATGAAGGAGATCAGCCCTGGAGTTTCTTTGGGAGGAATGATGCTAAAGCTGAAACTCCAGTACTTTGGCCACCTCATGGGAAGAGTTGACTCACTGAAAAAGACTCTGATGCTGGGAGAGATTGGGGGCAGGAGGAGAAGGGGACGACAGAGGATGGGATGGCTGGATGGCATCACTGACTCAATGGACGTGAGTCTGAGTGAGCTCCGGGAGATGGTGATGGACAGGGAGGCCTGGTGTGCAAAGAGTTGGACATGACTGAGCGACTGAACTGAACTGAACTGAACTGATGGGGTCGCACAGAGTCGCACACGACTGAAGCAACTTAGCAGCAGCAGCAGTTCTTAGTAACAGAGAAAACATACAAAATCAGTAAGAATTTAGAACACATCAGTAAGAATGAAGAACCCTAGCAAGTGACTTGGCCTGATTCGACATTTATAGAACACTTCAGTCAAATGTAACAGACTACACATTCTTTCCAAGAGCACATGAAATATCTACCAAGGCAAAAGATACTATGGACTATAAAACAAGAACTGCTAAATTCAAAAGGATTCAAGTCACATCAAGTGTGTTCTTTGGCCGTGGTGGAATTAACAAAGTCAGTTGGATACAGGTCACAGGAAAATCTTCCAAATGATTGGAAACAGGGTTCTAAAAATAAATATGAGACAATGAAGGAACCACTAGCATAGCCTAGACACTAGAAATATAAAACAAATTTCTTTAAGAAAACCTGGGCACCGGCGTCAGTGTGGATCCTGCACTTAACTCCACAAAACTCTACCCATATCCTAAAATTTCTTTTACTGCAGAAAGCAATACTCAGGCATATATAGAATGCTGCTCCACCTCATTTGTTCCATGTCCTCAAAGCAAAAGATAACTGGACTAAAATATCATGTTAGGGTAGTAGTTTGCTATAGTTTAAATTGGAGAATACTGCATAGTACACCTTCCTTAAGACTATATTATGATATATTATTTTCTGGTATTGTTCTGTATCCATTAACTTGCTTCTTTCTGGATTTCTTTTTATTCATGGTTCTAGAACTACATATGAATTAACAGAAGACCTAAACAGACATTTCTCCAAAGAACGCACACAGATGGCCAACAAATACATGAAAATATGATCAATATTGGTCATTATTAGAGAAATGCAAATCAAAATTATAATGAGATATCACCTCACACTGGGCCGAATGGCTATCATTAAAAAAATCTACCAACAATAATTGCTGGAGAGGATGTGGAGAAAAGGGAATCCTCTTGCACTGTTGGTGGGAATGTAAATTGATACAAGCACTATGGAGAACAATAGGGCAATACCTTAAAAATATAGGAACAGAATTACGATAAGACCCAGCAATCCCACTACTGGGCATGCTGCCTGGTAAAACCATAACTGAAAGAGACACGTGTACCCCGAATGTTCCAATGTTTGTTGCAGCCCTTTTTCACAATTGCTAGGACACGGAAGCAGCCTAAATCTCCACTGACAGATGAATGGACACAGAAATTGTGGTGCATATATACAATGCAGTGCTACTCAGCTTTAAAAAAAGAATGCATTTGAGACAGTGCTAACGAGGTGGATGAACCTAGAGCCTATTGTACAGAGCGAAGTAAGTCAGAAAGAAAGTGAAGTCATTCAGTTGTGTCCGACTCTTTGCGACCCCATGGACTGTAGCCTACCAGGTGCCTCCATCCATGGGATTTTCCAGGCAAGAATACTGGAGTGGGTTGCCATTTCCTTCTCCAGGAGATCTTCCCGACCCAGGGATTGAACCTGGGTCTCCCACATTGTAGGCAGATGCTTTACTGTCTGAGCCACCAGAGAAGCAATAAGTCAGAAAGGGAAAGACAAATATTACATATTAACACAAGTGTATGGAATCTAGGAAGATGGTACTGATGAACCTATTTGCAGGGCAGCAGTGGAGACGTAGATGTAGTGAACAGATTTGTGGACAGTTTGGGAGGAGGAGGGTGGGACGAATTGAAAGAATAGCATGGAAATATACATTACCATATGTAAAATAGATAGTGGGAATTTGCTGCGTAACACAGGGAACTCAACTCAGTGCTCTGTGACAACCTAGAGTTGTGGGATGGGGAAGAAGGTGGGAGGGAGGTTCAAGAAGGAGGGGACATACATATACCAGTGGCTGATTCATGTTGCTATATGGCAGAAACCAGGACAATATTAAACAGCAAATATCATTAATAAATTTGTTTAAATGTGCCTTGTATAGTGTTCCCAGTTTCTTTAATGAATATTAACATTGTGTATCCTTTTCCATCACTTTACTTTTTAATCCATTTAAGTCTTCATTTAAAGAGTATTTCTTATAGATACCATATAATTGTCCCACTTTTTATCTACTCACAAAATCTGGCTTTCACTTTAATTTACTTTTACATTTCATATGATTGATATGCTTTGGTTTATGTCTATTATCTTACTGTTGTATATTTGTCACATTTATTTCTCTGTTCCCTCTGATTATTTTTATGATTCCATCATATCTTCTTTGTTAGCTAATTAGATATAACTCTTTGCTTTTTACTGCTTTTGCTCTCTATTTTTTTTTTTCTTTTTTAAATTTTGGCCTCACCAACAGAATGTTCCTTGACAGGGACTGAACCCAGTTACAGCAGTGAAAGCACTAAATCCTAATCACTAGACCTCTAGGGAACTCCCTCTATCTGTTCCGTTTTTAATTGTTGGGGTACATTTTTACTTATCATTATCTTTAAGCAATATTATACCACTTCACATATAGTATGAGGAACTTACAGTAATATATTTGCATTCCCCCACCAACTGTTATACTCTAATTGTCATTCAGTATATTATATGTATACATAAGTACATAATATGTTGCCACTGTTTTATATTTAAATAGTTATTTTAAAAAGAGATTGAAATAGGAAAAAGTTGGCTTTACTCTAGATTTTCAATATAAAACAACAGTAAGGAAAATAAACCTAGCTACCTATAGAAATGGCACGTTTGACTGACTATGCAGTAAGCATATTAAAGAAACTCAGATAACTTCTTATTATTAAAGTATAGCTCTTAGTTCTTCACTTCCTGAAATCATAATTTCTTGCATATTATTATTTTAATAAAAATTCATATTTCTGTTTGTTTCCAATTTTCAATAGCTTGATCCCAAATTTCACACTTTTATTTTCAAGTTGTCAGATGGTTCACACCTCCAGATTTAATATTCAGTTTTATCCAATAGCTCTTCTAATGTTGATAAGTATGCAAACTGGAAAAAGAAAAATTCATCCATATGCTCTTATTTTAATTGTCTTAATGGGTTGGTTAATATAGCTTTTCCATTCATTTATTTTGATATTTCCTGCCAGATTCTCAATAACTCTCAAATAAATCATTAACACATCAGGATCAAGAACATGAGATAAATCACTTATTTTTAAAAAACTGTGATAAAGATTTGTTGTCAGCTTTCCAGATACACATTTCACATTTTAAAAACCTGCAATATAATGCAATTTTTAACTCTGTAAAGGCAAAGCCTCAACTCAAGCTATAATTACAGCTTTGAGGAGATAAAAGAGGTTTACATTTCATATGGAAAGATTCGTAGACATAAACACTATAAAGATTTATTCATGTGTGTCAATAAATTGAGATGGTCAAAATATTCCTTATAGTTAGAAGTCAAGCCTATATCAGAAAATATTAAAATTTTGAACTATATAAATTGCATGTTATCAATTAATTAATATAACATTTACTAAAATAAAATATATAACAAGACCAAAAAATTAAATACTACAGTAGGAAATGGGGTAAAAATTTAAAGTCTTTCAAATCTAAGTGATGTGTTTATATATGTTGGTATATTTAAGTATCCATCATATAATTCTCTGAAATGTTGCTTAAAAATTGAAATATTTAATAATTTAAAATGCAAAAACAAAAATACCTTGCTTTATGTAAATAATAATACTAATAGGAATCCCCCAAAAGTATTATCATTATTAAACTCTCTGTTTTTTAAAGATTTATCATGATGAGGTTAAAGATTTTGCTTTGGAAAATGTAACTTTGCTTCAGTAAAACTCTTCCTATGGTATATGGGATATTAATCATTGGTTCCTATGATAATTAAACCACCAATTAAAAATAATCAAAAGTTGAAGGGTAGAAACTTAATTGCCAAATTAGGTCCTACCCTACAGGAGAATATCTTCAATAGTTAAGGCAGAGGAAGAGAGAAGTGTTTTTCATTTAGACCTGATTCAAAACATACAAAAGTACATCTACTCTAGATCTAGACATGGAGTATGCTCCTCTCTTAACATGGAACCTTAAGCAAAGTAGCCATTGCTCAAGTCCCAGAAATGCTCTTTCAAACTGTCTTTTCCATCTGCAACTTTGGGTCCTATCTTGTTCCTTGATTCCTCCTCATAAGTTAGGTATCTGGACCCACAGCGTTAATAGGATTATATTCTTTACCTGTGGCTAAAAGGAAAAATCTTTTTTTTTTTTCTTAATGGATCCAAGTTTATAACTATTAACTCTTGTAAAAATCTAGTTATGGTAGATGATATAATGGTTTTCCAACACTTTAAGACAGGATATTTTAAGATGCTGCTATTATGACATGAAGATTGCATGCTTTTGTAATGAGAAAACAAAAAGACTATGTTACATTTGTTTAGAATTACAGTTTTACCCTGGAAACAGGAGTATGAGGCTGGAAAAAAGGAATTCATTTAATTCATATTTTACATAAGAGAAATATGTCATTTAAGAGAGGTTAAAGGATTTGGATGAACAAAATTCATGAAAGAATAAAATAAACCTGAAGGTGAAAATTTTGGCTCACTGACAGAGGGGGACAGTAGAATCCAGAAAATATAGGTCAGGCAGTGGTGCTAAGCTCTTAGAAGCAAGGTAGACTCAAATATTACAAAGGAGCTGCAAGTTTTGAATGATAACCATGGGAATCTGACCTATCTATGGGGATAATTATAAGAAATCCTTAGGGATAAGAGAGATGGACAGCCAACAGGGTACTGCTCATTCTATACAATCAAAAGAAATCAAGGACAGACAGTCAAGAAAGTAAGGCAGCAGTCTCAATATAAACACAATCCTTGACTCTTTTCCAGCTTCTAGCTAGAAACTATTGACTGAGGAGACGACAGTCCAAGGAAAGAACAGCCCTGCAAAACTTCAGAAGGTACACATGATAGGGACTCCCCTATTCCTTTTCTAAAAGGACCCATGACCATTTACTTGGCTAAATATACAAGTTACTTTTTATGGCTAAAGGGGAATACATAGATGTTTTGAGTGTGTGACTGCATATTTTAATTCAAGAAAACTCAGAGAGGCCATTCTAGTACCTAAACCTGGGGAATCATCTCATAGTTCAGTTCAGTCACTTACTGTGTCTGACTCTTTGTGACAACATGGACTGCAGCACCATAGGCTTCCCTGTCCGCCTTGCTCAAACTCATGTCCAATCATCTCATAACCTCACTTTCAACAGCTTTGAAGTTCTATTCCCTCTATCCAGCTCTACCCACTCCCTTACAGTTGCTTCTATAAGCACTCCCCAATGAACCTTCTGCATGCAAGTCATCTCGAGTCGGTTTCCCAGCTTAAGACAGATGCTAAACTTGGGTGCTATTACAATGACTTCATGAAAATGCAAAAGCCCTATTGTTTGTTTCTATCAGAGTGTCAAGGTTAAAAGGTTAATGTGAGCTAGGATTATAAAGGATGTGAAAACAGCCATCAAGCTAAGGTGAGCTTAAATTGATACTAAATTTCTAAAGGCCCAGTTAGAAAAATACATATATTCCAAGTGTATACACATTGATTCTAGGAATTCTTCTTTTTAGGAATATATTCAGAAAATTATGAGTAAGAGTACAGATATTATGCATATAATTTTTCATGTCAGCACAGTTCATAACAATAGATTATAATTCTATAAAAAAATTAAAGTTTTGTTATATCAATATTCTTATATTAGATAGTAAGGATTATACTGTCACATGGTATACATGTATATATATTTAAATGTTAATTTAAATAGTATGAATATATTAATTGGTTATACATATTTGGATAGAATATGAACCCAAATGTATCTATAACACAGAAAATAAATACATATTATGGCGTCATTTATAGTCTCACCATGCTTTTGTGTTCTCTTCTACATTTTATGCATTTCCTGACTTTTTAAATAAAAATTAATAATAAAGTTATCTTATTTAAAAATTATAATAAACTCTGGGTCAGAATTTGGTTCTAAATGAAATGATCTAAGTGATAAATTATTTTTATCCTTATATTTTTTATGTGAGATAACTTCCTAGCCTTGATGGAGTAGAAGAAAAAATCAAAGCAAGTATAAATGCATTATCTTTAGAGAGAACAATAAATTAAGATGTTGTTTACACTCTCTTCATCCATAGTTTTTTCCCCAATTGAGTTGTATAAGTTACAGGTAACAATAAATACCAAAATGGGCACATTTCTCTTTTCATGATCTTGCTCTTGTTCTCATTAAGGGAAAAGCTCTTTAATCTTTTTTTTTTCCCCTTTAACTTGAATTTGGACTTTTGCCTATCATTATCAGATCAAAGCTTCTACATTGATAAATTGAGATAACTGGCATAGCACAGAAGCGGCACATAGGAAAGTTGTAATATATACTAATTATGTGGATTACAGGCATCATTAGGATTGTTTAACCTGGTTGGTGGGAAACAGGGTAGTCTTTTTGCTAGTAACATTTCCATGTCACTGTCCAATTATTTCTTCAGATATAGAAGTGCAATATAGGGCTGGGTGTTCTCAGAATAATGCTCTCCTAAATCTTCCTGGCACTAACAACATAAGTGCATACTATAAAAGTCCCAGTCACTGCCCACAGCAGTCCAGGAAGAAAATTGCTTACTGCATATATCCTTCGTGCATGTTGCTTGCCATGACAGATGGCAACAAGAAAAAAAAGGAAGCTTCAACTACATCGAATTATGGCAGATATTGACAGCATAGAATACACACATATAGTAAGGGTGATGAAAAAAATGCCTCAGCAGTTTTAGAAGGAAATTCACCCTTAGTCAGACAAGCAGAGGGAGAATGTGAGCCCCCAGAGGTTATAAGACCTGAGAAGAAATGGATAGCTTGAAGAAAAAAGAGTAGTGACATAAGAAAATAAAGGATATTTCAGTCTCAGAAAGAAAATCAATGAAAATGATGAACTGCTATTCAAAGGAAATAAACTGATTATTCCAGTTTCCACAAAAAGGAAGGTGCTGTAGGTAATCCATCAGGATGAGCAGGATTTTGGAAGGTGAGGGGGAAAGCCTACATGCAATCATCTAACCATCTCTAGTCTCATCTGTTTTCCTGTATGCAGAGATATCCTTAATTTTAAGGTCATCAAATTTATCAACTGCTTCCCATACAGGTTTGTATTTGGTCGTCTTGTTTTATTTTAAAAGAATTTTAAAAAATACTTCTAACATCAGATAAAAAGAATAAATCTCCACTATTAACTTTTAAAATTTTAGATTCTTTACCTTTACATTAAACTTTTTGAGCCAGGTGCAAACCAGGAAGAGTTCCCGAGCAGACTGGATCTGCCAAAGACTTGCTTTTGAACTTCTCACCAAGAGAACTTTGA